>NC_091250.1:87153883-87778883 GCF_042477335.2 Ovis canadensis | reverse complement strand
CATTTCATGGTCTCACTTGACAAAATGAAGAAGTGAAGTGAAGTGAAGTCGCTCAGTCGTGTCCGCTCTTTGCGACCCCATGGACTGTAGCCTACAAGTCTCCTCTGTCCATGGAATTTTCCAGGCAAGAGTACTGGAGTGGGTTGCCATTTCCTTCTCCAGGGGATCTTCCCGAACCAGGGATCAAACCCAGGTCTCCCGCATTGCAGGCAGACGCTTTACCATCTGAGCCACCAGGGAAGCCCACTTGACAAAATACCTGCAGTACTTTGTACAGTAGCGAGTATAGTTTAATACAGTAGCCAGTCCTGCTTTGGTTTGCAGTTCAGTGGAGCCATCAAGGACCTGACAGCTGCCTTGCTTCCACTCTTTCTTCTCAGTAGGTGAATTTCATCCTCGGACCTTTTGTCCATGGTCACAAGATAGCTGCCACAAGTCTAAGAAACGGGTCTGCATGTATCAGCACCCAAAACAAGAAGTGAGGGCAGGCAACAGGGATTTGATGACAAGGTTTTTTCCTCATAGGCCTCTTTCTCATCAAAGAGAAATATCTCCCAGCAGCAACTGGTGGAGTTTCCTTTATGGGCCAGAACCAGGTTCCAGGCCCAACCCTAGAGCGGTCATTGGCCGCTGAAAAGTGAATCAGTTATGACGTGGTCTCACACCAAGCTAGGGTTCTATTAACAAGTGTTAGAAGTAATCCATGAATTTTTGGAGAAATTCTCTCCTCATCTCAAATCAAGAGAGCCGAGACATAAATTTGTGCCCCCCTGAACAAAGGAGAGAACCGTCAGTTAAGGGTGCCCTTTCAAACTTTGTGGTACCTTTTCCACACAAGATGTGAGATCTTGGTTCCTGTACCAGATCCTGTGGATTGGGTCGCTTGGCATCCACTCCAGGCTTCTGACATGTCTGAGAGGCTAGAAAGCTGAGGGTTGTGTTTCCCAGACTGCCTTCAGCAGGGGTCCCACCGTCACCTGCAGCTATGTGAGACTCACTTTAGGAACCAGATGAAGGAGGGAAAGCATGGGATGGAGGCATCCACTTGGCTGCATGGGTGGTACAGCAGGCAGCTTCAGGCACTGCTGGCAGCCCTGTTGTTCAGTAGCTCAGTCATGTTCAACTCTGTGCGACCCCATGCACTGCAGCACTCCGGGCTTCCCTGCCCTTCAGCATCTCCTGGAGTTTGCTCTAACTCATGTCCATTGCTTTGGTGATGCCATCCAACCATGTCATCCCCTTCTCCTCCTGTCTTCAATCTTTCCCAGCATCAGGGCCTTAACCAATGAGTCAGCTGTTTGCATCAGGTGGCCAAAGTATTGGAGATTCAGCTTCAGCATCAGTCCTTCCAATGAATATTCAGGATTGATTTCCTTTAGGACTGCCTGACCACAAAGGAGGTGTGATCTTGGGAGTGGGAGCTGTTTCTAGAAGCGTTTCCTAGAGGCTGCTCTTCCAACCTTTGCATAAAATTTTGTAAGTGTCTTACAACCTGGTTTTAAGTCTATTTCCATTGAAATGGGATCTAGAGGGATTTCCCTGGCCTACAACTAAACCCTAACAGAAAAAGGTCCTGTCTAGGAAGGTCTGCAGGAAGACTAGGAGTCTTGTGCTGAGGGAAGCTGGGACTGCTGCCAGTCCGGGGCCAGAGGAAGGAGTAAGAGACCGATGAGATGCATTGACTCCTGGCAGGTGAGCTGCAGGTGACAGAAGGAAGGAGTGTCTCTAAAGCATTCGAAACAATGAAGAAAGTGTCAGGTTTAAACACCTGAGAGCAGAAGCTGGTGCCCAGAAATGCTGGTCAAGTAAGAACTTCTCAGCCTCTTCCCTCCTCTCCCTCCTTTAGCAGTTTGGATAGAGGAGGAATTGAAGTGGGCCTGGGGAAAGAGAAAGCAAGGGTCACTTCCTCTTCTTTCTCTGCCCAAGTTGAACCCAAGCTGGCAAAGGGTGAGAATATTGACTACTGAGCCATGTTTCAAGTTCTGCTTATGACAGGGAACTGCCATAGGCATTTCAATGATGGACCAAGGACTTATTCCACTTCACAGACACCAAAAAGAATCATGGGTTCTGCCTCAGTTATTATCCAGGGCCAAGAAGAACTGGATGTGAGGAAATAAAACTTATATTTTGAGCCCTTCTAAGCAAATTATATACTTCTTATCTAAACCTCTGATATAAATAAGCATGGTGACTTCCTTTGGCTTCTTTTTCCTCAAAGTCAGGAAAAATCATGTGAAGAGGAAGTTTCTGACACACAGGAAACCTGCCTTACCTCACTGTTCCTAACTCAGCGAAATTGGGTGATACAGAACAGAATTTTCAGGAATAGCCTATACAGAGATTTAGGGTCTCAAAGAAGCGTTACAGTTGTTCATTCGCTAAGTCCTGTCCAACTCTTTGTGGCCCCATGGAATGCAGCATGCCAGGCTTTCCTGTCCTTCACTACCTCTTGGAGTTTACTCAAACTCATGGGTTCCCTGGTAGCTCAGATGATAAAGAATCCGCTTGCAATGCAGGAGACCGCAGTTCAATTCTTGGGTCGGGAAGATCCTCTGGAGAGGGATAGGCTACCCGCTCCAGTAACCTTGGGCTTCCCTGGGGGCTCAGATGGAAAATAATCCACCTGCAATGCTGGAGATCTGGGTTTGAGCCCTAGGTTGGGAAGATCCCCTAGAGAGGGGAATGGCTATCCACTCCAGTATTCTGACCTGGAGAATCGCAAAGAGTCAGACACAAATGAGTGACTTTCACTTTCACGTTCATGTCCATTGAGTTAATGATGCCATCCAACCATCTCATCCTCTTTGCCCCCTTCTTCTCCTGTCCTCATTCTTTCCCAGCATCAAGGTCTTTTCCAGTGAGTTGGTTCTTCACATTAGGTGGCCAAAGTATTGGAGTTTCAACTTCAGCATCAGTCTTTCCAATGGATATTCAGGGTTTATTTCCTTTAGGATTGACTGAATCTCCTTGCCATCCAAGGGACTCTCAAGAGTCTTCTTTAGCACCACAGTTCAAAAGCATCAGTTCTTCAGTGCTCAGATTTCTTTTGATGTATAAAAATGTTCAAGGGAAAAAATGCTCAAGGAGAGTTTTAGAAATCATTGGAGGCCAAACCAGTGATATTTTAAGGAATACCCTTAAGTTTCCAGTTGATGACATGCCCAGTCATTTCAAAATCAACCATGCTCTCTCTCTCAGCCCCTCAGCACATGTGCATTGATTTCACTGGGAGGACCAAATCCTGGGGGGATATTCTGTGGGTCTGATCCGATACATTAATTATTTCTGTGCACAGAGCTCCCATAGGGAGCTGAATCATAATTGATTTTTAGACTTACTTAGCAGGACTGTGAATTTAGCTTACATCACATCTCAGAAGTTTGGAGCAAGTGTGGTCCTTTGTTAACTAGTCCAGCCTTCTTCCCCCATCCCTACCTGCTGGTAAGGAGTAAAAACAATTAACAAAATCTAACCGAGTAATTGAAATACATTTCATGAGGGATGTTAGAATGTCTAGGAAGATAAGAGCACAGTTGGTCAGATTTCTCACCCTCTGGGCTCTAAGATGTGAACAGGTTGTGTGCATGTGGGGGTGGAAGGCTGCCTGACCTTGCAGCTGAGGAAGACTGTGGTCCATGGGAACCTCTGCTAGGTCTGCCTGGTTGTTCTTGGTGTCTCTGGCATTGCAGCTGATGCCTGTGTCAGGTGTGATGTCTGGGTCTCTTTCTGTTCCTAGTTGGCCCTCTCTGACTCTCTCTGCCTCCTCAGGGCTTCTCCCAAAACAACCTGTTCTTCTGACTTCTGGCTGTGACTCCCACCTCATCCCAGCCCATCCTGCAGGCCCTTACCTACCTCACTGGCACTGGGGATCCCCACCAGATTCTCAGCGAGTCTCAGTCACAGGACCCAGTGAAAAGAGTATAGCCAATTCTAAAGTTAAACCTTATGACCTCCCTCTGTCTGGTCATGCTGGACCCTCCAGGGTTGATATGAAGTAGCCTGAAATGAGGCCTCTTCTCAGAGTCTCAAATCGGGAGTGGAGATAAGAACTTCCTTCCACCTTAAATGTCTTCCCCAATTTCATATCACGTGCCTGGGCTGTGTCTGGCAGCTCTGTTCCTCTGTTGCTCTTTTCTTCCCACACTCCTGGGACTGAAGAGTAATGGCTTCCATCTCTGTTCTGTAACACACCTCAGTTCCATTCCAGGAGAGAAATGACTGAGCCATGTCATCTAGGCTATCAAATGAATGGAGGATGAAGGCAGATAAAAGAATTTAGAAAATCCCTTCCCAATATAATAGCCTGGCTTTTAAACTATTGGTTAGCTGTACAATCTTATTTTGAAGGTTGTGCATGCATGCTACGTGGCTGCAGTTGTGTCCGACTCTTTGCAACCCTGTGTTTCTCTGTCTGTGGGATTCTCCAGGCAAGAATATTGGAGTGGGTTGCCATATCCTTCTCCAGGGGATCTTCCTGACGCAGGCATCGAACATGCATCTCTTATGTCTCCTGCAGTGGCTGGTGAGTTCTTTATCACTAGTGCCACCTGGGACTCCCCTTAAGGTCAGAAACTGAGTGTTAATTATGTCTTTCTCTTTGCATTACATGTAAATTGCTTAGAGCAGTGCCTGGTGCCTGGTAAGCAATCAATAGTCTCATTTTGTAAAAGATCTTTTAGTATCCTGAGACTGGTCGATGTCTTTGACTAACACGTAGAAGAATATGTGCTAGGAAAAGCAAAAGAGAAAATCATGTTGATAATGTCTAATATATTAACCTTATTAACATTTCATTTTCAGTTCAGTTTAGTCGCTCAGTCGTGTCCGACTCTTTGCAACCCCATGAATTGCAGCACGCCAGGCCTCCCTGTCTTTCACCAACTCCCGGAGTTCACTCAGATTCATGTCCATTGAGTCAGTGATGCCATCCAGCCATCTCATCCTCGGTCATCCCCTTCTCCTCCTGCCCCCAATCCCTCCCAGCATCAGAGTCTTTGCCAATGAGTCAACTCTTCGCATGAGGTGGCCAAAGTACTGGAGTTTCAGCTTTAGCATCATTCCTTCCAAAGAAATCCCAGGGCTGATCTCCTTCAGAATGGACTGGTTGGATCTCCTTGCAGTCCAAGGGACTCTCAAGAGTCTTCTCCAACACCACAGTTCAAAAGCATCAATTCTTCAGCGCTCAGCCTTCTTAACAGTCCAACTCTCACATCCATACATGACCACTGGAAAAACCATAGCCTTGACTAGACGGACCTTAGTCGGCAAAGTAATGTCTCTGCTTTTGAATATGCTATCTAGGTTGGTCATAACTTTTCTTCCAAGGAGTAAGCGTCTTTTAATTTCATGGCTGCAGTCACCATCTGCAGTGATTTTGGAGCCCAGAAAAATAAAGTCTGACACTATTTCCACTGTTTCCCCATCTATTTCCCATGAAGTGATGGGACCGGATGCCATGATCTTCGTTTTCTGAATGTTGAGCTTTAAGCCAACTTTTTCACTCTCCTCTTTCACTTTCATCAAGAGGCTTTTTAGTTTCATTTTATCATATTTCAAAATTATCAACTAGCATATGCTTGTAGAGGAATTAAAAATATATAGGAAATTACAAATCTAAAGTCCCAATAAAATTTTAAAATTTCATTTGTTCTGTTCTGCTATTTTACACTTTTCTCTAAAAACAATGACTGTAAGGATTTTGGTTGGATATTTTTACTTGCCTATCTCTACCATTACACTATGAGTTTTTGATCTTGTCTTTGCAGCCCCACAGGTCGTTAGTGTTTGATGAATGAATAAATGATTGAATAATAAATTATCAAATAATATAAGTAAATGAAATATCTTTAAAATGTATTGTTATGTAAACTTGTTAAGATACTACTTTAGTTACTTTTTGGACTTTCTTCATAGGATTACATGTGAATCAAATACAACAGTGATTTAATTATGGTGCTTTGTTTACAGTATTCTTTTAAATGCTTCCATGATGCTTCAGGAACCTTATACTAAGTAATAGAATGAGAAGTCTGGATGATGACAAGGCATTTCATTAAGGCTTTTATGTTTTTATGTGACTATCTGATCTTGTAGGAGTAATGCCCAGAGCTTTCATGGCTTATTTTACTTTTGATGTGTTATAAAGCATAGCCAATACATACTCTGTTATCTAATATGCTCAAGTAAAATGAACTGTGGTGATTGATCATTTGGATTTGTCAATGTTTCAAAAAGTAGTAATACAATTCTAAATTAAAAAAGACATAACTTTGGCAGTCTGATTAAAATGAAGGAAGAGACATACCAATCTAGTGAATAGATTACTGGTGTTATGAGTAAGAAGCAGGACCCAGTTCATATCTAGTTTCCAGGATCAGTGAATGAGGTTCTTTCCCAGGTCATTTAGCAGAATTTGTTGATAACGTCTAAGATATTAACCTTATTAACATTTCTTAGAAGGCTGGTTGAGGCTGGAAGCCTTCTTCTCTGCTTTGCCTCACAGGATTTTGAAAGGCTAATGAAACAACATTAGCAAGTTATTAAGGACTTTGTGGGTAATGGCTTCACAGACAAAGGCCTTGATAGACTTCCTCTTTGTGACCCCATGAATCACAGCACACCAGGCCACCCTGTCCATCACCAACTCCCGGAGTTTACCCAAACTCAGGTCCATCGAGTCGGTGATGCCATCCAGCCATCTCATCCTCTGTCGTCCCCTTCTCCTCCTGCCTCCAATCCCTCCCACTATCCAGGTCTTTTCCAATGAGTCAACTCTTCGCATGAGGTGGCCTAAGTACTGGAGTTTCAGCTTCAGCATCAGTCCTTCCAATGAACACCCAGGACTTATCCCCTTTAGGATGGACTGGTTGGATCTCCTTGCAGTCCAAGGGACTCTCAAGAGTATTCTCCAACACCACAGTTCAAAAGCATCAATTCTTCGGTGCTCAGCTTTCTTTATAGTCCAACTCTCACATCCATACATGACCACAGGAAAAACCATAGCCTTGACTAGACAGACCTTTGTTGGCAAAGTAATGTCTCTGCTTTTGAATATGCTATCTAGGTTGGTCATAACTTTCCTCCCAAGGAGTAAGCATCTTTTAATTTCATGGTTGCAATCACCATCTGCAGTGATTTTGGAGCCCCCAAAAATAAAGTCTGACACTGTTTCCACAGTTTCCCCATCTATTTCCCATGAAGTGATGGGACTGGATGCCATGATCTTTGTTTTCTGAATGTTGAGCTTAAGCCAACTTTCTCACTCTCTTCTTTCACATTCATCAAGAAGGTTTTTAGTTCTTCTTCACTTTCTGACATAAGGATGGTGTCATTTGCATGTCTGAGGTTATTGATATTTCTCCCGGCAATCCTGATTCCAGCTTGTGTTTCTTCCAGCCCAGTGTTTCTCATGATGTACTCTGCATATAAGTTAAACAAGCACAGTGACAATATACAGCCTTGACGTACTCCTTTCCCTATTTGGAACCAGTCTGTTGTTTCATGTCCAGTTCTAACTGTTGCTTCCTGACCTGCATACAGATTTCTCAAGAGGCAGGTCAGGTGATCTGGTATTCCCATCTCTTTCAGAATTTTCCACAGTTTATTGTCTGCATTAACTGGGGATCTTCGGTGGCAAGGTATAGAAACTAACTTTAACTAACTTAAGGGCTCCCTACTACTCCCCGACTGCAATCTGGGAAGAATATTGGGTGATTCACAGAATTAGAAGAGAACCACTTGATCCTGGGAAGATCAAAAACAAGGGCAACTTTGGAGATCTTTATAGCAGACATTTATGGGTGTTCTCTTTTGGTGTGAAACGGGAATGATTTAACTCTAAATACCTTCATTCAAGCAGTGTCACCTGCCCAAGATTCACACTCCTGGAAGAGATGGAGAATCTGATTAGCCCAGCTCGTCCAATCATCTGCCTAATCTTTGTAGAGCATGGGGACTGTGATGGATAATCTTACAGGAGCCAAACGATCCTACTGTGATACAGGAAGAGACACAATTCATGTCTAGATTATTGTGAGTAATTTTATTTCCCCTGATGTAATATTATAATTTTTCAGGCAGAAAAGACAATCTATGGTACAAGACAAGGCTAAGAGGCAGGACATTATTAAGACAAGGGACCCAGAGAATAAGCAGAGAAATCACAATTCTTAGAATGATGATGCCCTAGGAAGAGGTACATAATTTCAGCCTCTATCAGTAAAAGTTAAAGTATTCATCTCTTGCACTGTCTTAGCTGTTCCTCTGCTCTCCTCTACTTAGAGAACTGCTCCCTGTGATAAACTTTATGGTTTGAACAATCTTACAGCAGATTACTCCTCCTGAATAAACAAATATGGAAATGAATTTTTATGAACACAAGTTATATGCAGTTCATTTCATTTATAGCTATAGTTAAATAAACTTGGCTTTAAAAAAACTAAGTAAAATTATAATGAGTGAATTTTAATACATACCACTTCAAGATTTTTTTTTTTCAAATTAAATTTAGGGCCTACAAACTGTCTTAGGAAAGCTGGTGGTGTTTTGGATTAAATTTTGTATTATTCCACTACTTGGCAATCCTTTTAGAAAGTTCTCTTTCCCTAAGTGCTACAGTATTGACTGGTCAACCTGACCTCAAAGTAGTTGCAGAGGATCAATGTTGGCTTAATTACAGCTTGGCAAAGATTGGGAGGCAAGATAAGAGCTGTTGGTCCAGAAAAACAACCCAAGATAAAGGGTTCTTTTAAACTATAGCAAAAGCAGGATATGTTATATCTAACAAAACAATATAAAATTTCTGCCAAGCAACTCTCAGACCTTTCTGCACATATTTTTAAATCATCTGCAAAACTATACTGATCATGATTGTGTAATGAAAATTAAATAGAAACCTCTAAAGATTAATAGTAACATATGGATAATCATTAAAGAAATTACATTCAATACGCTAAATTTTCATACAATTGCACCTACTCTGTTTATATACATATTATTTTTTGACATGTTTGCATGTTTTAATACACATATATCATTCCATGTTTTACTTTTTTCTTTGATGGCTTAGGTAATCCTCCTACTTCATGATCACAGCAGCCATGGTTTTTATTATCTCCTATCACAACATACCAAGAAGGAAGAAGATATAGAGGCTAAATACCTTGTATGCCTTAGGAGCCTTCTGTTTTTTTCAGGATGGACAATCTCTTTGGGGATCTCTTAGCAGACTTCCTCCTAGATCTCACTGACTAGAGCTGGGTTTACACAAACATGTACTCCTCAGTCAAACATAGGCAAAGGAGAGCTGGACTGTCATGACCAGCTGAGACCAGGGCAAGCATGGTGCCCGTTATGATTTGGGAGGCTTGTAAACACCTGGCCCCATCTTCAGAGATTCATGTTTATTTGGCTAGAGTAGGGTGCAGATATCAGGGGTTTTAAACATTTCCCAACAACTCTAATATGCAGCAGGTCGGAATCCAAGGGTCTATGGCCAGCTTTTTCACTTTTGTCTGGCCTGTTCCTACTCTGTAAAAAGCAGAGCTCTGTTAGCAAGGAGGAGCAGGCAGACCCGATAGCTCACAGTGTCTGCCAGAGGAACTGACAGTAGATTAAGTGAACCCACCTCCCTAAGACAGCATATCTGAAATCTACAGAAGACATTGTTCATTTAGGCCCTCCATGAATTTAATTCGTCAGTCTTTATAGAATGTATACCACTGTGAAGACCCTGTATATGTATAAGGTAAAAACTGGGAGTAGAGCACACTTTATCTTGTAAGTCCAATTTCCTTGTAACAACCTTCACTCAGCACCTAGAATGAGATCCACATCTAGTTACATTAGGCGCTAGGTTCAAGCAGAGAAGAGCCTCTGCCCTAATGCAACTTACTTTCAAGAATACGGTTGTGCTCTAAACATTGAAGAGAATTGTAAAGAAATACATGTGATGGTTTCCTCCTTCCACAACTTAACAATTCAAGTCTGCCTGTTCACTTTCTACTTTTTAAACTCAATATTTGTTAAGTACGTACATGTTCTAGACAGATACTGTTAAACAAAATAATTCTAGTCATAAAGACTGCAGGCTTAGAGATAGGGGAGATATACTAAAGAAGTAGAAAGACAAACATATTTCATATTATACTAAGTGCCATGAAGGAAAAGAATAGGCTCTTATGAGAGAGTTACAGGGCAATATAATTGAAATGAAAGGCAATCCAGAAAGGCTAATTGTTTAAAGTGAGATGGACACAAATATAAAATTCAGATTAAAGCACATTCCTTCAATTTCTTAATTTCTTTTCCACTACCTTCTCTAGCTAATTACGCTGGAACTTCTTGGAAGACTCACCATCTTGCAAGTGAAATTGACAGAGACGTTATCTCAGAGAAGCTGCTTTCTCAAGATTTTTGGGCAAGACGTGCTCACAGACTGATGTTTCCTTGTCTTGCTTGCTCTATTCTCCATTGTTTCTTATGACCTGATTTTCCTTTTTTTCATATATTCCTCTCCCCCTTTCCATCTGCCCCACTGTCTTGTCTTCATCTTTTCAAAATATGAATTACTCTTAAATGCACTTAGTACTATACTCACTCAGAAATTAAGTTAGCATTATACCATGCTTGGAGAAGGAAATGGAAACCCACTCTAGAATTCTTGCCTGGAAAATCCCATGGACAGAGAAGCCTGGTAGGCTAAAACCTGTGAGGTTGCAAAGAGATGGACATGACAAAGCACCTACACATACCAGCATACCATATCATGGTGCTGCCAAATATTAAAAACTGAGAACTCTTAAAACCAAAAGCACGCATGTGAGCTATCTTCCAAAGGACCAAAAAAAAAAAAAAAAAACCAACAAAAAACCCCCAAATTATATTAATTGGTTCGGAGGTATGAATGAAGCAGCCTACACCATTGTAACTGATTATGCCAAAGCCTTTGACTGTGTGGATAACAATAAACTGTGGAAAATTCTTCAAGAGATGGGAATACCAGACCACCTGACCTGCCTCTTGAGAAATCTGTATGCAGAGGATGAGATGGTTGGATGGCATCACCGGCTCAATGGACATGAGTTTGAGTAAACTCCAGGAGTTGGAGATGGACAGGGAGGCCTGGTGTGCTGCAGTCCATGGGGTCACAAAAAGTTGGACATGACTGAGTGACTTAATTGAACTGACACCACTATAAAACTTTGCAACTTCAGCTGTGAGTTATAGACCTGTAGCATTGATATTACCTGGTATCTTGCTAAAAATGCAGTCTTAGATCACACAAAACCTGTATTTTAACAAGATTCTTGGTTGTTTCATATGTAAAGTTGGGGACTTGCAGATGCAGAGGATCCCAGAACACAGACTAGAGTTCAGTTCAGTTCAGTCACTCAGACATATCCAACTCTTTGCAACTCCATGATCCGCAGCACGCCAGGCCTCCCTGCCCATCACCAACTCCTGGAGTCCACCCAAACCCATGTCCATCGAGTTGGTGATGCCATCCAACCATCTCATCCTCCGTCATCCCCTTCTCCTCCTGCCCTCAATCTTTCCCAGCATCAGGGTTATGAGAATTAACAATCTTACTTCTTAGACACCACTGTATATTTAACCTTCTTGGCATAGCCATTTTTGCTTTCCCAGCACTTTTTCATTTCTTTATATTCTCTGAATTATCATATGTTGCTCTTCTCCAGTCCCATCTGTAGCATCCAATATTACAGATCTCTAAGATCTAGAAAATTGTAGCTGAGTCATCCACTGCCTTTTCTTTTTTCATTCAAAATATCTTATTGTTTAATTTTGAAAAGCTATATGCATTAAACTTTGTTAGTTTCTAATTCCTTAGAATAAACAGATACTAACACAAAAATAAACTGAGACATATTAATTAACCAATGTATATCTTTAATAGGAATCATGTACATCTTACTTTCTTAAAATTTCTATCCAGTTATTTAGATAATTTTGTTATTTGAGGTGCTTACTTTTTTGGATTCTTTTCTAAGAAGCATTTTGCTGTCTGCCTTTTCTTTATTTTTATTTTTGTACAAACATGCCTCAAGTGTTTTAATAGATTTCAGCTTTTCCTTAAACTTTCCACAGTCAAAACAAAACAACAAAAGACCCAATGTTAAAATCACTTAATAAACTTACAAACTTGAAAAATTAGACACTTCAGGTAGGCAATAAACTTCATATTATGAAAGCAATATATTCCAAATTTCAAAGATCTGACAGATTCTGCAGAGCGTCTTTCATCAGTAGACGGAAACTCTCAAACGACACAGTCTTCTGTCAGGTAGGACTGGGTGTCACTCACTGGTCTGAGGTCGAATCCATTTCAAGGCATGTTGTGGTGGTACAGTAATGGTGGGATGATAGAACGTGCAGTCAGGCCGTGCACACTGAGTGTTAAATCTACAGTGTTTGGGATGATAGAAGGGACACTCCATTTTCTTACAAGCTGGGAAGTAGCGGCCCAGCTGACTACTGGAAGGCGGTGCTGCTGCTGTGACTGGTTTTGGAGGCAGTCCTGGGGTTCTTTGGCTCATGTGAGTGAAGGGACAGTCTGGTTTAGTACGTTTTGCATCATATTTACAATTTGGATGAACAGACAGACACTTCTCAGCAAATTTACAATTGGGAAAGGCTTTGCAAGGCGACTCGGGGTGATGGTAAGCGCACTCATCCCTGTTCTTGCAGGCGGGCCAGTACTTGCAGCGCTCCAGCAGCTTCTCCGGCTTCTGTGCCACGCTCAGCTCGCTCAGCTCAGCATTTGCAAAGCTACCATCTGGGTCCTCAAGCTGCCTGCTCAGCATGTGCAACTGCTGGGTTGCAAGTCCCCCGTGTGAGGCTGCAGGGTGCTGTGCGGGTCTCATTCCTTCGGAGCACATGTCCTCCTCCTGATCTGACATGTATCCTGGGGGGCTGGGGACACCGTCCAGCGTCACTATAAACTTGGGACTCGCAGGTTTATCTGGTTGTACAAGATCTTGTGTCTGTACAAGGTGTCCTGAAAGGGCCCGAAGGGCATCTGCCGTCATCATCCCCGACTCCTGGTTTGCTGTCACTACTAGCTCCTCAGACAGCTTTGGCTTCTTCAGAATAAATGATCTCGTGTCTTGCCTGATCTGCAGAGTTTCTGCCATTATGGGATCAATTTGCAATCGGGATAACAACTGCCTCTGTTGAGTTCCTTGACTTTTGTCTATATTATCTCCTTTTTCTGCCTCTTCTTTAATAGGAGAACTTATCCTGGGGACTCTGCCTTGTCCCTGGACCATTTTCTGCTAGCAATTCTTTCTGAGAAGTTCGAATTCTGGGAGCAACTGGAAGTGTCTGTTTCTGTGAGACTGTAAAATAGTTGTTTTTGTTACAGATTCTTGAGCTTCAGATATAGCTTTCAAAATTAGATTGTTAGCTTGTTTAGAAGGTGGAAGTGAAGGTCTCCGTTCAGGCTTTATCGGCACTGACACACTGCTGGAGATGCTTCCTGTACGGGACCCACAATCGTCATCTTCCTCCTCTTCTCCGTCGTGACCGAACTTTTTTACTTCAACAACTGAACTTACCACGGGCAATTTTCTCTTCTGAAAGTTTTCTTCCTCAATACTCATCTTTTCTGCGTTGCTTCTGAAGAAGGGACTGTACGTCTCTTCTAAACTGTTAAGCACTTCTGGCTCACACAAGCGTCCTGTTTCATACACCCGGCTGCTCTGAACATCAAGCTGCTTGGCAGCATGAACACTGTTTTGCTGCTGCTGAAACTGCAGCCTGTTTACACGAGCACCACTGTCTGTGTTTCGAGTTGCAGGTGGTCGACAGATTTCAATAGAAGCGTGAGAAGAACCGTATGTAAGTGTCACTGTAGTTTTTTTCTGAGATAAGGGATTCTCCTGCACAAAACTGAGGTCTTCATCAATGAGATCATCTGGTTCCGGCTTAATATCAATCACATCTTCAGAGGGTGCTAGCTCCCTCAAAGGTTTCAGTGTGGTCATTAGTCGGGTTGCAGCTCCATCATTGTAAGTCGGTCTGACATTAGTGGCTTTCTGCTCCTGTGAACTTGTAGAAACTCTGGACTCTCTTTTTTCAGGTCTAGTGCTAGAAACTGCAAGAGGTGGCACTGCAGCTTCGTGCCTTCTCTCATCTCCTCGACTGAAACTGCTCTTGTTTGAAGGTAGTTACCATCAAAGAGGGTGGTATCAGAAGACTTTAGACTAGAGGGGTCGGCTGTTACAGAACGAAGTTTATCTAGTACACCGTGAAGCCATATGGTGAATCGAATTGCGTTTTTCCCTAGAAACATGGACAGGTCCTCTGTCATTTGGTCCTGACTTTTCTTTTAGCCACCATCACCATAACGTAATCAGGAAGTTCTTCATCGAAGTACGCTCCTAATTATTGCAATTTCCCCTTAATGGCACTGGCTGATCTCCATGCCGATCTCCATGGCTCCGCGTCGGGAAGCGGCGGGCACTGCATGGCGTCCGGTGGACCAGGGGCCCGGCGCCGGCTTCCTCGCCAGCAGCCAGACCGCCACCGCTGCTCCCGGCCACGTGCCCTGCGTGACCCGCCCCCACATGCTCCAGCCCCACCGCGCGCCTCTGCCTTTTCTTTAAATAAGACCCATACCACCTCAGGTAAAATTAACCTTGGCCTGTTAACAGAAATATTAGACAGTGTTTGGTCTTTAGATGTTTAAATATATTTATAACATTCTTGAGAAGGAGGTCACTGTTGTGTGGAATATCAGCTCTGATAATAGCTGGCTTGAACCTTGAGCAATCCAACCAACCCTGTATCTTCTTTGGCTCCAGATGATCTATGAATGTTAAGGTTTTTTCCTATGTCAATAAAGAATATATATACACGTATGAGTTTGTTTTTAAATTAAATGTTGAGCTAATATAAAATAAGATTTATAAGGTATGTGTAAGGTATAAAGTATCATAATACAATGAAATCCATGCAGCCACTGCCCAGTTTAAGTAAAATAACATACCTTTAAAATCCTGCCCCTGCTAGATACCATAATCTTCCCTTCCTGCTCCCTAATCACTCCAGAATTTTATGATCATTTCCTTGCTTTTTCTCAGTTATATCACACTTGTAACTCTAAATACTGTTTATTTTAAACTTTTATATTAATAGAATCGTATGGTATATATACCATGATTGACTTCTGTTTTTCAAACCTGACATTATTTTCCTGGTATTTATCTGCACTATTTTTTGTAGATAAAATTTACTAATTTTCACCACTGTATTGGCAAATAATGACTATACCTTAATTTATCCATCTACTATTAATGGAAAGTTGGATTATTTGCAATTTTTTGCTATTAAAACTGTACTAAGGGACTTTCCTAGCGGCCCAGTGGTTAAGAATCCGCCTTACAATGCAGGGAATGTGGGTTGATCCCTGGTCCAGGAATTGGGATCCCATGTGCCATGGGACAACTAAGCCTGATCGCCATAACTAGAGAGAAGCCCACAGGCTGCAGTGAAGATCCTGATGTAACCAAAAATAAAATAAATGTTAAAAAAAAAGCAACTGTACTGATAGGGTCTTTGTGTTTATACATTAAGGACATGAGTCTCTTTATGGCAGTGATTCTCAGTCCTGAGTACCACTGACTATGTTTTATGGTAAATGACATGTAATAATTCTTATATATTGATTTTATAAGAACTTGCTTTCATACAAATGAAGCACATGATAAATTTAAGAATAATATTACCACATTTCAACTTTTTGGAAAATGTATTTCAGACTGTTACACAGAATCACATGATCCTCAAAATTCAAGTTTACAACTGATCTTCACAAGAGCCTTATCCATATACACATTAGTTATTCAGAAGGAGAAATTCGATACAGTATTTTAGTAGTTACATGATTTGCAACCAATACTGAATTACTGAAAGCTGACAAACTCTCAATGAATTACATATTGGATGACCACTCCCAAATACAAGAAGTGAGACAACAAAGGAAAATCTTCTGTTCAGTCATAGAAAAAGGATAAAGGCATTTATGATGAGACAAATGCTTTAAGTTAGTATACAACCTACTGGGCGAATAAAACTGCCACATAGGTTGGTAGTTTTGCTCTTGAATATACGTGGTATGGTATTACCCATTTTGGAGAAGAAAACGGCAACCTACTCCGGTATTCTTGCCTGGAAAATTCCATGAACAGAGGAACCTGGTGGGCTACAGTCCATGGGGTTGCAAAGAGTCAGACACAACTGAGCAAGCATGCGTTACCCATTTATTTGACATTAAGTGATACGTAAAACTTCAAGTCTGAGTTCTCAAAATGGTTGCTTGGTATTTCTGAATAGTGTCTGGTATACTCAGAATGTTTCTTATCGTTTATCTTTTCTCCTTTTATAAGGTTTAGTGGGACTGTGCAATGCTGGAGCAATAGTCCAGAATGTCCTGAATAGTGAATTCCATTGTAACACCAGATCCAGGATAACAGCGAGCTATCAAACCTTCAAAATGCTTGTACTGGCGAATAAATTCATCCTGCATGGAGTGCCACACCACCTATAAAAAATGAAAATGAGTCACTAAATTACAAATGGAAGTAATACATAAACAAGAATGTAGAAATATTGTCAAGACATATTCTAAGCATTTAGGATAGCATAATAGTTAATCACTGTGGATGGTGACTGCAGCCATGAAATTAAAAGATGCTTGTTCCTTGGAAGAAAAGCTATGACAAACCCAGACAGCATATTAAAAAGCAAAAACTTCACTTTGCTGACAAAGGTCTGTAGAGTCAAAACTATGGTTTTTCCAGGAGTCAAGTACATATGTGAGACTTGGACCATAAAGAGGTCTGAGTGCCAAAAAATGGATGCTTTCGAACTGTACCGGAGAAGATTCTCGGGTCCCTTGGACTGCAAGGAGATCCAACCAGTCAGTCCTAAAGGAAATTTACCCTGAATATTGATTGGAAGGATTGATACTGAAGCTCCAATATTTTGGCCACCTGATGCGAAGAGCCAACTCACTGGAGAAGACCCTGATGCTGGGAAAGATTAAGGGTGGGAAGAGAAGATGGTGGCAGAAGAAGAGATGGTTGGGTAACATCATCGACTCGAAGGACATGAATCTGAGCAAACTCTGGGCAGTCCAAGGGGTCGAAAAGAGCTGGACACAACTGAGCGACTGAACTGAACTGGGAGAGAATGAAGGACAGGGAAACTTGGTATGCTGCAGTCCATAGGGTCACAGAGTCAGGACTGAGCGACTGAACAACAACCGTTAAGAATGTACATTCTGAAACGAGATTCCTAACTGCTCAAGTGAGCTTGAGTATGTTACACCACTCTTCTGTGCCTCAAGCCCCTTATCTATAAACTGGGTGATGATAGTAATACCTTCCTCACAGGTTCAAATGAGATTAAATGAGAGAATGTATGCAAAGTGCTCAGAACAGTATTCGACACAGTAATGTTTATTACATTTTAGCTGTTGTTATATCTGTTCCAATATCCAACACAGATGTGGCTAGGCACAACTATGTATGAAATAAGACTGAGGATTACATGAAATTTCACATCAGATGAAAGTTTAATTTCTTTATCTAAAATTAACGATGCAAAACACTTCGTCATGACATGGAGGACACCAAGATAAGTCAGACTAATCATGAGCAATCAAAGGATTCTATAATCTGGAAGTGGAAACTAAAATGCCGAAATCAACACAACACTGTAAATCAACTATATTTCAGTCAAAAAAAAGTAAAGGAATGAACAGTCCCATAAAATAATAAATTTTATAAAAAAAACCAAAAAATTTAAAAATACTAGTAATAATAAAATAAATAAATAAATAAATTTTAGACAACTATCAAGACAGAATTTGACACACACACTGACATATTAGTAATATCAATAGGTTATATTTATTCAACTTATTTCATATCAGCACAGTACAAAGTGCTTTATGTACGTATTATTCTATTTAAGTCTCATGACAACCTGGTGAGGGTGGGTACTATGAACGAACACCATTCCTATCTGCCAGTTCAAAGAGTGCCTTCTAGGATTTTTCCTTGTAAATCCTAAATGTCACAAATCTTAAATTCCTAATAGTCAGCATAAGACTATTTTACTAAACAGCTTTACTTATACTTTTTGCTTCTCTTCTTTTAGCTCACAGTATTTCTTCCACTGGGAAGCCACTTCTACTTTATCTGTTAAGTTAGTATCTGACTTTCAGAGACTGACATAAATGCTTTCCTTCATGAAGCCTTCCATGATGCTAAAATCAGAGTAATTCTCATCTCTAACTGAGGTTTAAATCTGACTCTATCATACATTAAGTATGGGATCATGGTCACATTACTCTACCTCTCTAAGCTCTGATTTTCACATGTATAAAATGGCAATGGCAATAATATTAGTGCCCACCTACAGAGTAGACGTATTATTTCTGCTTTTCAAATAAGGAAACTGAGGCTCAGAGAGATTAACTAACTTGCTCCAAACCAGGTAGCTTTACCTGGAGGCAGATTATGAATCCATATCCAGGCTCCTATTCTCAGAATCACTCCACTGTACCATACACCATTCCATTCCCTTACTACCCTCCAAACTAAAACAAAACACAAAAAGGTAATGAAAAACCCACCCCCAAACAAAAGCAAAACAACTTAATGTCTCAAAACGATACAACAGAAATATAAAATACACAGAGATAGCCATATAAACTTGCATAAATATTCCTTTCTTCCTCACAATTTACTACTCTTGTCTGCATTTTATATGGCACTTTCCTCCTGCACTAAAATTAGAAAATGTATAGCATTTCTAGAGGAATATTTTGGGGGAAATAGATATATATAAGGATGTGCAATGTAGGTAGGTTAAAAGAACTAAAGCATACCTGAAGTAAGTTCTCCTCTTCACATAAATGTTTATCAACCTTCTTGTAGAGGTTATCGAGACCTTTTTTCACTTCTTTTCCAGGATACTCTTTAATAACTTTTCGGAGTTCTTGTTTGTTAAACGCAAGTTGGTAGCTCACTTCCTCCTCTCTTATACCCTGTGCTACCCGAGCTTCAACACCTTCAAAGAAATGCTTCAAGGAAATGAAAAGAAACAATGGCTAAGAACGGCTCTCATTACCACTTAAATTAAAAAAAAAATCTGATTATAAAATAGTATATATCCACTGTGTAAAAATCAGTGTGTGAAAATATAAAGGATAAAATAATAATCAGCTACTATCACACTACTCAGAGATAAGCACTGTCAAAAGACTAGATTTCCCTCTAGTCTTTTGATATGTGAGTATGAAAATGAGGTTATACTTTTGTATGCTATATTTTTCATTTAATATTTTATGTTTTTCCCAAAGTATAAATTTTAATGGCTGCATCATGCTCCATCCAATGACTATACTATGTTTATTCATTCTTTCAGTATTAAGTATTTAATATTTTTTACTTTTTTTCTTGAAGTTGACAAAATCTATTCATCAAAAACAAAATCTATTATAAATACAGCTATAAATAACTTTTATACATAGGTATTTACCCATATTATTGATGACTGTCCAGCATAGATTTCTAGGACTATAATTCCTCAGTTGAGGAGTGTAATTGTTAAATATTCTGAAGATTCTTCATATACACAAACTGCTTCCCAGAAAAGTTCAATCACTTTATATTTCTCTCATATGAGACTATTTTATCTTATCATACTATCATCAGCATTATCATAATTTAAAAAAAATCTGTCATTTTGAAAACTGAAAAAGGGGGACTTTCCTGGCAGTCCAGTGGTTAAGACTCTGTCCTTCCAATGCAGATGGCATGGGTTGGATCCCCGGTGGAGGGATGGGAAGGGGGAACTAAGATTCCACATGCCAAGTGGTGTAGCCAAAAGAAAGCAAGAAAGGTTTATTTGTCATTTTATTTCAATATTCTTCAGCTAGAAAGGAAGTTTATCTGCTTTTCATATGCTCAGTAAGTACATTCAAAACCCTCACCCATTTATATATTGGGATCTTAGTGCTTTCTTGATTTGTTTTAAAAAGATCTTTTATAGTAAGTATACTGACTGTGGTGCTGTTACATTCTTCTCAGGTTGCTTTTTAAGTGTAATTGGTTTTTTAACATGCATATTGATTGTCAAGTCTTCACTTGAGCACAACACGATTTAATACTGACAAGTCAAATTCCCTCACTACTATTCTCTAAAATTTTCTTAGCAATTATTTATTTATTCCTCATTAAATTATTAAATTTTCAATAATAATTTTTTAGACAAATCTGTTCTGGATATTTAAAATTTTTTTTCCAACAGATTTTTATTTTTTTACACAGATTTTTAATTGGTTATTATAACATATAGGAAACAAATTGTTTTTTGATATATATATATATATCTTGACTAGGTTAAAAAACCTATTTTACTTTACCAGATAAAATAACCTCAACATATTATATACAGGTAATTATAACCCTGAGGGCTTCCCAGGTGGCGCAGTCACAAAGACTCCGCCTGCCGACTCGGGAGACACAAGAGACACGGATTTGATCCCTGGGTTCGTAAGATTCCCTGGAGGAGGAAATGGCAGTCCACTCCAGTATGATTCTTTTTATATCTTTATGTTTCGGTCTTACTGCATTGGCTAGAGCTTCTATGACAATGTGAAAGGATTTATCAATGCTTCTGCTTTAAATTTGATTTCAAAGGAAGTTCCTTTATGTTGCAGTTACGTACCATGCAGGCTTTAGGTCTGAGACAGACCCTTTACCCTAAAGGAATATCTGTCTGTTCTTCAGTTTATAAGACACTGGTTCTGCATTTGAATTGCTGACAACAGACAGACAATTTTTATTTGACTCTAACTTCAAAACATAGAAGATGACTAACCACGTTGTGGACATAATTTGTTAGAAGGGTCCATTTAAGCTTCTACTATGTTGCAAAGTTCTCAAACTACCATTTCTCATGTTTAAAGATCAGATTTGCTCTGGGGAAGGACAAGTCAAGAAAGGAAGGATAAAGAAAAGGCAATGAATAAAACAATTTTTTTTTCTTTTTATCTTGATAGAGTTTTCAAAATCTTCATCTGAGCTAGGGATAAAGGTTAGCCATTTATGAGGTAAGAAATGGAAGACTGGTATAATGGAAAAGGCTAAATCTATGGTTAATCACCCTGCTTTGCTACCTGTCAATTATTATAACTTTTTATTTACTTTCAGTTTCTTCATTTGTAAAACAAGGATAATGCTATCTTACCCCACATCATGGTTTACAAGAATTAAAAGAATAATTATTAAAAGAATATTAAATAATTATTAAAAGAATAATTAAAAGAATAATAATGTATGTAAAACATCTAGCAGTGTCTGAGCAGCTTCAGTATCTCAGTCCATCCTTCCTTATCCTCCTGCACCAATGAATGAGCAACCTTAAAAATAAATGTCTGTTGTGTTACTCACATGTAAACACAGGTTCAAAACCAGAAAAAATTTACTGAATGAAAATATGCTTACATTTAGTTTTTCAAGAGGTTGTCCTAAAGAGTATATGACATAAGACTGAAGGTGATCTGTGTATTTTTGTTTGGCTTCTTTTTTTTCAGCTTCTAGACATGAGATTTTCAAACGAGAAAGTGTTGCAAAAATATGGTGGAAGTTTTCCATCATGACTACATCCCTGGGGGTCTTCTGGCTTTCGTTTGCTACTTTCTCCACTAAACAAAAACGGAAAAAATATAACAATGCCCTCGTATGAATATGACCACATTTAGCTATGGAAAAAATTATTTTTTCATTTATAAGTTTAAGAAGTAAGCACATTTATGGACTTAATCAAATAAAACATAATGTACTGAAGGATCTACCCAAACCTAAATAAAAAATCATTCTAAAACAGTCATATATATATATGTATAAATTTGGATTCCTATTTCACATCTTTTAGCCAAACAAATTCTAAATTGTTCAAGTGCTTAAAATGTTAAAAGCAAATAAATGAATGCAATCATAAGTACTAAGAAAAATAAACCTAGTTAAAGAAATAATTCTGTGATAGTATGAACTTTCTAAGAATGGCCCAAAACTTAGAAGTCATAAAGAGAAAGATGAATAAACTTGACATATAATTTGGAAGCTCTTACACAGTAAAACATACCATAAGCACAACTGATTTATATCCTTCTAGGTTAACAAAGGATAACAAGACTGATAATACTGAGAAATACTGGGTATCGAGGCAGACGTGATAGAAACTTTCACCAGATGCTCAAAGGACTAAACAGGTATAATCTTTCTGTGTGGTTATTTGGCAGAAACTCAACAGACACAAAACTTTTGACTCAGTAATTATTTCCAATAATTGATCCTAGGGAAATTATTAGACAATATACAGAAATATACAGAAAACTGGAAATGAATCAAATGCCTGTTAACAGAAGATCTGCTAAGTAAATAATGATAGATGGAACTCTATGCAATCATTACAAGTGATTACGGTTATCGAGTTGGTGATGCCATCCAGCCATCTCATCTTCTGCTGTCCCCTTCTCCTCCTGCCCTCAATCCCTACAAGCATCAGGGTCTTTTCCAATGAATCAACTCTTCGCATGAGGTGGCCAAAGTACTGGAGCTTCAGCTTTAGCATCAGTCCTTCCAATGAACACCCAGGACTGATCTCCTTCAGAATGGACTGGTTGGATCTCCTTGCAGTCCAAGGGACTCTCAAGAGTCTTCTCCAACACCACAGTTCCAAAGCATCAATTCTTTGACACTCAGCTTTCTTTACAGTCCAACTCTCACATCCATATATTACCACTGGAAAAACCAGGGCCTTGACTAGACAGACCTTTGTTGGCAAAGTTATGTCTCTGCTTTTGAATATGCTATCTAGGTTGGTCATAACTTTCCTTCCAAGGAGTAAGCGTCTTTTAATTTCATGGCTGCAATCACCATCTGCAGGGATTTTGGAGCCCCCCAAAATAAAGTCTGACACTGTTTCCACTGTTTCCCCATCTATTTGCCATGAAGTGATGGGACAAGATGCCATGATCTTCGTTTTCTGAATGTTGAGCTTTAAGCCAACTTTTTCCCTCTCCTCTTTCACTTTCATCAAAAGGCTCATTAGTTCTTCTTCACTTTCTGCCATTAGGGTGGTGTCATCTGCATATCTGAGGTGACTGATATTTCTCCTGGCAATCTCGATTCCAGCTTGTGCTTCTTCCAGCCCAGTATTTCTCATGATGTACTCTACATATAGGTTAAATAAGCAGGGTGACAATATACAGCCTTGACATACTCTGTTTCCTATTTGGAACCAGTCTGTTGTTTCATGTCCAGTTCTAACTGTTGCTTCCTGACCTGCATACAGGTTTCTCAAGAGGCAGGTCAGGTGGTCTGGTATTGCCATCTCTTTCAGAATTTTCCACAGTTGATTGTGATCCACACAGTCAAAGGCTTTGGCATAGTCAAGAAAGCAGAAATAGATGTTTTTCTGGAACTCTCTTGCTTTTCTGATGATCCAGCGGATGTTGGCAATTTGATCTCTGGTTCCTCTGCCTTTTCTAAAACTAGCTTGAACTTCAGGAAGTTCACGGTTCACGTATTGCTGAAGCCTGGCTTGGAGAATTTTGAGCATTACTTTACTAGCATGTGAGATGAGTGCAATTGTGCAGCTGTTTGAGCATTCCTTGGCATTGCCTTTCTTTGGGATTGGAATGAAAACTGACATTTTCCAGTCCTGTGCCCACTGCTGAGTTTTCCAAATTTGTTGGCATATTGAGTGCAGCACTTTGACAGCATCATCTTTCAGGATTTGAAATAGCTCAACTGGAATTCCATCACCCCCATTAGCTTTGTTCGGCTTTCTAAGGCTCACTTGACTTCACATTCCAGGATGTCTGGCTCTAGCTGAGTGATCACACCATAGTGATTATCTGGGTTGTGAAGATCTTTTTTGTACAGTTCTTCTGTGTATTCTTGCCACCTCTTCTTCCTATCTTCTGATTCTGTTAGGTCCATACCATTTCTGTCCTTTATTGAGCCCATCTTTGCCTGAAATGTTCCCTTAGTATCTCTAATTTTCTTGAAGAGATCTCTAGTCTTTCCCATTCTGTTGTTTTCCTCTATTTCTCTGCATTGATCACTGAGGAAGGCTTTCTTATCTCTCTTTGCTATTCTTTGGAACTCAGCATTCAGATGGACATGAGTCTGAGTAAACTCTGGGAGTTGGTGATAGACAGGGAGGCTTGGCGTGCTGTGATTGATGGGATTGTAACGAGTCGGACACGACTGAACTGAACTGAACTGACATTAGTAGACAAGGAAAGACACTAGAATCATACAGTCTAGCAGGTTCCAAAACAGTGTGTAAGGTATGATAAAACATTTTTAAGTTAGAGAACACACAATATGTGCTTATATACCAGGGAAAGAGATATATTGAAAAGTTTTAGACAGGTAAAAATTAAATGTTACCTTTGTAAGATGAGATTACAAATTACTTTCTTCTTGATTTTTGAAGTCAGTTTGCTGATTTTGGGGGGTATGTAATGAGCATATACTACTTTACAATTGGACAAAGCAAAGCCACTTCGAATTTTAAAAGAAATATCAACCATATAAACATTCAATCATATAATTTATCATCTTTCCCCTAAATCTGTTTCCACCAAAAATGTATTATCTGTAACTGTTGAGATAATTCTACTTTTGTCATTTTTTTAGCTTTAAAAATTCCTGAATTGATGCAGTCAGATAGTTTATCTCAAATTAAACACATCCACACTGTTTCTGTAACTTAACTGTGTGATGTGACAAAGGAAGATGATGAATTATACTATTTTAGCATTAATTGGGGCTTCCCTGGTAGCTCTGCTGGTAAAAAATCGGCCTGCAATGCAGGAGACCCAGATTCAATTACTGGCTCAGGAAGATCCTCTGGAGAAGAGATAGGCTACCTATTCCAGTATTTTTGAGCTTCCCTGGTGGCTCAGATGGTAAAGAATCCAACTACAATATGGGAGACCTGGGTTTGATCCCGGGGTTGGGAAGATCCCCTGGCAGACTGAATGGCAACCCATTCCAGTATTCTTGCCTCGAGAATCCCAAGGACAGAAGAGCCTGGTGAGCTACAGTCCATGGTGTTGCATAGAGTTGGACATGATTGAGTGACTAAGCACACACACGTACAGACATCACTGTTGATCATCTCGAGAAGACTCTTGCTAAAATGCAAATGTAATCCACAAGGTCATTTTTGTGTTTAAAAAATGAATTTCAATTTTACATAGTGATAGCCCATATGAACCCTAAAACATAAGTAGTTCCTGGTAAATACAAATGGGTTTTATGTACTGTTTGTTTTTCAAATTTAAGAAATCTTTACTTTCAGAAAACTTAAAAAAGACTATAGACTATGGAAAATAATGAACAGATCTGTACCCCAACTTCTAACTTAATCAGAAATAATGAAAACCGACCAAAAATACCAGAAATAAGGAAAACCACCACCAAAAACTTCTTCATAATGTAACAAAAGCTTACCATTAACAAATACCCCTCTGATAAGTTTAGTATATGCTTTATCTAGATCTCCACGACGCTCGGCATTTTTAAAGATTGATTCTGCGAGTCCAGCAAATTCTTCAAATTCAGCAACAAATGGGAGAATTCCTACTTTACTCTTCTTTGAGATCTTTACTTCTTCCATTTGCCTTATTTGGTTACTCTAAAGTTAGGCAGAAAGCAAGGGAGAAAAATAGCTAAGCAACTTAGAAACAACATACAATTAAAAGCAAATATATATACCACAAAGGCATGATGTAATTTAATACCTAGAACATTTTGGACATTTACTAACCAAAGAGTAATACAATATGGATAACTAAGAAAAACTATTGCTAGAGATTAAAAAGTACATATATAATATTTAAGAAACTAAAATCAAGGAAAAAAATC
Source organism: Ovis canadensis (assembly GCF_042477335.2). NCBI lineage: Eukaryota > Metazoa > Chordata > Mammalia > Artiodactyla > Bovidae > Ovis > Ovis canadensis. The sequence goes on along the minus strand of NC_091250.1, from coordinate 87,752,898 downwards.
CAAATTATCCAAAACAAAATGCACTCAAAGCTTGTGAACCTCAGGTCTTTGTTTAAAGTAAAAACAACTAATGAACACTTCTATCATTTATAAAAGGTAAGTATATAGTGATTGCCCATTCTGGGGCAGAGCAGATACCAGAGCACACACAGGATCTCTCACAATTATTTCTGGTTGGTGGCTATATAGTCAAGTTGAGAACCACAACCATTTCCAAATCTCAACAGCCTAAAATTTGTTTGGATAGAGAAGTTCTATATTTTGGGGGTATGAGAACAGAGACGGAGATCAGGTATTTCTACTGTGGATTTGCATATATAGTTTTCCATGTATCTATTAGTTATTTACTCTAAATCTGTATAGTAAAGTACTTGTGTAAGATGGATACAAAGTACAAATAGACATATATACAGAATATAGACACTTTGGTTCAAAATAATCAATTATGATTCTGTGTACTTCCAGGGGATCTAGTTCTATTCCCGGTAAGAAGTACATTGCCAAAGTGTTGAATCATTTTCAACTCCTACCTAAAACGTCATTATGCTGAGATTTTGGGGATATAACCTGAAAACCATATGACATGTAGAGATTAGAAAAGTAATTGTTCTTTTGTTCAATATGGTATTGGAAGTTCTAGACATAGCAATCAGACAGGAAAAATAAATAAAAGCAATCCAAATTGGACAAATAATTCTAAAACCTGTATGGAAACACAAAAGATCATAATAGCCAAAGTAAGCTCAAGAAAGAACAAAATCAGAGGTGTTATGCTCCCTGATTTCAAACTATACTACAAAGTTATAGTCATCAAACAATATGGTACTGGTACAAAAACAGACATGTAGATCAATGGAACAGAGTACCCAGAAATAAACCCATCCTTATATGTTTAATTAATCTATGACAGAGAAGGCAAGAATATACAATGAGGAAGAGGCACCCAAATCATATCATTTTCAAAGGTTAAAGAGTACAAAACCACATCACTATAGTGTGGGGAATTCTGAAAAGCAAAGTAAATTCAGGTAAGAAATGTACTGGAGTGCAGTGTCCAGCTTGGTAGTACTTGATATGTTTCTAATTTTATCTCTAGTTCTTGGTAGGCTAATCTTTTTAGCCCTGTTCCTTGAAGAACACTTTGGGCTTGGCCACCAGATGAAAGTACTAAACTCAGATGCTATCTATTTCACTTTCTGCAGTCGTCTGACATTCATTCTTTGGTTCAATACACACAGAACCATTCACTACTTTTTCAAGGTATGCCTTAGGTCCAGATCTTGTCCCAAGTACCAAAACATGTAACACTTAACTGAGCATGCACAACTGACTGGACACTGTGAAAAGACTTGAGTTAAAATAAGAAACATTGATGACAACCAACAGAAGGAACCATCCTTCTCCCTTTAGTGACAAAAGGTAAAGCTTTTAGAAATACATGCAATTTAGGAAAAAACATGACTTTATACCTTTGTCTAGGTAAATTTTACTAAATTTCTTCACTTCCCAGTTTTGAGAGTAACATGAACATTCTTCAGCAAACTATTATTAATTACTACTGTTATTCCCTGGTGACTCAGATGGTAAAGCATCTGCCTACAATGTGGGAAACTCGGGTTCGATCCCTAGGTCAGGATGATCCTCTGGAGAAGGAAATGGCAACCCACTCCAGTACTCTTGCCTGGAAAATCCCATGGATGGAGGAGCGTGGTAGGCTACAGCCCATGGGGTTGCAAAGAGTTGGACGTGACTAAGAGACTTCACTTTCACTTTCATTACTGTCATCATCACCATTACAAGTGATTCTGTACCAGGCAATGTGCTAAGCACTTCATTTGAACCCATGCCTACATCTACCTGATACTATTACATCTTACACTTTTAATAATTACATTCAACTGGATTGAGAGGTATTATATTAAAGTTTTATATAATAGTTTTATTTTACTGATAAGAGCAACAAAATCTTCATATTCTAAAAATGTATAGTGTTCTCATGATTAGTGTTCTAGCTATTCTTATTCTATGTCACATGGGACTCATTATCTCAGACTTTAGTAATTCTTTATTTTCCTTTTGGCTATCAGCTTACAATCAGACCTTACAGGTTTATCATCACTTATGAAGAAAGCTGGGCAGGGAAGAGGATAAGTGGCCAAATTTCATAATATTTCAAATGCCAGTGCAGTCATTTGGTGGGGAAGGAGGGTTAACAAGTCTGTTGAGGTGACATTTAAGTTTCTACGGATGGCTTTTAAACTTTCAGAAATCAGTAAATATTATTTTTAAAAAGTATAAACATGATGTGGATTTTAATTACCCTTAATATTTTTATTATTCTCTCATTATTCTATGGGCTTCCCTGGTGGCTCAGCCAGTAAAGAATCTGCTTGCAAAGCGAGAGACCTGGGTTCGATCCCTGGGTTGGGAAGATTCCCCTGGAGGGAATGGCTACCCACTCCAGTATTCTTACCTGGATAATTCCGTGGACAGAGGAGTCTGGCAAGCTACCGACCATGGGGTCACAAAGACTCAAACATGACTGAGTGACTTTCACTCACTCATTATTCTATGGCTATTCAAGCACTGGATTTAACTTACAGGTTACACAGTAGAATAATTCAGATGATAAATATCTACTTTTACATATTAATACTAAATACATTAATAAAATGAAACTCTTTTTAGAACCTGGTCCAATCCTGTTCATATCTATGAGCTTTCCAAAACCTAACAGAAAAAATAAAGTTAATGATTTTTTTCCTATTAGAAGGAGAAAAATGATAACTGCCAAAAGTTCTCATAAGAACAACTTATTCTTAAGGTAATATGATTAAAGCTATTAAACTAAAAAAATACTTTAATCAATTAAAATAATCCAAATAGTAATTATCCTATTGTAATATGTTAAAAGAAGAGAAACAATAAATTCAAGTTTCAGTTGTTTCATTAAATCTGTGGTTACTAATCAGTCAACTGGGATTTCAGTTACTTAGAGGATCTCAAGTGTAATAACTGCTGCCTCTATGTCAGCTACTTCCGAACTTGCCATGATTCACTGTAGATGGGAATCTACTTGGCACAGCACCATCCAGCTAACCCTGCTCCTGTATACTGCAGCCAATACCTTGCTTTAAGGCTTGGGGGATATGAATAGTAGATCCCCTGGTGGAAAGCTGGAAATATTTTAAACACACACACACAGATATTTTGCAATGGTTAAGAGTTCTAAGTTATTGGAAAAAAAAACAACCCAGCTTACAATACATTTGTCAAAGTTCCTTTTGACAGTCACCAAAACATTTCCCAATGTAGTACTCAGAAAAGAAGCAGGGTCCACGTTTTGTGCAGTCCACACATGATGACTCATTTTGACTAGCATGTAAAGGGAGTTAAAGCTATCAATTTTGTCTCCTAATGCAATCAAGTTGTTCAGTTCTGGCTCAATGCAGCGAAATATTTTAATCATCATTTGGCGGATCATATCCTTCCTGTTCAGAAATACAAAACAGAAAAGTTATTACAAGCTTCAGGTGTATTCACCTTTAACTTTAATCCCCTCAGTATACACAAATGACTAAAATTTGATATTTCAACTAACACTGTCCAAATAGTTAATTATTCTAGAATGGTTTCCAATATAAACATACTTTTTGAGGTTGCATTTTATCACTCAAAATAACATTGTCCTTTGTAGAACTGGGTCCTGAAATGTGCTTTGTGATTTCTGAGAAATACACTACAATTCAAATGCTACTTCCTACCAGCAAACGTCAAAATTGACTGCACTTGTGCGTTTACAAGAGCAAAGAAAAGCCGAACAGCCATAAACAGCACCAATTTTACTTCACTGAGATGTTCCGTAAGACACTGGGCACACAGATAGGTGCTCTGAGTGTTGTCAGTTATGGTCAGGAATCTGGACTCCTCACTGGGCAGTATTCCTTTCTGCTCAATTGAAAGTTTATTTTTTTTCACAATAAACAACCGATAGTAACAAACACATACTCAGATGAAACAGGAAGTGGTGTGCCAGCATTATGTTGCCGTGACAAAGTTCCTCCATCTGTGTCCTCTGCTTCCGTCTGCAAAAATTATTCAGGTACTTTACATAATAAAAGACTAACAAATTGACTAGTTTAATTTATATAGCAATAGCCTGCTAGGTCTTAAAATTCTTAAGAGAGAATATATTATGAGAAATAACGATTTTTAAAGGTAGTATTATCAATGCAATTATATAATTTAATATGTTGTTTCAGAATGTTTACGAAAAGCTTTGTTTTTAGATTTTATCCGAGAATGAGAAGTTGTGTTTGTGTGTGAGGACATCTGGCAGGGTGGGGCGAGAGAGAAAGGTAGAGGAGACTCAGAGGGAGTATAGGAATGAGAGGGCAACTTAATAAAAAGCTGAACACATCTAGGAACATGTTCAAGGGAGAATTTTGAAAATTAAAATCATTCTAATAAAATTAATCATTCTAATAAAACTCAAGCATAAAAAATGCTGTCCAAAGTTCTTACAGAAACTAACAAATTTACTAGCAATACTATCTACAGGAACAAATCCTCTAACCATTTGAAAGATTTAATTTCTCAGTCATTTGAGGACTGTTTGTATATGTTGGTTCTTTTAAAGATCATCTCAATTTTAAAAAAGCCATTTGATTTGCACTGTGCTTTTAAGTTCTTTAAAATACTCTAGCAAATGTCTCATTTTATTTTCTTACATTTATGCCACCAGAGAGTCATGTTCAATAGGCATTATTATACCCATTACACAGATGAGGAAAAATAGGGATTAAATAATTAGTTTAAGGTCTCATAGTAAGAAAGCCATAAAAAAGATTCTGATTTGAGGCCTCACGATTTTTTTCTTTCTTGCTTTCATTTATTTTTTAAGACCACAGGGGCTTCCCTGGTGGCTTAGCAGTAAAGAAATCTGCCTGCCAATGCAGGAGCCACGGGTTCAATTTCTGGGTTGGGAAGATCCCCTGGTGAAGGAACTGGCAATCCACTCTAGTATTCTTGCCTGGAAAATCCCATGGATAGAGAAACCTGGTGGGCTACAGTCCACGGGGTCGCAAAGAGTCGGGCACAACTTAGTGACTAAATAACAACAAATATACATTAAAACATAATTTTTAAATTTTTTAAATTCTATTTTTCTTGATGACTAAAACAATACATTTGCTTTTTAAAAATATTTTTTGCCAAGTAAACTCAGACATTTCCCCCACTCATCAATTTGGAGAATGTTTAGGCCTAAGATAGTCTAGAATATTAGATTAGATGTCCAAACCCTATCCCTTTTTTTATTATCTTGTATGATAAAAATTATTTTAAAAATCCTTACAATGTAAATTCTTTCTGTTCTGATACTGAAATTATGACAACATACTGATTAGGCTAATTATGATATAGATCCTAAATATGAGCTAATAAATAAATGTCACCCATACCACAGTTCCAGGCATACTCTGATGTTGCTGTAGTTTGAAAAATTTACTTATGAAGTCTTGTTCTGCCAGACACAGGGGCTCCAGTTCACTCAGTACCTGTTCAAAGATCTGAAGAAAACCAAAATGATCCTACAAAGAACTGAACAAAACGCTTAAAAATAACATTCCACATTTAATCACTTTTTTGCAGCAACCAGGGAAGCTTTATCTATAATCTTAATGGAATCCCCCAAACAAATACTTCCAAGATTGACAGGACAATGCAGTATTAACGAGGCATAACAGGGTCAGAACATACCTAAAACAAAACTGACAACAATTATTCACTTGGAATCTGGAAAAAGGAACATAGCGATAAGACTTTTTATTTAAACAATTTAGCTTCATAAAAGTTGTTTCCTCTTTGTAGTCACTCAAATAATTGGATTGACAATGCAAGCTCTTTATGATTTATAACAAATTTTAATAAAGTTGTTATGTCATTTAATTGATGAATCACATTTCAGTTGCCATTTGACCGGTATTTTGTTTTTTTAGATTCAGAAATGGAAAGTAAGACATGGTTAATTAAAAGAGTCAATAGAGCCCAAATCTTTGAACACAATGAAAGCAATAACAAACTGGTGCTAGAAAACTGACAGTAATGTTTAAGAAACATGTGTTATTTCATTTTACCTTATCAAATTTGGTTCTGTCCGCGACATCGAGATCAGAGGCCGACATGTTTCCCATATCCAACAAGGAAGATGACTGAGATCTGCGATTCCCTGAACTCTGAACACTGAGTTTATTTAGACTAGAAGTAGATCCAGTTAATTTCCCGGAACTTCCATGAAGACCTAAGAAATGATAAAACTTTAAAAGTTGTGACCTTCATGAATAAAAGATCCATGGCATAAATCAGGGCTCTTTCCTACTGTCCTGGTCTTCTGGGGCTCATATTACTTAGGGCACAACTCTACCATATGAAAAGGATGTACAGTCTTTCTCTTTCATTAAGATTTGTATTCTACTTCTGAGCATATGTAATGATAGGTAAAACCATAGAGAATCACAGAATAAGATTGAAAGGGATCTTAAAGATCACATTGTGCCCTGCCCAGTCTCATCACAGTTGCCTGATGATTTTTCTAAAGTAGATGAGGATTTCTTTTCCACTCAGAAGACATGACTATGGATGAAAGTCACTGACCCCCTAGAATACTAGCTAACATGATGGTTGTATTTCTAGAAAAAAACTGCCATATTCAATATTGTTTGCCTCTACATTAAATCAATACATTAGGCTGAACCATGTGAAACTACCAACACTCAATTATTCTTGCCCTACTAAAAATGTCAATTACACATAACTCAATACATTCCTGAACTCACTCTTGTTTTTTCAGCAAGTAAACTGATTAAAGTTCTTTAAAAAACTAAACAAAATGAAAAGAGAAAAAAAAAACCCTGAATATTTGTTGTATTTAAAATACAACTAAAATAAAACACATACATTATTAACTATATTAATATGGGACATCTGAGTTTAGGTATAAACACAGGTATCTATCATAGCCATGAGGAAAAATGAGAACAATATGTCTGGACAAATCCTACATACATCAAATAATTAAAGGATTCTATTTTTACAAGAAAATGTGATATTTTTATTCAGAATTAAATTTAAACAGTAAAGCATTTTTATTCTTCTTGACTATTTCTTAGCTAACCTGTATTACTCGCTGATGGTCAGAAGGGACAAATAATAAAATAAGTAATAAAAAATATGATATATAGTTAGCTAGGGACAAACTTTGGTTTCATTATGCAAAATCTGACCACACATACAAGAAATTTTATAGTTTCTAAACACAGCCTGAAAAAAAAGTATAATGGTTAAGACTTTTTATAAATTTCTGACTACCCACCATACATGTTTAACCATATTACATATTTCTTGGATGTAGTCATACCACTTCCCTTCTGTTGGTTTTCTTTCATCAATACCTGGCAACCAATCAATATTTCTGGTGTAACTTTTTTCAAGATAAATAACTAATTTCTAGACATTAAACAAACATGCATTGAGAATACCTACTAATACACTAAGCATACTCACTCTCTGTTTCCTGTTTGACAGCACTTTCTTTTCGAGGCAGTGTAGCTGTGATGGATTAGGTTGCAAGCATCAAAGACAAAGACAAGTTAATAAACTGCAATTTGCACAAACCATGCACAAGAGGAAGTTAAAGCTCTAGTTTAAAAGACACATGCAAAGAACCATGAGCATCAAGTAACAAGAGATGCAACGTATGTTTAGTTGGTCAGCTACTGCTTGAGAAATTACATGAGAGAAAAGACTTTACTAGTCTTTTAATGTACTATTTTATGCAAATATTCAGGTAAAAATATCTATATTTGTAAACCTCCCCCACACTTTTAAATGATGTTTTAAGTCTCCTAAGCTGATGTACTTAAATTTAAAGACTATATTTGCAAGTTCTGACTTCTGAAGAACACAGAGTTCAAGTAAATAATTTAATACAGTGAAAATTTAATAGAATGAAGTTGCACATTTAAACATTAAATGCATTAACAATCCTGTATTCACTGAAAGCTCTTGGAAGGAATCTCCACTGTACTAAATAATTTTATACTCCCTCTGATAAAAAACTATGAGTGGGGTTTTAAAACCATTTTAGAACAATAAGCTAAACTATTTAGTAACTTAAACAGGCTCTGTGAATACTGAGAATAAAACATATGTATCAAAATACATATTGGGAGATGGGTAGGTAGAAGGGTAAAGCTGAGGGAAGAGGTCTAATTGGGAACTGGAGCTCTTTCAGGGTCATCTGGTATTTCCTTTATCTAAAACCTCTCTTTAGTATTTGTTAGATCAATTGTAGAGATCGTCTTGTGAAACATTCTCAACCCAAATGAGAAGCTAATTTGAAAGGCAAAGAAAGAAATTACAGAATAAAAGAGAAAATTAATGAATATAACTCTAGAAATATTTAAGAAATAGAAAACAATGTGTCAACTCCTGCCAAACAGGGATAGTGATAGCTGCTATCGCCAGGCAAAAGCTTGAGTACAAACTACTAATTTGCCACAGCAAAAACATGTAAATCTTCCCAGCCTTGTCTGCCTGAAGTTTAAAGGAATATGAAATGATAAGGCTGGACATTATAGCGACCAGTAGGGAGGGATGCGCTGGAGCCACTAGCTGGCCGATCTGAACAGTACCTTCTGGTGGCCTTTAGGTGTCACTCTACTAAGTTCATCAGTTTCAGAGCAAAGCCTAATGCTGCATATATTTTTCTTTTTTTAAAGTAGTTAATAAATACTACCAGTGCCCTATTTGGGCTCATAAAAAAAAGTCTGTATTATTTATCAGCAAGAAGTAACAATATTCCGGTAAATTTTAAATATCCTTAAACAATTTCTGCTAGAGTATAAGCATCAAGAGGGTAGGGTCTTTGCTCATTGCTGCATTCTCAGTACTGGGCAGTCCTTATCAAATAATAGGTAATTAATAAACATTTACTGAATGAATCTTCCAGTCAGGACTGAATTTAGTCTTGTGTTCAAGACTCCCTTTGGAGTCAACAACATTTCTTAATTTAGTGGAGAAACACTGAAAAAAATGTTTTTGGCATATAATTTTTTAAGTTTTGGATTAATAAAGATAAGGAAGTTATTATGTAAATAGGCTCAACTAATACATGTGTGTCTTATCTTAGTAGTAGAAAGAAAAAAATGAGCGATTTAAAAAATTATTACTAAATATCTTTTGCCTGTCTTTTCGTTAAGTACATCTGAGGAACACAAAAGAAAAACAAAACAAATAATCTTGGGGGGACAATCCCACACCTCTGAAGATACCAGGGTAAACCTTCTGATCTAAAAAAGGCAAAGACTTTATAAAAACCTTACCACAAAGAAAAAGTAGTTTACTGGCATTTTAACATTATTCTAAATTATCTGAACTAAGTAGATATTAAAGACTTGAGTAAAGAATGATTCAAAAAGAAAGAATTCCCCTGAATCTCTATGACTATATTTTGTCCACACAATTTCCTTTTGTAAAATACATTCAATCTGACTTTCTATTATTAGTATCTACAATGCAGCATTTTCAGAGAAAGGGAAAAACAAAACAAATTTAAATTTTATTCATAATTACTTAATTTTGATCCATTGAAAAGTTATCTTCCTCAAATTTTAGGTTTCTCTTTTAATTGTAATTACTATTAAGAACTGATTTAAACTTAGTTTGAATCCTTGAAAAAGTATCTTTAAAAAGTTTACATTCTACCTATTTAGAACTTCTGAAGTCATTTGTATTTAACTTGAAATTTATTTTTAAAAGTTGACCAACAAGTTACATTTTCAAAGATGAACAAAACAGTTTTTAACCTCTGAATTCTGTTTATTATTTAGTTTTTCTTTTCTTGTAACTGATAACATCAAAGTAATAGAAACTATAATTTTTTGGTTACTCTCCTATTCCTTATTAAGTATAATAGATACATATGAAAGATGTAATTTTAACCCTGTTTTAAAAGTATCTTCTAAACTTGTCTTAGGTTAATTAAAATTTTTTTAACAAGATAATTTAAGAACTTCAAGGGATAAGAAAAAAAATCAAGGTTTTAGGTTAATGCAATGATACCATTAAGATACTATTATACTTGATTTAAATTATATTTCAATTATGTCATTTATCTCAGTGAGAATCTTAGGTTTGATAAATTAATATTATGATAATGGCATTAATAACCTCCCAAGGAGGTCGTTTTAGAAAGATTTCCCTTTTACTGCAGTAACAAGTGATGACAAATATACCAAATGAAAACATTAAACATGTAACTGTATTAATACGTTGTTTACTAAAAAGAAAAATTGATTTAACATATCCATGGTGAAACATTAACAAGGATATAAACACACTGTTTAAGAACAATTAACCTTTAGGATGAGTTAGCATTTCTGTTTCCAAAAGCCTATTGTCCCAATATTTTTATCAGTATCTTTATCGAAGTGTAATACACAGATTCAAACCATTTAAAAAATCTGAACTAGTATCACCAATATATTAGTGTTGTATTAAAAAAAAAAAAACAACCACAAACCAGTGAATCACAAAATAATTACCCACTACTAAAGATAGTCTTCTTTGTCCTAAAGAAAAGAATGGAAAGATGAGCTATCAATTTCAATCAGGGCACAGGCTCCTTTCAACAAGTAAATGCTAAACTCATGGTTCTAAAGGGGAACTATGCAGACACAGAGGACACACTGTAGCCATTTAAGGCCAGGTTTTGACTCCAATAGGCACAGAACTCCATCCAAAAAGAAGTCCAGAGATGGGTACATGCAAGAGCAGAATGTGGCCTCGGCAAATCATTTCCTTGCAACTTGATACTTTCACTGGTTATCCTTTTAAATCAAGTTTTTTGTTTATTTAACATATTTAGAAGCAACAAAAAAGCCTCTTGTTTCAAAAATAACTCTTCAGAAAAATAAAGTGTAATTACAGGAGAAATTTTGGTGACATTTTTATAGCCCCTTCACAGGGGAGAAAACACTTAGAAACTTTCTTTTTGATTCAAAATAGCCAGTGAGAAGTAAGAAGCTAGGAATCACTTTTACCTCCCTGTGGAGTGCAATGACTTAAGAGATCACAGACTTGCCTCCAACTGTTATAAAAGGTCTTTTAGGAAATCAGAAACTAAACTTCCAACATGTGTCTCTTAATCTAGTACTTTCTCTACCAGCTGCACTTCATTTTCTGGCCAACTGCTTCTTCTATGACTATATACAGTTGTCCGCAGTATCTGTGCAGGGTTTGTTCCAGCACCTGTCGTGGATATCAAATCCATGGATGCTCAAGTCTCATAGTTGGTCCTCCATATTTATGGGTTCCGCATCTGCGGATATGAGGTGCACTGTACTTTTATTAGACATGACATGTATTTATTGCTGTCAAATTCACATGCTGTAGAATTTTAATTGGTAAAAGTATTTAGAGACATACTTGTTCCATGAAAAACCTATAAATCAAACCAATGCATTAAATTTATTCTTTTACTAATTCTATTGTATCTCCTTCCACATTGCCTAAAAAGTCTTAAAATTATTTGTCACAAATAAAACAATTTTTAATAGAATAGAAAGAAAATAATGGGACTGAGGTGCCTAAGCTTACCAAACTTCTTGCTTTCTTTAGTTGTGCCAGTCATCTTGATCTTTGCAACTTCAAAGAAATCTTTAATTTCTCTCTCATAGAGTCGTGATAAATAATCCATGTAATTCTTAAAAGTAAAAACAACACATACTCATTAATAAAACAAATATAGCAATTTCCACTTCTCAATCCCCCCATATCCTTTGTGCTTGTTTTGAATTTTGTGGTCTTAAAATATTTGATGCATTTCATAGGACACAAGAAGGCTATTTTCCATCTTTAAAAAAAACTGAACTGGCATCATAGTATTAACAATTTATAAAAATATGAAGTTGAATAATCACACTCACATTTTCACTTTTATACATTCAATTCAGGTCAATCGCTCAGTCATGTCCGACTCTTTGCAACCCCATGGACTGTAGCACGCCAGGCTTCCCTGTCCATCACCAACTCCCACAGTCTGCTCAAACATGTCCATTGAGTTGGTGACGCCATCCAACCATCTCATCTTCCGTCGTCCCCTTCTCCTCCTGCCTTCAATCTTTCCCAGCATCAGGGTCTTTTCCAATGAGTCACTTCTTTACATCAGGTGGCCAAAATATTGGAGTTTCAGTTTCAGCATCAGTCCTTCCAATGAATATTCAGGACTGATTTCCTTTAGGATTGACTGGTTGGATCTCCTTGCTGTCCAAGGGACTCTCGGGAGTCTTCTCCAACACCACAGTTCAAAAGCATCAATTCTTTGGTGCTCAGCTTTCTTTACAGTCCAACTCTCACATCCATACATGACTACTGGAAAAACCATAGCTTTGACTAGATGGACCTTTGTTGGCAAAGTAATGTCTCAGTTTTTTAATATGCTGTCTAGGTTGGTCATAGCTTTTCTCCCAAGGAGCAAGCCTCTTTTAATTTCATGGCTGCAATCACCATCTGCAGTGATCTTGGAGCCTCCCAAAAATAAAGTCTCTCACTGTTTCTGTTGTCTCCCCATCTATTTGCCATAAAGTGATGGGACTGGATGCCATATCTTAGTTTTCTGAATGTTGAGTTTTAAGCCAACTTTTTCACTCTCCTCTTTCACTTTCATCAAGAGGCTCTTTAGTTCTTTGCTTTCTGCCATAAGGCTGGTGTCATCTGCGTATCTGAGGTTACTGATATTTCTCCCAGCAATCCTGATTTCAGCTTGTGCTTCATCCAGCCCAGCATCTCACATGATGTACTCTGCATATAAGTTAAATAAGCAGGGTGACAATATACAACCTTGACATACTGCTTTCCTGATTTGGAACCAGTCTGTTGTTCCAAGTCCAGTTCTAACTGTTGTTTCTTGACCTGCATACAGATTTCTCAGGAGGCAAATAAGGTGGTCTGCTATTCCTATCTCTTAAAGAATTTTCCAGTTTATGGTGATCCACACAGTCAAAGGCTTTGGCGTAGTCAATAAAGCAGCAGTAAATGTTTTTCTGGAACTCTCTTGCTTTTTCAATGATCCAATGGTAATTTACACATTACCTTTCATGTATTTTAAATAAGCCGCATTCATACTATATAGGGTGTTTGGGTCAGCACAATCAGGTTTTTCCAGTGTCATACGCTAATGACTGCACAGTATTACACTCTGTTGATGTTCACAATTTAGTAAACCATCCTCTTAACACAGACTACTTAAGTGGTTTCGATGTTTTGTTGTGATAGACAATGTTACAATAAGCTTTTCATCTCTAATGAACTGCTTCCTTGGATTAATTTCCTAAGGGTAAAATTACAGTGCCAAAGAGTAAGGGAATCTTTTAACTTTTCCTCCATATTGCCATGCTGTTTTAAAAATTATTATACCAATAGACAGTATCAATGACATTGAAGCAGTACACTGAGTTTTACCATACCTTGCCAGCATGGGGCATTCAATTAACCCAAAATAGGTTACTTTCGTAAGAATTTAGGGCTTCCCTGGTGGCTCAGAGGTTAAAGCATCTGCCTGCAATGCGGGACACTCAGGTTCAACCCCTGGGTCAGGAAGATCCCCTGGAGAAGGAAATGGTAACCCACTCCAGTATTCTTGCCTGGAGAATCCAATGGACGGAGAAGCTTGGTAGGCTACAGTCCATAGGATTGCAAAGAGTCGGACACGACTGAGCGACTTCACTTCATAAGAATTTAATTACTACATCTTACAGTTTTCATAATCAAATAATTTAGTTTTAAAAAACAAAATTTATTCTAGTTCAAGTGAAAACATCTATTATTTAACAGGCAAACTCATTCCCTCATCATATATGCTTACTGTCATACAAAAATATTTTATACCCTTACGAAAGATTCAACAGCGGGAGGCCATGTATTTTTCCAAATCCTATGTTAAATGCCTTATGTAGAGTTTCACTAAATTTAAATAAATCCACAGCAGAAAAACTCCTATGCTTAGTTATTCTTTTAAATTTATCACGGAATCTACACTTCAATTTCAAACACATTCAGTTTTATAACAGTTTACTTTGCTTTAAACATCAGATGTAACTTTCAAAGGTATATCATTTAAATTATTTGTATACTGACTCATAGTTCATTATTGATTTTTTAAAGATATTTTATAAATATATAAAATATATATTAGATATAAGGTATATTTAGATATTTTATAAATAGATATGTCTTCATAAAAAATTTTTGGATGAAACATAATATAGAGCCTGCTTATTCCAATTTGTATGCCACATACATTTCCCACAGATTCTCCGTAAGGAAAGTTAAATAGGAAATTTTTTCCTGTGTTCTTTGTGTGTAACTTTAACAGCAAATCTAAAGTTAAACAGACCCTAAAATTATTCCTATTTCATTGAGCTATTTCACTTTTTCAGCATCTCATTCTTTGAATTTTAAATTCTCACAAAAACACTGATCACTGGAAATCAATGTAAATGACTGACCAACTTATAATTCATAAAATCTTCATTAGATTTCTACTCAACTCACTCAATATAACAAACTGCATTCCAATACCCAAATTAAGTGCACACTATTACCCAAGCAATTTAAACAGTCTCAAAACAGCTATTTTGCTATTTTGAAAACAGTGATTTGAGCAGACTACCGAAAATCACCTTCTTTCTCAACACAATTCAAATGACTCAATACCTTCCCCCAGGTTCTCAACAGACTCAGGGGTGGGAAAGGCCACAGTCAGGTGTGACTCTCAGTTCATTCATTTACTAAATTCAGAAAGATGTTTCTCACAGTACGTATTTTTCTTAGCACTCTGTATACAGCACCTAACTTAAAATCCAACTATCTTGAGTTTAACTACTGTTATCTTGGGCAGTATTTCCAACTTTATTTTGTGCTCACTGTAGAGTTTTACAGATAACACCATGTTTTATTGTATATTTACAAATATGGGACTGAGGCTGAGAGACGATGTCTGAGCAGTCTTCAAGACTGTCAGCCTCAGGGGACTATTAGGAGAGGAAAGATCGTTCCTGCCTAAACATGGACAGACCATCTCCCTGATCAACCACTCTACATGCCTAACTCAGAGCCCCAGCTAGGGAGAAGGGATTCTGGGCAGCCGAGCTCATTACATGTCCAACGTACCACTATTTTCCTTAGGCTCTAATTACATATACCCCAAATCAGGGGTTTGCTTAGATTCAGCCATAAGTAGAGTTGGGGCAGAGCCTAGTTATTCTTATCCCTAAAGAAATGAAGACAAGCTTTTCCTGGTCCTGCCAAAAAGTGTGAGCTGGGTATAACTAACCAAGTACAAAAGTGAGTGCTAAGTCACTTCAATTGGGTTCAACTCTCTGCAACCCTATGGACTATATAGCTCACCAGGCTCCTCTGTCCATGGAATTCTCCAGGCAAGAATATTGGAGTGGGTTGCCATTTCCTTCTCCAGGGGACCTTCCCGAACCAGGGACTGAACCTGAATCTCCTACGTCTCCTGCATTGGCAGGTGAGTTCTTTACCACACACTCCCTGAGAAGTATGAAGTATAAATAGTATCTGGATTTAATTATTATTTCTTACCAAAGAAACACTGATTTTCCAGGTTCTTTTTTTTTCATTCCTTTCTTTCCATTTCCTTTCATTCCTTTCTTTGTCATATTAATAAAATTCCTATTTTTGAAAACACTTGAGCAACCAAATTAGATTATCAGGCATAAAACTGCATGGTCTGTCACAAGTTCAAACACAAGATAAAGTAAGATTTCTTGGAAATAAGATAATTTCATTTAAAAAAGCACATCAATATTGTCAATTGAAAATATACTGTGAGCAGAGAATGAGCCCATCATTCAGTGCTAGACTGGCTACTGTCTTGCTTCTTCACTTTAAATTATATTCATGAATGATACATATAGAAGATAGGGTAATAATATTCACTGAGAACACAATCAGGCAAAAAGCTTATTGATTATTTTACTCATTTGAATATTCACTAGGGGACAAAGCATTTGTTGGCACAAAACTCTGAAGATGTAACAATATTTAATTATTCAAAATACAGTATTAATCCTCTTAAAACTTCAGAAGGCAAAGATTCCAGTCACACAAATATTTTTCTGTAAGCTATAGAGTCAGACACGACTGAGCGACTGAACTGAACTGAACTGAACTGAACTGAACTGAAGCTATCTCCAAATTAGAATTCTGCTGACTCAAAACAAACCAGAATACAACACAACAATAGAGTACTGAACCCATGGGCTCCTGCTGCAATGGGCATTTATTAAATGAGATCATGTCATTCTGCTACTCAAAGCCCATCAACACCCATCCCTCATCTCTCTGGAAGCAAAAACCAAATTCTTAACAATGGTGCACAGCCCCTTCCAGATCTGCCCTGCCCCACCTCACCTCACCTCTCACACCCGCCCTTCTCATCCTGAACCTGGCTCGCTGTGCTCCCACCACAACTGCCTCTGGGTTGCTCCTCCAGTGCTCCAGTTTGCTCTTGCCTTGGGGCACATGTGCTGTGCTGGGAGAGTTTTCCTCGGAAATTCCCACTGCTCACCCCTACTTACCTTTAAAATTTGTGCTCAAATGTTGCCTTCTCTGACCATCCTTTTTGAAACTGCAACCTTTCTGATGTCCTAGCATTCCCTGCTTTATTTTCTCTAGAGTTCTCAGCAGTACCTTCTAGCAGACTACGAAATTGACTTTTGTGTTGCTCCTTCTCCACTAGAATATGTACTCTGAACAGTCAAGTGTTCGCCTATTTTCTTCAGTGCTGTTATCTTTAGCACATACAACAGTGTTAGCACACAACAGATGCTCAATTCATTTGCTCAGTGAATGTATGAATGACTCTTCTCTTGTCCAACTGTAGACATCTGTGTGTATGTGTGTGCTCAGTCACTCAGTCATGTCCAACTCTTTGTGATCCAATGGACTGTGGCCACCAGGCTCCTCTGTCCATGGGATTCTCCAGGCAAGAATACTGGAGTTGGTGGCCATTTCCTTCTCCAGGGGATCTTTCCAACCCAGGGATCAAACCTGCATCTCCTACATTGAAAGGTGGATTTTTTTTTTATCATTGCACCACTTGGGAAGCCCAAGTGGTATTTATCACTGTTCTAAGCTCTACGTCTCACAAATCTGGCACCATCCTGTCCCTTGTTTTCGGATTCTCTCTTGTGATTTATAATCTCTATTCCTACTATCATCTTCCTCATTCAAGATTTCATTTCAGTTCATTATTATATTAGGTTCTTAATTAGTTTCCCCTATCAAGTCTTTTCCTGTGTGTGAAGAATGCTGTTAGGACTCACAGCTCAGATTTTTTAACCTAACTTCTCACTCTTCTAGAATATGGAATTTCAGCTTCAGTCAGCCTGGCCTTCTTAAAATCCCGGGAAAAGGGGCAAATCCAATGTTTTCTATGAAGTTTTCTCCTGTGGCTTCAGGTCATGAATTTCCTTTCTCTAACTTGCTATACATTTAAACTCGTTTCCAGTTTAGCACTTAACTATGGCCGGCTGTTTTAAGTATAATTGCTCTTCCCCGGCAGACCTGATGCTCTCTGGAAGTAGGAGCATATGTGGGAGCCACTTCTTATTCTTACATATGGATTACAGTGAGTACAAAAGAGGCACACAGTGAAAATCTGGTGACTGACAAACAGATGTACCATAATATGATAATCCAGTTTTTCCAGCTAGTGTTTTCCACAATCAGGAACAGAAATATCTATGTTTCTATGTGCCTGGAACAGTGGAATGTTTGTTTAATAAAGAGGCATACTGCATGTGCTTAAAAGAGCAGATTACAGATTCTAAGAAAGCAAATGCCTCACTGAAAATATCTTCATACTCTCTAGTTTTTATACGGCACATAAAGAAACTCAGAAAATAATAATTTAACTAAACTGAATGATGCTTCAAGCTGCAGTACAGACCAATACTATATTGAAGTTCAAAATATAGCTATGCCTCCATCCAAGTAAATAAAATAAATGTTCTCCCAGAAATTCAACTACTTGCTGCTTTTCTAAGAACATACAAGAGTGTTTCAAATGTCACTTGTGGAATGGAACACATGACCTCTCGATTCTAAAAGATAAGGCTCTATACTCAGTGAGTAACTGATGTCAAATCCATACCTTTGTTAGTCCCTCATATTTCCGATAATCGGTACTCTTTAGCCACTCCATCAGCTTGGCATATCGGAGTAAGTCTCTATGAAATGGATGATGATTAGGTAAAGTCAGTTCAATAGAGTGCTGAGCAAGAGTTGAACTCTGATCATGACCCTAGAGTGAATAAATAAGTACATAAATATCACTGACAGTATAAAGAAACATTGTTGTAACTAAATATCCTTAATAATGATCAAGCATGGCCAAGCAAAAACAACAGAACATAGAAATATAAGAACTGAGTACTTACTTGTCTTTGTCATGCGTGTATACAAACTGAACACCACCACCATAAAATAGTCATAAACACACAAGAATGACTCTCTGATAAATCGACTCATTTTATCTTTTAAAGTAGCTGAGAATGAATGTTTTAATCAAGTTTACCTCTCCCCTATCATTTTACAATTTACTAAGCAAATAAATATCATGATATAAACTGTTGCTAAGAAACACCCACCAAACAGGGGAAGTCATTCAAAACGAATTATTTACATCTATGATATTTCCATTAGAGCCTATAATATTTAAAACAGCAGATGAAAATACACAAGATACAGAATTTCAGAATTAGGAAGGACTACAGATGACTATTTCCTGGGCTTTCCAGGACAGCGCTTGGTGTTCAGTTGCTGGGTAATGTCCTGTTTTGTGAACCCTATAGACTGTAAGCCTGCCAGGCTCCTCTGTCCATGGGATTTCCCAGCAAGAATACTGGTGTAGGTTGCCATTTCTTCCTCCAGGGGATCTTCCCCACCCAGGAACTGAACCTATGTCTCCTGCACTGCAGGTGGATTCTTTACCACTGAGCCACCCAGGAAGCCCTAATAATCCCTAATAATGATGTAATTTTAATTTTTCCATTAATTTGCTAAACAAGCAACTATATAATTTTGTTTTTAATCCTTGACATGACTTATATAAATTAGTAAGTTTTCAAACAGCCTGAGACAGACGATGCATCCTGACTTTGTTTTAGAGTATATGGATCCAGCAGATCAGTTGATCCAGTAGAACAAACTGCAATTCAAAGGGTTAAGTGATTTACACAGGTCACACAGGAGGAAGGCTAGAATCTGAACCTTAGTCACGTGAGTCTCACTTCTGTTTTCTTTTAAAAACATGCCAAACAAAATCATTTTAACCAGACTCAAAAATTGCTGAAGGTCAATACAAACATTACATTTCAGAAATGTTTGCCACATCAGGATGACTGAGATTCCACTGAACCACAGATATCAGATACTGTACACAGATAGAGATTAGTTTTAAGTCTGCTAATGCCTCCAAATTGTGTCTTAACTAAGTTACGCTGACTAAAAGGAAGGAGTATTTGACAAACTTATTATTGCTGATAAATGTTTTTCAAATATTCTGCCCTTATTAATAATAATATTAGATATATTTCCATTATCTCACTCTTCCCAATTAATTTTTTCAATGATTCAAGACTCAAAATCATGGTTTATGTTCTTCAATAGCTGTTTACTCAGGTCACTGAATGTTAAGTTATATTATTTAATTTAATGTCAGGAAAGCTCTTCAATTAAAAACCTTCATCTCTTCTGCAAAATGGAAGAATCAACATTTATAGAGAATTTCACAGTTTACAAAGCTCTTTTACATCTATTATTATTCAAAGCTTTCTACTGCTTTCAAGTAGCAGTTTCAGATCACCATCATCTGAAAATTCACTGATATAAAGAACATCATTACCTTCAGACTGTTAAGATATATTAAATATTGTTAGTGTTAACAGGAAGATTTTAGAGAAACTGGTTCCAAAATATATATAGGAAGGAGGAAAATCAAATACTTAAATTGCTTTATTCAATCAATAATATAGATAACTATCATATCTAGAACTCAATTGTGCTAAGAATTTGACTCTTTATGTACTTTAAAAATTAAGACATTGTTTAAAGTTTCTTATTATAGATAAATAAGTTAGTAACGATAACTGAAAACCTTTTGAAAAGGACTGGCCATTCTAGATGCCATTAAGAACACTGTGATTCATGAGAAGCGGTCAAAATATCAACATTAACAGGAGTTTTGGAAGAAGCTGATTCCAGCCCTCATGAATGACTTTGAGGGGTTTAAGACTTCAGTACAGGAAGTAACTATAGATGTGGTAGAAAGCAGGAGAACCAGAATTAGAAGTGGAGTCTAAAGACGTGACTGAACTGTTATAATCTTATTTAAAAGATTTTTTAATGGATGAGAAACTGTTTCTTACGGATGAACAAAGAAACTGGTCTCTTGAAATAGAATCTACTCCTGGTGAAGATGCTGTGAAGGCTACTGAAATGACAACAAAGGATTTAGACTGTAATTAATATATAAACTTAGTTGATAACCAAGTGGCAGGATTTGAGAAAACTGACTCCAATTCTGAAAGTTCTACTGTGGGTAAAATGCTATCAAACAGCATTGCATGCTATGGAGAAATTGTCTGAGAAAGGAAAAGTTGATCATTGCAGCAAACTTCATTGTTGTCTTATTTTAAAAAACTGCCATAGCCACCCCAATCTTCAGTAATCAGTGCCTTGGTCTCCCAGCACCATCAACACTGAGGAAAGACCCTCCACCAGCAAAAAGATTGTGACTCGGATGGTAGGCTCAGATGGTGGTTAGCAATTTTTAGTAATAAAGTATTTTTTAAGTAAGTGTGTACATTCTTTCGTTAGACATAATGATATTGTACACAATAGGCTACAATACTGTGTAAACATAACTCTTCTATGCATCAGGAAACCAAAAAATTTGTGTGACTTGCTTTACTGACACATTCAGTTTATCGTGGTGTCTCCAAGGTATCCTGTATACACTGCTGTAGAGTTTTAAGTACGTTACTTTTAACACATCCTCACAAGCATCTTGAGGATAGGAGCCATTTCTTATTCTTACATATGGAGGACAGTGAGTACTGTCACACAATGTGACACACAAGTCAGACGCACAATCAAAATTTGATGACAGACAAAGACATGTAACACAATGCGGTAATCAAATCTTCCCAGACAGTGTGTCCCACAACCAGGAACAGAAACACTCTTGTTCCCCAACTCTTTGCTAGGTGACACAAAGCATTAAATTTAACACAAAGAAAATCTCTTTTCTGTACTTGGGACATCATCTTTCATCTTCTTCAGCACATTCCAGGTTGTTGCAACATTCTGGTTTTTAACATGCATTATTCACATGTAACAACGCATATTAGATTTTCATCACTGGGAAGCATTCATTTTAAACAAAGCCATTAGTTTATAAGGCAAGGAAGCAAAATCACAAATAATAGCATGTTATAGCAAACAATTACGGGTGGAGAAAGGATTATCACTTACTGACTGGTATTTTCAGTACCATCTACAAATGTGGACTACAACCCTGCCAACAGGATTATTTTAAAAAACTAGGGAACTGTGTAGAAATAGATATTATTGAAATAATAGTATAAGAAAAATGTGCATTAGTATTTCCTGTGTGATTCCTAGGTTTACTTTTTTCCTGATGCTTTTTAAGTCAAGTGGAATGTTAAGAGCGTCTTCCCCTGTTTCCCCCGTGCATGCTTAGCTAGCTGATCTTCCTTTATGCTCCCATGGTACTACCATAACATATACCCTCCCTCAGTCTGTTTGCATCCCTTCTCCAGACTGTGAGCAACTAGAGGAAAGCGATCAGCCTCTCATCTATTCCAATGCAATGTCTGGAATGCATCTTTAATCACTTGGCAAATGACTTCTAAATAAAGGAATAAGTGAGTGAGTGAAAGAATGACAGAAAGAAAGGCAAGCAGAATGAGATTAAATGCCTTTTGGATCTAAATAAACGGTTACAAATATGGTTAACAGGTAGCTTAAATCAGTAAATTATAACTATAAAGATTCTGCTGCTATTAAGCTTAGTAAACTTTACAGGAAAAAAAAAAAAGAATCAGAGAAGCTGGAGCCAAAGTTGATGTACTCACAGGCACCGAAAGAAAGTAGGACCTGTTATAGAGTTGAAGGAGGGCCTGAGTAAACTAATCAGAAATAAAATAGAGTAAACACAATTGTTTCAGAATACTACAAAGTGAAAACAAAATAAGAACCTAGAATTTCAGACAGAATTTCTTGATGAACAAAATTTCACCCTTTTTTTTGCCCCAAATCCCTATTAAAGAGATGATAAATACACAAAATCTAATTTATTACACCTAATTTATTTGATAAATATTAAGTTTAATTTATTATTTATTAAATAAAACACCTTCTATTCAAATCCCTCTAAGGTATACTTAATAGTAACATTTATATCATTGCCACAACCTTAATTGTAACACCCTTTCCACAGAAAAATAGAGACAAAAGTTTTACATAAGATTAAATCAACTAGAATTTACACTTGAGTTAGCCGTTTTTCTCGTACTTATAAGTACATGGAGTGAATGAAACACTTAAAACATGGAATCAAGTCCTAGTTCTCACTTGAAAATACTGAAAAGTAAAACAGGCCAAACATTAAACATGTAACAAGTTTGGACTTATTTTTATAAACAAGATTGTCTAAATGGGGTATATGTAATATGAAGCCTAATTATTTAAAACTTAGGGAATTTTAGCTAAAAGGAACTGTCTTCATAGAAGATCACTGAGGCTCCAAATACATCTATGAGCAAATATACACATATCTAAAAATATTAAAATCAAATAAATATATAAAGGAACATACTGTGCTCCCAATTAAATACATCAAAATTTTTTCTGTGACAATTTCATTTCAAGCTACAGGAACATGACAGTATTATAATAAAATAAAATTACCTGTTGAACAAAAACATTGTTGAGGTGACTAGCCAGTCTCCGGGCAAAATTCTCTCGCAAATCACTGAAACGCTGCTGCTGCTGTTCAACTGCCAGAAGCATGTCATGGCCTGAAATTGTAACAACTTATTTAATGGGTAAAAGAACTCCTGGATGTCTAATGAGTACATTTATAACGGAAGCTGTATTTCAGTTTTGAAGAACTCAAAGTTTTACTGGTTTATTCGTGTGTTTATAAAAGAAAGGTAAGGGGGGAACAAACAGTATAACTCAGCAATCCTCACACTGCGGTCTTACCTCAGCATCACCTGGGAACAGTCAGAGACATAGATTCTAAGGCCTCAGACCAGACATACTGATTCTGTGGTGGCACCTGGTAATTTGTGTTTTAAAAAGCCCTCTAGGTGATCCTGATACAAGCTCAAGTTTTAGAACCTGGTCTAGCAAAGCCTTATGGCATCTACTTTGTGCTAGGTCCTGTGAACAGCACTGAAGAAAAATCCTGGTGTTAACTTAGAGTCACCACAGTCAATCAGAAGGTACTGAAACAAAAAATTTCTTCGTCCCAATATAAATTATGTTTGATAGTAAGTGAAAATTGTTTCAATAGCTAATAATCTAACCCTAAACCACTTGCCTGGTGGACTTCTTGTCAAAAGCTTTACACTAATCAGAAGCTTAGTCCCAGGTTCTTGGGCAGATTTTATGGTCATACCTGGTCGAAGAGCCACA
Organism: Ovis canadensis; assembly: GCF_042477335.2. Taxonomy (NCBI): domain Eukaryota; kingdom Metazoa; phylum Chordata; class Mammalia; order Artiodactyla; family Bovidae; genus Ovis; species Ovis canadensis. The sequence continues at coordinate 87,729,084 of NC_091250.1, read as the reverse complement.
TTCATGCACTGTAGCAGGGCATCTGCGGCGTTGGTGCAGGCCTCAATGCCCCTGGAAGAAGAAAGATCTCCTTCCTGAAGTGCCTTTATATGACCTTTGGCCAGGTCCATGTGGTTCTGGAATGTAAATAAACATACCATTTGTCTCAGGAAGTTTACAGGTAAGATGCTACTCAATCCTATTACTGGGTCTTTGAAACTTCAGTATTTTTAAATCTTGCTCTCCTAAGGAAATTAGAAAATATTTACAAATGGGCTTTAGAGATCATTAGATTTTTTAAAAATTGCTGTTAATAGTTTATAATCATGCTTACCACAAGGAACTCTATCTCAGATAGGAGTTTTACATTGTTAGTGTTACTAAGATGAATTAGGTGGTTGCTTTCAGAGATCTGATCCATTTGTTCTTTTACACTTTGGAGCATTTCCTCGTAACTGCTCAGTTTCAATTCAATCTGATCCACCTCCTTGAGAGCCTCATCCAGTAACTTCATTAAGATGTTGACTTGTTTTTCGGAGGCCATGATTGACTGGATGTTGGCCTACAAAGTTAAAAAGAGAAGTAATACTTCATATGCTTTAAATGAAATATCCATAAATCTCTTTCACAGCAGAGTGACTTAGCAGCAGCAGCAACAAAGGTTGACATACACATCTATTTTAATTTGCTACTTTGTGTTTACATTCCACTTTTTTACATAGTATTTCAGGGAAGCACACTTTCCCTTATATGGAGGTTAGGGACCAGACCTCAATACTGCATATTTAGGGTATCCCCATGATGTATCATCAGTAATGGTGTACTCTCATTTCTGTAAACTAACTGGCATTAGGTTATATCATCTCTGACACTTCTTTCAGCTCTATCAACTATAAACATTTTCTATAATCTGCAATATTTACATAAAACCCTAAACAAAAGCATAATAATCATCTATGTTACTACCTTAGTTAAGAGGGTAGCAGTAGCATGCCAGTCTTTAACGGATACATAGAACTAATTTATAACTGCAGCATGATTTGTACTAATAGGATGTGGAAGACCCTATTGCCATAAGATAGCTCCTTCTACAGTATTCTTTCTTTTCTCTTTCATTTGCAACTACTTTTTTTCCCCAAAGTAGCAACAAATCACCAACCCCTTATTAGTATTTCCTAAAGATTCTGACTATTGATTCTGAATTCCCTGAAAAATGGAAGCTTTCAAATCCGAAATTAAACTGCAAAGTAATATGATGACTTAGAACATAGATGCAACATTAACTAGAAAACACAAACCACAAAACCACATTAAGAAGGCAGATAACATGATATGAGGAAAAAATTTGGATAAAGAATTAAAATAGTATCATTGTATGAGTGATGCTAAAATTGCACGTTATTTTATATACTATTCATAATAACTCACTTGTAAGTGCAGCCCAACTATAAAGGCAGCAGAGCTCAGACCCACTGACATCTTAAGCAGCAGAGCTGGGACTTGGACTGATTCAGGACAATTTTCACTTCAACATCTTGAAGTCTCTTCTAGGCTTTACTTCCTGAGAGTTTTACAAATTTGTAAGCTTGGACTATTGGTGTAATCTCTGAACCTCAGTTCAACCTTACAACTTCTGTACCTTTCATGTATAAAATGCCAACACTGTTTTAAGTCTTTAAAACATTCTTTATTCTCTGAGAGTTTTTCTTAAATGCATACTTTGCCTAACAAAACAACATCCCACCCCCTACCAAATTATTCTCATTTTACATTTTTCTCACAAGAGAGGTACTACTTGTAGCTTTTTACTTCCTAAAGATATACATTTAGATACCAGCTCAGATACGTGCACACAAATAAACAGGATCTATTCCAAAGCAGTTCAGTTCAGTTCAGTTCAGGTCAGTCACTCAGCCGTGTCCAACTCTTTGCGACCCCATGAATCGCAGCACGCCAGGCCTCCCTGTCCATCACCAACTCCCAGAGTTCACTCAGACACATGTCAATCGAGTCGGTGATGCCATCCAGCCATCTCATCCTCTGTCGTCCCCTTCTCCTCCTGCCCCCAATCCCTCCCAGCATCAGAGTCTTTTCCAATGAGTCAACTCTTCTCATGAGGTGGCCAAAGTACTGGAGTTTCAGCTTTAGCATCATTCCTTCCAAAGAAATCCCAGGGCTGATCTCCTTTAGAATGGACTGGTTGGATCTCCTTGCAGTCCAAGGGACTCTCAAGAGTCTTCTCCAACACCACAGTTCAGAGGAGGAGTCAAACATCCTCTTGCCCTGGTTCTCCTGTTTTCACTACACTATTTTGCTTTCTCTGGGTAAAGGATTCACTTCTTTCAGCTCACTCTCTCTTTTTCTAACTTGTACCTATTTTTTCCCCCAAACCACAAAAATGTTATTCTCTTGCCCTGAACTATTCTGAAGTGTTTCAGAGGCTGGGAGAATCAACCCCCAGGGTGGTTTCAGGTTGGCTACTTTCTACTTCCATCACTTCATATCAAGAACCTCCCCAAATCCAGAACCTCAGCCAACTGCCTTCACTGGCCTAATAGGAATGATTCTGTCTTTGGAACAAGAACAATGAAAGATGGAGGGAGGGCAGCTGGTAATGCACTTTTAGGGAAATACAGCAATAATCACACTATCCAGGCTTAAGTGCAGAGGCCGTAGAATATGAACATCACCAGTCTCCTCAGTTTACCGCACATCACTAGTCACACGCTACAAGAAAGGCTTACCCCATCTAGCACCTGCAGCTCTCTGGACAACCTTTCTGCAAAGGCCTCAGCATTGGAAATTGCATATTCACAGCCTTCCATCATTATCTCAATATCCTGCTCTTCTCTTGCATTTAACTCTTGGTATTCATCCACTGCCTCTTCGTCACCTCCTGTCACACTCTGATTTTCTCCACTTGGAACAGATTCTTAAAAGAGGGTAAAAATTAAAAATAAAGTAGTAAAAAACTAGGAAGGATAACAGCACTGTACTTATAGGTAAGGTCAGTTATAAGCACAGGTCACATTTAGTGGCTGAAAAATAGGAAAAAAATGATTCAAAATATATGGAAAAAAAGCCTTATTTTTATGAAGAACCGCTTATGTTAACATAATGTCTATTATAACAAAAGCATGCAGTCTAATTTATTGACTTGTGTTAAAACAGGCCTTAGTCACACTTTCCCAAAACATAATTAAACTACAAAACAAATATAAAACCAGAAATGAAACACATGCACAAGCCTAGCCTTTTTTTTCCTACCTGAGGTAACTGTTGCTCTAATTCGAGATTCATGAGAAACAATTTGCTTCCCTTTTTTTTCTAGGTAACATCTTCTTCTGTTATTTTTGTTCTTTTTGTCTTTGTTATGTTTTGTGTTTTCCTCCAAATAACTTTCAATTGAAATTTTAAAAGCGCATCTACAATTCATAATTTATTTTGGGCAATGAAAATATTAACTGAACTTTCCATTTCTTTCTTTAAAAAATTTTCACATGCGTTTATAAAATTTCTAAGGATCAGCTAATAGAAACTTCCTCAATATCTGTATAGTAAGAACAACAACATGGCTGTGTAAAACTACAAAAATTTCAACTGTCTTCCTGCTTCAAAACAAAAGACCATGAGGTCAGAACTGAGATGCTTTCTAGATAAATGTCTCAGTTCACTTTCTGGAAAGAATACACTCAGCATATGGGATTTTATATAAATCTTGAAGTTAAGAGCGATAAAATGAAAAAAATAATTTTACCCTTAAATAAACCTTGAAACAAAGTTACTGATTTTCAATAATTCATGGGACACGATTTAAAACACAAATTCCAAGTATTTTAAATATTCATTATTTTGTATGAAAATGAGAATCTACATTCAGCATGACTTGACATATGTTAACTTGTCCTTGAACAAAACACACTTAATTCAAAGTAACAAATGATTTACTCTTAAGAATGTTAATTAGGCAGGTTTAGATAACATACCGGAAAAAAGGGAGGGGCTAAAACTTTTGGTACAGGCAATCACAGATTGCAGTATACAAATATAAGTTCCTTAGAGTAGCATCACCAAGCTCCTAGTCCTTTGAAACAGTCCCCCTGGAAATGGTAAAGTGTCATGTGTGCAGCTTTTTAGCCACTAGGGGGCAGGGAATGCCCAAATCATTCTGTACACTCTTTACACAAGTAAATATTTAAAATAAACAAATATTTTAAATGATCATAATTATTTCAGAAGTATTTTCTCTTCCATAAAAGTTCTTTGGAAGTCAATAATGAATACTATCATTAATTTTTATTACCATATTGATTTTGTTGTAATACATTTTTCCCTGCATACAATTTCATAAAATATGCAACCAATAGTAAAGAACAATGGCAAGTAATAAAAATATATGGAATAGAATAAGAAGAAAAGGTGTTACGCACCTTCTGTAACTTTAGGCAGTTCTGGAGAATAAAAAGGTATGAAAAAAGCAGAGGAAAGTAAGCAAAGAATATTAGCTGGGTAGAAATGTACACAGGTTTAAATACTAAAAATACTACCCACATCTCATTTGAACTTCATGCTAAATTAAAGCTTAAAAGACAATGTCAAATACAACTACCAACTGGAAATATTCATAAGAAGCTGAATTTCCAGAGTTCATTTTTCTTATTCATTTTCTGACAGTGACTAAAATACATTTATCTTTCTATTTTCTCTTAGTAACATACAGTACTGCCGAGACCTTGGAGAAGAAAACTGGAAAACAGATTACTTCCTGGGGATTATTTTTAGGTCAGTTGTGACTCATGCATTTAGTCTAGTTATTTTCACTCAAGACCCAAAACCTTTACCCAGACACTCCCTCACAATGGATTAGTCATAAAACATTGTTAGAAAGGACAAGATGGAAGCAATTTAAAAAATACACAAGATATCAGTTCAAGGTGGCTTTTAAGAATTCAAGTCAAAGATTAAATAAAAAAATCAAGCTGTAAGAATGAAAAAGAAAAGGCCAAACAAAATTTTCCAACTTAACCTGTTAACAAAGCCCTGTTTTAAAAATATTATTCTACCAAGAAGCCCCAGTTACTAGCATGAACATTCAGTTGTCACCAAGGAAAACTACTAAAGCTGTTACTGCAATGAACAGTCTTACTTGAATGATTATTTAGCTCTTAAAAGGAAATGGTGATAATTTCTCATTTGTTTTCTAACATAACCCAAAGCTTAGAGACTTAAAAAAAAAAATTAGTGGCCATGATTTTGAAGTCCAGTAAGACATTAAACTAGTTTATAGTCATTAATAAAGCTACTATATAAACTCCATTAAATCAAAGCAATGTTTACTAATTTATAGAAAGTGATTTTCAAAATGAGATCCTTAAGGATCTTAGTATTCTTAAAATTGATCTCAATTAGGTTAATGTTTATAAAAATGTCTACACCTTTGCTTAAGGCTCTGAAAAATTAAATGTCTTTTCTTTTTTTAAAGCTAGTCACTTTATTCTCAATAAACAGTAATACTCTTCTTATTGATATTGGTGCTATTCCTCAATGAGATAAATACAGGTAGGGTATGTATTTTCCCATATTGTTGACTGAACAAAATATATTGATTTAAAATACATTTTAGGCAATAAGTAACTTCTTGAAATATATAATATTTGAAAATGGAACAGAAAGCTTATGAATCATTCACTGACCAGAATGTTCAATCCTGAAATGTTGGAAAAAAAAAAATTAAATAGCTCAGCTGGTAAAGAATCTGCCTGTAATGCCAGAGACTCTGTTTTGATTCCTGGGTCAGCAAGATCTGCTGGAGAAGGGATAGGCTACCCATTTCTGTATTCTTGGGCTTTCTTGGTGGCTCAGCTAGTAAAGAATCTGCCTACAATGCGGGAGACCTGGGTTCAATCCCTGAGTTGGGAAGATCCCCTGGAGAAGGGAACGGCTAACCACTCCAGTATTCTGGCCTGGAGAATTCCATGGACTGCAGAGTCCATGGGGTTCCAAAGAGTTGGACACAACTAAATGACTTTCACTTTCACTCAGAGCACATTAAGCTATTATTCAAGGCACGGAAAATTACCATAAATTTCTTAAAGATCATCAGAGGCTAATGTTGGCGAGATGGCAGCCCTGAGGCCTCGGACACAAGGCCAGCCCCACTGTAGGGAGGAGCACAGGGCCTGAGAGATGCCCCTGCCAGTTCCAAGCATCAAGTCTGAAACCAGTAACGAGCTCACTAATTAGTAAGTGATGGACAAGAATACTACATTTAAGGAGAGAAAGACAGGTGGCCGAACAGCAAAGGAATTAAGTAAAACAAAACGGAGAAAGGACAGAGGCCAGTAGCTAAGCCAAAGAACAGTCTGAAGCACCTGAAGTTGACATTTTTATAGGTCAAAACGGTTGAATATTGGCAATTTCAGATATTTCAACTTGACAGAACAGAAGCTTCTATTTTTAAATACTAATATACAACTTAGGACAAATCTACTTATTTTTTCCCCTTAGTAAAGAGGGGCTACAACTCTGTCCACCTGCTGCTACTTCAATTACTTTCTTTGAGATGAGGAATATAACAAATTGTATCTGCAAGACACAAAGAAGCATCTTCTCACAACATGTGTGCCCTTATAAAAGAAATTTTAAAGTTAAAAAAAAAAACTCGTTGCACATTTTCAATAACAGCAGATTTTTTGTTTTATAACACAAAATAATCCCTAGTAATATTCCTGAAGATGTATGATCTAAAATACCTTAATTTACTTCATGTCTAAGGACTTTACCCTGGATAAAAGAAAAATAATCGCTAATATACAACTGAGTACTTACTACAGCTTTGGCATTGTTCTCATCATGTTCATATATTAAGTAATTTAATCCTTACAATAATCTTATGGAGTTGATACTATTATCTCTGTTTCCCAAGGTCACAAAACTATAGTAAGGGACAAAAGCAAGATTTGAATCCAGGCAGTCTGACTCCAGACTTGTATTCTTAAATACTACACCGATACGCTACACAAAAATACAGCTATAAAGATATTCATCTCAGAGTTGTTTAAAATAAGCAAAGATTGGAAAACTTTAAAAAAGTGACTAGTTAAAAAATATCCAATACAATGGAATTTTATGGTGCCATTAAAAATACTATTGAGTAAATATTTAATAAGGAAAATGTTCACGATACATTATATGAAAAAGAACGGGAGGTAACAACATAAACTTATTTAAAAACAGGTATTTAAATATGCATAGAAAAAAAGACCAGAAGAACATCTAACAAAATGTTAACAGTAGTTATATTTCAGGATTAAGTTTATTAAGTGACTGAATCAATTTTCTATAACAAATAAGCATCACTTCTGCAATAAGGAAAATTATTTTTTAAAAAAGATCTTTCAGAGTTTTAATTACTTTGAAGAATGCCAAATTATATATTCACTTAGATATACTTTATTTTACATATATATTTTTATTTAACTTTACCTTCCAAAAGCTGTGAGCTGACATTGACAAAATCAATTTTCTTCCGAAGATATCGCTGATTCAATTTCCAAATGCATGAAATAAATGCATTCTTTTCAGCAGTGCTGCTGGCAACCCATTTATATATTTTTTCAAAATGTAAATCAAATTCAGGATTTTCCTGCAATAAAAATACATAATAGATATCTATATTTCAATAAAACAGAAAGCTAAAATCACCATTAAAAATCAACTAAGTGACTTGTAGAAAATGGTTCAGAAAATTCAATTTATAGCAAAAATGTATTTGCCTCCCAAAAGAAGCTGGATTAAAAACAACATAGTTGGCAATTTCCCTTCTATATCCGTTAGGTCTATATGTGAAAGTACAGGATGTCTACTTAACGGCATGTGTCTCAGCTTCCTAATTTATAAGATGACAATGGTCTTGAGTTTTGATTTTTCTTTTTAAATTGCCTTTGGGGGTTTCAGAGTTACACTTTTTCTTTAATAATGTGCTATTATTCATAACTGTGATTTGACACTAATTCCTTACAACATATGAGAAAAAATACAATATATACCCGAGTGTGGTTTCCAAGAACACATGAGGTGGAAAGCAGGGACTGCTCCTGTTTTCAATTCCGAAAACACAGAATAATTAAGAGTGTTTCAAAAGTAAAAAATACTGGTGGCCTTATTTTAATGAAAAAAAAGTTCAACTGATGTGAGAGAACTGCAGTATGCTCTCTATATGTCTTTTAAGTCAAATTACAGACATAATTTCATGCCTTGATATTCTCCCTTGAATGCAGTACTTGATTACTATATAAAAAATGAAAACATATAGATGTATACTTTTCTTTACAGCTATGGAATTAAAAAAGTCTCAAACGTTTTTAATGTTCTATAGAAGGCTAATCATACATTCAATTAGTTTAAAGTGTTGTTTAGGGGGATAAAATGTAAATAAAGACCACAAACATGGAAGAAAAGTGATACCAGACGTTTATTATGAAGATCTGAGATAATTTAAGGATTAAGACTTGACATATTATAGTAGGATGGTTATATTAATTAGTTTATAGCTCAATAAGCAGAACTAAAATGACAAGAGATGAAAAACTCTCATTTACAATGAAAGAGTAATTGCATTAAATTGTTGCAGTCACTATGAAAAACAGCATGGAGTCTCCTCAAAAGACTTAAAAACAGAGTTGCTATACGATTTAGCAATCCCATTCCTGGGCATGTGTTGGACAAAACTATAATCTGAAAAGATACATGCACCCCAATGTCTACTGCAGCACTATTTACAATAGCCAAGACATAGAAACAACCAGATGTCCACCAAAAATGAATGGATAAAGATGATATGGTATATATATACATTGAAATACTACTCAGCCATAAAATAGAATGAAATAATGCCATTTACAACAAATGGATGCAACTAGAGATTATCATACTAAGTGAAGAAAGTCAGAGGACAAATACCATATATCAGTTATATATGGAATATAAAACATGACACAAATGAACTTATCTGCAAAAGAGAAACAGACTCACAGACACAGAGAACAAACTTGGGGTTGCCAAGGGGGAGGAAAGGTGGGGGAGGGATACGTTGGGAGTCTGGGATTAGCAGATGCAAACTATATATATATATATAGAGAGAGAGAATGAATAAACAAGGTCCAACTGTATAGCATAGGGAACTATATTCAATATCCTGTGATAAACTATAATGAAAAAATATGAAAAAGAATGTATGTATATGTCTAACTGAATCCCTTTGCTGTACAGCAGAAATTAACACAACACTGTAAATCAACTGTACTTCAGTAAAATACACTTTAAAAAAAAGGTAATTGCATTAGTATCTATAAAGAAATCTAATAGTCTTGGCAACCAACATGAAACTTGATGGGAAATGATCTCTTTCCTGGGAATATTTCCCATAATGCCATAAAAGAAGCTGAGTGCTCCAGCAGCAACACTCACACAAATCAATGTGTGATGCTAAATGGCTGTTAGGCTATGTATAAAAATTTTATGTTTTATATCCATATATAGCATACATACACCAAGGTGCTTGCATAAAATGAAAAAAAAAAACAAACCATTAAGCAAGTCAGCAATGAGGTGTCAGCTGAGGAACGCATTCAAATAAGCATTTAGCAATGTTAGTGAATTACACAAGTCAATGGGCTTATGAAATGTAAAACTACTGAAGAGAAGAAAGCTTTTTAATAAAGGTGAGTTTCTAAAAAGCTCTTAAAGTATTTTGTCTTAAACAGAAAATCTTTCCTCTTGATCCTTCCCATAATAACAGAAATTATTATACAATGCAAGGTGTTTTTTAAAATCTCATTTTCGTGTTCTTTTCAAATATATACACATGCACCCACACTCAAAGCACCTGTCAGACCCCGTTTTCTACATTTCCACGTTTTTCTAAAAATTGGGTGCTTTGAAGGAATCAACAAAGGCCCAGTTTTCCCTAAAATAACTTAAAGAAAAGGCATTCTCTCCACTTTGAAAGAAATCACAACTCTACAGATATGCAGGACTCTCCTAGACTTGTTTTTGTTTCTTTAAAAAATTTCTGTTTGCACCTGACTCAACTGCTTGTCATTCTGTCCAGCTTTTAGATTCTCAGAGGTCTGAGTCAGGGTCAGCCTAAACCAGACTTTTATTTTATCAGACTGCTCTACAAAGGTAGTTTTCACTTCTCTGTGCCTTTTGAATCAATGTCAAGACTTGAAGAACTCACTGAAAGGGCACCTGCAGTTGCAATACTATAAGCCTTGCTTACAGCCCCATCCACAGCACAGAGGACATGCTGCAAAGCACCCCTGAGAGCTCTGGAAGGGCCCCTGGGCCGTGGAGGAAGATGAGGGCAGGGTTAGAGAGGCTGAGGAGGACGAAGCACATGCTTTAACCTGAAGAGCTCTACTTGATTTCTTTTTTTTAATTTAAGGGGTACTGCTGTGAAAAGCCTTGAACTGTCAGGAATAAAGGTGCTCCTTTATCATGATTATCATATTATTCAACCTTCTTGGAATTTGAGAGTGACTTAAGTGAAAGGTGTGATATCTTATTCTTTAATATATTTTATTCTTTCTGGAGTAGGAAATGGCAGCCCAGTTCAGTATTGTTGCCTGGAAAATCCCACGGATAGAGGAGCCTGGTGGGCTACAGTCTGTGGGGTTGCAGAAGAGTTGGGCACGACTTAGTGACGTAACAACAATCATATCCTTTAAAGTCCTTAGAATAAGGGGTGTAACAGTGCTATCACTTGAGCCACAATATTCAAATCATGCCTTCACAGGGCCAGCTCAGCTGCCTCAGCTGATGATTCTGCATTAATTTGTGAGGGCTACCTGAGGAAGATTTACTTTGATTATATTTTACGTGATTTTGAATGAGGATTTACCAAAACAATGATTTTTTTAAAAAAACTCACACTACAAACCACCTTAAAATTCATACTAATTCATGGATTCTATACTAAGTATACCTAATTTAAACAAAGAAATGTACAGTCAAGGTTCAATTCAGTTCAGTTGCTCAGCCGTGTCCGACTCTTTGCGACCTCACGAATTGCAGCACGCCAGGCCTCCTTGTCCATCACCAACTCCCGGAGTTCACTCAAACTCACGTCCATTGAGTTGGTGATGCCATCCAGCCATCTCATCCTCTGTCGTCCCCTTCTCCTCCTGCCCCCAATCCCTCCTAGCATCAGAGTCTTTTCCAATGAGTCAACTCTTCGCATGAGGTGGCCAAAGTACTGGAGTTTCAGCTTTAGCATCATTTCTTCCAAAGAACACCCAGGGCTGATCTCCTTTAGAATGGACTGGTTGGATCTCCTTGCAGTCCAACAGTCAAGGTTATTTTGCTCTAATTATGTAGCTTGTGAACAAACATAATTGCAGCTCGAAAAAACCCACCAACAATGAAACAAGCTTACATATTTACTTATTTTTAGTAGCCTGAGACTGAGAAGTGGGAGAATGGAAGGCTGGACAATACACCGTAGACTAATTCAACATTAGGTGGTGAACCACTGGGTCACAAAATAAGTTTAGATCATCTTAGAAGTCAACATACTATGTTATAAAATGAAAGACACGTCAAATAAAAAAAGAAAAACATACTTTAATAGCATCCTTGGCATCTACCACAGCCAGGTCTCGAAGGGCCCAAGCAATCTGTCTTTTGTAGAAATCTCCTTTATCAGATTTCTTGACTTTGACCACCTTCACCTGTACAGGGCGTTCAGTTGTCACTGTTGAATAAAACATACACTTTCAATAGAGACATTATTCATTTACTCATTCTTCATTCATTGCAAATAGCTGTCAGATGCCTATTGTTGCTTAGTTGCTAAGCGGACTCTGACCCTTTTAGCGATTTCTGACTCTCATGGACTGTAGCCTGCCAGGCTCCTCTGTCCATGGGACGTCCTGGGCGAGAATACTTCAGTGGGTTGCTATTTCTTTCTCCAGGGGACCTTCCTGATGCAGGACTGAATCCGTGTCTCCTGCACTGGCAGGCAGATTCTTTATTGCCACCACATGATACTAAAGCAGGAATAGTATTTCATAACAAATGCTATGACTGAAGAATACACAGATTACTAAAAGAAGAATCTAAATCAGACTAGAGGGTCAGAGGCAGATTCCTTAATTAGTAAAACTCTTGAAACTCAACAATAAGATAAAATATTTTGATTAAAAAATGGGCCAAAGACCTTGACAGACATCCAACCAAAGAAAATATACAAATGGTACATAAACATACGAAAAGGTGCTCCACATCATTTCTCATGGGGAAAATGCAAATTAAAACAATAGTGAGATTCCACTACACACCTACTGTTGCTTAGTCACTAAGTTGTGTCTGACTCTTTTGTGACTTCATAGCCTGTAGCCTGCCAGGCTCCTCTGTCCATGGGATTTCCCAGGCAAGAATACTGGAGTGGGTGGTCATTTCCTTCTTAGAATGGCCAAAATCCAGAGCATTGACAATACCAAACACTTGTGAGAATGTACAGCAACATGTACTGTCATTCACTGATGGTGGGAACTAAAAATGGTATAGTCACTTTGGAAGACAGTTTGGCAATTTCCTAACAAAATTAAATATACTCATACCATACAGTCTAGCAATCATGTTCCATAGTATTTACTAAAAGAATATGAAAACATGCCCACACAAAAACCCGCACACAGATGTTTATAGCTGCTTTATTCAAAACTGACAACTTGGAAGCAACCGGTGAACGGATAAATAAATTGTGGTATATCTGGACAATGGAATGTTATGTAGTGCTAAAAACAAGAAAGCTGTAAGCCATGAAAACCAGTGGAGGTAACGTAAATGCATATTACTAAATGAAAGAAACCAATATGAGAAGGCTACATACTACTTGATTCCAATTACTATTTGGTCTTCTGCAAAAGGCAAAACTATGGGGACAGTAAAAAGATAGGTGGTCACCAGGAACTGGGGAAGAGATGAACATGCAGAGCAGAGAATTTTTACGGCAGTGACAATACTGTATGACATTATAATGATAGATATATGTCATTATCCATTTGTCTAAACCAACACCAAGATTGAACCCTAAGGTAAATTATGGACTTCAGGTGATTATAATTTGTTAATGTAGGTTTATTCTTGGTAACAAATGTACCATTGTGGTGAGTGGTAGAGAAAGGCTATGCATGTAAGGGTAAAGGTGTATATGGGAATTCTCTGTACTTTCCTCTCAATATTCTTATAAACCTAAAACTGCTCTAAAAAAATAATAAAGTCTTAAAATGTATTAATGCTAATAAGAATGATCATTTATTAGGGTATAAAAAATCTAGGAATAAATAAATGCCTAGGAGTAAATACAACACATGTGCAAAAGCCTTTATGGAAAGTCTTTAAAACTATAATCCTTGTTGAAAGGTATTGAAGACGAAGAGAACCACACCATATGCATGAACAAGATTTTATATAAAAACGCACGTTCTCTCTATAGTGAACTATAGATTCAAAACAATTCCAATAAAATCCTAACAAAATTTGGAACATGACAGGTTGATTATAAAATTTAGATAAAACAACAAAATACCCACAAGACAACATAAAAACCAGATATAAGAAAGTGCCCAGAAAAAAACAAACACTCATCACTACAAACGTGGACACAGGTAAATCAAAAACTGAAATATGAAAGGTAAAATTATAAAACTTGTAGATGGTAATACAGAATACTTTTAAGGGCTTCCCTGGTGGCTTAGACGGTAAAGAATCTGCCTGCAATGCAGGTGACCTGGGTTTCATCCCTCGGTAGGGAAGATCCATTGGAGAAGGGAATGGCAACCCACTCCAGTATTCTGGAGAATTCCTTGGACAGAGGAGCCTAGTGAGCTACAATGCATGGGGTCACAAAGAGTGAGAAACGACTGAGCAACTCATACATGACATGACACATGACAGGGTAGGGAAGGACATCTTAGACAAGAGACAAAAAGCCCATAAATGGTCACATAAATGATCAGATTGATTAATCTGATTTCATTAAAATTATAAATGTCATCAAAAGGCATCATAAAAAGTGAAACCACAAGCCACAAACCAGGATGCATGTAACCAACAAATTAGCACCCACATTATATAAAGACCTCAAAGAATCAACCAACCAAAAAGGACAACCAACACAGCAGAAAAATGAACAGAAGGCTTAAACAGGCAAATTTAGGCAATAAATGGCTAATAAATTCATGAACAGAGACTTAATTTCACTTTTATTTAGGGAAATACAGTTTAAAACCACAATGAGATTCTATTTTACACTCGCCAGATTGGAAACAACTGATAGTCTGTCAAAACCCAGTGTCAAAACCAAGTTTAGACTAAGATGTGGAGAACCCAAAATACACACTGCCTGTGGGAGTGCAATCAGTACAACTACTTTTGAAAATAATTTGTGATTATAGTGTTGAACATTCACATGCCTGTGACCCAGCAATCTCATACTTAACTATCTACCCCAGAAAATTCTTGCCTATACACTGGCAGACAAGGACAAACATGTTTTGTTGCCTAAATAGAAAAACCTGGAGACAAATCTCCTGGTCATCACTAGTAGGATGGGTAAGTAAACAGTTGTACTCTCAGAAGAGAACACTACATAGCAGTGGAAATAAAACACTTACCAGCCATGGGAGAAAAACAGGTAACACTCACTAACATGAACCTACTGATGAGTGGAAGTCACACATGAATACGTGTGTTAAAATGCAATTTATGCTCAGTTTAAAGCAAATCTAACAATGTATTATTTGAGATTACAAACATATATGGCAAAATGATATAGAAAAGCAAGGAAATAGTAAATCAAAACTCAGGATACTTGTCACCTCTTAATGAGGGAGGGGAGGGAATGGGAGCAGGGCAGGGAACACAAGAGACTTCAAAGGCAACGGTAATATTCCTTTTATTCTGGGTGGTGGCTACACAAGTGTTCCTACCTTTATATGTTACGGAAGTGCTTTTGTATCTTTTTAAGATTTAATTAAAGACAACTGAAAAAAATGAGTTTGCTGGCCCAACAGTTTTTCCAATCACAGAGACAATGAGAATATTTTATAAACAACCAGGAAATGTCTCCAAGGAATAAAAGAAATCCTTCCTTATTAAACACTCACCTGTGGCACACAAAAAACAATTCTTTTTCTTTTTTCCTGCCTTGCAGACATTGACAATACTCAGCAGGCGTTCGTCATTTGGAGTAAAAATGTCTCTTTGTAATGCATGCTTGATTGCTGTCATCTTTACTCAGCTGAAAAATTCAGAGTATAGATTATTACATTTGTCAAAATCCTTCTTCTTATATTGTTCCATTTAGGATTAGGAAAAGACCTTATTTATGGTTAATAAGCATGGGGAAATAATTTCACACATTTGTACACCTACATCATAAAGATAAAAAGCTGTGTGTTTGGAAAAGAAATTAGAGAACCAGTATTATCAAACTCTAAGATCTTTTGATGTGCTCACCAAATACTAAATATTTTTTTAAAAGATTTAAGAAAAATTAAAAGGCCCATTCCCAATATTTAAATATAAATTTCCTATATAAATAACTTTTACAATTCAACAACAAAAAAACAACCCAATTAAAAATTGAGCAAAGCGTTTGGGAGACATCTCTCCAAGGAAGACATATGAATGGTTAAAAATGACATGGAAAGATGCTCAACATCATTAGCCATTAGGGAATCATAAATTAAAACAATGAGATACCTACCACTTTACACCTGCTAGGATGGCTAAAATTAGAAAGACAAGTGTTGGTAAGGGAACTCTCATATACTCCTGATGATTGTAAAATACTGCAGCTGCTCTGGAAAATAATTTGGTGGTTCCTCAAATGGTTAAATGTGAATTTACCACATGACCCAGCAATTCCACTCCTAGGTATATACTTAAGAGAGCTGAAAATTATGTCCACACAAAAACATGCCCATAAATGTCCACTGCAGCATTATTCACAATAGCCAAAAGTGGAAACATCTCAAACGTCCTGGGGAACAACAAAATGAAACATATCCATACAGTGGCATATTATTTGGCCATAAAAAGGAGCAAAGTACTGATACATACTACTGACACACAGATGAATCCTAAAGACATTATGTTAAGTGAAAGAAGTCAGCTGCAAAGGGCCACATATTTCATGATTCCATGTATATGAAATGTCCAGAGTAGGCAAATCCACACAGACAAACTGATTTCTGGTTGCTAGGGGTAGGGGGCAAGCAGGCATGACTGCTAATGTGTATGGGGCTTCTTTTGGGGCTGATGAATATGTCCTTCAATTAGACAGTATTGATGGGTGTATAACCCTGTGAATATACTGAAAACCACTGACTTATATACTCGAAAAGGGTGAATTTTATGGTATATTAATTATATCTCAAAAAAGCTGTTGTTAGAGAATAGTTTTCTACTCGTCTTCCTTTTCTCATCTAATTCAATGTCCTCTTTTCAAATATCAACTTAAATATTTTTTAAACATCTCTTTTCAAGTTTATTTGTTAAATATACTGAATACATATTTGTGTGTGTGTGTGTGTGTGTGTGTGTGTATGTATTACTATTTCCAATGAAGGTGTATAGTATTTAATACATGTGAGCTGGTTACAAAATTAACTTCTACTCCTAACACTGTTTCTATGGGAAAATGAAGAAATTATGAGTTTTAAATAAATGACTTTGAATGTATTTTTATAATACAATGACTCTTTTGAAAACTCCTCTATTTTACTCAATTTGTAACATTTCTATCGCTGCTCCAACTAAAAAAAATTGCTTTTCTCAGAAAAACCACATCTTCCCACTTCCATCCCTATTCCCCCTCATCTCAGCCTCCAGTCTTCTGATCTCCCCTTCCATCCTGTTCTCTTAGAACATCTGGCCTCTCCAAGCTTAATTTCTTTCCCAGTGTAGCCTGGAGGCAGTGTTTATTTCCATACACCCACACCATTCCTTTCAATGATCTTGCTCCATTTGTAGACCAGTTCACCCTGCTCATCAATTTCCATCAACTGTCTTTTTTTCTCTCCTTCTCCTGGGCTACCATATGGCACTTAAGAAGGTCTCATATCCCTGTCCATTGTACTCATTACAACTTTTAAATCCAATCGATGCTAAACTTTCAATGTTGCTCAGCAATTCCTTAACACTTCCTTTGATGATCCCTCTTCCTACTCCATCGGTGTTGCAAATCCTTACTTCTCTCCTTCAACCCCTAATTCTGTCAGTCTACTCCCTCTCTGCAAATGACTTCACCATCTACCCTTCACCATCTATTAAACACCATAGCATCTGGTTACCTCTTTGCAAGCTTCCATAACCCCAAAACTCTCAACAAATAATATTAAAACATATCTTGCATCATAATATGCCCTTGCTCAACACTTCTTCATCTTGCTACATTCCATTTTAACCTCCATTCCACCCATTATAAACTGTCTATGTTACTATCTCTTCATATGTTCTAGATCCTACACATATGTTAAAAGCTCAACTCTATCCTTTGCTGAAGCCACCCTGGATACTGGCCAGTTTGCTTTTCTAATTCCAGGCTCTTGTTCATGCAATTTCTTTTTTCTCAAATTCTTTTCTCCCTGGAAAATTCCAATTCATCCTGCTAAAATAAGACCTCTTTTGTGAAATAGTCACACACGCCAAAAAAAAAAAAAAAATCCTTTCCTACTTCTCTAACATTTCCCCTCTACTCTGTTAACACAGCACTTACAAACCATATTGTCCAGCTAGTTGTATTCTTTTCCCCATTAAGAGTATTTCCTAGCAGGCAAGGCCTGTGTCTTATTCATCCTTATATTCCCAGAACTTGGCAAAGACATAGCAGACAGTAAATAAATTCAACAAAATGAAGGTACCAAATAACCTGACAGCTAAAAGCATTTTCCTAATTTTCCTTCATCTACACATAATTTATCCTTTCTGGTCCTACTGCCAAAGTACAATCGAGCTTCACACCAACTACATCTATTTAACACCATAGCATCTGGTTACCTCTTTGCAAGCTTCCATAACCCCAAAACTCTCAACAAATAATATTAAAACATACCTTTCATCATAATATGCCCTTGCTCAACACTTTCCTAATGCTCCCAAAGACAAACCTTTCACTCCAAGCCCTCTGATCATTCTAGCCTTTAAATCTTTGCTTAGGATATTTTCCATGCAGAGGGTATCATCTACCCAAATCCTAACAACATTCCATAATTTACATGAACTTGATTCAACACAGTCAATCCTAAAGGAAATCAGTCCTGAATGTTCAATGAAAGGGCTGATGCTAAAGCTAAAACTCCAATACTTTGGCCATCTGATGCAACAAACTGACTCCTTGAAAAAGACCCTGATGCTGGGAAAGGTTGAAGGAAGAAGCAGATGACAGAGGATGAGATGGTTGGACGGCATCACTGACTTGATGGAGATAAGTTTGAGCAAGCTCTGGGAGTTGGTGATGGACATGGAATCCTGGCACGCTGCAGTCCATGGGGGTCACAGAGTCAGACATGATTGAGCAAATAAACTGAACTGATTCAATACAGACCTTAACCCAAATTGATCTCTCCTCTCAACTGCTATACCACTTATTGCATTTGTTAAACATACAACACTTGCTGTCCAACTGGTTCATAAAGTCACAAGTTCCTGGATCTCAAGAACTCTCTTCAAGGGATGGGGGGATGGCTGGGGGAGGAGGTGTTTTAGCAGTTTCATGTTCTTTGTAAGTGCTAAACAAATACCTCTTGAGGAAATCTAAGCTGAATTATAAAAACTGGTTAAATGAATAAATGACTATTAGTGGTCAGCATCTATCACCCAATCCCTCTCTGGTCAAAAGCAAGGACTGACAATATGGTTAAGTGGTAAAAACAAGAGAGGAACTCAGCACAGTTGATAAAGGAGTTAGGCAGAATGAAAAGCACTACACATTCAGCAAACACTGATGCCTACTAAGTGTGAGGCAAAATTCTAGGTACCATGGTGAATATGACAGACATATCCAGGAAGACTTCCCTGGTGGTTCCGATGGTAGAGCGTCTGTCTACAATGCGGGAGACCCGGGTTCAATCCCTGGGTTGGGAAGAACCCCTAGAGAAGGAAATGGCAATCCACTCCAGTACTATTGCCTGGAAAATCCCACGGACAGAGGAGCCTGGTAGGCTACAGTCCATGGGGTCGCAAAGAGTCGGACACGACTGAGCGACTTCACTTCACTTCTTCATCCACGAAGACAGGAAGATTCTTGCCTCCAACGGCATCTACTTTATAAAGATGGCGTGAGTAACTCTCCAGTGTTTATAATACTTTTTTGGTAAGTCAGTGAATAAATCATTAGAAGTTCTTTAAAACTATTTTCCAGGTATAAGAACCCATGTCTGACCGCGTTCCAGAGACAGTCAGCCACAATACTCTATGTCGGTCCTTGTTTCCTTAAATCCAGCCGGATCACTACAGGATGTGGCAGATAACTTGTAAGCAGTACTGTCGTGAGAGTGAGTGCGTGTGGGTAAGTACCCTGTCTGCTATCCAGACACCTTAGTACATGGAGCACTTAAGATAACACGCCACAGCATGGCAACAGGGAAATGCACTTATGAGATTTAGAAGAAAATGAAAGAAAGAAAGAAAGTGAAGTCGCTCAGTCGTGTCCGACTCTTTGCGACCCCATGGACTGTAGCCTATCAGGTTCCTCCATCCATGGGATTTTCCAGGCAAGAATACTGGAGTGAGTTGCCATTTCCTTCTCCAGGAGATCTTCCTGGCGCAGGGATTGAACCCGGGATCTTCCCGACCCCGGGATCTTCCCGACCCAGGGATTGAACCCGAGTCTCCCGTATTGCAGGCACACACTTTACCATCTGAGCTACCAGGGAAGAAGAAAATGAGGATTTGGACAAAGAAAGGGAAGGTACTGTCACGCCCTCCCCTCCTGGTCCAAGCCAAAGAACAAACTGTTCAAGACCGTTTTTTATGATGAAATCCGATTTTCATGGGCGGAACCGGAAAAGGACGTCTGGGCTGCCCTCCCAGCCCCCCAGGATAACAAGGGGGTAACGGGATCCTCCCACCGGCCTCTCCGCCTTACCCAGAAGGGCTGGGAAAGAGAAGGGGGCTTTGACGGCGGAGGGAGCAGTACCCAGCCCCCGGCGCTAGACCAGCACCGGGACTGAGGAGCCGCCTCAGACCTTGGCGTCCACCCCTCCGTTCATTTGTCCGCCGCCGCCAGGACCGCCCGGCAGCCGCGGCCGAAGGCTTACCGCAAGGCCGGACCGAGCCCGGCTGTGCCGAGGCGGGTCCTCCAAGACGGAGACCGGACAGGACTGGGGCGGCCACCGTTACTAGGATGAACCCCTCAACTAAGCAGTGAACTGGAAGCAGCCGTCCGGCCACCACTTCCTATATCCGGGCACGTGACACACCTCCTTGCCGGAAGTCGGTTGGGTTGAGAAGGAAGCAGTCGCGGCTTTGGCCTTGGTAAGGGGGTGGGGTCAGGTCTCTCCGGAGGGGCGTGTCTAGGACAGGCAGGAGCGGGCCTTGTCGCTGGAGACTGACTCCGAACCTGGGGGATTTGGTGTGCGTATTCCTTTCTCTAGAAGACTTATTTATTCAGCTATTTTCAACAGTTCACTGAAGAAGAGATCTAATCAAATGTTTTCTTTTTTGCACGCCTAAAGTTCAGTTAAATCTAGATCAGACCAGTTCAGTTCAGTTCAGTCGCTCAGTCGTGTCCCTATGGACTTTGAGACCCCATGGACTGCAGCTTGCCAGGCTTCCCTGTCCATCACCAACTCCCATGAGCTTGCTCAAACGCATGTCCTTCGAGTCGGTGATGCCATCCAACCATCTCATCCTCTCTCATCCCCTTCTCCTCCTGCCTTCAATCTTTCCCAGTCTCAGGGTCTTTTCCAGTGAGTCAGTTCTTCGTAGCAGGTGCCAAAGTATTGGAGTTTCAGCTTCAACATCAGTCTTTCCACTGAACATTCAGCACTGATTTCCTTTAGGATTGACTGGTGCGATCTCCTTGCAGTCCAAGGGACTCTCAAGAGTCTTCTCCAACACCACAGTTCAAAAGCATCAATTCTTGGGTGCTCAGTTTTATTTATAGCCCAACTCTCACATCCATACATGACCACTGGAAAAACCATAGCCTTGACTAGACAGACCTTTGTTGGCAAAGTTATATCTCTGCTTTTAAATATGCTGTCTAGGTTGGTCATAACTTTTCTTCCAAGGAGTAAGCATCTTTTAATTTCATGGCTGCAGTCACCATCTGCAGTGATTTTGGAGCCCCCCAAAATAAAGTCAGCCACTGTTTCCACTGTCTCCCCATCTATTTGCCATGAAATGATGGGTCCGAATGCCATGATCTTCGTTTTCTGAATGTTGAGCTTTAAGCCAGCTTTTTCATTCTCCTCTTTCACTTTCATCAAGAGGCTCTTTAGTTCCTCTTTGCTTTCTGCCATAAGGGTGGTGTCATCTGCGTATCTGAGGCTATTGATATTTCTCCCGGCACTCTTGATTCCAGCTTGTGCTTCATCCATCCTGGCATTTCACATGATATACTCTGCATATAAGTTAAATAAGCAGGGTGACAAGATACAGCCTTGACATACTCCTTTCCCAATTTGGAACCAGTCTGTTGTTCTGTGTCCAGTTCTAACTGTTGCTTCTTGACCTGTATACAGATTTCTCAGGTGTCAGGTAACATGGTGTGGTATTCCCATCTCTCGAAGAATTTTCCACAGTTTTTTGTGATCCACACAGTCAAAGGCTTTGGTGTAGTAAATAAAGCAGAAGTAGATGTTTTTCTCAAACTCTCTTGCTTTAAATCTAAATCTAGATACGTACAGGTTATAGCATGGAGAATTTAAATGAGTTAAATCAGAATGGGGGAGGGGGCAGGAGGTATCTTGCTGGGGCCAAGATAACAGCACTTTTTTCTTCTTCTTTCTTTCTTAATTTATTTTAGGCCCCACAGTATGCAGGATCTTCTTTCTCCAATCAGGGAAGGAACCTGTACCCCCAGGAGTGGAAGCATGGAGTCTTAACCACTGGACCACCAGGGAAGTCCCCACCAGCACATTTAATATCTTCCAGGAGGAGTCTCATATACTGTAGAGGTCCACTGATGTAGTGACATTGACATTTAAAAATTGTTCTGTAGAGCAGCTTCTTGAGGATCATCTGAAAGTTCTTTAGAAAATGCAGCTCTCAGGCTTACTTCAGATCTACTGAATGGTAATCTGTGTCTTAACAGGATGACACCTATGCAGGTGTAAGTTTAGGAAGCATAGATAATGGCAATGTTGTTGGTTGCAAGGCAAGTGATTTATTTAGTCCATATTCCTAGCACCTATTTTATGCCAGATACTTTGATGGAGGTGTGGAGGTGATTTGATATGACTCTTACCCTGAAGAAGTTCATAGTATTGTAGGGCCAAATAAGATATACATATAAATACATATAAAATAAGACAAAATAAATGACCAAAAAGAGTTACAGGCCAGATAAATGTGTTGGTATTTCAATGGAGTGATTTCTTTACTTCAGCTCAATTCCATCCTTTGCAAGGGTTCTGCAGGAACCCTTTGGTACAAGCATTTGTTTATTTAAGAAACAGAGCCACTTAAGTGCCAGGGACTTGAGATACAAAGATGGGGATCCCACTGAGAAGGGGGTCTGTCTCTCCCACTGTCATTGTAGAGACAGAATTAAATAGATGGATAAATTACAGTCTAGTGTGGTGAACCAAACAATAAAAGTAGAAAAAAGAGATGAAACACCATGGAAATGCAAAAGAGTGTGTAACTCACTCTTTCAAGATGGGTTCACTGAGAAAGGGACAAAATGAGATATGCAAAGTATCTTTCAGTGTGTATCTGAAGATATAATTTGGTAGAAAAATCTGCAGAAATAGTAGGGACCTGTTTGCTACTGAGATCAATATACTCTGGTCAATACTACTTGAAATGCTTTTCAGTTTCATTGAATGACTTCCCTTTAAGAGCAGGATCTGATCTGATCTTTAAAAAGGCCTCTTGGGTCCTTCCTGTTCAGTCCCAGAACACTTACTGTAGTCACTCTATATGACAATTGCACATGCTATTTTGTCATATTATTATTATTATTTTATCTTGTATGTTTACAGCCCTCTTCAGAGTTGAGAAGTGAATTGCCATTTCTCACTTCCTCTCCTGGATTCCTCTCAAAGTGGAGGCACAGTATTATATCTGGTATTTTGATCCCAGGCAGCAAGAGTGAGAGATGAGGGAGGGGAAGTAAAAGAAGGAAGAGAGAGAGGCAGTATAAGGATGTGTTGTTCGGTTGGTTGCCACCATGTCTGTTTTCTTGATCCCTTAGTACCTTCTGGAAAAGTCATGAGGTGAGTGTCAAAACTGTCCACTGAAACCAAGAGTGGGAGAAGCATTTATCTGTCAGCTCCGGTCTACCTTTGATCAAACGTTAAGGCCCCGAGCCATTAACTACTCCACACTTCCCAAATGCACAGTCGTGAATGCCAAGCTGACTCCCGCATCAGAGAAGTCCTGAGGCAGGAAGGAAGAGGAACAGCACTGCCATATCATACTTGCTCACAGTTCATCGGACTGTTTAGAACAGGTTGCTGCAGCAGTGGTTGGAATAAGTGGCTGAAGGATTTGAAATGGTGACAGAAGATATACAGATGGTGTCCATCAGTCCAGTCTTTGTACCACTCATACCTGCTTGGCCATTTAAGTCTAGTCCTTTACAGTCCCCTTCAAGGTGATGGACACCTGCAATCTCTGCAAAGACTTAATATAAGAGAGTTGATGCAATAACTCAAGGACTGGACAGCTTCAGTCCTTGCTGCTACACTGATGCCAAGACTGTGCTTGTTCTTATGAGCTCCCGGCTGTACTCCCCACCCTTACCTCCCTTCACCCTTGGCCAGCACATCACCTGATCTAGGTTGTTGGCTCAGTGAGGCAACTGGAACCTTCAGCTTTTGTTTCCCTCCCTCTCGTTGGGCCATGATTGTGTGACTGCCTGTTCAACTTTTCCCAAGATAAGCCTCTGTTGAATTCTTTGGATTCTAGATTTATGCCCCCCCCCCGCCCCCCGCCATTGCTATTGTATAGCAACAATCCCAGATCCTTTGCTAATTATCCTTTGCTAATGACCTGCCTCTTGAGAAATTTGTATGCAGGTCAGGAAGCAACAGTTAGAACTGGACATGGAAAAACAGACTGGTTCTAAATAGGAAAAGGAGTACGTCAAGGCTGTATGTTGTCACCCTGCTTATTTAACTTATATGCAGAGTACATCATGAGAAATGCTGGGCTGGAAGAAGCACAAGTTGGAATCAAGATTGCCGGGAGAAATATCAATAACCTCAGATATGCAGATAACACCACCCGTATGGCAGAAAGTGAAGAGGAACTAAAAAGCCTCTTGATGAAAGTGAAAGAGGAGAGTGAAAAAGTTGGCTTAAAGCTCAACATTCACAAAACGAAGATCATGGCATCTGGTCCCATCACTTCGTGGGAAATAGATGAAGAAACAGTGGAAACAGTGTCAGACTTTATTTTGGGGGGCTCCAAAATCACTACAGATGGTGACTGCAGCCATGAAATTAAAAGACACTTACTCCTTGGAAGAAAAGTTATGACCAACCTAGATAGCATATTTAAAAGCAGAGACATTACTTTGCCAACAAAGGTCTGTCTAGTCAAGGCTGTGGTTTTTCCAGTGGTCATGTATGGATGTGAGAGTTGGACTGTGAAGAAAGCTGAGTGCCGAAGAATTGATGCTTTTGAACTGTGGTGTTGGAGAAGACTCTCAAGAGTCCCTTGGACTGCAAGGAGATCCAACCAGTCCATTCTGAAGGAGATCAGCCCTGGGATTTCTTTGGAAGGAATGATGCCAAAGCTGAAGCTCCAGTACTTTGGCCACCTCATGTGAAGAGTTGACTCATTGGAAAAGACTCTGATTCTGGGAGGGATTGGGGGCAGGAGGACAAGGGGATGACAGAGGATGAGATGGCTGGATGACATCACTGACTCGATAGACGTGAGTCTGAGTGAACTCCAGGAGTTGGTGATGGACAGGGAGGCCTGGTGTGCTGCGATTCATGGGGTTACAAAGAGTCGGACACGACTGAGCGACTGACTGAACTGAACTTGCTAATCGCAGTTGATTACTCCCACCAGTGCAGTCACTCCTCCCTTTGCTGGCTGGACTACTATCGTGAGAAACTCAAAGCAACCAAATGATAGTGAGGGAGTTTCAAGTTCAGTGAAGCCTCCTCCACCCAACCCCTCGTGCTTATGTTGGTGTTCAATTGCTAAGTCGTGTGCAACTGTTTTGTGACTCTTTTGCAAACTGTAGCCCACCAGGCTCCTCTGTTCGTGGGATTCCTCTGGCAAGAATACTAGAATGAGTTGCCATTTCCTTCTCCAGGGTATCTTACCGACCCAGGGATCAAACGCACGTCTCCTGCATTGGCAGGAGAATTCTTTACCACTGAGCCACCAGGGAAGCCCCCACCCAACCCCTGGAGAGCTAATTATTATAATCCAGCAATGCCTGGATTTGAGAGGCAGGAAACACAAATTCTGTGAGTCACTGGAAGTGATGATAAAATGGGCCAATCCTGCTCCCATTCGGGGCTTTCCAGAGCTATGTCTTTAGCTATGTCTTTATTGGTTGATTGGAAGCATGTACCACATCAGAAGCTGGCTGCTTCTGAGTGATGGGGGATACGACCATATCAGTGGAGTCTATGATCATGTGTGTATTGTCACGTTTTGTTTCAGCTGTAAAATATATTCCTCGGTCAGGGTAACAGTCAGGAATGCTATAATTCTGGTGATGTTGGCAGAGTTACCTCAGGCAAGAAAGACAAACCTAGGAGTCTCTGGATGTTTGTACATTAGGCCACTTCTCTCTAAAAACATGCAATGAAGAATACTGCCCCAAGCTCTGCCAACTGGCAAGATGTCTCTTCACCTTTGTTCTTTAAAGCCATCCCTGAGTGGGGCTTTGCACAGCCACCGTTCAGTTTTTCCTACACACCAACACGTCTGTGAACCACACTTACGCTGTTTATTCTGAGATGGGTAGTTGTAGGGAGCCCCAGGAGGACAAAGGAGTGAGTTGAGGAAGAGCTGCCAGTGCTATGGAAGTTCCACAGAAGTCTGAGTCACCCTTTCATGTCATTTACTTGTGTCTTCTGGACCTGTGCAGGCTCAGCCCTACACTGTTTATATTCTTCAAGTGATTGCTGCTGTCCTCATGCACTTATGACTTAGTGGATCCAATAACATCCAGCTCATGATAGATAGCTCTAGTGTTCCCAGTGGAGAATAGTTTTCTGGCTCAGACGTGGCCTTGCAGAATACTCAGGATCTGTGCTGCAACTCTCTTACTGGGAGCTCTCCAGAAATTTCACACAGGGCTCTTATCCATCACCGATCCCTCAAGTACCATTAGATCTGCAGGAACAAATAGTCTGAACATTAGGCAACGTGCATCATGGCCCTTCTGGGCCACATAGCCAGCTGATAGGTACTTCAGTTTTACAATAAGTTTGTTTCAACATCTTTACTTCTGGGAAACATATTCTGGTGGTTCTTTTGTCTCACATAATAAATTCATTCTAACACTCCTGCTCCCCTGAGTCTTCTGATTCCTTTCTCAATACTTGTTCAGAGTTGTTCTAACATCTCATTTAGCACAGGCCATCAGCATAGTCAAGCTTTAAGGAGGCATGAAGGGTTTGTATTAGGACTGACTCCAGGTATCCTTGTCAAACTTTAAATCCAGAATCACAAGTAAATAGCCCCATGTCATAAATTCTTTCCTGCCTAGCCTTACAACTTCATTCCTGTGTTTTAACACTCTAAATATTTACTCATGCATATAATCCCCTGGTTTCTATTGGTTATGTTATACAGTTTTGCAGCTCTTCATCTATAGGTCACTTATTCTCAATGGGTGATTTTGATGCCCAAGAGACATTTGGTACTGTCTAGAGGAGCCTGGTGGGCTGCCATCTATGGGGTGGCACAGAGTCGGACACAACTGAAGCAACTTAGCAGCAGCAGCAGCAGGAACATTTTTGATTGTCATTACTGAGAGAGTTCTACCAACGTGTAATGAGTAGAGGCCAGGGATGCGGCTAAACACCTACAATACACAGGACAGCCTCCACAACAAAGAATTCAGTTCAGTTCAGTTCAGTCGCTCAGTCGTGTCCGACTGTTTGCAACCCCATGAATTGCAGCACGCCAGGCCTCCCTGTCCATCACCAGCTCCTGGAGTTCACTCAGACTCACGTCCATCGAGTCGGTGATGCCATCCAGCCATCTCATCCTCGGTCGTCCCCTTCTCCTCCTGCCCCCAATCCCTCCCAGCATCAGAGTCTTTTCCAATGAGTCAACTCTTCGCATGAAGTGGCCAACTACTGGAGTTTCAGCTTTAGCATCATTCCTTCCAAAGAAATCCCAGGACTGATCTCCTTTAGAATGGACTGGTTGGATCTCCTTGCAGTCCAGGGGACTCTCAGGAGTCTTCTCCAACACCACAGTTCAAAAGCATCAATTCTTTGGCGCTCAGCCTTCTTCACAGTCCAACTCTCACATCCATACATGACCACTGGATAAACCATAGCCTTGACTAGACAGACCTTTGTTGGTAAAGTAATGTCTCTGCTTTTCAATATGTTATCTAGGTTGGTCATAACTTTTCTTCCCAGCCCCAAATGTCACTAGTGCTGAGATTGAATAATTCTGGTCTGATTCTCCCTGGAGCAGGGATTGCAATCCCCATGTAGATTGGGCTGAGATCTGACGCTGGTTACAGGCTTGAAGCAGTGGCAGTTGGGAGGATATTGGGGGAAATAAGGTCATAAATAAGGCACTTGCCTCAGATATACTCTTTGCAGTATTTCCTGACAAGGAGAGGCTGCTTTCCTTTATCAAAAGAAAGACTGTTGACAGAGAGGACGACAAAAAAATCTGAGCATTTAAGATGATAAGACATGGGCACACAAATATCCCCATTCTAGATCTCAAGATTTCATTGTTTTCCTACTAGGGCTGTAGTTTTAATGAGGGTGATATTTCAAGGCTGTGCATTTAGACTGCTTTGCAACCCTGCCACCCTTTTGATTATATACTGAAGCTGATTTTTAGCATAGTCTGCTCGGTGGTTACTGTGCCCTAGAGGCTTCTGGCTTTCACAATGGGCCATGATTGGATTATTATTAGCAGACATGACTGAAGCAATTTAGCAGCAGTAGCCCCAGCAGCCCTATCATTGTTAGCCCACGGTATCATTGCTTCCACAATGCTCAAGTACCGTAACCACCATGTAATTCAATGCTTCATTTTCTGTCTGCTCTTCATTCTAATCTACTAAAGTCTTGACAATTAGCTTTGCTACTACTGTATGCAGGAGTTGTCACCACTTGCAATTTATCAACAACCACTTAACCACCAGCAGGGGTCCTTATTGTCTTGTAATCAGTGTTGTAAGAACTGCCTCCAAAATCTCATACTGAGGCTTTGCTTTTTGGAGTCACTTTTGATGCCCAGAGTTCCCCTGAAAGTGAAAGTGAAAGTCTCTCAGTCGTGTCTGACTCTTTGCAACCCCATGGACTATACAATCCATAGAATTCTCCAGGCCAGAATACTGGAGTGGGTACCCTTTCCCTTCTCCAGGAGATCTTCCCAATCCAGGGATCAAATCCAGGTGTCCCGCATTGCAGGTGGATTCTTGACCAGCTGAGCCACAAGAGAAGCCCTCCCTTGAAAGCAGAGCCCCAACAAAGGCTTATGTGCTGGTGGTTGGTTTGAGAATATGAGTTCAGGGAATAGAATAAGGGGCTCAGGGGAAACAAAATAACGAAGTCACAAAAGGCAATACAAGGATGCATTATTGAGTTAACAAATGCCATGTGTTGATTGATACTGTGGAACTTTCTGAGAATCCTCATGAAATGTGTCTTATATTCTCTACTAAAGTGAAGAAGAACAAAGAAGAAGCATTTATCCATTGGCTCCTGTCTGCCATTAGTCAGAACCACCACATGCTTCTAACTGCACACGTGTATGGAGGGCTAGTTTCTGCAGTATCCCACATTAGAGGCAGGAAGGGAGGGAGGGAAGATGCTGGATGGAATATTGCTCTTGAGAGATGATCTTCAGATTGATGCTTGCACAAAACTGATCACTGCAGCAACACCTGGACTATGGTGAGGCTGAAAGGATTTAAAATGATATGCAGAAGATTTCTAAACATGGTTTCTCCCTGAGTTTTCTCCGTTTGAGTTAATGTTATCTCTGTCATCTCAGCTGCTCAGGCCAGTCCTTGACTCCTGTCTTCCACTCACATTCTACATCTGATCTCTCAAGAAATCTTCGGGGTTCTACATTTAGAGTATTTCCAGAATTTGACCACTGCTTACCATCTCCATTGCTACTCTTTCCTTGATTATTGTCAAGATCTTGTCTCTCCTGAATTACTGCTGCTCTCTCTACCATGGATTCCTAACACAGCTGCCAGAGGGATCCTTTTAAAAACATGAGCCATATAATGTTACCCCTTGCTCAGAACCCTCAAATTTCTTACAATGACCTATGAAATCCTGCACAATCTCCCCCTTTCCCCACTCACCAGGACTTCATCTTCTACCACTCTCCCTGGTCACTCTACTCTAGTTCCTTAGACCTCCTTGTTCCTTGAAAAGTCCAGGCAATGGGAGGGGAGTTTGGGAAAGAATGGATACATGTATATGTATGGCTGAATCCATTTGGTGTTCACCTGAAACTATCAAAACATTGTTATTCAGCAATACCCCAATACAAAATAAAAAATTTTAAGAATAAATAAAATAAAACGTTAAAAAAAGTTTCAGGCAAACTGATCCTTTGTTCTTGCTTTTCCCTTGCTTGGAAATTTTACCATTAAATATATGCATGGCTCACTACTGTATCCATTTCATGTCACTGCTTAAGGTTACCTCAACGAAGCCTTCCATGAAGGCCCTATTTAAAAGAGTACCCTGATCTAGCATTCTTTATCTCCCATTTTTCCTTTGTATTTCTTCGTGGTTATTACATCCTGAAATACTACAGCATTACACCAGGTATATGCATCTATTTCTGCTTTATTGACTATGCCAAAGCCTTTGACTGTGTGGATCACAATAAACTGTGGAAAATTCTGAAAGAGATGGGAATATCAGACCACCTGACCTGCCTCTTGAGAAATCTGTATGCATGTCAGGGAGCAACAGTTAGAACTGGACATGGAACAACAGACTGGTTCCAAATAGGAAAAGGAGTACGTCAAGGCTGTGTATTGTCACCCTGCTTATTTAACTTATATGCAGAGTATATCATGAGAAACGCTGGGCTGGAGGAAGCACAAGCTGGAATCAAGATTGCCAGGAGAAATAACAGTAACCTCAGATATGCAGATGACACCACCCTTATGGCAGAGAGTGAAGAAGAACTAAAGAGCCTCTTGACGAAAGTGAAAGAGAACAGTTGGCTTACAGTTGGCTTAAAGCTCAACATTCAGAAAACTAAGATCATGGCATCCGGTCCCATCACTTCATGGCAGATAGATGGGGAAACAGTGGAAACAATGGCTGACTTTATTTTTCTGGGCTCCAAAATCACTGCAGATGGTGATTGCAGCAATGAAATTTAAAGACGCTTACTCCTTGGAAGGAACGCCTAGACAGCGTATTAAAAAGCAGAGACATTACATGCCAACAAAGGTCCATCTAGTCAAGGCCATGGTTTTTCCAGTGGTCATGTATGGATGTGAGAGTTGGACTATGACGAAGGCTGAGCACGAAAGAATTGATGCTTTTGACAGTGATGTTGGAGAAGACTTCTTGAGATTCCCTTGGACTGCAAGGAAATCCAACCAGTACATCCTAAAGGAGATCAGTCCTGGGTGTTCATTGGAAGGAATGATGTTGAGGCTGAAACTCCAATACTTGGCCACCTGATGCGAAGAGCTGACTCATTGGAAAAGACCCTGATGCTAGGAAAGATTGAGGGCAGGAGGAGAAGGGGACAACAGAAGATGAAATGGTTGGATGGCATCAGCAACTCGATGGACATGAGTTTGGGTGGACTCTGGGAGTTGGTGATGGACAGGGAGGCCTGGCGTGCTGCAGTTCATGGGGTCGCAAAGAGTCGGACACGACTGAGCAACTGAACTGAACTGAACTGATATATGCGTTATTTGCTAATTTGTCTACTTTTCTTTCCCTTTCTCCAGAATGAAATTTTATGAAGACAAGGACTTATGTCTCATTTGCTGATATATTTCCAGTTCCTAGTACTCATATCAACTCACTTATTATGTTCTATGTAGTATTATATGTACTTTACATGTTAAATTCGGTTCAGTTCACTCACTCAGTCATGTCATACTCTTTGCGATTCCATGGACTGCAGCACACCAGGCTTCCTTCTCTATCACAAACTCCTGGAGTTTATTAAACTCATGTCCATTTAGTCAGTGATGCCATCCAACCATCTCATTCTCTGTCATCCTCTTCTCCTCTGGCTTTCAATCTTTCCCCAAATCAGGGTCTTTTCAAATGAGTCAACTCTTCACATCAGTTGGCCAAACTATTGGAGTTTCAGCTTCAGCATCAGTCCTTCCAATGAACCCCCAGGACTGATCTCCTTTAGGATGGACTGGTTGGATCTCCTTGCAGTCCAAGGGACTCTCAAGAGTCTTCTCCAACACCAGAGTTCAAAAGCATCAATTCTTCGGTGCTTAGCTTTCGTTATTGTTCAGCTCTCACATCCATACATGACCACTGGAAAAACCATAGCCTTAACTAGACGGACCTTTGTTGATAAAGTGATGTCTCTGCTTTTTAATATACTGTCTAGGTTGGCCATAAGTTTCCTTCCAAGGAGTAAATGTCTTTTAATTTCATGGCTGCAATCACCATCTGCAGTGATTTTGGAGCCTCCCAATAAAATCAGCCACTCTTTCCACTGTTTTGCCATCTATCTGCCATGAAGTGATGGGACCGGATGCCATGATCTTAGTTTTCTGAATGTTGAGCTTTAAGCCACCTTTTTCACTCTCCTTTTTCACTTTCATCAAGAGGCCCTTTAGTTCTTCTTCACTCTCTGCCATAAGGGTGGTATCATCTGCATATCTGAGGCTATTGATATTTCTCCCGGCAATCTTGATTCCAGCTTGTGCTACCTCCAGCCCAGCATTTCTCATGATGTACTCTGCATATAAATTAAATAAGCAGGGTGACAATATGCAGACTTGATGTACTCCTTTTCCTATTTGGAACCAATCTGTCGTTCCATGTCCAGTTCTAACTGTTGCTTCTTGACCTGCACACAGATTTCTCAAAAGGCAGGTCAGGTGGTCTGGTATTCCCAGCTCTCAAAGAATTTTCCACAGTTTATTGTGATCCACACAGTCAAAGGCTTTGGCATAGTCAATAAAGCAAAGATAGATGTTTTTCTGGAATTCTCTTGCTTTTCCAATGATTCAGCAGATGTTGGCAATTTGGTCTCTGGGTCCTCCTCCTTTACTAAAACCAGCTTGAACATCTGGAATTTCACGGTTCACATATTGCTGAAGCCTGGCTTGGAGAATTTTGAGCATTGCTTTACTAGCATGTGAGGTAAGTGCAAGAGAACTCACTGGTCATAACAAACACCCTCTTCCAAAAACACAAGAGAATACTCTCTACCTGGACATCACCAGATGGCCAACACTGAAATCAGACTGATTAAATTCTTTCAACCAAAAATGGAGAAGCTCTATACAGTCAGCAAAAAACAAGTCTGGGAGCTGACTGTGGCTCAGATCAGAAACTCCTTATTGCCAAATTCAGACTTAAATTGAAGAAAGCAGGGAAAACCACTTGTCCATTCAAGTATGACCTAAATCAAATCCCTTATGATTATACAGTAGAAGTTAGAAATAGATTTGAGGAACTAGATCTGATAGAGTGCTTGATGAACTATGGGCAGAGGTTTGTGACATTGTACAGGAGACAGGGATCAAGACCATCCCAAAGAAAAAGAAATGCAAAAAAGCAAAATGGCTGTCTGAGGAGGCCTTCAAATAGCTGTGAAAGAGGAGAAGTGAAAAGCAAAGGAGGAAAGGAAAGATATACCCGTTTGAATGCAGAGTTGCAAAGAATAGCAAGGAGAGATAAGAAAGCCTTCCTCAGTGATCAATGCAAAGAAATAGAGGAAAACAATAGAATGGGAAAGACTAGAGATCCCTTCAAGAAAATTAGAGATACCAAGGGAACATTCATGCAAAGATGGGCTCAATAAAGGACAGAAATGTTATGGCCCTAACTGAAGCAGAAGATATTAAGAGGAGGTGGCAAGAATATACAAAAGAACTATACAAAAAAGATCTTCATGACCCAGATAATCACAATGGTGTGATCACTCACCTAGAGCCCGATATCTTTGAATGTGAAGTCAAGTGGGCCTTAGGAAGCATCACTGCAAAGAAAGCTAGTGGAGGTGATGGAATTCCAGTTGAGCTATTTCAAATCCTAAAAGATGATGCTGTGAACGTGCTGCACTCAATATGCCAGCAAATTTGGAAAACTTAGCAGTGGCCACAGGACTGGAAAAGGTCAGTTTTCATTCCAGTCCCAAAGAAAGGCAATGTCAAATAATCCTCAAACTACTGCACAATTGCACTCATCTCCCTTTACATGTAATAACGGCTAATAACTAATGAGGTATGAATCTTTATTATCCTTATTTTAAAGATTAGAAAATGAAGACAAAGATTAATTATTTAGTCCAAGGACACATAGCAATATTTCAGTGAACGTCTCTTCATATTACTATAGTCCTCTGCATAAAGTAGACTTGGGAAGCAGCATAAGATAGTGGAAAGTACATGGTCATGGGGGTCATGCAGACCTGGGTTCCAATCAGTCTTTATTTGCTCAATGACAACAGGTAAATAACTCTTCTGAACTTTAGCTTACTATCTGTAAGTTTAAGATAATAATCACCATCTTTTGGGATTGTCCTACAATTTGCTGAGATATATTTCATGTAAAGCTCTTGCACTTTACTTAGCACATAATAAATGGCAGCTATTATTTACATACAGGTTGTTCAGAAAATTAAATTGGGTAGATTTATGTTCTCAAAAGATGAAAAATAGTCCCTCAGGCTCTGAGGTCCTGCTTCCCTTTCATAGGCTGAAGGTCACATATATTAACATGCTCATGTAGGATGCAATCTTGTATTTGGATAGCATGAAATAAACTTTTCATTGTTAATGAGTTCCAAGGAAAAAGTTTGTTATAAATGACCAAGAGTAGCAAATATTTTTTTATAAGTTCATTTTCTGTTTCTAAAAAGTAGTTATTTATTTGGCGGCACCTGGTCTTAGTTATAGCATGCAGGAACTTCGATCTCTGTTGTAGCATCCAGGTTCTAGTTCCCTGACCAGGGATGGAATATGGACCCCCTCCATTAGGAGCACAGAGTCTTGGCTACTGCACTACCACGGAAGTATCTGAGAAAAGTGAATATTGATATTTGAACAATATAGGCAAAATTACCTAAAAATATTGGCAGAAACTTAATTGTTTCCTCAGAGGAATCACTCTCAATATCTGCACCAATAAAGCAGAGGTATGAAGCTTGTGGAGACTTGATTTCAGAGCCCTCAGAGTAACCTGCACTCGTTTCACCCATTTTGGTGGGAGAGAGGGAGACTCTTTTTCTCAGGTTGAAAGCCCTGAGGAAGAAGGAAAGACGTCCTGCTAAATCCAGGACTCTGCCTGGTGAAGTACAAATGGGTGGGTTTTGTGGCCTTTGGTGGAAAACTCCATAGATCTCACAGAAGCAGATTGAGGGATATTACACTTTTGCAGTCCTAACTGACCCTTAATTTGAGTTATTGACTTTGGGTATTAGGTCAAGGAGTCTTTATACATTTGAAGAAATCATATGGGTTTATGTAGTCTCATTTTTTTCTTATTCCTAATTTTGGGGACTTTTTATTATGTCAGTTACTTTGATATTTCTCTTTTCTATTTCTTAGCTTTGTTTTCTTATAGCTCATTATGCACATACCTATCTAATGAAGGAAGAACAATTTTTCGGAGATGTCAGACCATTGGTATTAACACAAAGAACACCAAGAAAATTATTTTGGGGCAATGAGGATTATAGTGCTCCAC
Source organism: Ovis canadensis (assembly GCF_042477335.2). Classification (NCBI taxonomy): domain Eukaryota; kingdom Metazoa; phylum Chordata; class Mammalia; order Artiodactyla; family Bovidae; genus Ovis; species Ovis canadensis. Next base: position 87,693,814 of record NC_091250.1, on the reverse strand, counting down.
TTTCCAGATTCTTTCTTTATAAATGGCCTCAACAGTGACAGCATGAGAGAAGAGCTTCTGCTGTAATACACAAGAAGCAGTCAGTGCTTGTTTTGTTTGTTTTTTTTGTAATTAGAAACAGATGTAAATATCCCCACAGGATACTTTCCATTTCTTTACAGCCTTGTGGAAGGAAGTCAGGTAGACACTAAAGGAGGATGGTAAGTATCTGTATTGCTATTCATTAAATAAATACTAAAAATAGGTATTAACCAGATATAGATGCACATTTGAACAAGATAGAAAAATAATAAAAAAGACATACAAATACCAGAAGGAAGGCAGAAGTTGGCTTGCAGAATCACATTGTATCCTCAAGCTTGTTTTATGCAGTTGCCTTATTCAATGTATGTATTATAGGGTGATATTATAATAAAAGACACAAGGCTAAGCTCCCTATTTACATTCGCAGAGATTCTCTCAGACGTGCAGAGATGTCTCTCACTTAATTTGGAATCTCTTCTGGGAATTGACCACTTTTATTGCAGCCATGAAATTAAAAGACGCTTACTCCTTGGAAGAAAAGTTATGACCAACCTAGATAGCATATTCAAAAGCAGAAATATTACTTTGCTGACTAAGGTCTGTCTAGTCAAGGCTGTGGTTTTTCCAGTAGTCATGTATGGATGTGAGAGTTGGACTGTGAAGAAGACTGAGCGCCAAAGAATTGATGCTTTTGAACTATGGTGTTGGAGAAGACTCTTGAGAGTCCCTTGGACTGCAAGGAGATCCAACCAGTCCATTCTAAAGGAGATCAGCCCTGGGATTTCTTTGGAAGGAAAGATGCTAAAGCTGAAACTCCAGTACTTTGGCCACCTCATGCGAAGAGTTGTCTCATTGGAAAAGACTCTGATGCTGGGAGGGATTGGGGGCAGGAGGAGAAGGGGACGACAGAGGATGAGATGGCTGGATGGCATCACTGACTCAATGGACATGAGTCTGAGTGAACTCCAGGAGTTGATGATGGACAGGGAGGCCTGGCGTGCTGCAAATCATGGGGTCGCAAAGAGCTGGACACGACTGAGTGACTGAACTGACTGACTGACTGATGGACGAAAATACACATGTTTTGGCTTGAAATAAAGGTTAATGGTTCTCAGGGTGACTTCGTTAATATGAAGTCCAGGTCAAGTCAGGTCCTGGACCCAATATTTTCCTCCTCTTTGCACTTGAGGAATTTAGGAGCAATGCTGTTGGCAAGCCTAAACATGCACCCTACAAGTGTAAGCAAATCAAGATAAATACTAAATAGCTTGCTGTGTTTGTTTTTATGGAAAATCAATGTTTAAACACCAGTCAGTAAGTAGCTTTCTGATAAGTGGCATTTAGACTGTACAAAGATAAGGTTTTGTTGGTGTTATTGTTACTTGGTGACAAGCAGTATAGATAAGTAATTTGTACCACTGATGAAGGCCCTTGAGGGTCAAGGGCTTTCTAGGAGAGTCCCCAAGACTGTTTTTCCCCCTAGAATTGTGCATTAACTCTGGTACTTCTGCAATAGGCCTGTTACCTGTTTTTCCCTAGAATCTTCAGGCAAAATATTACAACTTGCAAAACTGAAACTCGTTCAACAATAAATCCTCATTTCCCCGCTCCTAGTCTCTGACAATCACCACGCTACCAGCAGTTAAGTTTTCTTTAAATAGGATTTTAGGGGTAGAGAATGAGATGATTAAAAGATATTACGTAAGATTTTTTAAAATTGTTTTTAAGCATCCCTATAGTATCTGCGAAATAATAAATTTATAATTTCTTGGCTCAAATTTCCCCAAGAAGGGACAAATGGTTGCTCTTGGCTCATGAATAAGCTTTTCTCCGAGGTTGTGGAAAAATAGTAGTCTGTGTTCCATCAGTTCTCCTTTGTCAGTAATGGGCTCTGCTTATCCCCAGGTTGAAAGCTTGCAAGTGTCTCCCACAACCAGACTTCATGGTCAACGAGTCAGTGGGCTTATGGATCACAGACACATTTGTTACTTGCTTAAAAGTTCTCTTTGTTACAAAAAAAATCTGGTCTACTAAACATCTCATTTTTATATTTATAAGATATCTATTAGGGCAGGTACTATACTATGTGCTACAAGGAACTGAAAGATGAAAAATTTTTTTCATATATATATGTGTGTGTGTGTATCTCTTTAGATTATTTCCCTTTGTAGTTTATTGTAAGATTTTGAGCATAGTCCCCTGTGCTATACAGTAAATCCTTGTTGTAATCTATTTTTATGTATAGTAGTTTGTTTCTGTTAATCCCATACTTCTGATTTATTCCTCCCCTTCTCCCTCTTCCCTTTGGTAACCGTAAATTTTTTCTGTGTCTGAGTTTGTTTCTGTTTTATACATAGATTCATTTGTATTATTTTTTTAGATTCCACATACAAATGATATAGTATTTGTCCTTCTTTTTCTAATTTACTTACTATAGTATTCTCTAGATCCATTAATGTTACTGCAAATGGCAATATTTCATTCTCTTTTATGGTGGTTGACTAATAAATATACAATTGAGGACATTGGAATGAAAGCTGGTGACTGGACATATCCCCTCTGTGGGGCTGTCAATTCCTTGCTTATGCAATACCTTGATATGAATTTTAAAGAAGCATGCCTTTTTTAAAGTTAAAAAAAAGTTGGTAGTATGTTATTACACAACCTGAATAACTCCCCATAAGGGAGATTTCCAGAGCCCAGGCAGACAGCCAAACTCCCAGCTCCATCTAGGGGAGGAGACAAAGTCAGAGGGCTCAGACTTCTGAGAGTGGCAGGGGAGCAAGAAAAACAACATGAGGAGTTGTTAACAGACTGAGTTGTTGGTCTCTATCATTCCCTTGTGTTCCTATTACACATTCACTTCCTTGATAAGACCTCATGGTGCATGGAATCTACTTCCCTATACTTTGCCTTTGGACTTGACGCAGTGACTTACTTTGACCAGTGGGTTGTTAGTGAACATGATGTGGGCAGATGTTTGAAATATGCTTGCACGGTTGGATTTGCCCTTTGTTTTCCCGTATTTGGCCATAAGAATGATGAATTTGAGTAATAACTGGTTAAAGGTGGAAGAGAGATGTGGAGCAAACCTGAATTCAACCTGAAGCTTGGAGCCTAGCCCAGCCTAGTCCAGCCCAGGTCAGCTCAGCCTAGATCAACCATATTCCAGCAAACCTAAAGATGCATGCTGCTGCTGCTGCTGCTGCTGCTGCTGCTTAGTCACTTCAGTCGTGTCTGACTCCTAGTGACCCCATGGACTGCAGCCTACCAGGCTCCTCCGTCCCTGGGATTTGCTAGGCAAGAGTCCTGGAGTCGGTTGCCATTGCCTTCTCCAAAGATACATGAGCAAGAGCTAAAAGCTTGTTGTTTTTAAGCCACTCAGAGTTGTTTGTTACATGTCATTTTGTGAAAATAGGCAGCTGACACAAAGAAATGCTCAGACTGTAGTCAAGTGAGAGTGTGGACATTTGTTAGAGTGTATGCTAGTTCATTGGTACTCTCCACGAGTGCAGACAGGAGTTCATGAAGAAGGGAGCTCTCCCCAGCCACTCCACAACTGAATGGCCTCAGATTATGGATTTCACCTGTAAATTGTCATCTCAATTAAGTTTTTCAAGGTTTATATTTTAGATGTGATCGTTTTGTGTGGTATACAACCTGAATGCCTGGATGCATGATTCTGCTAGTATTGGCCACTAGGTGCTAGGAATGTCAAACTGCAGTAGCTTAGGTAAAAGAGGAATAAAGAAAAAATACAAGACAGAGTCTAGAGAATTAAAGACATTTTGGCTTGAAGATAAATTGAACTTTAAAAGAATAGGGGAAAAAAATAGAAGGCCAAGGCAGCGAGAGAAGAAACATAACATAATGGTAATGTGATCCAATTTTCAGTAAGTACCTAAAAAGGCTGCTGTGCTGCACTGGAGCAGAGAGCAGCCCAGAGGAGATACCCTATATCCAAGGTCAGCAGTGGCAGCCTCGAGACAATGCCCCATGTCCAAGGTAAGGGGCAACGGCTGCACTTTGCTAGAGCAGCTGTGAAGAGACACCCCACGTCCAAGGTGAGAGAAACCCCAGTAAGACGGTAGGCACTGAGAGAGGGCATCAGAAGGCAGACAGACTGAAACCACAGTCATAGAAAACTTACCAATCTAATCACATGGACCACAGCCTTCTCTAACTCAATGAAACTAAGCCATGCTGTGCAGGGCCACCCAAGATAGATGGGTCTTGGTGGAGAGGTCTGACAAAATGTGGTCCACTGGAAAAGGGAATGGCAAACCACTTCAATATTTTTGCCTTGAGAACCCCATGAACAGTATGAAAAGGTAAAAAGATAGGACACTGAGATGAACTCCCCAGGTCGGTAGGTGTCCAATATGCTACTGGAGATCAGTAGAGAAATAAATCCAGAAAAAATGAAGAGATGGAGCCAAAGCAAAAACAATACCCAGTTTTGGATGTGACTGATGATAGAAGCAATGTCCGATGCTGTAAAGAGCAACATTGCATAGGAACCTGGAATGTTAGGTCCATGAATCAAGGCAAATTGGAAGTGGTCAAACAAGATGGCAAGAGTGAAAGTCAACATTTTAGGAATCAGTGAACTAAAATGGACTGGAATGGGTGAATTTAATTCAGATGATCATTATAGCTACTACTGTGGGCAAGAATCCCTTTGAAGAAATGGAGTAGCCATCATAGTTAACAAAAGAGTCTAAAATGCAGTACTTGGATGCAGTCTCTAAATTGACAGAATGATCTCTGTTCATTTCCAAGGCAAACCATTCAATATCATGCTAATCTAAGTCTATGCCCCGACCAGTAATGCTAAAGAAGCTGAAATTGAATGGTTCTATGAAGACCTACAAGAACTTTGAGAACTAACACCCAAAAAAGATGTCCTTTTCAGTACAGGGGACTGGAATGCAAAAGTAGGAAGTCAAGAACAGGCAAATTTGGTCTTGGAGTATGGAATGAAGCAGGGCAAAGGCTAACAGAGTTTTACCAAGAGAACACACTGGTCATAGCAAACACCCTCTTTGAACAACACAAGAGAAGACTCTACACATGGACATCACCAGATGGCCAACACAGAAATCAGAGAGATTATATTCTTTGCAACCAAAGATGGAGAAGCTCTATTCAGTCATCAAAAACAAGACTGGCAGCTGACTGTAGCTCAGATCATGAACTCCTTACTGCCAAATTCAGACTTAAAATGAAGAAAGCAGGGAAAACCACTAGTCCATTCAGGTATGACCTAAATCAAACCCCTTATGATTATACAGTGGAAATGAGAAATAGGTTTAAGGGACTAGATCTGATAGACAGAATGCCTGATGAACTATGGGCAGAGGTTTGTGACATTGTACAGGAGACAGGGATCAAGACCATCCCCAAGAAAAAGAAACGCAAAAAAGCAAAATGGCTGTCTGGGGAGGCCTTACAAATAGCTGTGAAAAGAAGAGAAGCAAAAAGCAAAGGAGAAAAAGAAAGATATTCCCATTTGAATGCAGAGTTCCAAAGAACAGCAAGGAGAGATAAGAAAGCCTTCCTCAGTGATCAGTGCAAAGAAATAGAGGAAAACAATAGAATGGGAAAGACTAGAGATCTCAAGAAAATTAGAGATACCAAGGGAACATTCATGCAAAGATGGGCTCAAGAAAAGACAGAAATGGTATGGACCTAACCGAAGCAGAAGATATTAAGAGGAGGTGGCAAGAATACACAGAAGAACTATACAAAAAGATCTTCACAACCTAGTTAATCACGATGGTGTGATCACTCACCTAGAGCCCAACATCCTGGAATGTGAAGTCAAGTGGGCCTTAGGAAGCATCGCTATGAACAAAACTAGTAGAGGTGATGGAATTTCAGTTGAGCTATTTCAAATCCTGAAAGATGATGCTGTGAACGTGCTGCACTCAATATGCCAGCAAATTTGGAAAACTCAGCAGTGGCCACAGGACTGGAAAAGGTCAGTTTTCATTTCAATCCCAAAGAAAGGCAATGCCAAAGAATGCCCAAACTACCACACAATTGCACTCATCTCACAGGCTAGTAAAGCAATGCTCAAAATTCTCAAAGCCAGGCTTCAGCAATATGTGAACTGTGAACTTCCAGATGTTCAAACTGGTTTTAGAAAAGGCAGAGGAACCAGAGATCAAATTGCCAAGATTCACTGGATCATCGAAGAAGCAAGAGAGTTCCAGAAAAACATCTATTTCTGCTTTACTGACTATGCCAAAGCCTTTGACTGTGTGGATCACAATAAACTGTGGAAAATTCTGAAAGAGATGGGAATACCAGACCACCTGACCTGCCTCTTGAGAAGCCTGTATGCAGGTCAGGAAGCAACAGTTAGAACTGGACATGGAACAACAGACTGGTTCCAAATAGGAAAAGGAGTACATCAAGGCTGTATATTGTCATCTTGCTTATTTAGCTTATATGCAGAGTACATCATGAGAAATGCTGGACTGGATGAAGCACAAGCTAGAATGCAGATGACACCACCCTTATGGCAGAAAGTGAAGAAGAACTAAAGAGCCTCTTGATGAAAGTGAAAGAGGAGAGAGAAAAAGGTGGCTTAAAGCTCAACATTCAGAAAACGAAGATCATGGCATCTGGTCCCATCACTTCATGGGAAATAGGTGGGGAAACAGTGGAAACAGTGTTGGACTTTATTTTTTGGGGCTCCAAATTCACTGCAGATGGTGATTGCAGCCATGAAATTAAAAGACGCTTACTCCTTGGAAGGAAAGTTATGACCAACCTAGATAGCATATTCAAAAGCAGAGACATTACTTTGTCAACAAAGATCCATCTCATCAAGGCTATGATTTTTCCAGTGGTCATGTATGGATGTGAGAGTTGGACTGTGAAGAAAGCTGAGGGCCGAATAAGTGATGATTTTGAACTGTGGTGTTGGAGAAGACTCTTGAGAGTCCCTTGGACTGCAAGGAGATCCAACCAGTCCATCCTAAAGGAGGTCAGTCCTGAGTATTCATTGGAAGGACTGATGCTGAAGCTGAAACTCTAATACTTTGGCCACATGATGTGAATAGCTGACTCATTTGAAAAGACCCTGTTGCTCGGAAAGATTGAGGGCAGGAGGAGAAGGGGATGACAGAGGATGTGATGGTTGGATGGCATCACTGACTCAATGGAGATGAGTTTGAGCAGGCTTTGGGAGTTGGTGATGGATAAGAGGACCTGGTGTGGTGTGGTCCATGGAGTCATGAAGAGTTGGACACAACTGAGCAACTGAACTGAACTGAACCTAAAAAGTGTGATTTCTTTAGTAAGAATAACATGTCAAGAAAATAAATACACAAATCTTTAGTGCTTCCAGTGTATAATCCAAATATAAGACCAATTTTAGTCTCTCTTTAAAGAGATCATTCTAATATGGGAAGTGATCACTTTTGTTGACTACATTCTGAACTTTTTACCTGAGAAGCAAACACGTGAGCTACATGAATAGTTTTTTGTTAGTTGGAGAAGGCAAAGCAAGACTTGGCATAGGATGGAGATTTTTCAAGCATATTATCATTTGAACTGCCTACTTTTTTTTTTTTTTAATTTTTTTTTCTTTCTTTTTTTTTTTTTTTTTGAACTGCCTACTTTGATAAAAGGCATTTTTACCTGTTGTCCTAATTGTAGGTCATTTTCCATTTAAACACAACTAAACAGGCGAGTTGGTTTCAGGGAGTGAGATGCAGCTCATTTTCCCCCAGTTTGGTACTGTCTCTGTATGATGACTTTATCTTTTAGTTATTTCACAGAAAGCAACTCAAATACGTCTTGATTTTTTTTTTTTTAATTTACTCTTATGGAGCAATTGCAAGGATAGTAGAGAGAACTTACATATACTCATTTCCCACTTTTTCCCAAAGGTAATATCTTGCATAACCATGGCCAATTATCAAACTAAGACATGTACTTTAGTATAATATCACTAACTAAATTACAGATCCGATTTAGATTTCTTCCATTTTCCCACCAATACCCTTTTTCTGTTGCAGTTTCCAATCCAGGACCCCACACTGCATTTGGTTGTCATGTTCCTTTAGGTGTATTCCAGTCATCTCCTCAGTGTTACGGGTTAAATCGTGACCTAGACTCCCTCCACCTTCTCCAATTCATGTGTTGAAGTTCTAACCCCCAGTATCTCAGAAAGTGACTTAAAAGATAAACTCTTCATAAGTGAAGTCCCTCAGTCGTGTCCGACTCTTTGCGACCCCATGGACTGTAGCCTACCAGGGTCCTCTGTCCATGGGATTTTCCAGGCAAGAATACTGGAGTGGATTGCCATTCCCTTCTCCAGAGGATCTTCCAACCCAGGGATCAAACCAGGGTTTCTGGCATTGCTGGCAGATGCTTTACCATCTGAGCCACCAGGGAAGCCCAAACTCTTCATAGAGGTAATCAAATTAAAATGAGGTCATTAATGTGGGCTGTAACCCAATATGACTGTTATCTTCATAAAAAGAGGAAATTTGGATGGAGTTACTTGCAAAGAGGGACGATCATGTGAAGACACCAGGAGAAGACAGCTGTCAACAAGCCAAAGAGAGGTGCCTGGGATAGATCTTTTCCTCACAGCTCTCCAGATAATTAAAAAGTCAATTAAGGCAGAAATTGTACAAAACGGGGTCTCAAAAGAGTCAGACACAAATGAACAGCAACTAACACTTTCACTTTCATATATACCTTAAATTTTTTCCCTTTGTTTTCCTTCCCTTTACCTAACTCAGGAAGCTGATCTTATTTTATAAACTTTTCATTTTTATTTGCTTTATTGTAATTATTTTTTCTTTTTACCTTTGATCCTTTCACCCATTTCTCCCACTACCAGCCACTCTATACCACTGGCAACCATAAGTCTATTATTTGTTCTTCTTTCTTCCTTTTTTAAGATTCTGCATATAAGAGAGATCATCTGGTATCTGTCTTTCTGTGTCTGATTTATTTCAGTTAGAATAATGCCCTTGAGAACCATCCATGTTGTAGCAAATGGGAAGATTTCATCTCTTTTTTTACGTGAATAATATTCCATTTGTGTGCGTGTGTGTGTGCATACATGTATGTCACATTTTCTTTATCCATTCATTTATTGGTAGTTGTTTTCATATCTTGACTTTTGTAAATACTGCTGCAGTGAACATGGGAGTATATATATCTTTTTGTGATCACGTTTTCATTTTCTGGGTATTTAAATGTCCAGAAGTGGAATTGCTGGATCATATGTTGGTTATATTTTTAGCTTTTTGAGAAACTTCCATAATGTTGGCACCAATTTACATTCCCACCAACAGTGCACGAGGGTTACCTTTTCTTCACATCCTCTACAACACTTGCTATTTCTTGTCTTTTTGGTAGTCATCCTAACTGGTGGGAAGTGACATCTCATTGTGGTTTTGATTTATGTGGTTAATCATTTTTTTCTTTTTCTATTTTTTTCCTGAATTTGACTGATAGCTAGGAGTTTTCCCCATTGTTAGTTTATAAAATAAATTCACCCATGTTTTCTTCTAGTAGACTTAAAGTAGTTCTTTTTTTCTAACAGTTTTATTGATGTGTAATTCACACACCATACAACCCACCCATTTAAAGTATAAAACTGGATTTTTTTTAGCATATTACATTGTTATTTTTAAAAATTAAAGTATATTTATAACACTGAATTAGCCATTTTAACCATTTTAAAATGCATGATTCAGCAACATTAACTACATTTACAATATTGTGTAATCATTACCACCATCTATCTCCAAAACTTATTCATCATCACAAAAAGAAACACTATAACTATTCAGCAGTAACATCCCATTCCTTCTTCTCCCAGCCCCTGGCAATCCCTAATCTAATTTCTTTCTCTAATTTTGCCTGTTCTAGGTATTTCATATAAGTAGAATCATGTAATATATGTCATTTTGTGACTGGCTTATTTCACTTCATATATTTTCAGTATTCATCCATGTTTTATGGCAACATAATATTCCACTGTATGAATATACCGCATTTTGTTTATCCATTCATTTGTTGATAGATACTTGGGTTGTTTTCATCTTTTGGCTACTGTGAATAATGCTGCAATGAACACTGGTGAAGAGACATCTATTCAAATCCCTGCTTTCAATTCCTCTGGGTATATACCTAGGAGGAAAATTGCTGAGTTGTTCAGTAATTATGTGTTTTGATTTTTGAGGAATAGGTAAATTGTTTTCCACCATGGTTATAGCATTTAACATTCCCACAAGCAATATAAGAGAATTTCAATTTCTCCACACCTTTCCCGACACTTCTTGTTTTCCGTATTTTTAAAAAAATAGCCATTCTAGTAGTGGTGAAGTGGTATCTCATTTTGGTTTTTATCTATATTTCTCTAATGAATAATAATGCTGAGGTTTTTTTTTCTTGTGCTTATTGTACAACCTCTTTGCAGAAATATCTATTTGAGTTTCCTGTCTATTTTTAAATTAGGTTATTCGTCTTTTTATTACTGAGTTGTAGGAGTTCTTTGTATTAGATCCTTATCAGATATATAACTTGTAAATATTTTCTTTCATTCTGTAGGTTTGTTTTTCACTTTCTTAATAATGTTCTTTAATGCAAAAGGAACTCTGTTGAAGTCCAATTTATCCGTTTTCTTTTGTTGTTCATTTTGATGTCATAAAATCCATTGCCAAATCCAAGGTTCTAAAGTTTTACTCCTATGTTTTCTTCTAGAAGTTTTATGCTCTCATGTTTTACAGTCAAATCTTTAATCCATTTTAGGGATGTTTAAAGTGTAAGATAGGAGTTTAGTTTCTTTCTTTTGCATGTAGATATCCACTTTTTCCCTAGCACCATTTGTTGAAGAGATTTTTTTTCCTCTTTTGAATGAACTTGGTACCCTAGTCAAAATTTGGTTGACTATGGATGTAAGAGTTTTTCTGAACTCTCAGTTCTATTCCATTGGTCTATATCTGTCCTTACGCCAGTAAGGAGATTGCTTTGATCACTGTACCTTTGTAGCAAGTTTTGAAACTGGGAGAGGTAAGTCCTCTAACTTTGTACTTCTTTTTCAAGATTGTTTGGAAATGTTGGGCCCCTTGTAACTCCATATGAATTTGAGGATTGACTTTTCCATTTCTGCAAAAAAAAAAAAAAATCATTGGAATTTTGATAGGGATTATACTGATCTGCAGGTTGCTTTGGGTCGTATTGACATCTTGAAAATGTTAAATCTTCTTATCCAGGAACATGGAATGCATTTCTACTTATTTTGGTCTTTCAAGATACTTCTTGATACCCCTTCGTAGAATACTAATTTAGGCAAAACCATCTAACTCCTTCCAAAGTTACCAAAGAACACATAGGCAAGAGTCCCAAATATTGAATGACTGCATTAAAGCACATTTCATGGCAATTCACAAAGCATCACTTTATTTTCATATAAATAATAGTCACCGATAAAGGGAAGAAACAAAATCATGACTATCGATATTTACTTAGGGAATCATTTTCATAGAACGCTGATGAAGGAACATAGTCTATGTATTCAGAGTGGCAGAGGACACAGGGACAAGCACACTAAATTGAAGGCATAAAAGCATATTCTCATAAGGACCAAGCAATCCTTGTTGTTGGAGGACCAAATGGAATCATCATTAATGTAAGTAGAATCAAAGTTCACGATCTGCAAGTCCTTCTTGAGGTATGCATGATTCAGCTTGTTTACAGTCCGGGCAAAGGCGTATTTCGAAGCACAACTATATGCTTCCAAACTGTACACTTTCTTGAAGTGCAGATCAAAGAATGGATTGTCCTAGAAGAAAAAGAGAGCCAAGGTTTTGTTTGTAGCTAGAAAGTAGCTAGATTTCCTGGATTCTCTCATATTCTTTTGTATGCGTATTGATTGTAAGATATCAAACATATTTCAAAGACTCTAGAAATGAGCTTTCCAAAGCTACCTGGTTCAAACATATTGCTTAATAAAACATATGTTAGAATGTGTAGTTATCAAGTCTTTCTAGGGTAGTGAATTGGAGAGGTTGGAGGGGATGGAGAATAAACCCACTTAGCAGACTTCCACAGGAGAGAAAAGGAGAAACCTTTTCTCAACTAGCATGTTGGTCCTTTTTGCTATTTCAGTGGTAGAAGGGGGAAATACAGAATCAGCATTTGGCATACATGCATGCATATTCGCTAAGTCTCTAACTTTCCAGGTGGTGCTAGTGGTAAAGAGCCCACCTGTGAATTCAGGAGATGCAAGAGAAGTGATTCGATCCCTGGGTCAGGAAGATTCTCTGGAGCAGGAAATGGCAACCCACTCCAGTATTCTTGCCTGGAGAATCCCATGGACAGAGGAGCCTAGCAGGCTACAGTCCATAGGGTTGCACAGAGTCGGAAACAACTGGAGCGACTTAGCAGGAAGGCAGCAGGTAGGCAGGTCACCAACTTGCTGGCTTTGAAGTTAATAGCAAGGAATTACTTTTAAAGTTAATGACAAGGAGCATTAAATCATTTGACTAAAACTGACAATTTGACACTGACTCATTGGATTGAGTTAGGCTCTGTACTTCTAGGGGAGATGTTTTGGGAAAAAGTAGGCATCAAATCTGATCTAGGTCTACATGGTAAAATAATAATAACTGCTGCCGCTGCTACTGCTGCTAAGCCCCGTCAGTCGTGTCTGACTCTGTGCGGCCCCACAGACGGCAGCTCACCAGGCTCCTCTGTCCCTGGGATTCTCCAGGCAAGAATATTGGAGTGGGTTGCCATTTCCTTTTCCAATGCATGAAAGTGAAAAGTGAAAGTGAAGTCACTTAGTCGTGTCCGACTCCTCCCGACACCATGGACTGTAGCCTACCAGGCTCCTCCATCCATGGGATTTTCCAGGCAAGAGTACTGGAGTGGGGTGCCATTTCCTTCTCCAAATAATAACTGCTACTGTCACTAATAGTAGTAACAACAATGCCTTGCATTTATAAAGAGCTTTTTCAATTTACAAAATGCTTTCAAATTTGTTATCTGCCTAACTTCTAACTCTCCTTGAGGGCAGAGTTTTTGAATCATTTATCTTTTGTGTTCCTGGTGCTTATCCATGCTTATCCATCTCAACAAACACGTGTTGAACTGAGCTGAAAGTGAAGTGAAAGTGAAGTTGTCTCAGTCATGTCTGACTCTTTGGGACCCCATGGGCTATACATTTCATGGAATTCTCCAGGCCAGAATACGGGATTGGGTAGCCATTCCCTTCTCCAGGGTATCTTCCCAACCTGGGGATTGAACCCAGGTCTTGTGCATTGCAGGCGAATTCTTTACTAATTGAGCCACAAGGGAAAAAGAGAAGTGGAGGTGAACATTGTCCTAAATGATAAGGAGGCAGAGAGAGACAAAACCAAACAACAGTATTAATAATCTGTTACTGTATAGTGTGTAAGGTTTATAAACAACTTATATACTGCAATTTAAAAAAAAATAGGGAGATTCTTGCAGCAGGCAGGAAAAAGAACAAGGGTTTTGTAGTTAGACCACTGTTTTGACACTGATATAACCATGGGCAAGATCCTTATCAGATTTGGCCTTCACTTTTAGATAGGGTTGCTATGAAGTTTACATGAGGTTAATCATAAACTGTGACACTAGGATGGAGCTTAATGAGCTTAATGAATGATAGTTCCATTTCCCAGATCTGCCGCCAGAGATTACGATACTGCTGGTAATACCACCTTGCTTTGCACTATTGCAATTTTTAAAAAACAAAGAAATATTTAAAAAGTGTACAAGAGTAATATGATTTTAAGTGCATTTTCCCAACTCACACCATGCAAAATGTTTCCTAACTGTCATAGTTGCCAGTTGAAAGATACTTGCGTAGAGAATCTCAATGAAAGGAAATCACACCCATTCCATCACCAGATACTAATCACACTTGTGTGGTTTTCTCACAGAACCATTTGCTCCTTGTCATGTAGAAAATATGCTTTATATTTTTGAAATACTTGGAGAGGATTAACTTTTTCCATTAGCCTAATGATTGAAGGCTAAGCAGGCATGAACATAGAATACACATCTGTCCATCCCTCCATCTTCTTCCCTGCTTCCTTCCTTCCTTCCTTCCTCTCTCCCTCTTCTTCTTTCTCTCTTTCTTTCTTTTGATAGAGCTAAAAGGGAATCTCATAGTTCATTCTGTAATCTCTTGTTTATAATAGATTATAATATAATGTACTGTAATTGTGAATGATAGTTTCCAGAGGGTTAAAGCCCAGGCCACACGTTATTGGCAGAGCCAAGATGAGAACCAAGCTCTCAATCAGCCCAGCCACATTTCTTGCTACATCATCCTCTCTCCTGTTGTACCACAACAGTCTCCAAGTCCCCCATTATTTTGATTTCTGCAATATAAATTGGCTTCAGTTTCAATTCCATTCCATATTAAAGTTGACAACTTTCTGGCTTGAAATAGCTCTCTTTAAAACTGTATCACTGCTATTGAGAAAAATATAATAAATGCTGACTCCTGAGGATTCGATTACAAGAGGGAAGAGAAGTGGAAATTCCCAGAACAATTGAAATATTTTTACCTCATCCACAGGGAAGAAATATTTAAAAGAACTACACTTTGGATATTACAGATTTTCTTCTGACAGTTTAATATTTTAGGTCCTGAAGAGATGAGAAAATTAGAAATACTCAACTTCTCTTTTGTATCTATCTAGTTCACTATGAAAGATAATGATCTTCAAATGTGAAAGGGAAGAATCAACAACATAGAGATGAAACTAAATGCTAGAAAGGTGAGGATAAAGTAGAGCAGAGTTAGCTGCTTCCAGTGTATCTGAGTTGACAGGCTTGATTAATACATTCCTGGGCACTGACCAAGCTTGTAGAAAATAATTGTGACATCAGTAAATATTTGAGAACTTACAACAAAAGAAAATGGTCCAAAAAAAAAAAAAAAAAGAAATGGGAATGGTTAATTTCTAAAACTACATATTAATGAAGTTGACATTAATTTCTGATAAAATTCAATGCAACACAGAACTTTTGGCACATATATAAAAGTAGAAAGAAGATAATAACTTAAAAATTATAATAATCTTATCACACAGAGATAGTTATTGCTAAAGTACTGATTAGCTTCATATATGCATATACACAAATCTATATATTTTTGTGTTAAAATTTGAGGTTCAGCTTTCAAGTGTTTGATACTATGACAGATTAAATATGTGAAATAAGATAATACTATAGAAAAGTTTTGTATCAGATGACTTTTACAAAATGTATTAAATGATGAACAATTGTGTTCTGAGGTATTCTTTTGGAAACATGAGTTTTAATGGCCATGTAATGTTCCAGCATATTGACATGCCAAAAATATTTCCTAAAGTGTTGAATGTTTAGGTAGAATGTCTTGCCAGAAAAAAATGCTATGTGATTACTTAGGAAAGAAATAATGAAATCCAGCATACTTTCACCAAGAAGTCCTGTCAAATATACCAAATTTTAAAAAACAGGATTCCTGGAAGATAACAGTAAATAACATATTGATTTCAGTAAAGATCTTAAGGGTAAAATTTAGATGTTCAGACTAGATAAGTGAGGCAGAATTAAGTGCTTGTTCCATCTAACTTACCACTTATCATCAGAGCCTAGCAAGACCTAATATACCATAAATTCTCAGTGAATGAACAAATATAAAAATTTGTATAAATGGTAAACAACAAGTCCAAAGAAGATGAATTAATAGATTTGGAGGTAAAATCTACCTCCATCACTAAAGTATTTGACCTTGGGCAAGTCAGTTAGTCTCTTTATGTCTCATGTTCCTCATCTGTAAATTAGGAGTAATGCTAGAATCTAATTCATGGGTTGTGACTATTATATGAAATTATGTCTGGAAAGAGTTCTTTTGGTCCTTGTCATCTGATAACTGTTTACTAAGTGTGAGATGGTAGCATGTAGCAGTACTAGTAGTAATGGTAATAATAGTAGTAGTCATGATAACCTATCAATTACCCAAAGGTATACTTAGGTCTGCCTGCTTCACCATTTTTATTATTGACTTGAATGAAGTGCTAAATGCTGTTCAAATTAAATTTGCACCATACTACAGTGAATGTTAATGAATCAAAATATTAGGAGATTTGATAGGTGGGAATAATAGACCAAACTAAGAGTATGGCATTGAATAGGATGAGAAATAAGTGAGCTTACATTCTAATTCATCCAACGATAACAGAAGCATTTGAGTCCCTAATATCTGTTAGACAGAAGGCTATAATAAAAGATGAAAAGTAAGGGTTGCAGGTTTTTATTCAGAGGGGAGACAGAGTAAGCCAACAATTGCAGTTTGTTGGATTATTTACATCCATAATGCAATGGGGTTGTAGGGCTGGGGGACATGAGTAGTACTTTACTTCAAGGAGAATCTAAGAATGGGGTGAGGGATGGAGGTGACTGGCATTCTAAGCCCCAAGAGTCAGTAGTTAAGTACTTTCACTGTATAAAGTTTTAGGGAGAATAACCAGAGATAAAGAAGCCAGATGATCAAGGGCCTTTATTTACATTTTATCCTAGGTACATAGAGGGTATGGCTGCTGCTGCTAAGTCGCTTCAGTCGTGTCTGACTCTGTGCGACCCCATAGATGGCAGCCCACCAGGCTCCCCCGTCCCTGGGATTCTCCAGGCAAGAACACTGGAGTGGGTTGCCATTTCCTTCTCCAATGCATGAAAGTTAAAAGTGAAAGTGAAGTCGCTCAGTCATGTCCAACTCTTAGCGACCCCATGGATGGATCAGGTTAAAAGGCAATTCATGCCAAAAAGATCTGAGGGCTCAGTTGAGTGTTTAATAGAAACAAGAATTCAGATCAAAGGAATTATAAACAGGTCACACTAACTCCAAAGTATTGTATTTAATTCTGGAGAAACAAGCATTTCAGAGGAGAGAAAATAGCATAGTGGAAGGTGTTGTAGCAATGTCATTGCATAAAATAACAACAGTGCTATTCCCTCTTAGTGTTTGTATGGTCCTGTCATATTATCTTATTTAATTTTCATATGAACATCATTTAAAGAATGAATGGTTACATTTAACCCAGAAAAGAGAAAACTTGAGGGAACCTTATAGTTGTCTTCAAATATTGAAAAGGCTGCTATGTGAAAGCAGGGTTTGGTTTGTTCTGGTTGTACCAAATGGAAAAACTAGAACTGATGGGTAGATGTCATAGTGAAGCAGATTTGGGTTAGATATAAGTAGGAGGGGCTTCTTCCCTGGTGGTCCACTGGCTAAGACTCCATCCTCCCAACACAGGGGGCCTGGGTTCCATCCCTGGTTAGGGAGCTAGATCCCACATGCTGCAACTAAGACCTGGCACAGCCACATAAATATAAACAAATAATGAAACATAAGTAGGACATGTAAAGATAAAGGATGGCAATTCAGAAATAGAATGGACTTCTTCATGTGGTAATGAGTTTTCCATCAGCAGACTTTAAGGAGAAACTGGGAGAACCACTTTCAAGTGGTCACACGAGAGATTACACACTCTATACTTTCAACACCGAGGCTGTAGGATTTCCTAGAGTTATCAGTCCTTCTGGAGGACCAACTGGCTAACTGGCAGTAAAATCTGAAGAAGGTGAGGAAAGGAATTCCCACAACTTGTGGAGGAAGTTGGGATGGGGAGAGAGTGGTGTGAAAGTGTCAGATATTTAAAGTTTCAAAACAGACAGAAGATTTTGTTTTACCTATTAGGAAGCACTTGGGAAAGACGCTTTTAAATCTAATAGACAAAATTCAAGTTTAAACTCATAGAAACAGAAAAAACAAACCAGTAGATCATCCCAGTAGATTAAACCGTACTACTTAAGAACAATATGTCATCTTAACACTCAGTATATGGCAAAAATGTATGAAGTGGGATATTAACCATTAAGATCTCCAGCATACTGATTCCATAGCTCCCTTACAAAACATAACACTTACTGTATCTGCTTCTTTTCCATCGATCATCTGCAGATCATTCAAAGACCACTTTTTGGTTACTTCATATTTTTCATCTAAACCTATTCTGTAGTGTTTCACCATAATTATTTTTACTTCTTCATTTTTGGTCACTGTAGGACAGAAAAAGACTTCGTTTACATAGACTCTTGCAAGGTAATAAATTATTCACCAAGTCATAGTTTTCTGTATTTATGTATCTCCTTTTCATATAATGAACCTGAACATACATTATATCTGCACCCTAATTGTAAACTCTGAGGTATCTGAAGCTTCATGAATGTTCCCTCAGATTTGCTCACTGTTCTTCTATCAGTGTGTTAACTTTATTTTTGCTATAGTTGTGGTCACATACAGCTGCGGTAATGTCTGCCAGATAGAACACCGAGCTCTATGCTTTCAGCTCTGAGCTTTGTGGTGGAGGATGGAGTTCAACTCAGGGCAGGAAATAAGAGGCTTAGCGTGAGCATACAGTCAGTGCCAAAGTGTTTACCAGAACAAGTTGGAATTTTAATTTATGACAATATAAGAAAATGAGGTCAGGAAAGTAAATCATTCTGCTCACCCAGCAACCAACTGTGGAAGAGAGAGCATGCAAATAATATCATGCACGCTTTCTTTTAAAGTTGCTCTGAGATTTTGGATATAGGACAGCTTGCAACACAGCTTTTACTAACCTATTTGGTATTGTTTGAGGTTTTTAATCTTCTCCAGAGTGTATCTAAACTTCTAGTGCTTAAAATGCACCAGTGAGACAAAAACTTTACTACTATACTTTGAGGGGTGTGGGGAAAAGCATTGCTTATTTTATGTGACGACATAAGGGAAATAATTTTCTGGCCTTAAAATCATTGAGTTTGGTCTCATACGAACACACCAGAAGAATCAGCACTTGATGTTAGAACTCTTGAATTGAAAGTTCTCAATGAATTATCAAGGGAGTATTTCCTAGATATCCACAATTTGCTGGATAGAACTGTTACGATTGCCAGTGGGGGTAAATGATTGCCTGCCCTCTGGTAACTTCTGGTTTTGTTGAAGAGAAAAGGCTAACAGACATGTCATATAAAATATGTATTATGAAGGTACACAATTATATCATAGAGGAGTGGCAGTGGGAATTGAATATCTTAAGCTTTCAAGATGGTTGATGTCACTTGGAGTGTTGCAGGCTGGTTCTGTCTCCTCAGAGTGAGACTGGAATTTGTCTTTGAGGGAGACTGTCTTTTGGTTCTAGAAATATCACTTTGGCATGGCTTCCTAGTTAAGATGAAAACAATGTATTACAATGTAGTCACAGTAATAGATCAGCAATTTGGAACAGACTATATGCTCAACAGGAGCTCTTAGAAGAAAGAGGATTGGAAAAGTTAAGGAAAGAATCATGGAAGAAATAGAGTTGGAGATAGAGCTTTTAAATTAGTCCAGTTTCAGAAAGGCAGGGATGATGCTGAAGGCATTTCCAGGTAAAGGACAGTATGACAAACTGAGAGGACAATTGACCCTGAGCTTCACCAGGTAGGATTAGAGACAGTGGATTGTATAGACTGATTGGTGTTAGGACGTGATGCAGGTTAAGGTTAACCAGGTTGTGAAAAAGTTTTGAAAAGTGACAGAAACCACTGTGGACTGGTGTGTTGAGCCCTCCCTCTGGTGGGAAGGATGGGAGTCTGGCCTGGACCCTGGGGGCTCTAGAGTTGGGGCTGGTGACGAGATTAGTTATCACTTCTTACACTGTGGTCTGAGCATGTTACTTAATCATAGAGAGATTAAACCTCAGCTGTCTCATGTTGTAAAGTGGACATCAGAGTGATACAAACTCACGGGGTGTAAAGATTAAAGTATGTAAATGGTGTAGGATAGTGCATAGTTTATAGTAATTGTTTTTGTCTTTGTTTTGTTTTATGAGGTTGTTGGAAGACGTGAGCAGTAAAAATAGAAGTAGCAAATCTAAATAAGATTTTAAATGAGGCAGTGACAACACTTGATGGAAATAACACTGGATGGAAACCAAAACACAAAAGTATGGAGGGTGGACTGGTTGGGCAGAATAGTGAGTTTAGTTTTTGACATACAGGTGAGATCCATAAAGTTTCTGGAAGGAGAATGAGATAGAGATAGTTAGGAATGGAGATATGGACTTACGACTTTTCTGTGTAGACAGTTTTCCAAGACTAGGTTTATAGGGAAAAAAGCAGAGGGAAAAGGTGAGATGGAACAGAGGAAAAAAAAAAGGTGCCAGCAGAGAGGTCTAAGAAGGAGCCATCATAAAAGAGACAACCCCAACAGTGTGATGTCACAGAAATGAAAAGGGCAGAGAATTTCAAAGATTTGGAGACAATCCCGTGAAGTCACTTTGTTGGGTAAAAAGCAGAGTTCAGTCCTGCCACTCAGTCTGACTTGGGGAAGATCACTGATTTCCTCCCTGAGGGCAATTCCTCTATAACAGGGAGTGTAGAAGACAGCTTGCAGAAGCCTCCTTCATGGACTGGCTAACACTGAATGCCTACTGTGTACCAGTTTCTATGTTATGTAGGGTTCAGAACAAGAAATAGGAAGAGAATAAAGACTATGATTTAGAGCACGTATTCCAAGAGTTTGGAAGAGGAGGGACTGCATATTTTGAGGACAAAGGAATGATTGAGGGCCATGTCCTGAGGGGACCTAGAGTGGAAGGTTTTAAGTGAAAGGTTTTAATCCTGGGTAAGAGAAGCAATGGCACTCAACTCCAGTACTCCTTGCCTGGAAAATCCCATGGATGGAGGAGCTTGGAAGGCTGCAGTCCATGGGGTCACTGAGGGTCGGACACGACTGAGCCTGTTCACTTTCACTTTTCACTTTCATGCATTGGAGAAGGAACACTCCAGTGTTCTTGCCTGGAGAATCCCAGAGATGGGGGAGCCTGGTGGGCTGCCATCTATGGGGTTGCACAGAGTCGGACACGACTGAAGCGACTTAGCAGCAGCAGCAAGAAAACTGACTCAGAGTCTGTGATTCTCCTGAAATTGTATGCAAAACTTGGTGGATTTCTGCTCGTGTATACTTTTCCAGCCCTAAAAAGATCTACTTCCACCAGTCTAGATGTTTGCTTTGGGAAGAGGAAAGGAAGAGAGAAGAAAAGAAGTCATTT
This sequence comes from Ovis canadensis, assembly GCF_042477335.2. Taxonomy (NCBI): domain Eukaryota; kingdom Metazoa; phylum Chordata; class Mammalia; order Artiodactyla; family Bovidae; genus Ovis; species Ovis canadensis. The sequence goes on along the minus strand of NC_091250.1, from coordinate 87,672,653 downwards.
GGTTGGTGAGTTGACGTGGAAGCACAGAAGCCTCTGTCATACTTGCTAAGGATAAGCTTTCAGAGGTGGTTGCTTCCACTAGAAGGCGGTTGTCTGTCCAGACAAAGGCTCTACCTCAGAATCAAATGATGACACTCTTGTTCTGACTAGCTGTCTCACTGGCTACTTAGGAAGCGGGAGAGGATGGGGATGGGGAGAAATAACTGGATACTGTATAAAATGTCATCTGAAGCAAATTCATGGTCTCATCGACCCGTTAGGATAACCAGCTCATTAAGTGCAGACCCACTGGGTTTTTCCATTAATTTGATATCTGAGTTCCCCTTTTGTACAAAGTCCTGGGCTAGGAATTGAAAAAATGTATTCCTCTGCGGCACCATTCATGTTCCCACTGAGATTACAGAGTGTGGGGCTTCAGAAAGAAAACGCATGGCTACAGTCCTGTGAACGAGGAATGAACAGGTCTTATAGGACCAAGGGGAAGGGGTATCTGCATCCCACTGGAGGTCTGAGAGAGCTTCTTGACAGGTTTTCTGAGTTGCAAAGGGCCGTGGGAGTCAGCAGAATGAATAAAGGGGTACAGGGAGTGCTGAAACAGCGTGTGCACAAAAGCATAAGATCCTTGAATCTTCTAGTCCTCGCAGGCATTTACCACTGTTGGCATGACGTGTAGGGGGACTAGGTGATAGGAAACGGGGAAGGCAGGACCTGGTTCCTGAATGGTCTAGAATGCTAGGCTAAGGAGTTCAAATATCATCCTGAAAGTTATATATGTCGGGAGATTTACAGAGGGTTGTGTTCTCACTGAAGGACTTTAAGTAAACAGTCAAGCTAAACTTTATATTTTAGAAAGTTTTCTTCAGCAGTTCTATAAAGCAGGGGTCCCCAACCCCTGGGATCTAATGCCTGATGATGTGAGGTTGGATCTGATGTCATAATAAGAAATAACATGCACAATAAATATAATGTGCTTGAATCATCCCTAAACCATCCCTCTTTTGCTCTGGTCCATGGAAAAATTGTCTTCCACAAAATGATTCCTGGTGGCAAAAAGGTTGGGGACCGCTGCAAAGATGGGTCTAAGGGAGGGAGTGAAAAAAGAGATAAGAAGGTAGGATCTACTAGTTATCAAGTTTTCTTACATTAGTGATCACTATCCCACTAACTACAAACTAAGAAAACAGCAATCATGCTTTAAAATTTAACTTTTTGATACAATGATGCAGCACAGTGACAGTATATCCTCCTTGATTTGGCAAAACAATCTCCTCTGTAGTCAAGGAGGTTCCAAGAATTGTCTTTAGCCAAGAGTTGAAGAAGTCTGCTCAGGCTGGAGTGGACCCAACCCCTCATCTCCATGCTTGGGCTCTGCTGCCAGCTAAAATTAAGTGGCCATATCCACATTAATGCAGTGGCAAAGTGGCAACTTATCACATGGTCTTAAAACAGAAATGTGTTTGTGTAGTTAGAATGTTGCACGGTTGGTTTTAGTGACATCAGATATATTACTGTGCAATTATGATTTGGTGATATCTATAGACCCAGGTAATTTCAGAATGAACCTACTCCAATATTATTATTTTAGTTAGCATTTTCAGAATAACCATCTTAACTTCATGCCAACCATTGATTTTCACTTTTAATTTTGTAATAAACATTGTTGTTAATAATTGCCTCTATTATCATAGTAAAATAGTCACTCATGGTAAAAGTGTCATTCAGGAGGCTAAGTGGAAAGAAATTGGCCAATGATCCAATATAATTTGGCAGATAAGAGGAAAAAAAAGTAGCTTGTAAGTAAGCTGCACAGAAATATTTTAAACACATAAACTACCATCATTTCATAATCCTAGAGTTATATGACTGCTTTCATCATTGAAATTAAGTAATAGGAGGAAATTACCATGAGATATTAAAAACAAGAAGCCTCACTGAAAATGTTTTAATGTATTAGTTATGTCTTGGGATTGTTGAGAATGTTATTATTGATTTAATCAAAAGGTAGCTTTCAAATAAATTATCTAGAAATATTTTAATCAGATTGATTTGGGGGCAATAACTGGGTAGTACAGATTTAATGTTTGTTCCCTCTAATTCCTGTGCTGAAATCTAACCCTCAAGTCAAGTCTATGGTATTAGGAGGTGGGGTCTTTGGAAGGTGTTATTAGGATTAATACCCTTATGAAAAGACCCCAGAGAGCTCTCTTGCCTTTCCTGCCCTACAAGGTCACAGGGAGAAAACAGTGGTCTCTGAGGACAAAGGTCCTCACCAGACACTGAATCTGCAAGCACCATGTTCTTGGATTTCCCAGCCTCCAGGAATATGAGAAATTAATGTTTGTGCTTCATAAAACACCTAGTCTCTAGTATTTTGTTTATTTTTCCTGTTAACATTCTTATTTGACACTCTTATTGTTAATATTATAAATGATTTGACAAAATTATTCAATTCTCTGATGCACAGAGAAGTTCTTTTTTGGCATCAAAATATAGCATGTATGGAGAATTTATGCATACTATTTCCATAATTCTAACAAATACTGTTTACTTTCAAATTAATTATCTATGGAGAATATTTTTCAAAATATATGTGAATACTTAAAAAATAATCTGTATTGCAATATGTATATAATTTATTTATAAACTATATAACATAAATATACATCTATGCATTCACTGTATATTTTATTTTAATTGTAAATATTTATTTACAGTATATACTATATTTGTACATCTTGGCATATGTTTACACAATACATTATTTTCTATATATTTTAACAATATAACCCTAGCTTTTATTTATTTGGAATATAATTTATCAAGTTTGCTTTTTTCCTAGTTAGGATTTAAGAAGAGAGCATCAGCTCTGCTCCGTGCTCTGTGAGGACCTAGAGGGGTGGAATAGGGGGGTGGGAGGGAGGTGATACATGTATACTTATGGCCGATTCACATTGTTGTACAGCAGAAACCAACACAACATTGTAAAGTAATTACCCTCTAATTAAAAATAAATTTTTAAAAAAGAGAGAACACTGTGTGCAAATGTTGTTGTTTAATTGTTAAGTTGTATCCAATTCTTTTGCAACCCTGTGAAATGCAGCCTGCCAGTCTTGCCTGTCCATGGATTTTCCCAAGAATACTGGAGTGAGTTGCCATTTCCTTCTTCAGGGGATCTTCCCAACCCAGGGATCGAACCCATCTTCTATACTGGCAGGTGGGTTCTATACCACTGAGCCACCAGGAAAGTCCATGTGCAAATGTAGGTGTTATCGAATATTAACTGAATATTAGATTGAATAAGTAATGGTGTTGCCCTCTATTTCATAGCTGGCAGGTGGGCAAAGTTCAGTCATTTAACTCCAGCTTGGTCTGACTCCTAGCATTCCAATGTCTATCCCTCCATGCAATGCTACTTCCCGTCCAATTATGGCTAATGCTTTCTATGCAATTTCAAGTCTTTCAGAATTTCCTTAACTCATTTGCATTCTCATCATTGCACAAGTAACCTGTCTCTTTTTGTTCCCACACATGATAGAGCCCCTCCCTCCTTCACAAGAAAATGCTGCTTTTAACTCCAAGGATAATGACATTCTGGGTTAGGTGAAGCCAATTCCAAGGGAAAATGACTGGGTAAACCCTGAGGTGCCATGAAATTCCCAAGGTAAGTACTAGCAAACTACAGAGAGGGAGAGGAATTTGTAATGTTTGTTTTTTGACCTTGATGAAGTAAAGTATCCAGGTAACAGTAAATTGCAATCACCTGGTTGGGAGACCCCTGCAAAAGACAGACTCAGATCAGATAAACAGAAAGTGTAACTTATTTAAATATACCTTCTTTAATCTGAGAAATGTATAATGGGATTTAACTACCCTAACTCTTGGCTCTCACAAGTTTAGAACTGCTGGATTAGAAGCTATAAAGGGGAAATCATAACTATGTGTCTCTCTACTCCCAGAAGGTGGCCAGCTTTCAAAATCTGGAGTTATCTGCCTCCACAATTGAGATATGGCCTGTTTGATTCCTCTCAATGGAGTTATTTTCTGAGTAAAGCACAGCCAAGGGTTTAGAAGTAGCAAGCATCGCTCTGACTTTATTTTAAATTACTGTTCTGTCTAAATGCATTTGAGATGATCGTAAAGAGATGCTACATTTGGAAAAGTGCTCTCAAATTGATGGACGTGATACAGAGGAGAGTCATGAAACTGGTAAGTGAAAATTAATTTTAATGTTAACGTTTACCAGGAATATCACAGTACCATCTCCTCTTCACCTCTGAGACAATCTTGTTTTTCCCTTACTTCTTACATAAGAGAATCATTGAATTTTACTAATGAAAGTGATCACTTACTTTATTTGATCATTTATCAGGTGAAAACTTTGACCCCTAAAGAGGTTTCCTTCGCACATGTTAATAATGCCAACACCTTTTAACCAACCTTAATTAAAAGGATTCATGTTATTTATGAAAAAAAGACAGCAGGTGACCCCAGCCGACAGTGTCTCTCAGAACTTGAGAATATTGGGGTGAAAAATTACATCCATTTCCAAAAATTTAATTCTAGGAGTGTTTTTTTCCTCATGCCAGATAGAACAAGTTTAGTTAATTATATTGTTGGAGGGGGGCATTAAGATACATCTAGTAAATTAGATTTATATCATTTCTGGTAAATACATAAACATTATTATGATTGCTTTATTTTCACAGGATTTAAAACAATGTGTATATACTATAATGTTACATGATGAGTAATTAGCTTTATAAAGAATTTCAATAGGAATAAAATTAACTATTAAATTTTAATGTTGGAATAAGCATTTTCTCTAATACACTAAGTCAAAATATTTTAAGATAGAGTGATCTGATGGTTTGAATATAATGCAGTTTCTAAAATTTTTTCATTTGATCATTTTCCATAATTTGACTTTTTCCTGGACTGAGGAAGTTTTGTACCTAGCGGATATGCCAAGCCTCACACATTTTATTTGGCAAAATATCCTAGGTAAAGCATAAGATAAATCTTATTATTCTTATTATTAAGTAAATATTAGTATACCTGTTAGAAATGATAGGATTTTAAAGCGTTCTTAGCACTTTCTTTAAAGATGTTCTACTTCTCTTACAGCACTCTCTCTTGACAACTTTCGCAAGTTCTTTTGAGCAAAGTATCAGGAAGGGAAGTATAATAGACTTTCTGAAAATGTTGAACAGTGTGCCTTAAAAAGCAAAGTGTGCAATGAAAGTTAGATTTTCTAACCTGTTTCCTTAAGCTCCTGAAAACTATTAAAAATCATGGATTAGAAAAAGAAAATGCTGTATATTAAATTCAATAGTGGCACAAACATTTTTGTCTAAGTTCAGCACAATAATTGCAGGTTAGGTAAATCATATGTAAGTGAAAAAACTTATACCTACCTTTGAACAATTTTCATGAATGTTTAAAACATGAGGACAAATATTTTAGTTGAATAGTTTAGAGAATATTTCCTTTAAGTTCCATCTTCATGAACTAATTTCTACCATTAAAATAGTTTCTGTGAGCATACTGTGAGAAAGAATTTTTAAAAGATCATTTCTCTTTTCAAAATAAGCCACCAGGAAGTCTAAATAAACCTCAGAAGAAAATCTTAGGTCTTTTTTTTTTTCTGTCCCAGCATGAAAAGAGAGAACGCTAGTTTCCAGACTGGTTGGAAATAGAGCTGTATAACTCAGTTATCCAATATGTTTAAAAATATACAGAGAGCTTTCTGTTGATTTTTTTAAAATGAGCTCATACACAAATAAAACAGTTTGCCATGCAAGTGAGTTGAATAAAAGATTGGAGAGTAATCAGATCAGAAAAAGCACATATCCAGTTTCATTTCTGAACAATTAACCAGAATACTAATACAATACATTTTGCTTTCCATTTTAGCACTTACAAAAATGCTGTAAAATCCAAATTCTTTATCTTGGCATAGTTAAATTCTATCACAACAAGATACATGTGCTGTTACTGTGTAGAAAAGTAAACACCCTCAATTTCCCTCTATCACCTAAGCCTCTCAGGGTTATTTACATTTTGAAATGATAACAGAAAGAACAGATTACCTGACACACAGAGGTAATACCTGTCCTGGACCGAGAACTCTATTTCAATAAACTCGTACAGATTCTGTGAGAGTGGCTTAAACAGTTTCTTCTCCAAGTCCTCCTTTACCAATGATGACATTTCCTCCAGCTCCACTTGGCCTGAGGTCTTGGCTCCAGCTCACTCTCTTTCCTCCTTCTGCTCCCTAGATTTCTTGTTTTGGTTTGCAGCTCCTCGGTGAGTCCTGCCCACCTCCCAACCCTCACTCTCAACTTCTCGCTCCCGGCCAGACCCAGGCTCTTGAGAGCACTCAGCGCGGTCAGACCCCTCACTGCGGTATCTGCCCAGTGGCAAGCAGCGGCAGCAGCAGCAGCCAAAATACAGCAGCCGCACCAGCCCCACCGTCACTCTCCAGCATCCAGGCTCAAGGAGGCTGCTCTCTGGAGCTCTCCTGTGGTTTGTTGATGGGGAACATATTTATGAGCACCAGCAGATACACTTGTGGAGTCCCCTGGTCTCCCTAGCCTAGTAACCCTTTTCCCCTTTCAGATGGCTCTGCAGGGGAAGACCACTCCTTCAGCGTGATTCCATTATATAAATCAGCTGTCTGGCTCTATTGATTGGGATCATCTTCCATTAAGAAATTTGCTATCATTCGTGAGAGAAAAAGCCTCTGTGCTTGCTCCTGACACTTCCAACAAGTCTTTTTCCCTCCTCTCTTTCCCCTTTTGCAATTCTTCTAGACCTTTGTTTCAGGAGAGTCACCATCAATTCCTGGGTCCAAATTATTTTTAAAATGGGCTCCCTGTAACGTTATTCATTTCATTACTCCCAAAGAATTCCCTAGGTGCCTACTGGGGCAAAACATGGTATCTGTTTCTTGGGAGGCTGAATTTCCTATCTTTGAGAAGCTTGTAATTTAATAAGAGACAGGCACACCAAATAATTGTAAATATGTAAAAGTGATAAATGGCACAAGAGGAAAATGAATATAGAGAAGATATTTCTACCTGGAGAATATCAGAGAGTGCTGTGGGTAGAAGATCTGGAGAGGGAAGTATTTAAATAGAGGAACATATTCTGTGGAAAGAATGTTGTGAAGCTGTGTCCATGTAGATATAACCCAGTGGGTACACAGGGAGATGAATTACTCAGAAGAAAAGACTTCCTTGCCTTTAAGACTCACAGATTAATGAACTTTTGTGTAAACTGAGGAACTGTAGCTTGGATTCTAAAAGACCCACAAGAGTGGGCTCTGATTTCTAAGTCTATGAAATGTCCAGATCTATTTTATTCTTATGATTCTTTTTCATAGACCAAGGAAGTCTTTTCCTTTTAATTTTCAGTTTTGGAATCTTGCTTCAATCACTTCCCAACACAGTCATTAAATTTTTTACATTCTCTTGCAACCGCAGAATTATTTATCTGCTGAAGAAATCAGGGAGTAAGTGCCTATCTGTCCATAAGTAGCAGGATCACAATGTTCAAACGATATCAGGACTTTTCCCTTTGGCATGTTACAGGAGGGTAGGTCTCCACAGAGCTCAGGGCTAAGGTAACTCATTGGTTTCTGGAATTACGGGCCTGAACTAGTTGGGAGAATACTGACAAAAGTTCTGCTCTTCTCAGGGCTGCTCTGTGGGTGCCGGAGGAGGTAGTGGTAAACACTGTGAATACAGGCGGGGCCCTAACTCTGCGTCTTCATCAGATTCACGTCCCAAAGCCCTTTTGCTTCAGCAAAACGTCGTGATTTTGTCCATCCTCATACAAGTAGGTCTTGGAGTAGCCTTCAGGAGAGGACACAAGATACTGTTAATTGGCAGGAATAAATGCCAGACTCTGTGTGTTGGCTTTTGCAATATATGTCATCTAACCTTTCAAGAAAGCTAAGAGAACTTGTGAGATTGTCCCCATGTTTTCCTCTTTGGAAGCAGAGTACTCTGTGGAAGCATGGTATCCCTCCTCAAAGCTTGATGCGGAAGATGCATCTCTGTCTCATATTTATTGCTTCTATCTTTGGTAAGAATATCTTTAGTAGTAAAATGTTATTGCAACTAAATATCCATTCATAGACCCTGAACTCAATACTTTCCTGTGTGTGATTATATATCAGATCGGAAAATACCAATCTTTTATATGTCTTAAACTTTTATTTGAAGGAATGAGGACCATGTTGGTACTAACATATTTAACCTTTTTATACACAAAACTTTATTACTATACTGTATCATATTTAATTTAATCCAGCAAATATTTGCTCTTTAATCAAGGTATTGCTTGGTAATTCTAGTTTAGGAATATTGTATGTGTGTGTGCATGTGTACGTACAGGAGTTTGTACAATGGACTGAATGTTTATTATGTCCCCAGATTCATATGTTGAAACTCTAACCCTCCCTGTGATGGTACTAGGAGGTACTAGAAATTAGGAAGTGAGGTCTTCGGGAGGTGATTCAGTCATGAGAGTAGAGCTCTCATGAATGTGATTAGTGTCCTTAAAAAAGAGACCTCAGAGGGGCTCCCTTGCCCTTTCTGTGAGGAGGATGAAGGAAAAGAACCAGGAAGCAATTCCTCACCAGAAACTGAATCTGTTGGCTTGAACTTAAACTTCCCAGCCTCCAGAACTATGAGAAATAAATTTCTGTTGTTTAAGCCATTCAATCTGTAGTATTGTTATGGCAGCTTGCACAGGCTAAGTGAGTGAGTGAGTGTGTGTGTGTGTGTGTATGTGTGTGTACATGCTTTGATGACTTAAGATAGATTCCAAATGGATGTGCTTTGTAAGATATTTTCTTTTGTTTCTATTTGCTTTTTTCTGGTTATAGATACTCCATATAGTTCCCTAACTCTGACTATTGTAAGCGTTACTAGAGAGCATAGCCCTGTCCCTGAGAGGAAGAGAAATGTAGTTCCTTCTTTTAATGCCCGCTCTTCCCTGACCTCTTAACATTCTGCGATGAGGACTCTCTGAGGGTCTCGGTACCTTGGACTTTGGTTTATCACTAATATTGCAGAATGTGTTAGAATAGGAAGGCTTCGGCAGTTCACAATCAGTGCCAGAGTACTCATTAGGAAAGGGCTTCTCTGACTCAGCCAGAGAGTGAGTACATTTCTTGCTCGGAATACTCTAGTGTCATTTTATAAAGCATTGGATTTACAGAGGCAGTTTGCTTTTAGAAGCGAAAAAGAAATTCTAAAAGTACTCTGTAAAAAAAATTGTCTTTTGACAAGATATACATACAGTTCCATTTTCAGGAAAGAGTTTGTATTTTCATGTAATTTCACAAACATTTAAAGAAAGAAGAAAAAGGGAAGGTTTGTATTTTCTTCCATAGGCTATAGAATAACACGAGGAACCAGTTTTTGTTTTGTTTAAGTTTGGTTCCATGGAATACATGATTTATGTTCATAAAAAGACTAATGTCAGAGGTAATGAATATAAAAAACTTATTTTTTATAGAATGGCCTCTTTTGTGAGTGCTAAAATAAATATAGCAGTTAGATGCTTCCAAAGACGTTTTTTTTTTTTAAATTTTGGAGATACAGGAATTTCAAATTAGTTAACAGAGAGAAAGTCACATTTACTTGATATCCAACTAGGAATAGCAACTTCATAGTAAGAGCTAACATATAGGGATTACTAGGGCTTCCCAGGTGGGGCTAGTGGTAAGGAACCTGCCTGCCAGTGCAGAAGACAAGAGAGATGCAGTTTTGATCCCTGGGTTGGGAAGATCCCCTGAAGGAGGACATGCCAACTCACTCCAGTATTCTTGGCTGGAGAATTCCAGGGACAGAGAAGCCTGGTGGGCTACGGTCCATAGGGTCCCAAAGAGTTGGACACGACTGAAGCGACTTAGCACACATGCATATTGATTATTTATTCAGTGTCAGGATCTATTCTAAGAGCTTTACAGATGTTAGTTTATGTAATCTTCCCACCAGTCCTATGAGGTAAGTATTATTGTTACTCAAATTTTACATTTAAGAAAGCTTTCATACAAGTAACTGCTTACCTGCCTCATGTCACATTTTAATGAGACTAGATTTGAATGGCCACAATTGTGCTCACAAATGAACCATAGGGTCATGCTGCCTTGTTCTGATTTGACCATGAGTAGTATTTTAAAACTTTGCTACAAAGGTGTAGATCTATCTTTTAGGACATTTAATCTATAAATAAGGTATCATTTTCTTGTCTCAGCCTTTTTTCCAGCTGCCTTTTCATTTTTAGACCTTTTAATTTAGCCTGTGTCCACAAAGATGTTAGGACTATTAAGGATGAGCTCCTCTCATAGTAGGTGCTTAATAAATGTCTCTTAAATGAATTAGAATGCAGGATCTCTGGTGGCTCAGTGGTAAAGAACCTGCCTGCAATGCAGGAACCACAGGATACTTGGGTTCGATCCCTGGGTCAGGAAGATACTCTGGAGGAGGGCATGGCAATCCAGGCCAGTGTTCTTGCCTGGAGAATCCCATGGACAGAGGAGCCTGGTGGACTTTGAGGATCTTAGTTCCCTGATCAGGGACTGAACTGCACCCCTGACAATGAAAGCGTCAGTCCTAACCACTGGCTGTTGCTGCTGCTGCTAAGTCACTTCAGTCGTGTCCGACTCTGTGCGACCCCTGAGACGGCAGCCCACTAGGCTCCTCTATTCCTGGGATTCTCGAGGCAAGAACACTGGAGTGGGTTGCCATTTCCTTCTCTAATGCATGAAAGTGAAAAGTGAAAGTGAAGTCGCTCAGCCGTGTCCGTCTTTGAGACCCCATGGACTTTAGCCTACCAGGTTTCTCCGTCCATGGGATTTTCCAGGCAAGAACACTGGAGTGGGGTGCCATTGCTTTCTCCCCCTAACCACTGGACTGCCAGGGAATTCCCGTAATTCTTAGAATTTTACTGTTCAGCCATCCATAATCTAAAGTTAATAACTGCTGTTTTGTAATTGTTCTCTGTTCAAATAGCCGGTGTGGTTTCTGTCTCCAGACTAGATACTGACTGATGAAAAGGTCCATCAGTTTCCTCTCTGAAATTTTACATTGGGATTCTAGAGAAAAAATGTCATTCTCTCCTTACAGAATTGAGAGCTGTAAGCATAAAATAAGCTTGAGGCCATGGTTCCCAAACACAGAGAAGCTATTTTGAGTTAAGAAAAACACACACACACAAACACAAAGATGAGGTCATACATAGAGATAAATATATGTGAGAGACAAATGAAGATGGAGAGAATTCTGATGAAGTCATTTGATTCCTTAGAACCAGCCTTGCCTGAAGACAGTTTTCCAGTCATATTATCAGTAAATTCCCTTTATTTTTCTTAAGCAAGTTTGAGTTAGATTTATGTCTCTTGAAATTGAAAGAACACTAATTATGTTAGAAAGTAGTTTTACCACTTAGGAAGTAAGCACTCATTCATTCATCTTTTGGTTTTAACAGTATCTTTAATTTTTAAAAGGATCACTCATTTAACTGTTGTTCACAGTCTCCCAAAGGCAGACTCAGAAGGTGTCTGCTGTGAGCCCTTCTTCACTGAAGGGGGACTGGGGCATGCATTGCAGTGTCCATCTCAGGGACACCTACCTTAGTCTGAGAACCTTCCGTAGTGACCACCACAAATGACACACATCATATATTAGAGTTGTCCAACTCCAACAGGTTAAGAGTCAAAAGAGGGGATGTGTTAACAAACCTTTACACTATCTCTCCATATTATGTACGAAGGCTCATGGTGGATGTTAGAGACACAAAACTAAATAAACTCCCACATTTTAAAGGAGACTGTATTAACTATGTGCTTTATTTTCTGTATTCTTTTGGTGTGACATCTGTGGCCTTGCTGACCTTAGAAGGGTCACACCCCCATCACCTTCCTCATCAGGTTCTCATACTCTGGGCCACCTGGCATAATCGTCTGAGGCCATGTACCAGACATCTAGGGATAGCTGTCAGTGTTAGTCACTCAGTTGTGTCCAACGGTGACCCCATGGACTAGCCCGCCAGGCTCCTCTGTCCATGGAATTCTTCAGGTGAGAATACTGGGATGGGTTGCCATTTCCTTCTTCAGGGGATCTTCTCCACCCAGGGATCAAACGCAGGTCTTCTGCACTACAGGCAGATTCTTTACCGTCTGATCCACCAGGAATAGCTGCTAGCCCCAACGCCTGCTGTAAGTAATCAAGCCAGCCAATCTTAAGCCTGCTTACCCTATTTTGTTCCTTCCTTTGAAAACTACAATAAACATCCTAGCTCATGGTTTTCCCTCCCGCGCTGCCTCCTGACAGAGCTCGGTGCTTCTCTGAATGGCCCCCTGTGGTGCGGCATGGCATGACTCCTCCTCTTGAGATCTGTGAATATTACAAACCGTGTCTCTTTGGTGGCAATTATCTCCTGACCTACTGATCTTACTGAACCTCCAATGTCCTATTTCTATATTATATTTAAAAACAGACAACATATTCAGTTCAGTTCAGTCGCTCAGTCATGTCCGACTCTTTGCGACCCCATGAATCGCAGCAGGGCAGGCCTCCCTGTCCATCACCACCTCCCGGAGTTCACTCAGACTCACATCCATCGAGTCAGTGATGCCATCCAGCCATCTCATCCTCTGTCGTCCCCTTCTCCTCCTGCCCCCAATCCCTCCCAGCATCAGAGTCTTTTCCAATGAGTCAACTGTTCGTGTGAGGTGGTCAAAGTACTGGAGTTTCAGCTTTAGCATCATTCCTTCCAAAGAAATCCCAGGGCTGATCTCCTTCAGAATGGACTGGTTGGATCTCCTTGCAGTCCAAGGGACTCTCAAGAGTCTTCTCCAACACCATATTAGGTCAATTTAAAAAAATTTTTCCCAGTCTTAACTAATCATTGGAAAAGAGGCCATGCCCACCTATTCACCTCTGTATCCTTATCAGTAACTCAGTTACTGTTAGATATTTATCCCCCTGGATTTCCAAGCAGTGTTCATCTCCTATCACTTATATTAATTGCTTCTATCTGAGTTCTACCAACTCCACCCTACTTCAGGCTCTTACTGATTTCACCTAGGCTCACTTTTCTGGTCACCCACTTCATCTTTCCTTCTTTCAGGTTTTTGTTCACGGTCAGTTCAAATGGCACCAGATCCACAAAGCCTCGCTTGACCCTCTCAACTAGGTGTAGGCCTTCCCTTTTATGAACTGCCACACTGACTTTTTTCAAATTTAATTACATGCTTAACCTCTTGTTCTAGTCGCCTGTGTCCTTGTTTTAGCTCTCTATCAGACTGTGAACCCCTTGAAAGAGAGAGCCATAATCACCTCTGTGTTCTTAGCTCCCAGGCTTCCTCAGTGGCTCAGTGGTAAAGAATCCACCTGTAATGTAGGAGCTGCAAGAAAAGTGAGTTCTACCCCTGGATCTGAAGATCCCCTGGAGGAGGAGATGGCAACCCACTCCAGCATTCTTGCCTGAAAAATCCCATGGACTGCAGTATAGAAAAATACTGGACTATAAACTCCTTGAAGTCAGGGACCATGTTTTAGCTCTCTTTGTTTATCTTGGAATACTTGCCACAAGATCTTGCCTATAGTTGATGTATAAATAGTTAGTGAGTTGAGTAAGCAGGTAAGGGATGTGGAATAGATTGTATTAATAATCCCATTTGAAGGATAATAAAACTGAGACTTAGGGAAGTTAATGCTCTTTCCAAGGTCACCAAGTTAGTGTGAAGTAGTGTAGCTGGATTAGAACCAGGCATTTTGCCACCTACTCCACCAGAGCATCTCACTACCTACCATCACAGTAATAGCTGGCACTCCTGAGTCATTCTTACATCCTAGGAGTTTCCTGGGGCAAGATCTCATTCTCTATTATATTTAAAATAATATAAAATATAATATATAATATATATAACATAATATATAATATATATGTTATATAATATATAACATAATATAATATTATGTTTTTGTGGATTGAATGTTTATGTCACCCCAAAATTCTTACGTTAAATCCTATTAGGAGGTAGGGCCTTTGGGAGGTAATTGGGTCAGAGCCCTCATGATGGGATTAGTGACTTTATAAAAAGAGGCTACAGGGAAGCCTGCTGTGCGGCAGTCCATGAGGTTGCAAAGAGTCGGCATGACTGAGAAACTGAACTGAACTGAACTGAACAGCTAGCTTGCTCTCTTTCCATCATTTGAGGAACCAAGAAGTCACTTGTCTCTAAGCCAGATAAGGGCTCTCACTAGAAATGACCATGCTGACACCTTGCTCTCAGACTTCCAGCCTCCAGAATGATGAGAGTTAAATGCGTGTTGATAAGCCATCTAATTTATAGCATTTTGTTATAATGGCAACAGTTGACAATGACATGAGTTTTTGAAACCCTCTCAATTTTCATAAGATTAGAAATGTATCATGACCTTTATTGACAACAGATACTTTGATATGTCTCCATTATTGATCTAGTAAAGAGTGAAGATTTAGAATAGCATTTCTGCATAAGATGAGGAATTGGCAGTTATGAAGAATTTAGCATTATTTTCTTGAGAATAACATATTGTAAGTTGATCTGAATCATTTTAACTTCCCAGAATTTTTACTGGCTGGGTTTATTCCACAACCCCCTCCCCCCACCCTACCTTGGCAATATCTCATGAGCTGTTGATAAATTATTAAGCTCTGAAACAAACTGAAGTGCCAGGATTAACCATAAAGCTGTGTATTCATCAGGGTCTAGTCAAGAGGCAGAAAACACATTGGGTTATTTTGATGGCAAAAAATGTAATATGAACAACTGTTGACTAGATATAAAGAATCTTTACCTGAAAAGATAGAAGAAGCACTCAGCATCATGGATACAGCAGGAAAGCAATGGCTACCCTAGGACTAGGGGAACGAAGTAAAGAATTTGAAATTATTAAAAACCTAGAAACTTAGAGGAGAAGCGCCTGGAGCTGAAAGTCAGGTCTCTGAGGAGGGGTGCTGTTAGACTTGTGTGTTGAAAAGTACTTGGGGTTGTTTTTCATCGGGTATCGTAAGACATGCAGACAGAAATGATTTTCATGCAGGAAGAAGTTTACACTTATAAATGTCTGGGAACAGACAGTGCAACATTCTATGCAGGGCCACATAGGGAAGCACCAGGGTGGGTCAGGGGAAGAGGAGAAAGCATGGGCACATGCTTTTATTGTGATCTCTTCAGGAAAGGCAAGGCAGGGCACCTTAAACAGTTTAGGATTGAGTAGTTTGAATAATTTATCCAGGCCCTGGGCTATAGGAGTGGTTCCTAGGTATCAAGTACTGGCTCTGGAGTGATTTGGGGCAGGGGGCATATTGGCTGGGGTGTGAGAGTTTGATAAAGGAGGTTGTTGGGGTGTGGACTCTGGATTGGTTGCTTTGTATATAAAGATATGTTCATGGTAAGTTGTTTGCCATCTCTAGAATTTAGCTAACGCTGGGAAGAGCAGTCCTCTGGGGTCTGCAAGCCCTTCACTCCAGTGTCAAAGCATCATAAAATATAAAAAATAAAAACAATGATTAATACAACTGGGCTGAATATGGAAAATAATATGGAGGTTCCTTAAAAAAAACTAAAAATATGGAAATAAAAGCAAAAATAAACAAATGGGATCTAATTAAAATTAAAAGCTGCACAACAAAGGAAAATATAAGCAAGGTGAAAAGACAGCCTTCAGAATGGGAGGAAATAATAGCAAATGAAACAACTGACAAACAACTAATCTCAAAAATATACAAGCAACTTATGCAACTCAATTCCAGAAAAATAAACGACCCAATCAAAAAATGGGCCAAAGAACTAAGTAGACATTTCTCCAAAGAAGACATATGGATGGCTAACACATGAAAAGATGCTCAACATCACTCATTATTAGAGAAATGCAAATCAAAACCACAATGAGGTTCTACTTCACACCAGTCAGAATGTCTGCGATCCAAAAATCTACAAGCAATAAATGCTGGAGAGGGTGTGGAGATAAGGGAACCCTCCTACACTGTTGGTGGGAATGCAAACTAGTACAGCCACTATGGAGAACAGTGTGGAGATTCCTTTAAAAATTGCAAATAGAACTGCCATATGACCCAGCAATCCCACTGCTGGGCATACGTACCGAGGAAACCAGAATTGAAAGAGACACATGTACCCCAATGCTCATCACAGCACTGTTTATAATAGCCAGGACATGGAAGCAACCTAGAAGTCCATCAGCAGATGAATGGATAAGAAAGCTGTGGTACATATACACAATAGAATATTACTCAGCCGTTAAAAAGAATACATTTGAATCAGTTCTGTTGAGATGGATGAAACTGGAGCCGATTATACAGAGTGAAGTAAGCCAGAAAGAAAAACACCAATACAGTATACTAACACATATATATGGAATTTAGGAAGATGGCAATGACGACCCTGTATGCAAGACAGGAAAAAAGACACAGATGTGTATAACGGACTTTTGGACTCAGAGGGAGAGGGAGAGGATGGGATGATTTGGGAGAATGGCATTGAAACATGTATACTATCATGTAAGAATTGAATCACCAGTCTATGTCCGATGCAGGATATAGCATGCTTGGGGCTGGTGCACGGGGATGACCCAGAGGGATGTTATGGGGAGGGAGGTGGGAGGGGGGTTCATGTTTGGGATCGCATGTACACCCGTGGTGGATTCATGTCAAAGTATGGCAAAACCAATACAGTATTGTAAAGTAAAATAAAGTAAAAATAAAAATTAAAAAAAATAAATAAAAGATAAAACCAGCTGGAACATCTGGGAAAAAAAAAAAACACTAAAAATAGAGTTGTCACATGATTCTGTGATCCCACTCTTGGACATGTGTCCAGAGAAAACTTTAATTCCAAAAGATATATGTACCCCAATAGCAGCACTATTACAATTGCCAAGACATAGAAACAACCTAAATGTCCCTGAATGGACAAAGAAGACGTGGTGTGCATCTCAGAATACAGTGGAATACTACTCAGCCATAAAAAGAATAAATAATGCCATTCACAGCAACATGGTCATATGGAGTGAAGGAAGTCAGGCAACATCTATCATATCATATCACTTATATGTGGAATCTAAAATATGACAGAAATGAACTTATTTATGAAGCAGAAACAATCTCACAGATACACAAAGCAAACTAATGGTAACCTAAGGGGAAGGGGGGAGATGGATAAATTAGGAGTTAGGGATTAGCACATACAAGCTACCATATATAAAAAGATAACAAAGTCCTATTGTATAGCACAGCGAATTATACTCAATATCCTATAATAAACCATAATGGAAAAGAATATGAATGAGAATATATATAACTGAATCATTTTGCTATACACCAGAAATAAGCAGAATGTTGTAAATCAACTGTACTTCCAAAAAATACACATCTCCATCAAAAAAATAATAAAGTATAATTTATTGGTAAAAAACATAGCTGGGCTGGTATTTCTGAGTTCCAAGGGCCTCAAGCTGCTTTTCTGAGCTATAAATAAACCTCTTCCCTCCTTTGGGGTCAGAGAGGGTAGCTAACATATACATTTCAAAGAGAAGAGAGTTTCTGCCCTATTTACTGAACTTAATAACAATTCAAAGACTCTATAATAGAAGTGATTGCTTATGTATTCTAGATATCCTAAAAGAATATACACACCTAGCTCCTTATCTCACTTGAAGACTTTCTCTTCTAGATTTTAGGTTCATTATTAAATATCATACATCTGTGGATAGCAAAGATATGTAACTACTTTTTAAACTGGAGACAGAAGTGGGGGCCTGTGATGAGCATCATAGTTACTTTCTATCTCTTCTCTGCTTCCTCTGTCCCCCCACACCATTGCCTCTCCACCAGGAGATCTCAGGAAAAAAAAAAAAAGCAAAAGCAAAAAACATTTACCCCCAATACTTGCCAGCTGACATTGTGAAAGGGTATTTTTAATTTCTAGAAATTTGCTTCTCCAGAATTTGAACTCTTATGATATGAGTTGGCTGAAATACAGAGCCCAAGACATTCATGTGAATGTTTTATTGTGGGGCAGGGTTAGGGGGAGGCTGGTGCAATCCCTGGACAGCAAGAGTGAGGGAAAAGGGTGTGTGAGGCAGAGAGGGAGGGTGGATCATTACTGCCCTGGCCACTGGCTTCAAAAGAAAACAGCTGGAACTATGGTCCCATTAGCTGTCTCCAGGTGGGCCATTTGGAGCCCCTGCATGTTGAAGCAGTTCTTTGTGAGAAAGAAGTGAATTTATCTGTTGGTTTCCTCCTTAGGACTCTCATCGGTCAAAATTTGCCCCGTTTTTGTTGTGTTGCTTGACCCCATTGTAGACCCAATGGGAAATTTGTATCCCATGCTTCGCAGCCCAGAGCCTCTGTAAGTCTGTAAGAGCTGCCGTGGCTCTGCTATGATGGAAGTCACACTAGCCTCCAGTCTTCCGCTTAGAAGGACTTGACTTCAGCAGTGCTTGGAGGAGAGGCAATGGTGGCAGGGGCTAGATTTTTCAAGTGACAAGTGGCAAAGAGACCATGTGAGAATGCACATAAATTGCATTTGATGTAGAAAGTAATGTGGTTGTTCAGTCACTAAGCTGTGTCTGACTCCTTGTGACCCCATGGACTGCAGCATGCCAGGCTTCCCTGTCCTTCGCTATCTCCTGGAATTTGCTCAAATTAATGTGCTATTAATTTGCTATTAATGAGTCAGAGATGCTATCTAACTATCTCATCTTCTGCCACCTTCTCCTTTTGCCTTCAATCTTTCCCAGCATCAGGGTCTTTTCAAATGAGTCAGTTCTTCCCATCAGACGGCCAACCTATTGGAGCTTCAGCTTCAGCATCAGCCCTTCCAATGAATATTCAGGGTTGATTTCCTTTAGGATTGACTGGTTTGGTCTCCTTGTTCTCCAAGGGACTCTCAAGAGTCTTCTCCAGCATCACAATTTGAAAGAATCAATTTTTTGGCACTCAGCCTTCTTTATGGTCCAACTCTCACATCTTTATATGACTACTGGAAAAATCATAGCTTTGACTGTACTAACCTTTGTCGGCAAAGTGACGTCTCTGCTTTTTAATATGCTGTCTCAGTTTGTCATAGCTTTTCTTCCAAGGAGCAAATATCTTTTAATTTCATGGCTGCAGTCACTGTCTGTTCTGATTTTGGAGCCCAAGAAAATAAAATCTGTCACTGCTTCCATTTTCCCATCTATTAATGATAAGGAGTAAATCAGAGGTTGGAAATATTTGTAAATACAAATGAAAGTAATTGGAGAGATGAAAAGTTCCATGACCATATGTCTGGAACATGGATTTATAGAGCACGTGAGACAGAGGTCTCTATTAACACATGGAACAAGAGTGTGTTGTGCTAGGTGAAGGAGCATGGAGGGGCAGGATAGCCCTGCTTCAGGAGACAGAAGACTCAGTCCCAGTGCCCTGTCTTCCCTTAGCTGTGGTATGATCTTGAATTTGTTTCTTCCCTCTGAGCCTCTGTTGCCTTATTTAAGAAATGAAAGAGAATCAAAGCTGACACGTTTCAGTTCCAAGATATGTGTTTCAGAGAAACCATTTTGCAGGAGTAATTTACATGCACAGTCTTCTCAAATTTTACTATATAAAAATGAGGAATTTAGTCAAGAGCATCACCAGACAGAAACTCATTTTTAACTTAATACATGTACTAATGGATCTGACAATGAGCTATTGCCCTGGGCAGTCAGCCAATCTGACTCTAGGTCTGACTCTGTCAGCAGAAAGCTATCAGTTCACTTCAGTTCAGTCGCTCAGTCACGTCCGACTCTTTGCAACCCCATGAACCATAGCACACCAGGCCTCCCTGTCCATCACCAACTCCTGGAGTCCACCCAAACTCATGTCCATTGAGTCAGTGATGCCATCCAACCATCTTATCCTCTGTCATCCCCTTCTCCTCCTGTCTTCAATCTTTCCCAACATCAGGGTCTTTTCAAATGAGTCAGCTCTTCACATCAGGTGGCCAAAATACTGGAGTTTCAGCTTTAACATCAGTCCTTCCAATGAACATCCAGGATCAGTTTCCCTTAGGATGGACTGGTTGGATCTCCTTGCAGTCCAAGGGACTCTCAAGTTCAAAAGCATCAATTCTGTACTCAGCCCTCTAGTCCAACTCTCACATCCATACATGACCACTGGAAAAACCATAGCCTTGACTAGATGGACCTTTGCTGACAAAGTGATGTCTCTGTTTTTTAATATGCTCTCTAGGTTGGTCATAACTTTCCTTCCAAGGAGTAAGTGTCTTTTAATTTTATGGCTGCAGTCACCATCTGCAGTAATTTTGGAGCCCAGAAAAATAAAGTCAGCCACTGTTTCCATTGTTTCCCCATCTCTCTGCCATGAAGTGATGAGACTGGATGCCATGATCTTAGTTTTCTGAATGTTGAGCTTTAAGCCAATTTTTTCGCTCTCCTCTTTCACTTTCATTAAGAGGCTCTTTAGTTCCTCTTCACTTTCTGCCATAAAGGTGGTGTCATCTGCATATCTGAGGTTATTGATATTTCTCCTGGCAGTCTAGATTCCAGCTTGTGCTTTCTCCAGACCAGTGTTTCTCATGATGTACTCTGCATATAAGTTAAATAATCAGAGTGACAATATACAGCTTTGATGTACTCCTTTTCCTATTTGGAACCAGTCTGTTGTTCCATGTCCAGTTCTAACTATTGCTTCCTGACCTGCATACAGGCTTCTCAAGAGGCAGGTCAGGTGGCCTGGCATCCCCATCTCTTTCAGAATTTTCCATAGTTTATTGTGACCCACACAGTCGAAAGCTTTGGCATAGTCAATAAAACAGAAATAGATGTTTTTCTGGAACCCTCTTGCTTTTTCCATGATCCAGCGGATGTTGGCAATTTGATCTCTGGTTCCTCTGCCTTTTCTAAAACCAGCTTGAACATCTAGAAGTTCACAGTTCACGTATTGCTGAAGCCTGACTTGGAGAATTTTGAGCATTACTTTACTAGCGTGTGAGATGAATAATTGTGCAGTAGTTTGAGCATTCTTCGGCATTGCCTTTCTTTGGGATTGGAATGAAAACTGACCTTTCCAAGTCCTGTGGCCACTGCTGAGTTTTCCAGATTTGCTGACAAAGCTATAAGATCACCATAAATCAGTAGACATTTGTCTGTGGGCTTCATCAAAGCACATGCTCTGGTCTCCTATCACCTTGGTTAGAGTCCCAGTGTCAGCACTGACTACCTGTGTGACCTCGGGCATGTTACTGAACTTCTCTGACTCTTTTTCCTTCTCTGTCTAGTAGGGCTGCCATGAGCAAATGCACATGAAATGTATGACATAAGTGTACACACTCAAGTGTTCACACTCAAGTGTTTCTTCAGTATTTCCTTAACTGTAAAAAGAGGAAGTTAGATCTGTAGATCCCTGGGACACATTCCACTTTAACATTCCAGGATTCCATACTCTGATTCATTATTTAGCCACTCTAAATGCTGAATGAGCATTTATTACATACTCAGTCTGGGCCACCTTGCCTTCAGGCCCATCCAACCTGGTTGAGGCAGTCACATAAGATTAGAAACCACACACAAAAATTTACACTACTGTAACACTACTGTAACAAGGAGTGATACCTTAAAATCATAATACATTTTATTTATAGAGTTCTAAGACTGATGACCTATCAAATACATTATTCTGGGAAAAGGCACTTTTGTCAGTGTTGGAGGACATGCCTATGACAGATCTTTACGGTTCTTTAAAAAATTATTTTAAACATACTCATTAGTATGTGTTCAACTTATAACTGATGGATTATTGTGGAAGAAGTGTCCACATGTAGTTTTATTCTAAAGTGTGAATGAAGCCTGGTAAATTATATATCATTGCTTAGTGTAGCTACTCTTTTTAATTATATCATTTTTCTAATGAGAAAAAATTAACATTAAAATTAACATTAAACAGGTGATTTGAGTTTAATTGAAGTGGAAATGTTTTCTGTTTCCATAAAGGTCACCATGGTTAGGTTTTAGACTCAGTAACAAAATAGGATGGTATTTTTTTAATCAATAGCAAAGACTTTCTGGCTATTCAGAACAACATTGAAAGCAGGATTCAAAAAATCCGGTTCAGTTTGAATTATGAGGTTAGAGGAGCAGATTTGGAAATGTATTTTGTTTCAAATGTGTGTCTGGATTAGAAAAAAATTTACTTTTAACAAATAATGCTAGGAAAAACAGGAAAATCTGTAGTATTATTGTACATTCAATAAAACATGCAGAAAAATAATTTAGGAAGGCTTAAGTCAAGACTCCCAGAAGTTTAAGATATTCAGGGAGATGCTATCATAAGGTACCATGTGTTGTGATGGGCTTCCCGATAGCACAGCAGATAAAGAATCTGCCTGCAATGCAGGAGATGCAAGAAACCCAGTTTTGATCCCTGGGCCAGGAAGATCCCCTGGAGGAGGTAATGGGAACCCACTTCAGTATTCTTGCCTGAAAAATCCCATGGACAGAGGAGCCTGGTGGGCTATAGTCCAAAGGGTCTCACAGAGTAGGACATGACTGAATACTGAGCACTGTGCTGTGATGATGAGATGCTGAACTTTGATTTAGAATATGTTGGTTCAACTCTTTAATGTGCTATTCACTGTTTTAGATCACCTTGGCCAAAGACTCTACTCTCTCTATGATCTGGTTGTCTGTAAAATTGAAGAATTAAAATTTTTTTTTCTAATTAGTTAGGGTTGTTGTTTAAAGTATTATCAAAAATTTACATGCACATAGTTTAAAGATAAATAGTTTTACAAAGCTTGTTTGAAAACAGCATCCCTTCCCGCACCACTTTCCATCTTCAAAGGAAAACACTTCCAACTTCTATTTCTTTTAATATTTGCCCCTGTGTCTCTATGTTATATGCTTAAATTTCTCATTTTTAAAATTGTGGTAAAATATACCTGAGATTTTAACCATTTTAAACATACAGTTAAATGGAATTAAGTATATTCACATTGTTGTACAATCATTATCAGTACCCATCTCCAGAATTTTTTTCATCATCCCAAACTGAAACTCTGTACCCATTAAAGTGTAAGCTTCCTTGACCCCCAGTCCTTAGTAAAATCTCCATTCTGCTTTCTATCTCTACATATTTGACTATTCTGGGAACTTCATGTAAGTAGAACCATACAATATTTGTCCTTTAGTGTCTGGCTTCTTTCACTTGATATCATGTCCTCAAGGTTTATCCCTGCTGTAGCATGTGTCAGAATTTTCTTCCTTTTTGAGGTTGAATAATATTTCATTGTTTGTATATACAATGTTTTGTTTGCCCATTCATCTGTCAGTGTGCATTTGGGTTGCTTCCACCTTTTCGTTCTTGTGAATAACATTGCTATGAACATGAGTATGCAAATATCTGGTTTAGGTCCTGTTCTCAATTCTTTGAGTATAAATGTGAAAGCGGAATTGCTGGATCATATGTGTTAAGTGGTAACACTTACAGTTAAATTTTTTTGAGGACCCAACAGCCTGTTTTCCATAGTGGCTGGACCATTTTACATTGCTACCAGCAATGCACAAGAATTCCAGTTTCTCCACATCCTTACTTGTTCTTCCTTTTCAAAAAAAAAATATTAGAAGTGTCACCAATTTGTGTGTTGTCCTTGTGTGGGACTATACTGATCTCTATATCATTCTGATTTAATAAATGTGCTGCTGACATGAGCACTTTGTATGTTTTTGCTTTCTGCTTTCTGGAAGAGTTCCTTAATTTTATCTTCTAGCCCTTCTACTGAGCTTTCATTTCTGCTACTATGGATGTGAGAGTTGGACTGTGAAGAAGGCTGAGCACCGAAGAATTGATGCTTTTGAACTGTGGTGTTGGAGAAGACTCTTGAGAGTCCCTTGGACTGCAAGGAGATCCAACCAGTCCATTCTAAAGGAGATCAGCCCTGGGATTTCTTTGGAAGGAATGAAGCTAAAGCTGAAACTCCAGTACTTTGGCCACTTCATGCGAAGAGTTGACTCATTGGAAAAGACTCTGATGCTGGGAGGGATTGGGGGCAGGAGGAGAAGGGGATGACCGAGGATGAGATGGCTGGATGGCATCACTGACTCAATGGACATGAATCTGAGTGAACTCCGGGAGATGGTGATGGACAGGGAGGCCTGGCGTGCTGCGATTCATGGGGTTGCAAAGAGTCGGACACGACTGAGCGACTGAACTGAACTGAACTGAACTATACATGTAATTTCCAAGAAATTTTGGTTGATTGTATCAAACATTCATGTTTCTTTTTCAAAAGAACCTATTTTTTTTTAACATTGTCTTTTTTAGAAGACTTTATTTTTTAGAGCAGATTTAAGTTTACAAAAAAACTGAGAGGGAAGTACTGAGATTTTCCATATACTCCCTGCCCTCACACATCAACATTACCAGAGTGGTACTTTGTGTTACCAAGGATAATCCCCCAACATCAACATTACTAGAGTGGTACTTGGTGTAACCAAGGATAATCCTACGTTGACATCATAATCACCCAAAGTCCATAACTTACATTATGGTTCACTCTTGGTGTTGTACACCCTATATTTGGACTAATGCTTAATGACAAATCCCATCACTGTAATATTGTCCAAAGTATTTACACAGCCCTAAAAATCCTTTGTGTTCTGCTTATTCATTTCCCCTCCCACCCACCATTACCCCTGGCAGCCACTGATCAATTACCTTCATAGTTTCATCTTTTTTAGAATGTCATATATTAACAGTTGGAATCATAGAGCCTTTTCAGACCAGCTTCGTTCACTTAGTATTATGCATTTTTTGATTACTCTATGTCTCTATGTCTTTCCATGGCTTGATAGCTCACTTCTTTTTGGCACTGAAAAATATTCAATTGTCTGGATGTACTACAGTTTATCTATTCACCTACTGAGGGCCATCACCGTTGATTCCAAATTTTGGCCATTATCAGCAAAGCTGCTATAAACATCTTATGCAGGTTATTGTGTGGGTATAAGTTTTCAGCTGCTTTGGGTAAATACTAAGGAGCATTGTTGTTGGATTGTGTAGTAAGAATATGTTTAACCTTGTAAGAAAAAACTGTCTTCAAAAGTGGTTGTGCCACTTTTGCATTCCCGCTAGCAGTATATGAGAGCTCCTGTTGCTCCACATCCTTGTTGGCATTTCATGTTCTCGTTCAATGCTGTGGATTTCGGCAACACTAATAAGTGTGTAGTAGTAGCTCATTGTTTATTTGCACTTCCCTGGTGACATATGATGTGGAGTATCTTTTCATATACTTATGAGTCGGTTGTATATCTTCTTTGGTAAGGTGTCTGTTAAGGTCTTTTGTCCATTTTTAAATTGAGTTGGTCTTTTTCTTATTGTTGATCTTTAAGAGTTTTCATATATTTTGCATAACAGTCCTTTATCAGATGTGTCTTTTGCAAGTATTTTCTTGCAGTGTGTGGCTTGTCTTCTCATTCTCTAGGTATTGTCTTTCACAGAGCGGAAGCTTTTAATCTTATTGAAGTCCAGATGATCAATTCTTTCTTTCATGGATTTTGTCTTTGATGTTGTATCTAAAGAGACAGCATTGTATCTGAGGTCACTTAGGTTTTCTCCTCTGTTATCTTCCAAGAGTTTAATAGTTTAGTGTTTTACATTTAGGTTATGATCCATTTTGAGTTAGTTTTTGTGAAAGGTGTAAGGTCTGTGTCTATACGCCTTTTTTTGCATGTGGATGTGTACCTGTGCCAGCACCGTCTGTTGAGGTGACTATCTTTGCTCCATTAGACCATCTTTACTCCTTTCTCAGAGATCAGTTGACTGTATTTATAGGGGTCTATTTCTAGGCTCTCGATTCTGATCCATTGGTCTTTTTGCTTATTCTTTCACCAATACCTTACTGTCTTGATTACTAAGTAAATTTATAGTAAGTCTTGAAGTTGGATAGTGCCTTGTTCTTTTTCTTGGGTGAAATAAATTTTCCTTTCTGTCTGGGCACTTTAACTACATCTATTTAAGGCATTATTTTGCCTCCAGGGTCTCTTTTTTTCCCAAGCTGGCTCCCCCCAACCTCTTCCTTTGTTTTAGTTTCTGTCTTTTGTGCCACAGACTTTCCTTTGGTGATCTGGTGATCCTTGGTTGTCTGCTCATATTTAAGGGCTCTGAGCAGATTGGAAGCTCTGGGTTTGTTGACTATGAGATTCACCAATGGATGACCTGGCCGGAAAAATTTGTTGAATCTATAGATATTATTTTGGACTACTACCCAGGTTCTCTGCTGCTGCTAAGTCACTTCAGTAGTGTCCGACTCTGTGTGACCCAATAGACGGCAGCCCACCAGGCTCCCCAGTCCCTGGGATTCTCCAGGCAAGAACGCTGGGTTCTCTAGAAAAATATTTTCCAATTTCCTGCTTCAAAGATATAGCCCTGATTCCCTTCAACTGGAGCTCATTCAGAAAAAGATATTGGGGAGGGCTGTGTGTAGGATCTTGTCAACATTCAGTATACATTCTGTTAGCACTTCTGAGTACTGAGGTTCTCTCACCTGGGCTGAGCGTCCCCTAGTCCAGAAGCTCTGTTTTCTATCTCCACAGAGTAAACTTCCAGAATTTGTATGGGGTGGTGGAGAAACATCTGATCTGCTACATAGAATGGGAGAGAGGGATCTGAGGGTCTAATTGCTTCTTAAACAGAAATCAATTCATTCCCTCAATTGTCCTCTGTTTGCCCCTATTTCAGAGGCACTTGGTGCTGCCACCCTTGATCTGGATCTTCCTGGCATTCTGTAATGGAACTGGATTGCTTCTCAGCTTTCCCTCTGCAGCTTCAGGATTTAGGTCTAAGTGAGGTATCTGAGTCAATTACCATTCATTCACTGTTTTCAGGCTTACAGTATTTTGTTGCTATGCTTCTTCTCTCATCCTTTTCATCTTGTGTATCTTAACACTATCTTTTTACTGTCATTTTGGAAGAATTTGGAGGGAAGGAAATTAAATATATAATATGTGCTTGATCTTCCATTTTTCTCCAATATGCTAACATATTTTTTAGTTCTAATAGTCTGTGAGTCTAAGATGGATGATAGAGTGTAAAAAATCTAATCTCAATTATGCAAGGCTGTGCTGCACAGAATATAGATTTTCCTAACTACTGAGGCTTCCTCTACTAGCTGCTCGCTTGCTTGGTTCCCTACTGTCATAACACATGGGGGCAGAAGGTATGGTGAAATTCCCGACAACCTGCTTTACAACTTCTTTTCTGGCAAAAAAGAGTACAGAAAGGAAAATATTAAGAGTCATGACTGAAAGTGAGGGTTTACAGTTTTACATTATTTATGGTCTATTAGCTTACAATTAGATTCAATATTTTAATGTTTTAAAATCATATTTCTTTGAGAGAATTGTCCTGGCAGTCCAGTGGTTTGGATTCTGCATTCTGATTGTTGAGGGCCCAGTTCAATCCCTGGTTGGGGAACTAAGACCCTGCAAACCAAAAAATTTTGCCCCCCCCCAAATTAATTTTCTTTCAGTTGATAATAAGCAAAGGAATGTATCATTTCAAGATGTTGTGTTTGTTAAAAATACTTTCATGTGTATCATATGATTAGGTCGATCACATGAGGCATGTTCAAATAAAGAAACTGAGGCATGAAAACCAGTCAGATAACCTCCTTAAGTACATATAGCTAATGAGGACCTTTTTGGAAGAGGGTCAGAAAAATCAGTTTTCTCTTTCATCTATGTCTACTTGGTAGTGATAAGAGGGTTCATTCTCTTGGAGTTCCAGTTTATGGAGGAGATTTGGCAGCAGAACTGTTACCACCTGTAACTGCTATTTATTTAGTATCTACTAGGTGCTTATATTCAGAGAAGGCAATGGCACCCCACTCCCGTATTTTTGCTTGGAAAATCCCATGGATGCAGGAGCCTGGTGGGCTGCAGTCCATGGGGTCGCTGAGGGTCAGACATGACTGAGCAGCTTCATTTTCACTTTTCACTTTCATGCATTGGAGAAGGAAATGGCAACCCACTCCGGTGTTCTTGCCTGGAGAATCCCAGGGACGGCAGAGCCTGGTGGGCTGCCGTCTATGGGGTCGCACAGAGTCGGACACGACTGAAGCGACTTAGCAGCAGCAGGTGCTTGTATGAGTGCATGCTAAACTGCTTCAGTCATGTCTGACTCTTTGTGCCCCTACGGACCATAACCCTCCAGGCTCCTCTGTCCATGGGATTCTCCAGAGGAGAATACTGGAGTGGATTGCCATGCCCTCCTCCAGGGGATCTTCCTAACACAGGAATTGAACCCGTGTCTCTTACATTTCTTGCATTGGCAGGTGGGTTCTTTACCACTAGCGCCAACCTGGGAAGCCCAATAAGTGCTTGGCTGTGTGCAAATACTTTACATGTTGCCTCATTAATCTTTATAATGGTCTTCTTTCTTTATAGATAGGAAACTGAGACCCAGACAGGTTAAAAACTTGCTGCTGCTGCTAAGTCGCTTCAGTCGTGTCCGACTCTGTGTGACCCCATAGATGGCAGCCCACCATGCTCTGCCGTCCCTGGGATTCTCCAGGCAAGAACACTGGAGTGGGTTGCCATTTCCTTCTCTGAAAAACTTGTTGAGGTACACACAACTTATACTTGCAGGAACTGGTCTTTCTGACTTGAAAGCTTGGGCTCTTACTACACACAGCTTCCTCCAGGGCACACACAGGTGAGAAGCTTAGTCTAGTGGCCAAATGGAGGAAAACGGGTGATTACAATACTGTATGCTAAGGGCTGTAGTGGGGTTACGGTGTGGTGTTATGAGGGCCAGTGGGACTACCTGGAGGAAGTCATCAAATCAGAGGCCTGATGGGACAGTAGGAGCTAGCCAGGGATGAAAGGGCGAAAGAGAATTTCAGGTTGAGTGGGCCAAAAGACATTCTCGTACCTGGGGGAAGTCTGAGTAACTGGGCAAAGGGCCATGGCTGGAGATGGAGAGACGGACTTGGCGAAGAGAAGAGAGGCTAGAGGGAAGTGTGGGGGGCAAGTGGAAAGAGCCTTGGAAGTTTGTGGAGGGAAGTTAGGTGTTTATCTTCAAGCCAGTAGGGAACATTTAAGGCTTTTTAGCAAAGGAGGGACATATATAAAAATTTGCATTTTATTAAGACCATTCTGGTAGCTGCAGGAAGAATAGATATGAGAGGGACTGGAAAGGGGGAGAAGTTGAGAGTGATTTTCAGAACTTTTCCTTGGACAAGTGGACAGAGTGGTGCCATTCACTGAGTCAAGGATCAGCCTCAGGATAAAAGTCTGTTGCAGTATCTAGGGATGTGATCTGATTCATTAGATCTGATTTTGCACAAAAATTCAGTGAATGTTTAGAACTAACTGGACAGACCTATGTTCATAACCATGATCTGCTTCAGGTTCAGAATCAGTTTAAATCTTAAGAGATGTGGGTATCTTTGTACTTATCCCCATATACTCTCCTATTTTAAAAAAATCTTGATTGTGTTTAATGCTTTTAAAAAATTAAGTTGAATTATACAAGCAACAATGGCTTTCATAGATTTACTCTTTTAGGTGAGTTTTCATCTGAAAAGGGAATACCAACATGAGATTTTAAAAACATGTATTTATATTGTCAAATTTGCAATTTTTCTAGGTATTGTACTAAAAATGTACAAAATTGAAGTAGTGCAATTACACAACACAACTTTTAAAAACTGGTGTGATGGCATGGTAAAGAAAATGTTATACAATGTAATATACTTGCTTATTGATTCCTTCCTCTAATATTTATGATCTTTAGAAAATGTTACTGTTTGTTGTTCTTAGCATTGTATAGAACATACAATATTAAAAATAATAAAATTACAGAGATGGAGAGAAATTTAGATAATTCAGTTCTCTCATTTTAGGATAATGGACATCAGGAAGTCCCTACAGCTGAGGAGTCTGAGGACAAGAATGTCCACTCCTTTGGTTGCTGTTGCTGCTGCTAAGTCGCCCCAGTCGTGTCCGACTCTGTGTGACCCCATAGACAGCAGCCCACCAGGCTCCCCCGTCCCTGGGATGCTCCAGGCAAGAACACTGGAGTGGGTTGCCATTTCCTTCTCCAATGCATGAAAGTTAAGAGTGAAAGTGAAGTCGCTCAGTCGTGTCTGACTCTTAGCAACCCCATGGACTGCAGCCTACCAGGCTCCTGCGTCCATGGGATTTCCCAGGCAAGAGTACTGGAGTGGGGCGCCATTGCCTTCTCCGACTCCTTTGGCTAGTGATACAAAAATCACTGTGTCCTTCAACATTCAAACTATTATAGGAAAGGAAGCTGACAACTTGAATCTTCATGCTCTTTCATTGCAATGGAAAGTGGAAAAAAATAGTTTTGTGGAAGGATTTGTATTGTCTCTTAAATACATCATTGAATCTTAACATCTGTTTTTAGATGCAATAAATCTTCTCCACAGCTGCTTTGGGAAAACAACAATATGAATCTTCATATTAAAGGTGCCAATAGCATATATATATATATATGTAGGATATTGGTCTGTAAAATATGAAATGGAAATCAAAGACTCTTGAGAGTCCCTTGGACTGTAAGGAGATCCAACCAATCCACTCTAAAGGAGATCAGTCCTGGGTGTTCTTTGGAAGGACTGATGCTAAAGCTAAAACTCCAGTACTTTGGCCGCCTCATGCGAAGAGTTGACTCATTGGAAAAGACTCTGATGCTGGGAAGGATTGGGGGTAGGAGGAGAAGGGGACGACAGAGGAGGAGAAGGGGACGACAGAGGATGAGATGGCTGGATGGCATCACCGACTCAATGGACGTGAGTTTGAGTGAACTCCGGGAGTTGGTGATGGACAGGGAGGACTGGCGTGCTGCAATTTACAGGGCTGCAAAGAGTCGGACACAACTGAGAGACTGAACTGAACTGAACTGAAAGTGTGCCAATGAAATTGTTATTATTAAACATTTGTGGAGCTTAGAATGTTTGCAAAATATTTGTTATTTGCATAACAAGTTTCCATACTTTCTAATAATGAAATATCTTCTTGGAAGTTGATAAAAAATATAAAGCAGTTTTAAGAGCTACATAAGAGCTACATATTTCATATACACTTAACAACATTGTATGTTCTAAACAGTCTATACTACTGTTGTGGCAAAAGAAGAGAATAAAAATTTATGTTTCCCTCAGCGACAAAGCAAAGTAGGTAAAAAAGTTTATTTAAATAAAGTTTTGACTGATAAAATATTGTTTCTAACATGTTCAGTGACTGGTCTCAGACAACATCAAACTCTTCATTATCAGAAATTATAAAGCACTGTAGACATTCTTTAATAAATGCAATGTAATATTTAGTGTATCTGATGCATCATATATGGTATAGGCTAGAGTCCGTGTATGAGAAAACAGAAAATATATATTTTGGTTTCTGTCCCTGGTTCTTGGCATAGTGCTCCCCAAACCCTTGTGAATTCCTAAGGGACAAGAGCACTAAGAAGCATCTTTTAATCTATAGGATCAGTGGCCTCCTAGATGGCTCCTGGATGAGGGCTGGTCACCAGAAAGAACCACATCATACTTGGAAGCTTGAAATTTTCAAGCCGGCTCTCTACTTCTCCAGAGAGGAGAAAGGGGGTGAAAACGGAGTTAATAATTCATTGTGCCTACTTGAGGAAGCTTCCATAACCCCAATAGCAGCATTTGGAGAGCTTCCAGATGAGTGAATACATTCACCTATGGAAGGGTGAAGCCTTCCGTGGTGGTTCAGACAGTAAAGAATCCACCTGCAAGGCAGGAGACCTGGGATAGATCCCCGGGTCCGGAAGATCCCCTGGAGGAGGGCATGGCAGCCCACTCCAGGATTCTTGCCTGGAGAATCCCCATGGACAGAGGAGCCTGGCGGGCTACAGTGCACGGGGTCGCCAAGGGTCTGCAGCGACCTGGCGACTGAATAAAACCCAGAGGAGGAAACCCGACCTAGAGGCGGGGCCAAAGGCGAGCCCGCCCCCGCCGCCTGTTTAGAGGGAGCCGAGCGCGCCGGTCGCGGGGAAGCTGAGTCTGAAGGCGAGCCCCTCGGATTCGTCCCGGCCGCGCCCGGCGGGGGTCAGGGGAAGGCTCCCGCGGGCGGCCAACATCCTGGATGGAGCACGTCTACGGACTGACCCGGTGCATGAAAAGGTAACAGCCGCCCAGGTGCCTGCAGCGGCCAGGGCCTCCTCTCCCACGGGGTTTTCCCCTGGAGTGCTGGTTCAGAAAAGGCGCCGGACCGGAGGCGAACCAGCCGTCTCAGCGAGGCCAGTCCCCTTCTCGAGTTCGCTGGCAATTCCTTCTCTCTCCTGGGAACCCTGTCTAGTCACCGCTGACCCATCCCAGTTTCTTTAGTCAGATACGAAAAAGATGTCAGTTTGTTTTCCAAAATTAGGGGAAGCAAAGCACGAGTCTAATATTTCGATGTTTGCCACTGGAGAACGCAAGAATTGGTCCCTGGGATTTAAATGATGCTCCAAGTATGGTGTGTGGTTGTGGGAACTCTCTCTGCTTGAGGAAGACTGGTTTCATAGTTGGGGCCACACAGTGTAGGTGAGAGAGGGGGGTTTGTGTTTGGTTTGTTTTTTCTGACACTAGGTGAAAACCATCTATTGAGGACCTCCCAGAGAAATAAAAATCAGCTAATGTTGAGGTTGCACCTTTCCCCCTCTTTGAGGAGAAAGAGGAAAGTTATTCTTGCTTGATTCTGAACTTAGAGAAAATGTCAGATAAAATGGATGTGTTTAGGCGTCACCTAGAAGTGAAATCTTTAGATTGCCCTTGAGTAACGCTTGGGCAAAAATCTCACTCCTGGGTGTGCAGCTGTGTAGGGCATTGGCTTGCACCTGGGCAATGAGCGGCCTGGTGTGGCCACCTCTGAAGAGACAACAGCAGCAATAACATTGTGATATTTATTGAGTATATGCTATGTGCGATTCTAAGTGAATTGCATATACTATTTTAATACCGAGTGCTCTTTTGAGAGCTTTAATGTATTATTATTTAGTTTTGATGAGTATATGAAGTAGCTGCTGTTGTTATAGTCCCATTTTACAGAGGAGAAAGCAAAAACAAGAGTTTTTCAAGTGGGTAAATGCCCCGTTCTCCAGCTACTGCAAGTATAGGCTCCTAACAGCTCACAGTTGCACCTCCTTTCAAGAATTGCCCTCACTGATGGAAGCTGCCTTGCCACGAAAAGCCCCAGTGGTTACACTCCAAGACTTTTGGTGACCTGCCTGCTCCAAGGGGAACCGCTTTGCAGTGCATTCATGGTCTACAGCTGCCCATGGGACGGGGTGGGCTACAGCTGGGCTCATGTCTTTGCTTCTTGCCTTTCGCTGTCCTGGTCGCCACATTTCCTTATAGTTTTCACCTGAGAACCGCCCATCATTGCACACAAGAGTCTTTGTCTCAGGGTGTGCTTCTGCGAATCTCAACCTGAGACAACTGCTCTGCTCTGCAGTAGGCATACCTTGGGTTCGGTTGCAGACCACAGCAATAAATCAAATATCACAATAAACTGATTCACATGAATTTTTTTTGTTTTCCTGTTCATAAGTTATATTTACACTATACTGTTAGTTATATTTACACTATACTAGTCTGTTAAGTGTGCAGAAGCAGTATGTCCAAAATAATGTACATACCTTAATTAAAAAGTAACGCTAAAAATTGCTGACCATCATCTGAGCCTTCAGCAAATTGTAATCTTTTTGCTGATAGACTTACTCAATGCAGGGTTGCCACAGCCTTCAATTTGTTTGAAAAAAAAAAAAAAAAGCAAACCAACAGTATCTGTGATGTACAGTAAAATGAAGTATGCCTGTACTGGGTTGTGAAGTTTTCAGAGTTTTATTCTTAATTTCCTAGCGGAAATTCTATAGAAATACAATCCATCAGTTTTAAGCATGTCTCTATCAATTGACTTTCTCTTCTGGCTAACATATAAAGAGATATATAAAGGAAGTTATGCTGCTAAAATGTTATTTTATTTGCATAAAGAAAATAACAATATGGCTTCTTTAAGATGCTGTTTGGCCAGAAAAAACACTATTCCTACCAGGGATGGACATGGCCAGAGTAGGTAATAGATGAGTATTCATTGATTTCTTGATTGATGAACCTGATTATGAGGAGGAAATATATTAATACTGTTTTTAACAGCTTTATGGGGGGTATAATTGACATGGTGAAAGTGTATATTTTGATAAATTGTTTTGTGCATATGCCCACAAACCCTCACCACAATCAAAATAATGAAAATGTACATCACTCTTCAAAGTTTCTTCAGCCTCTTTCTGGTTCCAGGCAACCACTGCTTTTGTTTTAGTAACATAAGGTTGAAGAAAACCTCAGAGGTCATGAGCTTCAATTGCTCAGTAGTGGGGCATGCAGGGATTTCCACTGGGTAAGAGCATGAGGGAAGTTGATGTAACTAGGGGCAGCCAGCCTGCCATCTGCATGTAATAAAGAAGATGGGTACAAAGCTGGACACTGATGACAACTTTGGCATCAAGGCAAAGATTCCATGTGTGAGGCAAATTCTGATGAGTTTCAGGTAAACTTTGGGATAGCCCGGGGTTTTGTTACAATTAAAGGAGGCCCTGTGAGGGAGTAATGCCATCCTTGAAATGCACAGTCTAAATAAAAACATACAAATAAACCTTTCCATCCAAACTCAGAACTCCCAGTCTGGTACTGGAAAAGGAATCTCCTGGAGGGTGGGGCAACTGATTTCTGCCCTTTAAGTTCATGCCCTCTTACTGGCTGCTGCTGGATACAGGGGACATACTTTCCCATTTTAACCCTTTGGCTCAAGTTTGCTATATCAGCTCAGCTCAGACGTGTTTAGAATGTTCCGAGGCACTGCTGAAAGCTCTGGCAAAAGCAGCAGAGATAACACAGGGAAAGCAGTAGTTCTAGATAATCTGGCATTTAAAACCTATGGGCTTCCCTGGTGGCTCAGAGGTTAAAGCGTCTCTTGGGTTCTATTCCTGGGTCGGGAAGATCCCCTGGAGAAAGAAATGGCAACCCACTCCAGTACTCTTGCCTGGAGAATCCCATGGATGGAGGAGCCTGGTGGGCTACAATCCATGGGGTTGCAAAGAGTCGGACACGACTGAGCAACTTCACTTCACTTTCTATCTTTGCTTTATGAGCCTTTCTCCCATGTCTGGAAATCCCCTTTTTTGTTTCCTCAAAGTTCAAGCCAAACCCAGTTCACTGCTAACTCCTTCCACCTCTCACTTTTTTGCCCCTTTCTGGAAGATTCTTAGAGCACAGCAACTGATGGTTAGCTTCATAATCTAGCCCTTGATCTTAGCAATCTAGATCTCAATGGTCTAGATCATTGCTGTCCAACAGAAGTATAATGCAAACCACAGATATGAGTCACACATTTAATTTTAAATTTCCAATGGCCTCATTTTAAAAAAGAGAGAGGGAAACAAGTGAAATTATTTTATAGTAATATATTTTCGAGTCAATGTCTTCAAAATCTCATTTCAATAGGTAATCTATATAAAAATTACAGTGACATATTTTACATTGTTTTATACTAAATCTTTGGAATTCAGTGAGTACTTATAGCTCATCTCCATCTGTATGAACTGTATGTACATACTGAATAGTGCAAGTCTAGCTATAGCATCATGGCCTGGATCCACAATTAGCTGAATGTTCTGTGGAAAAGAGGCATAGAATATGAGTTTTCTTTTGGACACACTGAGTTTGGGGTGTGAGCTTTTGGAAATGCAATTCTAGAATAGCAAGACAGCACCTTTCAACTTCGTTTGTCAGAGCAACATGTACCACCTCCGTAGTAAGTTCCCAATTCCATCCTGTCCTTTGAACCCACACCTTAGAATTTTCCCCTCATCTTAACTTGCTCTAATGTATGTTCTACTCTAGTCAGTTCATCTTTACATTATTCTCCATCAAGTAAGTACTTATTATATACCCTTTTCTATTTACTTATACCCACCCACTCTACTGTTCTTGCCTGGAGAATCCCAGGGACGGGGGAGCCTGGTGGGCTGCCGTCTATGGGGTCGCACAGAGTCGGACACGACTGAAGCGACTTAGCAGCAGCAGCATGGATAGAGGAACCTGGCAGGCTATAGCCCATGAGGTTGCAAAGTGTCAGACACAACTTAGCAACTCAACAACAATAAACTTATTTTGTCTCTCCTTCAGGTACCTTGAAAAGAGTTGAGCAGAAGAATGGGCACTATTTTACTTAAACATAAAAAACCATTCAGCCAATGAACTGTAATTCAGCATGAGCAATTATTCTAAACATAACTTGGTTAGTATTCTTAACTTCATGCTAATTAATAGCTATTTAGTTTTAAGAATGGGCCGCCCTGGTGGCTTATTGGTAAAGAATCCATCTGCCAGTGTAGGAGATGTGGGTTCAATCCCTGGTTCAGGAAGATTCCCTGGAGAAGGAAATGGCAACCTGCTCCAGTATTCTTGCCTGGGAAATCCCATGGACAGAGGGGCCTGGCGAGTTACAGTCCAGGGTCACAAAGAGTCAGACATGACTTAGTGACTAAACAACAAGTTTTAAGAATAGCAAAACCTGTAATATCTCAAAAATTTTTTTTTCTAATTGTAAAAGTGATGAATGATAATGACATTATTCTGGTTAAAAATTTTTTTAAAAGGGTGATAATGAGCAATATCTCAAAGATACAAAAGAAATGGATACTTTTATCCGTTGATGGTAGTAATGTAAATTTCTACAGGGATTTTGGAGGACAGTTTGGCAATATGCTTTACAATTCAAAATGTGCATACCTTTGTCTCTGCCATGCCAATTTTCGAAATTTATGTCACAGGAATAATTGGCTAAGTGCACAGATTTGTGTGTGCAATTATGTTGATCCTATTATTGTTTGTATTTTTTTTTAAAGGAAACAACTTCCTTTTCAACAACTATTTATTGGACATTATAGTAGGTGTGCATGCTCAGTCACTTCAGTCGTGTCTGATTCTGCAACCCCATGGACTGTAGCCCACCAGGCTCCCCTGTCCATGGGATTCTCCAGGCAACCATACTGGAGTGGGTTGCCATTCTCTTCTCCAGGGGATTGTCTTAGAAGATAGCCTTCAGTCAGTAACACTATTTTGAAACTGAATTCTGTAGATAAAAAGAAAACTACTTCCGTATAGTTTCACTGTCTGATGCAGGTGACCACTATTCAACTGAGTTGACATGAGTATAAGCTACACTCGTGGGGTCTCTCATACTCATAACAAGAAATATCACTTCGTCATACAAACAACTCTCAATTTGCTTTAATGGTCCTGTTGTCTTAGTTATAATCAAATTTGTCTACCAATATAACATGACCAGTGAATCCCACACTTAGTGCTTCAGAAGTTCTAAGTAAATCTGTTTCTTTATTTCAATAAAATGTCTATGCAGAGATAGAAGTCAGTATTGCATAAATGTAACAGTCTGTTATCCAGGCTATAAATCCTTTCCAAATTTTTAGAAGAAATTGCGTCCATGGTGGCAGATCAATGTAAATACACTTTATTTTACAGAGCAAAGATTTGGAAAAGCTGAAAACATTGTTCATTCGATCTAAGCAGAGAAGCCCAGAAAATCTCAGAGAGGTAAAGGGATAAAAAAAGGTTTTTTTCTGATATATGATTATGCCAATGTTTTTAATAACACTTTTCTTCTATCATTTTAAGCAAATATAAGTTAACACTATAAAAGAACCAGGCAAAATTATTTTTCTTATTTTTCTGCTTTCCTAATCCCTGTGTTAATTTTGGAGTTTTAGAAAACAAAATGGGATTAAATAAAGTTGGCTATAATATTCATATTTTCTTTTGATCTAGTGAAACAATCTTTAATTTATTTCATATATTAATTAAAGAAATATTAATCATTGAGTTACTATTATGTGTTATGTTTGAGGTATGTCTTTGAGATACTTGATTTTGAATATAAATAAATTTATTTAAACATATTAAAATGCTTTCACAGTCTTTTGGACTCTGTGGGAGAGGAAGAGGGTGGGATGATTTGGGAGAATGGCATTGAAACATGTATAATATCATATAAGAAACGAATTGCCAGTCCAGGTTCGATGCAGGATACAGGATACTTGGGGCTGGTGCGCTGGGATGACCCAGAGGGTTGGTACGGGGAGGGAGGGGGGAGGGGGGTTCAGGATGGGGAACACGTGTATACCCATGGTGAATTCATGTTGATGTATTGCAAAACCAATACAATATGGTAAAGTAATTAGCCTCCAATTAAAATAAGTAAATTTAAATTAAAAAAAAAGCTTTCTGTAATGTTAATTTACTAATATTTGAACAAACTTCAAAGCAGTCCGTTATATAGACATGAATTTCTGTCCATAAGACTTTAGGTGGACCTTCTCCTGTTAAGAGTTTAATTTACTTTTTGTAGTATGGGTAAATTGGATTTACATTTGTTGTTTTTAAGCCTCTAAAGAACATTTTATAAACCTGCTTTAAGTAAAGAGTATTGATTTTTAGGCATTTTAAGATATAAAGCAGTTCAGAGTATCCTAAAAAAGTGCTATATTACAAATACTCATTGTCTTTGGCATCAGACATTTCTGACAGTGCTTTCTGTACTTATGCCATTGCCTTGAATCCACCTATACCATTTTAGTCTGGGAGGATTCAACACTGCTATGTATCATAGCCATGTAAGTTCCTATAACTACAAGCTGAAATTCTTGTTTGGTTACAGACAGTCCTTAACAGTGAATTTACAACTTGGAAGAAGTAGTGTAAATAAACATGATTTAAGTTAAATTTATCTTTCTCATAGAATCTAAATTTAAATACAGAATTGTGTTCCTGAAGGTGTAAAAGTAGATATTTACTCACTCTTCATGACTCATGTGAGATTTTAGTTTGGAAAACTTGGACATTCAAACTGTGTGGGTGAAAAGTAATAACTGGATACTGATGACTTGTTTTTATTTTGGGTTTCAGTTACCTGAGATTTAGACCCATTTATTTGAATTAATTATTGTTTAGTACGGAGAAGGCAATGGCACCCCACTCCAGTACTCTTGCCTGGAAAATTCCATGGACAGAGGAGCCTGGTAGGCTGCAGTCCATGGGGTCGCTGAGAGTCGGACACGACTGAGTGACTTCATTTTCACTTTCACGCATTAGAGAAGGAAATGGCAACCCACTCCAGTGTTCTTGCCTGGAGAATCCCAGGGATGGGAGAACCTAGTGGGCTGCTGTCTCTGGGGTCGCACAGAGTTGGACACGGCTGAAGCAGCTTAGCAGCAGCGGCATTGCTTAGTATACCCCCTGTATTTTGCTGAAGCTAAATTTTTTTTTAGCTTTTTATGTTGATAATTTTAGGCTTACAGAAGAGTTGCAGAGATGGTACAGATGGTTCCAATAATACTCTCTATGCAGTCTCCCTATATGTTAACAGCTCATATAGCCATGGAACAGGGACCAAAAGTAAAAATTAAGATTAGTTTAACAAACACTGTAAACTAAACTACAGACTATTTAGATTTCCCTAGTATTTCCACTGTGCTTTTTCTGTTTCTGGATTCAAGTCAGGAGACAGTGGTGCTTTTAGTTTTCATGTCTCCTCCTTGTTGTTCAGTTGCTAAGTCATGTCCAGCTCTTAGCAACCCCATGGACTGCAGCATGCCAGGGTTCCCTGTCCTTCATCTCCGAGAATTTGCTCAGACTTATGTCCACTGAGTCCATGATGCCATCCAAACATCTCATCCTCTGTCACCCCCTTTTCCACCTGCCTTCAATCTTTCCCAGTATCAGGGTCTTTTCCATTGAGTCAGCTCTTTGCCTCAGGTAGCCAAAGTATTAGAGCTTCAGCTTCAGCATCAGTCCTTCCAATGACTATGCAGGACTGATTTTGTTTAGAATTGACTGGTTTGATCTCCTTGCTATCCAAAGGACTCTCAAGAGTATTCTTCAGCACTGTAATTCAAAAGCATCAATTCTTCAGCACTCAGCCTTCTTTATAGTCCAACTCTCATATCTGTACATGACTACTGGGAAAGCGATAGCTTTGACTATACAGACCTTTGTTGGCAAAGTGATGTCTCTGCTTTTTAATATGCAGTCTAGATTTGTCATAGCTTTCCTTCCAAGGAGTAAGCATCTTTTAATATCATGGCTGCAGTCACTGTGCGCAGTGATTTTGGAGCCCAAGAAAATAATGTACGTCATCATTTCTACTTTTTTTCCCATCTATTTGCCATGAAGTGATGGGACTGGATACCATGATCTTAGTTTCTTGAATGTTGAATTTTAAGCCAGCTTTTTCATTCTCCTCTTTCACCTTCATCAAGAGGCGCTTTAGTTCCTCATTGCTTTCTGCCATTAGGGTGGTGGTATCTGCATATCTGAGGTTATTGATATTTCTCCTATAAATCTTGATTCCATCTTATGAGTCATATAGCCTGGCATTTTGCATGATGTACTCTGCATACGTTAGATAAACAGGATGACAATATATAGCTTTGACGTACTCCTTTCCCGATTTTGAACCATCAAAGGAAAGAATGAACAAAATAAAAAGATAACCAGTAGAATGAGAGATAATTTTTGCAAGCCATTTATGTGATAAGAGCTTATTATCCAAAATGTGTAAGAAGCTGTTGCAATTCATAGCAAAAAAGCAAATAACCAGATTAAAAAATGGGCAAAAGAACTAAATGGATATTTTTCCAAAGAAGATGTACAAGTGGCCAACAGCTATATGAAAAGATGCTTAAGGTCACTAATTGTCAGGAAAATGCAAACTAAACTACAATATCACCTCATACCTGTTAGGATGGCTGTTATCAAAAAATCAAAAGACAGCAAGTATTGGCAAAGACATGGGAAAATTGGAATCCTTGTAAATAATTGTTTTTGAGAATGAAAAATGGTGTAATCACTGTGGAAAACAGTATGGAGGTTTCTCAAAAATAGAACTACCATATGATCCGACAGTCCCACATCTGGTATTTTTCCAGAAGAATTGAAATCAGAATCTTGAAAAGATACTAGCAACTCTGTGTTCACTGCAGCATTACTTATTTACAAAAGCCAAGGTGTAGAAATATCTAAATGTCCATCAACATATGAATGGATAAAGAAGTAGTATATCTTTACAATGGAATGTTATTTAGCCTTCAAAAAGAATGACAGTTCTTATACACATAAGAGTATGAACAAACCTTGAGGACATTATGCTAAGTGAAATAAACCAGTCACAGAACAACAAATACTACATGATTCCACTAACATGGGGAATCTAACATAGTAAAACTCATAGAAGCAGGGAGTAGAGAGATTTCCCTGGCTGTCCAGTGGCTAAGACTCAGAGCTTCCAATGCAAGGGTTTGATCCCTGGACGAGGAACCAAGATCCCTCATGCCGCATGGCACTGGCCAAAACAAAAACAACAAAACACCAAAGCAAGCAAACAAAAACCAGGGAGAGGGTCCAGGTGCCCTCCTGCCCTCCGGGAGGCTCACCCAGCTCCTGTGAGAAGGACGCTCTGTAGACTTGGAGCCGGCCGGTTCCCTCTCCTTTCCGACTGCCGGGGCAAACATAACCTCAGGAGTGTACGTTGCCGATGAAGTATGCTGCATTCTTTATGACAGGAAAGTTCGGAAGTGCTTGCTGCCAGAAGAAATCAAGAACAGAAAGAAGGCTGTCATCGTGTGTCTCAGTGCAGACAAAAAGTGCATCATTGTGGAGGAAGGCAAGGAGATCTTGGTGGGAGATGTTGGTGTCACCAAAACCGATCCTTTCAAGCATTTTGTGGGGATGCTTCCTGAAAAAGATTGTTGATATGCTCTGTATGATGCAAGCTTTGAAACAAAGGAATCCAGAAAAGAGGAGTTGATGTTTTTCCTGTGGGCACCAGAACTATCTCCTCTGAAGAGTGAAATGATCTATGGGAGCTCCAAGGATGCCATCAAAAAGAAGTTCCAAGGCGTAGAACACAAATGTCAAGCAAATAGGCCAGAAGACCTCAATCGAGCTTGTATTGCTGAAAAGCTAGGTGGATCCCTAATTGTAGCTTTTGAAGGATGTCCTGTGTAGACCATCATCTGGTACCACAAATCAAAAGCTTCCATGTTTAATGTTATCCTCTTGCTATATATAAGTAAAGCAGAATATAGGGACTCGGTGAAGGGGAGCTGTCTTGTCATTTTGGGGGGGGGGTAAACTGTTCTATGAACATGTGCAAATGGCCCTAAATAAATCTAAACTCTAAAATTTTATTGGTGTGAAGTTAAATTCTTACTGGCCAAATGCCTGTTTGGATGCATTGGCTTGTTATAAAGATTTTTGTTAAAGCTCATGATTTTTAATAGTGCAGTTCACAAACCAGTAGAAGGCCACAAGAAGAGAATCATTGCATGTTAACCTCAGCAGTTACTTTGATTCTTTTTTGCTTAGAGAATTGGTCATAATCTGGTTGTAATTTTGGCCCAAATTTATTTATTTTGTTGAGCTAAACTGCATAATGGAAAATAATTCTCCTCACAACATATTACAGCACCAAAATGCTAACCTAGTAATTCACTGGACGTGTGCTGGAGACTGCCTTGAAATGGTGTAGGCTTAAAACCAGCGCTGATCTTGCAGAGCTTCTCCCACTCCTAGGGCTGCTCACTCCCAGGTCTGGTCAGGAGGCTGTTCTGAGAGTGACCTTGTACCCTAGCAATCAGGAGAATGTGCACCGTCTTGTAACAGTGAATCATAAAGCAGATCCAGGCTCCAGTGTAACCCACTTTGTTAATGAAAACAGTGAGGGTGGTATATTGACAGACTGCGACTTCATGCTGTCTTTAATTAACTGTGTCTCCTTCAGAACTTTGTTGCCTCTGGTACTATAAAGTGTGGAAGAACATGACGTTTACTCTAGGGCCTGGGAGAACTTCTTACTCACCTAGGGTAGCTTGCAAGTGTAATTCTGGGAGCAGATATGACTGATGACTCTCACGGGAAGCCACGCTGAGGACACCTGGAAGTAACTGTCCTTCATATCATAGGCATAACACTGAACAACCTAGAGATGCACAAACAGTGGAATTTAGAAGTAGCAGTACTGACTTTATGTAATAAAGGAAGCATTTTTAACTTCGAAAAACAAAAAAAAACCCAGAGAGAGTAGAACAGTGCTTTCCAGGGACTGTGGTGAGGGGATAATGAAGAGTTATTACTTAGTAGCTACAGAGTAGTTACAGAGTTTGTATGTGGGATGATGGAAAAGATTTGGAAACAGTGGTGATGGTTGCCACCAACTGTACACTGAAAAATGTTTAAAATAGACATTTAGAAGATATGGTCATGATATGTAGAAGTTAATACTTAGGTTTTAAACACCCTATAATTTCAAAATTTTTAATCAAGTAGACTTTGCAGAAAACTTACATAGCAGGTCAGAAAATGAGGTTTTTTAGTTAAGTGATTTTATAAATAGTAAGTTGTACATCGTAAATAGCAAATTGCAAACAAATAATAACACAAAACTATACTCATCTAACTTCCCTGGTGGCTCAGACTGTAAAGTGTCTGTCTACAATGCGGGAGACCCGGGTTCGATCCCTGGGTCGGGAAGATCCCCTGGAGAAGGAAATGGCAATCCACTCCAGAACTATTGCCTGGAAAATCCTGTGGACAGAGGAGCCTGGTAGGCTACAGTCCATGGGGTCGCAAAGAGTCGGACATGGCTGAGTGACTTCACTATCCATCTATCACTATACTCATCTAGGAATAAAATGGAATTTTAATTATTTAGTAATGGAAAGGGACATTCAAGGATCATCCTTATAAATATTCTTCAACAGGTGAATGGATAAACAAACTGATATACCCATACAATAAATACAACTGAATAATAAAAAGGGCAAACTGTTGATTCATACAAGACGGGTGTGCGTATGTAGTCGATTGCTCAGTTGTGTCCGACTCTTTGGGACTCCACGGACTGTAGCCTGCCAGGCGCCTCTTGTCCATGGGATTTCCCAGGCAAGAATACTAGAGTGGGTTGCCGTTTCCTCTTCCAGGGAT
This sequence comes from Ovis canadensis, assembly GCF_042477335.2. NCBI lineage: Eukaryota > Metazoa > Chordata > Mammalia > Artiodactyla > Bovidae > Ovis > Ovis canadensis. Next base: position 87,628,495 of record NC_091250.1, on the reverse strand, counting down.
TGAACCAGCATCTCTTGAGTCTCCCACATTGGCAGACAGATTCTTTACCACTAGTGCCACCTGGGAAGCCTACAAGACAGGGATGATCTTAAGTGAATTTTGCTAAGCCAGGCACAAAATGTACTGCATTGTGTGATTCTATTTATATATCATGGACAGCAAAATTATAAAGAAAACAATTAGTGTTTGCCAGGAATTAGGAGTCAAGCAAGGGGTTACCTAAGAGTGGGCTTGCTAGGTTGTATGATAATTCTGTAGCTTTTTTGAGTAATTGCCATACTGTTTTCCATAGCAGCTGCACCATTTGCATTCCCAGCAGCATTGCCCAAGTGTTTGTTTTTTCACATCGTCATCAATACTTGTTATTTTTCTACTACTACTATTATCCCAGTATGGCTCAGTCGGTAAAGAATCCATGTGCAATGCAGAAGACCCAGGTTTGATCCCTGGGTGGGGAAGGTCCCCTGGAGAAGGAAATGGCAACCCACTGCAGTACTCTTGCCTGGAAAATCCCATGGACAGAGGAGCCTGGGAATTTACTGTCGTGGGGTCGCAAAGAGTCCGACTTGACTTAGCGACTAAATCACCACCACAATTATTATTACTGCCATGTTAGTGGGAGTGAACGGTATCTCATTCTGTATTTGGTATGCATTTCCCAAGTGGCAAAGGATGTTAAGCATCTTTTCATGTACCTTTTTATGACTGTTTGTATACTTTCTTTGGAGAAATGTCAATTCAAGTCCACTGCTGCTGCTGCTGCTAAGTCGCTTCAGTCGTGTCCGACTCTGTGCAACCCCATAGATGGCAGCCCACCAGGCTCCCCCGTCCCTGGGATTCTCCAGGCAGGAACACTGGAGTGGGTTGCCATTTCCTTCTCCAAAGCATGAAAGTGAAAAGTTAAAGTGGAGTCACTCAGTCATGTCTGACTCTTAGCGACCCCTTGGACTGCAGCCCACTACATACTTTTAATTGGCCATTTGTATTTTGTTACCAAATTGTGAGTTCTTTATGTATTCTGAATATTAAACCTCTGTCAAATATATGGTTTGCAAGTATTTTCTTCCATTCTATAGGTTGTCTTTTCACTTTCTTTGATAATGTCCTTTGATGCAAAAAGTCTTAAGTTTCTATAGAGTCCAATTAATTTTTTTCTGTTGCTGCTTGTGTGTTATATCTAAGAATTTATTACCAAATCCAAGGTCATGAAGGTTTACCTCTGTATTTTCTGGTTTAATATTTTTCTTATATTTACATAATTGATCCACTCTTTTTAAGTTAATTTTTATATATGGTATGAGGTAGGGGTTATGAACATGTCTTTGTTTTTAGACCTTTAAGAAATGCAAACATTTTAAAGATTTAGTAGCCACTTCACAGTTCTTTCTCAGTGATAGCAGGCAGATGCACTATTAATGCATATTAAAACCTAATACTTGGAAAAAGGGGAAAAAAAGGCATGCTTGAACTCTTCACCTCAGATGTCTTTAATAAAAGATTCTTGGACACCATCAGATTTTGTTTTTCTGGTGCTTGCTTTTTCTTAACTGTTTTGCTGGCCTAGCTAGGTTTTGAAATATTCCTTACCAACTTCTCCGCATAGTTTGAGGCCCTAACATCATGGCACTTCGTGAGTACAGGGGAAGACCATCTCCTCACTATGTCAGTGTCTCCTTCCCTCCATAGAAGTTTTGCTCTGTTATCATAGCAAATTCTCATGAATCTAGATATGGAAGATTTTAATGATCACTATCTACCACCTAAAAAAATGATTAGACTTTAGAGAACACATAAAGTCTATCCTTGTTTTGGTTATCAGAAACATTGAAGGGATCTGAGCTAATTGCAGAGGATCATAATCTTTTTCCTTCATCCCCTTTCTAAGCTATTTGTTTATTTATTTTCTTTCTTCTTCTTCTTTTTTTTTTTAAACTTCAACTATGTCTAAAGAGAATAGGTCATTTCACAGTTTGCCAAATGAAGTACAGCTCCAACTTTGCCAGACCGCAATCTATCAAGAGTAACTGACACATAAATATTCCATTTGGGTCTTGGCAAACCCCTTAAGAAAGGCAGGGACAGATGGTGAATAGAGTGTAACAAAACTTTAAAGACAAAAGACGTATTACGAATTGAAAAGTGACTAAAAGAAATATGTAATAATTTGGGGTTTGTGCTTTAAACTCTGTAATGATGAATTTTCCAACCAACCTGAAGGAAATTAGAATTGAAAATAGGATGAAGATCAAAATTTATAAGCAAATACCAAACCAATTTAAAAATGACTGGACTATTGTAACAGTCTCCTTATTTGTCAAGAAAGAGGAAAAACATGCAAAATGTATTAGGTAAGGTACCCTGAATTTTGTGATAAAGGTTGAAGTTGACATTTGCAGTCTGGAGTTGCCCAAAATCTTTTGAAACAAACTCTGCATTTTAATATTTCCCCATAATGTTAACCTCACCATTTCAATGTAGAATATTAACCAAAACAAAACAAAAAACCAAAAACTTAGCTTTTCCAGTCCCTCCTCACTTTCTTTTAGAGTATCAATACATGATTTCTGCTAAGTTGCTTTAGTCGTGTCCAACTCTGTGCGACCCCATAGACGGCAGCCCACCAGGCTCCCCCGTCCCTGGGAGTCTCCAGGCAAGAACACTGGAGTGGGTTGCCATTTCCTTCTCCAATGCATGAAAGTGAAAAGAGAAAGTGAAGTCGCTCAGTCATGTCTGACTCTTAGCAATCCCATGGACTGCAGCCTACCAGGCTCCTCTGTCCATGGGATTTTCCAGGCAAGAACACTGGAGTGGGGTGCCATTGCCTTCTCCAGTGCATGAAAGTGTAAAGTGAAAGTGAAATCGCTCAGTTGTGTCCGACTCTGTGCGACCCCAGAGATGGCAGCCCACCAGGCTCCCCCCTCCCTGGGAGTCTCCAGGCAAGAACACTGGAGTGGGTTGCCATTTCCTCCTCCAATGAATGAAAGTAAAAAGTGAAAGTGAAGTCACTCAGTCATGTCCAACTTTTAGCTACCCCATGGACTGCAGCCTACCAGGCTCCTCCATCCATGAGATTTTCCAGGCAAGAGTACTGGAGTGGGGTGCCATTACCTTCTCCAATACATAATTTAGATTCTGACAAATATAGCTTTATGACATTTGGTTTGCAATTAATGGGCTTTCCTGGTGGCTCAGATGGTAAAGAATCCACCTGCAATGTAGGAGACCCAGGTTTGATCCCTGAATTGGGAATATCTCCTGGAGAAGAGAATGGGTACCAACTGCAGTATTCTTGCCTGGAGAAGTCCACAGACAGAGGAGCCTGGTGGACTACAGTCCTTCGGGGTCACAAAGAGTCAACACAACTGAGCGACTGATACTTTCACTATTTTTTTTGTCAATTAACGTATGTGGGGGAAGGATTAGACATGGGATACCCATTTTGCTGATGCAAAGACTGGCAAAAAACATGTGATTCTTTGTTCAGGTGTGGTGGCTGGCCCCAGTTTCCTGACTATGGTAGAGATAAAATGGTTCTGGGATCTGCCCAGCATTTTCACCAAAGTTATTCTTGTAAGTTTTGCCTACAGGCTATTTCACTAACCTTTCTAAAGATTCTATAATCCAGAGATCCCCAACCTCTGGGCCACAGACCAGTACCTCCTGTTAGATCAGTGTTGGTATTAGATTACAAAAAAGTGCACAATAAATGTAGTGCATTTGAATCATCCCCAAACCAGCCCCACCCCCCACCATGGCATCTACTCCATCGAAAAATTGTCCTGCATGAAATCAGTCCCCAGTGTCAAAAAGGTTGGCGACGGCTGCTATAAGCTATCTAGTGCCCATAGTAAATCCTTTCTTTCTTTAAACCAGAGTAGATTCTTTTGTCTGCAACCAGAACCTTGCTTAATATAAGATATATTGTGTATGTGAGTCTTGGAAAGCGTTAAAAATAGTATAGCATTAACATGAAGCCTCATTTAAAAAATCATGGATATTTAGAAATTTTAATGGTGAATTACTTTTTAAAAAGTACCAGGTCATTCAGTGAAGATTGATATTAATATGTATTCAAGTTTCCCTTTCTTTTAAATGGAGAATAAAACCAAATGAATCAGTGTATCTATAAATAATAATATTCATAGGCTCTCTTAGAGTTCAATATGCAGTATACATGTATAGCCATAAGAATATTAATGAGGACATTTTATGTAGTTTTTGAATGTGGAGGTATTAAGTCTTTCTACTCCTAATAAAGGTACTTTGATTTCTTTTTATCCACTGAGAGTAGTTGTAGCTATGTTCTAAACAAGAAAAAATTATTGAGAAAGATCACGATTGGAATCAAACTGTAATTCACAAATGTGTCAAATGCCTCAGAAGTATAAAATTAAGTGTTTAAGCATGGAAAACCTATTTAGTATTGGCATTCCTTCTCGTCACTCATGCAGGCTATTGAAGAATCATTCTGGAGTTACAATATAATACCAAAGCAGAGTACAGGCCTATGTGAATATTTTATGGTTTATTGTATGTGTGGCAGGCTTAAATTTTAATGCTGTGAAAGAAATGGGTAGCTCTGGAATCCTTGTGTCAACAAGATAGAAAACTGGTGATCCAATTAGTATAATGGGCGTCTGGCAGCCAAATGATGTACTTCAAAACCTGTCTGGGAATGACTGGCTCTCATCCGCACTTTTACAATATAAAGGGAAGAAAACAGAATGTGGAATCCTCCTCCTGTTTCTGTGAGGCCTTAACTGATTGAGTCTTGAATTCCAGACCTTTTCCATTAAAATGCTTGTCCTAAGTTTGTAAGTTCTCAGGTCTACCCAACTTCTCCTTCTTTTTCCATCACATCCTTACTGTTGGCCTCATTCTCATAATTTCTTGGTGGTCCTATGGACTGTTCTCCTATTGTTAGTTCATGGAAACTAATCATTATCTTGAGGCTATTTCTGTGATGTGGCAGTTACTTCAGGAATTTTTGATATTTTTTTCAAGTCTAAAGAGCTTTAGTCATAGTTTTAAAAAATTGTCATTAACATAAACAATACAGAGTCAGGAGTCTTCACATTGTAATCTTAGGATCCTCTTCTCAAAGGCAGTGAAAATAACATTGTAAAATTTCTCCTTGCCTTTTTCCCTTTTAGAACTAGAATCATAATTCTTTAAGTAGCCATCTAACTTTATTTTAAAATTCCATTCATTTGTATTATTATGTGCTGTATGTTGAGATACAGCCTGCTTGAGCCTCTTATGTTCCTCTACATCTTGCTGTATACATCCCCAGACTTTGCTGCTGTTGCTGCTGCTAAGTCGCTTCTGTCGTGTCCGACTCTGTGTGACCCCATAGATGGCAGCCCACCGGGCTCCCCGGTCCCTGGGATTCTCCAGGCAAGAATACTGGAGTGGGTTGCCATTTCCTTCTCCAGTGCATGAAAGTGAAAGTGAAGTTGCTCAGTGAAGTTGCCCGACTCTTAGTGACCCTGTGGACTGCAGCCTTCAAGGCTCCTCCATCCATGGGATTTTCCAGGCAAGAGTACTGGAGTGGGTTGCCATTGCCTTCTCTGCCCAAGTCTTTGACTTTTTTTTTTTTTTTAAACCTGGGCCATTTCTTGGAGTGTTTATGCACTTGGTAATCCTGAGAAAGTAATGCATTGCAGTTCACAGCACCTGATCACCTTTCAGACAAACCAACTTGCTTACTTCCTATTCTACAGCAGTGGATTTCCTATGTATAGAATCCTCCTCTGGGACTCACTATACTGTGTGTGCAGGCTCCACTGGGCCCTCCGCATTGCCTTGAGAGATCTGAGGACTGGTGCAACAATACTGATACTCTTGTTTCTCCTGCTGCAACTGGTAAAGTCCTTTGTCTCTGATTCAAGAGTCCCATGTCAGCATCCATTGAGCTGCGACAGGCTTCCTTATCAACTTGTATGGTTTTTTGTTGGAAGTCATCCTGCTTCTGCGATGTCAAATTTATTGAAGTAGGGCCCAAATCCTAATACTTTATTTACAAAATATCTTCCTTTTGAATAATTTAAGTCACTGTTATATATTCCATGCTTTTCCCTTAAAACATTATTATGAGGAATGTTGGTATTTTGTAAGTGAGGAATTGGAGCTTAAGTGATTTTTTTCAACGTTTTTTAATGTGTCTAGCTCATCAAGTGCTAGAATTCAGGCCTTCTCACTGATAACAGAGAGATGGTTGTGTCTTTGATAACTAATACTGCTGTCTTCTTTCCCATTCACATTCTCTGATAATTACACTTGCCTAATATGGAATAAAGAAATTATAACTGTTCTTCTAGGAAGAAAGAATTCTGGATAGTATAACTGCTAACTGAAAATCAGAAACTATCCCAATAGTCCATAGAACTTCTTAATATTTCATAGAACATGTTCTGGTCTTCACAAAAAATTACTCATATCAGAAAAAAACAAAATAAATGACATTTATTCTTAGCTTCAATTATGGTATTTCTCAAAGTGTGGTCCTCATCAGATAATCTGGACAGTCTTTTAAGAGTAGATTCCTGGGCTCTACCCCAGACTTACCAAATCAGAATTTCAAGGGTATCAAGGAATCTTGAATTTTTTAATCAACTGCCCCATGTCATTTTTATGTTTATTAGCACTTACCATGCATTATTACCAGGGTAGGTTCTAGAAACTAAGGATGGACTGCTCTTTTTGGCTAAAAATTGACAAATAGGGGAAAGAAACAGATTTACAAAACTTCTCTTGAATACAGTACTTTTAAAAAGTCTTGATAGAAGGAATGCAAGTCAACATCAAATTTATGTCTCCCATAAAGCCCAAAATCTGGCTTTATGTCATGAATTCAGCAGTAGTGATTTCAAAAAAACACCTGTATTTTGTGAAATAGCAGGGCTCATCTAATAAATTATTTTGCAGGGAGACTTTCTGTTCTGTGGTTGCATGACACCCTCTTTTGCCTGTTTATAAATCCATTCAACATATATTCATTGAGTGTCGACTTTCTGACCCAAGCGCCATTCTAGGCTAGGATGCTATAGCTAAGACCTTGAAGGGCCCCTGCCCTCAAGGTCTTTACGAGAAGAGGATGACAATTTTATTAAGAAAATAAAAAGTAAAATTCTTTACAGAAGAAGATGACAGGATTTTGTTAGCCAAAAATGACTTCTAACTCACAGAAAAGATGTTTTTGATATTCTTTCTCCCTAGATTTGAAGCTGAAAGTATGATTCTGAGACAAGGACACGTACCCTTGGAATGCTACTTGGTTCGTGCTGGACGTTTAAAGGTCATGTCAAGTAATATAAGCATGAACAAAAATACCAACGCTGAAAATTTAAGTGCGTTTGAAGAAGGAGACTTCATAGGGGTAAATACGGTCCCAATTTATTAGTCTCTCATCATTTTTAAAAATTAAGATTAAAAAAATATACTATAATATTGTCCTTGAGTATTATATATTTTGGTAATTGAAATGCTTAGTAAAAGCAGTTTTCCTTAGCACTGTAGAGCCAATTTATAGCCTATTGTATAGTTTGTCAATGTAGAGGACATACAAGATTATCAAGTGACTTATATGAGTGACTGACTGGTTAAATGAAGGAGTTACAAACCATGTAGCTCAGGAGCCAGGGTGGCATTAAGAAAGAGAAATGATGCTAAAACCAGTCCATTCTGAAGGAGATCAGCCCTGGGATTTCTTTGGAAGGAATGATGCTAAAGCTGAAACTCCAGTACTTTGGCCACCTCATGCGAAGAGTTGACTCATTGGAAAAGACTCTGATGCTGGGAGGGATTGGGGGCAGGAGGAGAAGGGGACGACCCAGGATGAGATGGCTGGATGGCATCACGGACTCGATGGATGTGAGTCTGAGTGAACTCTGGGAGTTGGTGATGGACAGGGAGGCCTGGCGTGCTGCGATTCATGGGGTCGCAAAGAGTCAGACGCGACTGAACTGAACTGATGCTAAAACACTTATGGATTCACGGGGCTCTTTCTGATTCTTTAAAGAAATGTTATCCTTTCAAAAGATTTTATGTGAAAGGGATAAAATTTAGGCTAAGAAAGCAGCTTGTATGTAATGATAAAACTTGCTTTATTTCTATATTTAGTCAAGGGCTCGTTGGATTTAGAGATCCTTGAAATCTGAAGTCCCTAGGTGGAGAGGTCTTGGGTTCGGTTCAGTCCTCAGTCGTGTCCAACTCTTTGCAACCCCATGGACCGCAGCCTAAATAAATTTCAAAGCCCAAAAATATTTACATTGAGAATGAATACTAAGGAAAATGAAGTGTCTCTAAAATGTTAGATCTTAATGCTCTGTGCTGTTAGGTCGGTAGATTTAATTAGATAACAAACCATCACAGAAGTACGGGAGGCAAAATCCCTCCTCTGTCCCCTTGGAGTTTTTCAGCTAGGTCTGAAAATTAAACCGACATAAAACAGAATAACAAGAGAAAAGCATATACATTTCTATAAGGTTTACATAACACAAAGAAGTAACAAAACCTAAATACTTTTATACCAGGTTGAAGAAAGAGAGGCAGTTGTGGGAATGTAACTAAAATATATGGGGAGGCTGAAGGAAGATTGAAAAAGATAAGAAGATAGGAATTATTTTAGCAAGGTCTGTTTGTACAGAATTCTCTTGGCTTTGACTCCCCATGGAAGAATGTTCTTTTCTCCTGGTATAGGGAGGGCATCTTTCAGAGAGGTGTTTTTTTTTTTTTTTAAATTAATTAATTTTAGTCCGTGCAGTGTGTGACTGCTCTGTAGTTGCAGCACGCAGGCTTCTCATTGCAGTGGCATCTCTTGTTGTGGAGCATGTGCTCTAGAGAGCTCGGGCACAGTAGTTGTGATACACCAGCTTAGTTGCCCCAAAGCATGTGGGATCTTCTGGGATCATGGATAAAACCCTTGTGCCCTGCATCGACAGCCAGATTCTTAACTACTAGACCACCAGGGAAGTCCCTACATGGGAGTTTTTGATATATTCAGGAAGAAAAGGGGAGTTTAGAATGCCCTTCTTAAATGTTGTTTTTAAAGTCTTTAGTTCTAAATAATTCTTATGTCAAAGTGGCATATTTGGGGGTGGGATATTCTGTCACCTTGATTATAGACCATAAAGCTTTTTCAGGGATTAAATTAGATAACGCACATAAAACTAATAGATCAGTGCCCAGCTGAACAGCACTCAGTAAATGGTAGTTAACAACTACCATTTTGTTGTTACTAATTATAATAAAAACAAATAATCATGTGCTATTGACAGATACATGCTCTTCAAATTAACTTTTTTAAAGTGTGCTTATAATGCTGCGTTATTAATGAAAGTGGTTGGTTGGTTCATTGCTGGGTCTATAATCTGAACCTAAAATGCGTATTCACAGAAACGTGCTGTGATGCTGCTGCAGGAGTTGTGTGTGATTCTGTTTGTTGGCAGTTGAAGTGCATTTTGTTACACAAGCCTTTGTCAAATGGAAAACAGAGACTTTCATTATTTTTGGAAAGTGATTTACAAGTGTTTAACAGTTCTTACAGCAGGCTCAGGGGTGTATTCTCATTCCCATATTATTTTAAAATTATTTCTTGGATAAATCTCACAAGACGTCTTGTTAGTTTCAGGGTGTTGATGATTCAACAGCAGCTGCTCTAAATTTTGTTGTTTTTTAAAATATAATTCAAGACAAATGGCTTTCTGAAGCTGTTTAGGCCATGTATTCCTAATCTGCCTATAAATTTTGATGTGCTAGATACTGGTGCAATGCCTAGTTGATCCCTTGGGAAGTCTGAAGTGAAAGCGTTGATTAGGTTCTTTTGGGCTGAGAGCCCTATTCAGCTATTTAGCTGGCAGGAAAGTCTTCATTTTTTCATTAGAGAAACTAGCGGCAGAAGAGTCTTACCTCAAGCCACTTATTGCTCTTAGCATGGTCACAAGCACTGGTTACTGGCTACTTACAACATCTGTTGCTGAGTCATTCTGGAAGCAAAGGAGAGCACTTGAATCTGTATTTGTTTCGAATGTTTTAAATGGGTATCTCTGTCAATACTTAGATCAAGCTCACGAGGTTTTCTGTGTGTTTGCTGGGATAAATCATTCTGTGATACACTCCTCGAATTCAGAGTGGACTATTCAATAATCTGACTTGAAAATGTCATAGGAAGTTTTGTGGATGTTTTAGTATTGATGAATATCAATTTAATAGACACATGCCATGTACTTTGTATTGAACCTGTGCTGTGGGAAGTTGATGGACTGGAAGACTTATGGCCATAGTAAGTTTCGTGTACTCTAAGGTCCTATGAAAAAAAGCATCAGAAATACAATGATATGAAGGATGTGGTTTTCTTTTTAAATATTATATCTGATTTATTATTTATGGACTATAAAAGGAAGGTAAGCTCCATTAACCCAGTGACCTTTATTTTTTCCCAAGCAGGATAATTGCATTCTAATGGAAACATAGGAACAGTAGGTATGGTAAATACAACTTCCTGTGCAAGTAGGGCAGCTCACATTAACCTCTGAAAGTGAGTTATGAGTTTCAGCATAAATTTACAAGCAACTCAAATTCTTTACCAAACAAAACAGAAAAATGCTGCCAATGTGTTAGCATAGGGAAAATCTAATAATACTTCTGGTGTTAATCTGATATCTTCTTTAAGTGTATTCTATTCTCTTTAAAGTGATAGTCATCAGTTTGATTCAAGACTGAACTTACAGCCTTACAGTAAGTGTCACAGTGTCATATCTCAAGTTGTGATGTGCCCTTACTTGGGAGTGCCATGAACATCTTATGTGAAAACCACAAAAATTTAGGGCTCCTATTCTGGCCACGCCTCACAGACTTTCTGTATTTCTTTTTTACATCTGATCATGTCTTCTGAATCTTAAGAGACTTAACTTTGAGAACTTCCTGGGATCCAGCCACAAGAAGGATGGAGTCTCAGTTCTGCTTTGGGTCCTTGATGCTCTGGAGTCACAGAGAGATGCCAGGGGAGGCTGTCAAATGGTGCTCAAATGCTAGGTCATGCATTATTGATATTCTCTGATAGTTCTTCACCTGCCAGAGAGCAGATGAGAAAGATATGGACAATGTATGTTTTTCAGAAGGTTGAATTGATTCAAAATTTAAAAGTGAGATACTCTCTATTTTAGACTTCTTTCTTTCTCTTTTGTGCTTAAGTATTATTTATTTCATGAAATAATGCTGACAATCCTAGGTAGTTGTTTTAATGTTCTTACACGACATACACAAGAAAACCAGAGGTTGCCAGCTATATATATCATATTCTTCCATCGCCAGATTTTTTTTTTTAATGAACCTATCTGGGAAATCTCCAAATCTGGAAACTAATGTACTTTGCAAAACTCTTTTGCCTGTATCAGGACTCAGAGGCCAGTGCTGGGATATGTCTCAAGATTCAGAAGACATTTGTGTTAAGTATATTACTTGCAGTAGTATTTAATTCATTTAATTCTCACAATAACTCTATTTGCTGCTATCCTTATTTCCTTTCACAGATTAAGGGAAAAAAGCTAAAAGATCATTAAGAAATTGTTTCAGGGACCGAGCTATTGAGCTGTAGGATTCACAGCCAGAGTCCTTAATGACTGTGATATGTCCATTAAGTGACGCTGTGAAAGATATAGACCTCTCATGAAGTTTTAGAGACTGCCCTGCAAGCTTGGAGAGATAGTTGTGAGCCTCCTGATTTCCAAGATAATTTAAAAAGCCTTTTTGTTTGTGCCAAGATTTACTACACAGTGATCCATTCCATAATATGCCAGAATATTTGTACAGACCTAGGCTTGTGGCCTGACTCACCATCTAAATCACAGACTTGTACACTCTGTGCCAACTGTCTGGTTGAATTGTAGGCAGAAATGTTCAGTTACTATTGTATATACTTCCAATTTTCCATAATTAGAGGTGGCCCTGGGAACTGAACAATAAGCAATTGGCACTCCTAGGCTACCTGACACTTGGTAGCCAAGCTCCTCTCCTGAGCAGTCAGAGAGACCTGAGCAATGGAAGCTCATCTCAGGAAGTCAGTGTGTTCCAGAAGTCAGTGACTGCCTTGTATTTGGGAAAAGAGATCCATGCAGGTATATCTAGTCCCATGCAGGAGCTCTGTTCTCTCCAGGCAGTGGGGTTGTCTCAGTGGTGTTTGCCTTTGAGGGAAAACAAATACCTTGCTGGAGACTGGGTAGCCACAGGAAACTTGAAAGTCCTAAAATTGAATGGGTGGTTATCAGCAGTATCTGATGTGGCTGTCCAAGAAAGTGGCAGTGGACGTTACAATCTCACAATTTTCTTTTACTAGTTTTATTTGTTTGCTCAGAAGTCAGTACATCAAAACCATTTCAGATTTTTGGCACTAGAGCCCTAGAAAGAAGAGTTCTATTATTGAGAAACAGAAAATTCCAGGAATGGCCATGAGGCCTCTTCAGCGGCATGCTTCTGATTATGCAGCCAGGGCGTAGGTTGTGCGAAAGCTTATCTCCAACAACCTTAAGAAACTTAGTGATTTTTAGATTTTGAGTATCTTACCAAGTTACTCACAGCACACTTATAGTTTCCAGATTTGTCTATATTTCTAATTCACTAAAAACCAATTCATTTAATATGAGCAAATTATTCAAGGAATCTGAAATCGCTTTAGTGTAGTGAACAGAATTTTGCCATCAGAGAGAACAAAGTTCTAATCCTGGCTCTGCCATTCACTTGCTGTGTGATTTTGGGAAAATGACTTAGCCTCTCTGAGCCTCAGCGGGCTCATTTTAAAATTGGGGATGATAAGACTCAGAGTGGGTGCAAAGTGAATTACAGAAAGCAACTCTGGGTAGTTATTGAGCCCTTACTATATGGCAGGTGCTGTTCCAGGCTTATGAATACAGTGGTGAACCTGAACTTGCTTTCAAAGAGCTTGTATTCAAAACGGAAGGCCCAGCTAACATGTGATTATAATAAAGCAAGGTGCAGGCTAATATTGTGGTGTGAAGCATGAGGGGCCTCAGGTACTCAGGGAAAATAAGTAACATAGTTTAGGTCAATGGAGCTCTGCCTTGACTGTTGATTAGGATCCCCTGGAGAGTTAAAAAAAAAGAAAAAAACAAATACCCTGGACACACCATTGACCAGTTAAACCAAAATCTCTAGGCTATAGCTTGGGGACCAGTAATGTTTTCAGTCCTCTGGTGATTCTTATGTGGAGCCTGGTTTGGGAAGCACTGGTTTAGGCTGTGATCCTGTGAGGGTTATCAGAGGAAGCTGAATTCTTGAGGCTGAAGCTTCAGGATGGTCCCCAGTTGGCCAAATGTAGAGGAGGGAACCGTGAGTGGGATGGGAGAGTTAAGCTGGTGCTAACACAGGGGTCTTAAATTACATTCTAAAGAAATGCCTTGTGTAAAGCAATTAGTGTTGGCTCAGGGCAGATTGTCAGTAAATGACAGTGATGGCTATTAAGTTCTTAGAGTCATTTACATGTAGGATGGGAGGGACATTCTAACTATGTCTGCTCAAGGATCTTAATGGAAAATTAATTTTCACATCATTTCAGTATCCCAGCCCCGTGAGTAGGAAGAAGAGGTTGCATTGTTTGGGTTACTGGTTTCATTCCATTCAAATTGTGCTTTCTGAGTCTAGTGAGTGACTAATTCCTCACTTGATATTTTAATTGTGGTGGTGGCTCAGAGGTTAAAGTGTCTGCCTCCAATGCAGGAGACCTGAGTTCGATCCCTGGGTTGGGAAGATCCCTGGAGAAGGAAATGGTAACCCACTCCAGTATTCTTGCCTGCAGAATCCCATGGACGGAGAAGCCTGGTAGGCTACAGTTCACAGGGTCGCAAAGAGTCGGACACGACTGAGCGACTTCACTATACACTATACTATAAGATACACTTAACACAAAACTTACCATTTTAACTATTTTTAAGTGTACAGTTCAGTAGCATTAAGTACAGTCACATTGTTGTGTAACCATCACCACAAATCATATGCAGAACCTTTTCATCATCCCCAAATGAAACTACGTACCCACTAAACAGGAATTCCCCATCCCTCTTTCCCCAGGCTCCTATAACTGCTGGTCTGCTTTCTGTCTCTGTAATTTGACTATTCTAGGTACTTTACATAAGTAGAATCATTGTTATTAGTTGTTGTTTTGTGTCTGGCTTATTTCACTTAGCACAATGTCCTCTTTAAAAAGATATTTTAATAGATCTTTTTCTTGGACCTTAAACTCTGACCTTTTAACAGCATAGGAATAGCTTCAACGTTAGGGAGTTCATAATATTTCAACACAGCATAATATGGCAAAACAGTGTCCAGAGTGTGTGTAAAAGTCCTGCTGGGTCTCCATGACAAAGGTATGAACATCCTGAATTATCAGCTATGGTTTATATCTGTCTGCTTCCTTAGATGACGTAAGAGCAACAGAAGAATAGCTCTTTTATGCACCTTTTTATAAGTCGTTATTCTATTTTTCTATCAATTTTATTTTTTGGCTGTAACTGATCACCTCATGAGAAGAGTTGACTCATTGGAAAAGACTTGGATGTTGGGAGGGATTGGGGGCAGGAGGAGAAGGGAACAACAGAGGATGAGATGGCTGGATGGCATCACTGACTCGATGGACGTGAATCTGAGTGAACTCCGGGAGTTGGTGATGGACAGGGAGGCCTGGTGTGCTGCGATTCATGGGGTCGCAAAGAGTCGGACACGACTGAGCAACTGAACTGAACTGATCACTGTAGACTACTTATTCCTGAGTCAACTAATAGACAAATACAGTGGACTTTCACATATCTGGGCTTCCCTTGTGGCTCAGCTGATGATAGAATCCACTTGCAATGCAGGAGACCCTGGTTTGATCCCTGGGTTGGGAAGATCCCCTGGAGAAGGGAAAGGCTACCCACTCCAGTATTCTAGCCTGGAGAATTCTATGGAATGTATTCCATGGGGTCGCAAAGAGTCGGACACGGCTGAACAGCTCACTTCACTTCACATGTCTCTTTTCTTCAAGCTGAATGGTGTATACAAATAGGGGGCTATTTTTAAATAATCTCATTCTGTGTTTATATTAAAGCAAGAACAACTTGCATCTTCACCACCTTGTATTATTTTGTCCAGTTACATCACTGATCTATTTTCAGTTTTCTCTGTCCTCCAAAAATTTTTATGAATAACTACTCAGAAGGGTGGAAACCCCTTGGCCCTAATAGTCATATGAAAAGTCATCATGACTCACCAGCAGCTTCGTCTTCCGGAAAGAACCTGAATTCTTTCTCTTTTTTCTTTACATTTCCTTTTCTTAAAATTTTATTTATTCAAAAGCACTTTTCAGGTCCCTAATGCATGTCAAGTAGCTCAGTGGTAAAGAACCCACCTGCCAATGCAGGAGGTGCAGGAGACGGTTCAAGCCCTGGGATAGGAAGATCCCCTGAAGGAGGAAATGGCAACCCAGTCCAGTATTCTTGCCTGGGAAATTCCATGGACAGAGGAGCCTGGTGGGCAACAGTCCATGGGGTCACAGAGAACTGGACACGACTGAGTGATGGAGCATGTATGTCAGGCACCACGTTAGAGGCCAGAACAAACCAAATAGATGTAGGGTCTGTTCTTGAAGAGTGTAGTGGATTTGGTACCGGTTGTTGATTTGCATAGTTGATTTCTGGTTCACAGTCAGCTAGTGCTAAAGGCAGTAGTGGATAATGTATTCGTACATGTTTCTTTGTTTCTTTTTCTTTTTTTTGTAACGTGAGAAGGTAGAACCACTTAAGGGGGTCTAGCTGACTGGCTGCCAAGATGCTCCACAGGGTGGCAAAATTCCTGTCACCTGGCTCTGACGTTAGATTTGTAGTTCTGGAACTTTATACACCAGTGCCTCGTGAAAGACCTCTTGACATGAGAGGAGAGAACAGACTCATGTTGTTATGAGAGAATGGTAATCCAAATGTTGATTTATTAATTTTGATGGAGAATATCCATTTCCAGCTACAAATTGTTTGTTTTTTATCATTTTATAAATCCTTCTTGCATCAGGGTAACTGAAGGGCTGAATTCACAGTCAAAGGGATATGAAGTGAAGACAAAATTGAAGTTATGTAGGTGATATCGAGGGGTCTTTTATCCAGACCAAGGGGATGCCTAGTATAAATCCAAACCCCATAGCCAAGAGCATGTGGAGAGGGAACTGATTGGATCCCACCAGCCATGTCTGCCCAGTGATGGGTCCTTACCGTGCCCTCCTTCTTTCTGCTTCTAGGCTGATTACTGGTCTGAGTGACACATTCCCTCATCACATATGCTAACATCATCAAGACTGAGAGCTACAGTCAGATCATACTCTTAATTTAGCCTTTCCATCTCTTATCTTTGCATAACTCTTATCTCATCTGTAATAGGTTATGATTGCTGGCCAAACTCTCAAAGAGTTCTAGGACTCTCTTGTTCCTCTTTCTAATCAGGTTGTTTTCTGCCTCCATCTATGACTGCATTTGAAGAAAGTCCTGTACTTCTTTAGGATGGAAACATTATCCTTACAAAATCCATGAGAGTTCTTGTGGTTTTTTTGGTTATGCCTTTCTATTCCTTCATCCGTTGAATCCATTTCTACTATATTTGCCTATCAACTAATTTTAAGGAAGTGCTTTGAACGGATTTAAGACCCAAGTTTTCAGAGAAAGAAAGTCTGGTTCTTCATCATGACCTAGACCCCAAGGGTTTAGTTTGAAAATATCAGTAACACTCATCTTTCACACTTCCATCACTTTCTCAGGGATCCCATTTTACCCTGAGGCTGTGTCAATTTCCTCCTCTGATGCTTGTCTTCTTCTTTCACATATGGGCCCTTTCTAAGCGGCAATGTCTTGACTGGGCCTACTTGAATTATAACCATCTTGAATTTATGTGCCATTTTTATGAGTCATTGAAATGTGATAAGCTAAGAAGCCAGGTGCTTTATCCATCCTAATTCTGAGCCTATATCCTGATGTCTTTATATTTTCCAAATATTGCTGTCTTACATTTCATACTTTTATATTCTATTCCTGATAACTTTATATTTCTTAGCTGCACAGAACTGAATTCCTTTCATTCATGAACTTCTAACAGTAACTTCACACCCTGGACTTCATTATCCATTTGCCACCATCTGTTAGTAAATACAGACTATAGAGTTTAACCCTTTATGCTTTCTGCCTGGGAATCTAGTGCGTTAATATCATCTTTGTCATCACTTTAGATATTGCTTACCTCGGAAAAATCAATGTGCTGGCTAGTGGCATTTTCACTTCCCATTTTAGGACTTTTGGGTGTGATGCATTTTAAGAACTGTCCAGTATATTAATAATAGATGAGAGATGGCGTCATATGAGCACATGGGGCCTTGGTGATTAAGGTCCCTGGGGATTCAGAAGAGCAAATTATAAAGCACATTTTATGTCTTGGAAAGAGAGCAGATACTATAATGAATTTTTAAGTTAGCAATTTGTTTAGTCTCCTGAGGCCCTGGCAGCTTGCTGAGGTTACAGGGGTAAAAAGTACCTGCAGAGAGGAATTTCTCAGTCAGAACCAACATTTAAAGTAGTGGTGTGTTAATGCTTAAAAAGAAATCCTGCATGCATTTTTTATAGCTTCTAGCTTTTGCAGCTGGATCTGACGAATGATGCTCCAAGAAGTTGAGCCAGCTTGCCATTTTCCAGGCTCCAGCTCCATTATTTATGTCTTTTCCAATAAAGCCTATGGCACATTCTTAGAGACTTAGCTTTGCTAAAAGTACAGCCCAATACCTGAATGGAGACTGGTAGCAAATGCCATTGGGCCTTCATTGTTTTTTCTTAACCCTGCTGTTCTTATCTAGGTATAATCAGTGATTTAACTTAATATCAAGTAACATTTTCAGAGATTCTGAGTTCATGGGGGTCTTTTGAAAAGTGAATTTTATGTGATTAGTGTTTGATTAAGTGTTCAAAGAAGACAGTTTCTATCACAATGTCAAGTAGAAATGTATCATTAAAAAATTGGATCAGAACTCAAAGATAAATTGAAGATTCCGTGAATTTTTATGATATTAGCACAGAGGAACTTCATTTTAAAAAGAGAAACCACATATTTTGGCTGTCTTCAGCAGTAGGCTAAAGAAGTTATGACCTAAATTCAAACGTAGTCCTATAGACCATAGCCTTTTAAGAGACCAAAATCCTGGAAGTAAGGAATATATAATCTACTCCCCTCTGCACTCCCATCAGAGAAGAAGCTATGGACCTTGACTCTTGGACTGGCTGACTAACTCCTGATACTTTGTTTACTGTGTGAGCCCCATACAGGCCTTGATTGCAAATGTAGTCCTACTAATGCTGTTGCCAGGTTATGGCCATGGTTTTTTCTCCTCAAATATCCCTCTGTAGTGCAGACATTCCCAAGGTGGCATCTGCTGTGTTTATGAACTTAACTACTCAAATTCTTCTCTTGCCTCCTCGCTAAGCTCCTTCTGCTTCCCTGGGAATGTCTCTGGGCACAGAGCTGTAACGGGAAAGAGTGAATTTCACTGTCCATGCTAGGTCTGTTTCTTTGGCGGCTTTTGTTATCATAATCAGACTTAATGGCTTGCCTCAGAGAATCTTGCCCCTCTGCCTGACTGTTAAGCTTAAGTGCCATTGTTCATAACCCTGTCCACCTGTAGATGGCAGGCAGGAAGAAATTAATACACACCCCTGCCTAAGGCCTGCCATTCAAGCAAATCAGTTCAGTTCTGTTCAGTTGCTCAATCGTGTGCAACTCTTTGCAACCCCATGGGCTGCAGCCTGCCAGGCTTCCCTGTCCATCGCCAACTCCTGGAGCTTGCTCAAACTCATGTCCATCAAGTCAGTGATGCCATCCAACCAGCTCATTCTCTGTCATCCCTTTCTCCTCCTGCCCTCAGTCTTTCCTGGCATCAGGGTCTTTTCAAATGAGTCATTTCTTCGCATCAGG
This sequence comes from Ovis canadensis, assembly GCF_042477335.2. Taxonomy (NCBI): domain Eukaryota; kingdom Metazoa; phylum Chordata; class Mammalia; order Artiodactyla; family Bovidae; genus Ovis; species Ovis canadensis. The sequence continues at coordinate 87,609,511 of NC_091250.1, read as the reverse complement.
TGGCCAAAGTATTAGAGTTTCAGCTTTCAGCATCAGTCATTCCAATGAATATTCAGGACTGATTTCCTTTAGGATTGACTGGTTTGATCTCCTTGCAGTCTGAGGGACTTTCAAGAGCCTTCTCCAACACCACAGTTCAAAATCATCAATTCTTCGGCGCTCCGCTTTCTTCACGGTCCAAGTCTCACATCCATACATGACTACTAGAAAAACCACAGCTTTGACTAGATGGACCTTTGTCGGCAAAATAATGTCTCTGCTTTTTAATATGTTGTCTAGGTTGGTCATAGCTTTTCTTCCAAGGAGCAAGTGTCTTTTAATTTCATGGCTGCAATCACCATCTGCAGTGATTTTGGAGCCCAAGAAAATAAAGTCTGTCACTGTTTCCATTGTTTCCCCATCTATTTGCCATGAAGTGATGGGACCAGATGCCATGATCTTAGTTTCTTGAATGTTGAGCTTTAAGCCAGGTTTTTCACTCTCTTCTTTCACTTTCATCAAGAGGCTCTCTAGTTCCTCTTTGTTTTCTGTTATAAGGGTGGTGTCATCTGCATATCAGAGGTTATTGATTTTTCTCTTGGCAATCTTAATTCCAGCTTGTGCTTCATCCAGCCTGGCATTTCACATGATGTACTCTGCATATAAGTTAAATAAACAGGCTGACAATATACAGCCTTGTTATACTCCTTTCCCAGTTTGGAACCAGTCTGTTGTTCCATGTAGATGGCAGGAAGGAAGAAATTAACACATCCCCAGCCGAAGGCTTGCCATTCTAGCAAATACTTGTAAGATTAAGTGACCTTTTTACTTTGTTTCCCACCCCCCCCCCATCTCTGATCCATTAAAGGACCTGGCATCCGGACCCCGACAAGATGGTTACTTGGAGACATTAGTGTGCCATCTTCTCAGTCAGTTGGCTTTCCAAGTAAAGTCGTATTCCTTGCCTCAGCACCTCGTCCTCAATTCACTGACTTGTCATGTGGTGAGCAGAGTGAGCTTGGACTGGGTAACAGCCAATTCTATACTGTGGTTTTTCAGTCTGTTGTGGGATGAGATGGGCATCTTCTCCAGGCCCTTCAGTTTCATGATTAAACCCTCTCTCCATCACGGTTCAGCCCAGAGCTTTGGGCAGTAAAGGGGAAAACTCCATCCTATTCCATCTATCTCTCTCTCTTCCCTCTTCTGGGCACCCTTGCTAACCCGGAAAAGAACTGCTTCTTCAGTCAAGAAACGATCCTCTTTGATTACTGACTCATGCTGATAAATTTCTGCAAGGGTCACTAAGTCACCACTTCTGCAGACCACGATTTGAATACAGGACACCCAACTGAAAATGCAGTTTTACTTGAAAACAGGAAATAAAGGAGCTTTGGAAATACACTAGTCAGTGCAGAAGCGGGTTTTCAGACAAGCTTAAAGGACAAGCAGGATTCATTCAAGTAATGTTAATACCTTTTGATTGATCCTTGAGAGTCTCTCCTGGCCATGATAAATAGTACTTGTTTATTTATCCCTCATTCCTCTGAGCTGGATGCTATAAAAAGGATATAAACCCTGAAGAAGCTTCAAAATGGAACATTCAGTGTTTCTATCCTCAAGAAGTAACATCTAAAGATTATCTATCATATATAATTCCTTCATGTGTATGCTCTGTCTTTCAGTCTCTCTCTAAACACACATGCATTCTGTATGTTATATGATATTATCTTGCTTTTTTCTCCTTTATTGGTATATATAGATTACCTTATTTTTAATAGATATTTGATATATTATGTAGAAAATTATAATTTTATCAACTAGCCATCCATTCATGGATGTTTGAATTATGAAATATTGTATTTGGAAACAAAGTAATATATTACGAGATTTATCTGTCTTTAGTAACCATTGAATGCCTGCCAGTGTCACAGTGCATTTTTCAGCAGAATCAAGTCTGAATATTTTGTTCTGATGATTCTAATCTATGTTCACAGCAGGAAAGAACTTTGCAGAAGGATCTTGTTTGTGCTTATTCCTTCTAAGTAAATCATTTATGTGTTTTAATTATACATTTGCCAAGTCATTAGTGTTACAGTGTGGTTGAGAGCATAAACTCATTTCAAAAGTATGTTTGGAATTTTGTAGTTTTACAGTTCACAGCAAGAACCAAACTGATTCAATACTTTCTAATAAATAATACCTTTAATCACTGTCCTACTTAAGCTGGTATGTAATTATTCTTTGTTGTATGATAGAACCAGAACTGTGATTAATTACTTTTCTGATTCTTTCTTTCTGCTCTGTTGTGCCTGTACTGTCAGCCCCTCCTTATCTATAGACAGATGCAGGAGGCTCTCACCCCCTGGCTTCCTGCACAGGCCACCCACACTGGCAGGGTCAGCAGGAGAGGACTGTTGCCCCAGTGACCCCACGTTGTTCAGCTTGACCTGAACACCCAGCCTCTCCAAGGGCTCATTAGAACTGATTCCATCGTGCCTCACATTCCACCAGAAGGCCACACCCCTCCAAGGCTTCCACAGGGTCTTTGCCCTTTGCCACCACTCACCACCTCCACTCATCTGACCCAGTTTCGTGCTCTTCTCCAACCTCCCAAAACTCTTGCCTGTGCCATTTGGAACTGATGGACTATCAGGGCAAACTGCTGCTCTGAATGTCCTCACCACCTGCCTGACCTAATTTAAACCTGGGTGCTTCCTATGGACACATCCTCACCTGCACTCTCTCCTGTGGAAGCAGCTCGTTATCAATGTTGTCTTGTTCTTCTGCTTATTATTGTTATTATTAGTAGTAATAGTTACAGTGCAAATACCACAGGCCCTGGAGCTTGGAATGAGTGTCCTCCTGGCATGCCATTGCAGCTTTTGGACCACAGCTCTTCTTTCTTCCTTTAAACACTCAGCTCCTTTGAATTTTGTGCCTTCAGACTTACTGCCCACCTCTGTTGCTGTTACCTATGGTCCCTTCTGTTCAGTTCAGTTCAGTTGCTCAGTCGTGTCCGACTCTTTGCGACCCCATGAATCGCAGCATGCCAGGCCTCCCTGTCCATCACCAGCTCCTGGAGTTCACCCAGACTCACGTCCATCGAGTCAGTGATGTCTAGGTCCTGCCTATTCGCTGCTCACAATGCTGTTTCCTTGTATCTTATCACTAGTCCCTAGCATTGTTCCAGGGGATTTGCATCTAGGCTGAGCGCCTAAGAATCGATGCTTTTGAACTGTGGTGTTGGAGAAGACTCTTGAGAGTCCCTTGGACTGCAAGGAGATCCAACCAGTCCATTCTGAAGGAGATCAACCCTGGGATTTCCTTCGAAGGAATGATGCTAAAGCTGACACTCTAGTACTTTGGCCACCTCATGCGAAGAGTTGATTCATCGGAAAAGACTCTGATGCTGGGAGGGATTGGGGGCAGGAGGAGAAGGGGACGACAGAGGATGAGATGGCTGGATGGCATCACTGAGTCGATGGACGTGAGTCTGAGTGAACTCCGGGAGATGGTGATGAACAGGGAGACCTGGCGTGCTGCGATTCATGGGGTCGCAGAGAGTCGGACACGACTGAGCGACTGAACTGAACTGAACTGAACTGAACCTTGCTTCTTTGATCCTGAATTGGTTCTCTCCCCTTCAGCCATTCCTACAGTCCTAACTTTAACCTTTCTGTTACTAATAACTGGACTCCGTCCAAAATCTTTCCTGCAGGCATTCGTCTCTTGACTAGTTTCTTCTGTGCTTCCAACTTGCCTTTTCTAGTCATCACATTTTAGATCATTCAGACCTTTAATCCACTGACCTTTCTTGTCTCTTTGTTTTTCTTTTGCTATCATGCTTTCTGCTCCTATTGTCTATTCCCTCCATATCCAGCTTAGATTCTTTGTTCTGTCACTGTGATCACTCCCCAGCAAATATCTGTACTCTCTCCTGTTTCCCTCCCTCTCTTAAACCTGAAACTAAATAATTAATGCGGAGAAAAAACACTCAAGCATGTTAGCCAGATCCTCTTTAAATTCTTGGCCAGTGCACCATAATTCTACTTTATTTCCATGATATATTAGCTTCCCCCTTCCCTGAAATGACTATTTCACTTGTTTTCCTCTCTCCTAAATTCTTTCCCCCACGTGCACTAATCGGATGATCTTGCCTTATATACTGCTTAATAAAATAAATAATAAAGCAGAAACCTCCCCTCCCCCATCATTCTGTCATGATTCCATCAAACAGCTTCTCTCTACCTGTAACCACAGTCTCTATTTCACTTCTATTTCTGTGGATGAAGCTCTCCTGAGTGTATTTTTTTTTATTTAAAAATTTTAAGTTGAATTATAATTGGCTTACCATATTATATTAGTCTCAGGTATGTGCTGTGCTGTGTGTGGTAAGTCGCTTCAGTCTTGTCTGACTCTGTATGATGCTATAGACTGTAGCCTACCAGGTTTCTCTGTCCATGGGACTCTCCAGGCAAGAATACTGGGGTGGGTTGTCATGCTCTTCTCCAGGAAATCTTCCTGACCCAGGGATCAAACCCATGTCACTTGCGTCTCCTGCATTGGCAGGTGGGTTCTTTACTGCTAGTACCACCTAAGAAGCCCAGTTTTAAGTATACAGTATAGTAATTCAATATTTTTATATGTTACAAAATGATCACCGCAATAAATCTAGCTACCACCTGTCACTGTACAAAGTGATTATATTATTATTGGCTATAGTCTCTATGCTGGACAACCCTGAGCGTATTGAACACCAACTTGCCCTTATGTCCTGGTTCTATAGATTGAAAAAAACAAAACAAAACAAAACCCAAAAAATGCACAATGTCAGAGCTGTGAGTTTCAGTTTTATTATGGAACTTAAGGCTATATACCAGGAGACAGTCCCTTAGATATCTCTGAAGAACTGCTTCAAAGGGCTAGGGGAGGAGCCCCTCAGGATATATAAGAATTTTTTGGACTAGAGGTAGCTCAGATGGTAAAGCCTCTGCCTACAATGCGAGAGACCTGGGTTCAATCCCTGGGTTGGGAAGATCTCCTGGAGAAGGAAATAGCAACCCACTCCAGTATTCTTGCCTGGAAAATCCCATGGATGGAGGAGCCTGGTAGGTTATAGTCCATGGGGTTGCAAAGAGTTGGACACGACTGAGCAACTTATGACTGACTATACGTGTAGTCAAGCATGCATCCTGGCAAAAAGTTACTGCTAGCCACAAATATCAGATATCTTACTTAATGAATTTAGTGCTTTTCTATGTATGGAAATGCAAAATGCCATTTCAATGGGGTCTTTGAAATTCTTCCTTAGATGTACATTTTAACCATCTCGGGGTTCATATGTCCAAAACACAGAATGCCTCATCCTGAATTCCTTTCATGGTGTCCTTGTAGGTCAGCAACTGCAGTGGCTAATGACTTGACCCTTCTAGAACTGGAGTGGCAGGTAGTATACTCTGTTCACAGTCCGTGTCCCTTCTCGTGCCTTGGGGACTGGGCTCCAGTGGTAGAGTCAGACTTCATGAAATTTCATCCCTGCTACCTTCCAGGGTATGAGCTTAGGAAAATTACATAACTTTCTCTGTGACTCAGCTGCCCCACTTATAAAATGAGGTGTTAATGTAATCTACTCTGCAGAGTTCTTACGCAGATGAAAGGGGTGAATTTAGTGGTGTGCATAGGACGGGCTAAGTCTGCCTTAGCCCTTCTCTTCAGCACAGGTATATGCTCTAGTAATTTCACATTGAACAAACAGACCCTTCCCTTCTCTTCACATCTCCCCAGCCCCCCAACTCCTGCTGTTTCTCTGCTCCTCCAAACCACAAAATTTCTTGATTCCACCTGCTTCTCTCTGTCAATCTTCTTGCTTTAGTCCAAGGCTTCTCTTGCCTGAATTGCTGCAGTGGTTTTTTGATATATTCATTGTTAATCAGATAATGTCGCTGACTTTGAAAACCTCTCCCAGGAATAAAACCAACACTTGCATTCTGGCATAGAGTCCCACAAGATCGGGATTCATCAGCTATTGTCTCAATGATACTGAAGAGCAAATCACCATAAAATCTCTGTCTTAAAACAACTCTCATTCTCCTGAATCTGCTGATGTCTGCTGGTTTGCCTACATTCTTGCAGGGTGGCCAGGGGCTGGCTGCCTGCGCATCTCAGCACAATTCTTGTGTGCCAACTGCTAATGTCACATCGGCCAAAGAAAATGTCACAGCCCAAAGTCCAGGGATGAGAAAATACTTCCTCTTTTGTGAGAGGAATTGCAAAGTGGCATGGCAAAGGGCATGGACATATATGTGTGTGTGCGTGTGCACAGGTGTGCACATGAGAGAGAGGGAGAAGGGGAGAGAGTCTACTATTTCAACTTACCACGCCATCCTCCGGCATCTCGCATCGGTAACCTCCTCACCCACAGTGTTCTAGCCATAGGGGGTCTTTGTCCTTGTTCCTTGAGCATAACCAATTCCTTCCTATTCTGGGACTGTTTGTACCACATTACACTATGCTATAAATTTACACATAGATTTAGCACTGAAGTTTGTTTTCCAGAGAATTCCAGTGACATGACAGCTATTCCTTCTCTTCATTGTTTAGCCCTTAAATTTTATTTCATTTTTGATGATCTATACCCTTAGAGCCTTCATTGACTTGAAGGTAGATCTGAAAGCCTTTCAGATTCACCATCAAATCAATAAAACATTTTTATTTTCCTCTAATTCTGTAAAACCTGCCAAAAGATGAAAAACAAATTAATTTGCTCTACATTTGTTCCATAAGAATAATGGAGAGTAGGCAGGACACTATGAGGAAAAAGTAAATTTAGTAGAACTTTAGAATCTAGGAGTGGAGATGACTTGGATTTTTGGAACTTCTGTATTTAATAAATGTCATTTTCCAAACATTTGTGAACTTTTTTTTTTTAAATTCACATTACATGGCATGGTTGGTGGTCAGCTCGGTGTTAATTTGCCTAGCGTATGGAGTGTCCTGTCACCTTGGGGGAGCAGGGTTTGCAAGGACGGAAGGACTCAATATTCAGTACAGGTTGGGGGCGGGGATTGGCCCAGGAGGTACTTCAGCAACAGGTGCAGGGAAGAAAGGGACCAGGGAGCTGGGATTCAAGGCACTGCACTTTTTGCTTCCTCGAGAGGTGTTTGAGACCTGGGAGATAAGTCCTGTCACTCACCTCCCCTGTGTCCCCAGGAATATTAATGAGGACAAGGAATTGGGAAGAGTCAGAAGGCAGGAAGGAGGATGGATGAAGCTGGTGGGTATGAGAGCAGTTTGAGAGGGGCCTGGGTCTGGCTTGGCCCCACCCCTTGTACCCTCTGATTGGCTGAAGTGGAAGACCAAAAATAGCAGAAGCAGTGCACACTGGTAAGTGTTTTGCTGCATAGTCCCACTTTCATGAACCACCAAGGGCTGTTATCAGGATCAGATGAGATGATGCAGAAAGCCTATTTCATGAACTATGGTCCAACTTTTAGAGCTTCAGAGGAGAAGGCAATGGCACCCCACTCCAGTACTCTTGCCTGGAAAATCCCATGGATGGGGGAGCCTGGTGGGCTGCAGTCCATGGGTCGCTAAGAGTCGGACACGACTGAGCGACTTTATGTTCACTTTTCAGTTTCATGCATTGGAGAAGGAAATGGCAACCCACTCCAGTATTCTTGCCTGGAGAATCCCAGGGACGGGGGAGCCTGGTGGGAGGCCGTCTATAGGGTCGCACAGAGTCGGACATAACTGAAGTGACTTAGCAGCAGCAGAGCTTGCAGAAATCTGTATTTTTCCCCCCAAATTTTAAATTGGAATGTAATTGCTTTACAATGTTGTTTTAGTTTCCACTGTACAGCAAAGCGAATCAGCTGTATGTTTACATATATCCCTTCTCTCTTGAGTCTCTCTTCCACCCCTCCCTACCCTCCGTGTCTTTCTCTGCGGAAGGATTGTTCCTCCTCACCCCATTGCTATCAGGCTCGGTCATGTGGCTTGCTTTGGCCAGTAACCTGTGAGAGGAAGTCCTGTGTCATATCTGGCCAGAAGCTTTAAGAGCCAGCCCATTGTTTTCCCATTGTTCCCTCTTCTCTGCCCCTGTCTTTGTTAGGACGAAGCCTCTGTTGGCTTGGGTTCCCTGGTGATTCAATCAATGAGCAAGTAAAGCCCAGGAATATGCACGTGACTGAGAAATAAAGGTGGTTTTAAATTGCTGTGGCTTTTCATATTCTTGGATCCTGCAGAATAGCCTAGCCCAGCCTGAATGATACACAGTTGACCTCTGGAAGTCTTAGGTTGTTTCTGGAAATCAGCAGTTATGAAATGCAATTGCTGCTATCAGTAATAAGTTTGAAATACTTAGAAAAAAGCAGAGGAACGATCCTATCTTGGTTTCAGTTTGAACAGAAGAGAAAGATGCTTATTTATTCATTGTTGGATTTTTTATTTTTCTCCATGTCTTACACTTTGGTCTTTAGCTGGAGTTTGGTTTATGATTGGCCTGTACACATCCCAGTGTGCAGAAAATATGACATAGTGTATTTCTTTACTGTCAGTGTACAAATTTTATATATATTTTTATATTAGTGCTAGAGAATAAAACTGATTATTGTATTTAAAAGTATTTTATATATTTATGTTCCATATCTTTTTATGTAGTTTTATGTACTTTATGGAAAAATATCATCTATGACATAAATTAACTTGTTTGAAGGCAGTTAATAATGTCACCATAATTTCTACGGTAAAAATTATGCAATTTAAAAACGAAGGAGGAAGTTTATTTCATTTTTGTGATTAAGTAACATTTATTTTTTATTGTGCTGAGTCTTTGTGGCTACACACAGGCTTTCTCTAATTGTGGTGAAAAGGCTACTTGTCACTGCCTTGCACAGGCTTCTCATTGCAGTGGCTTCTCTTGTCTCGAGGCACAGGCTCTAAGCGAACGGGCTCCAGTAGTTGCAGCACATGGGCTCAGCAGTTGAGGCTTCTGGGCTCTGGGCGCTGGAGCTCGTGCTCAGTAGTTGTGGCGCACAGGCTTCAGTTGCCAGAGGCATCTGGGATCTTCCCAGATCAGGGACCGAGCCTGTGTCCCCTGCACTGGCAGGTGTATTCCTGCCCACTGTACCGCCAGAAAAGTCCAGAAAGGTTTCTTTTTAAAGATTTATTTTAACAAATTAAGGCTATCTGAAACCATCGTGCATTTATTTTTAAGTGAAAGTGGAAATACATTAAAAATATTACTGTCATTGAAATGTATTCATGAAATAAATGATGAACTTTTTAATTTAAACAAATCTGCACCCCAGGGGAGGTGTATGAGATTTTTAAAAATTCAAGTCATGTGTCTTGGGCAGAGAAAAATAGAGCAGATGAGTTTACAAGGCTGCTTTGTGTGTGTGCGCGTGTGTCTCTCTGTGTGTGTATCTGTGTATGTGTAGTCTTACACATGTGTGAATTTGTGTATGTGTGTATGTGGAGTATATATGTGTGGAGAGAAGGAGAAAGATTTATTCTTCTAATTTTGTTTTTAAGATTTTTATTGTATTCTTGTACAGAGAGTACAACAATATCAAGAAACCTGCAACTTCCTAAGGTAGGCATTTTCTGTAGATAGTTCTTACAGTTTTAAAAGACTCATTAACAAATTCATTTGATAGTTTTGACTTGAAGTTTGGAATAATCTCCAACAAATGTTTACTGTGCTGGAAGGCAGCAGGGGGTGTTGAGAAATACATGTGCCTTGAAGACACACAGACCTGGATCTGAGTCCCAAGGTTATCACTTCTTAGTGATGAATATTTAGGAAAGTAAATATACCTTTTACCCTCAGTTTTTTTTCATATATAAAATGGGAAAATGAGAGTAGATCATAAGGAACAAAATGTATCTAAGTACATCAGATTCAGAAGTCAAGGTAGGGAGAATCAAGATGAATGGGTACTTTCAAGAGAAGCTTCACCTATCAGTCTTTAGTAAAGACTATTGATCTCACAGTGGCGTAGTCAGATCACCGCCTTAATAGCATCTGAGAAACAGGAAAACCACTATGTATCTTTGCAAAAGATTAACCATACCATGTGGAGAAGGCAATGGCTCCCCACTCCAGTACTCTTGCCTGGAAAATCCCGTGGGCGGAGGAGCCTGGGAGGCTGCAGTGCATGGGGTTGTGAAGAGTCGGACACGAGTGAGCGACTTCACTTTCACTTTTCACTTTTGTGCATTGGAGAAGGAAATGGCAACCCACTCCAGTGTTCTTGCCTGGAGAATCCCAGGGATGGGGGAACCTGGAGGGCTGCCGTCTATGGGGTCGCACAGAGTCGGACACGACTGAAGTGACTTAGCAGCAGCAGCAACCACACCATGATATGTAATGTCAATTCTAAATGACAGTAAAGTGAACCAATAACTATTGATATTATGGGTACATGTGAATTCTGTGTTATTACTTGAATTGAATAGCACTATTGTAGCTTGGGATTTTGCTTCAAAAGTGGTATTTTCTCTTCCAAGGAAAATAAAAAAATGCTTTTCAAGGCGTTTTGCTTTTGTTATTATGGAGTCCTGTGCACCATATTGGGCTTCCCAGGGGACAACAGTGGTAAAGAACTCATCTGCCAATGCAGGAGACATAAGAGACCCGGGTTCAATCCCTGGGTCAGGAAGATCTCCTAGAGGAGGGCATGGCAACCCACCCCAGTATTCTTGCCTGAAGAATCCCGTGGACAGAGGAGCAATACACAATAGAGGACAATACCCTCTATTTTAAGATAGTAAGGAACTGACTCCATGTAACTATAGTGGAGGCTTGGGAGGATGAGAAATGGGAACTGTGGAGAAAGTTTCCTAGGTTGCAGGGACCACTCGTGTTTGCTTTGCTCGGTGGGCTACAGTCGATAGCATCACGCAGTCGAACATGACTAAAGCGATTTTGCATGCAGGCATGCATACGCCATATTATCTTACAAAGAGACTGGAGCCCCCAGACCGGCGGGAGGTTTTTGGAGGTTCAATAGAGTGCGTGTGGCGTGTTAGCAAGGAACTGGGTTTTTTAGTGCTGGTGTTACCTCTAATTAGCTCTACAACTTTGGACAAGTTCCTATTTTAAAGTATGTTTGGATACACGTGTATTAACCTTGCTTCTAGTGTCTGTAAATTTGATGCTTTAATATCTGCTTGCATGCATATGCTAGACATGCCTTGTTCTGGACAACCCAATAATATACTTCAGTCACCTTCCTTCACCCCCTGCCTCCCTCATTGATCCTCTACCCTCCCCAACCTCCAGAAGGAGCCCTCTCTCCAGGGGCACACTTTTGCAATACAAACCAGCCAATCCAGAGTCCACATCACCAACCATCTCCTTGATCAGGCTCTTACACTCTGGGCCATTGCACACTTGTCCTAGTGACATCAGGACTAGGTACCAGACAACTGGGGACAGCTCTTGTGCCCCGGAGATGCTGAAAGTATTCAAACTAGTCAATCCTAAACCTACTTTGTTTCCCCTGTTCTTTTCAGCGGAAACAACAGTTAAGGCTCTTGATTGATCATCGTTCCCTGCTCCCTCTGCTGACTGTTCAACCCTGGCTCCTCCTCACGTGGCCCCTCCTCTTGGGAACTGTCTTTTCAGTGACAGTCATCAGCTTGGCCTCACTATTCCCCAGATTTTCTGTGAATACCCTCTATTTTAAGACAATAAGGAACCGACTCCACGTAACTACAGTGGAGGCTTGGGAGGATGAGAAATGGGAACTGTGGAGAAAGTTTCCTAGGGTGCAGGGACCACTAGTCTTTGCTTTGCTCCGTGTACCTGCTTCATTCCTCTCGCCGTCTCAGAGCTGCCTCCTTGGCTGTCCTGCACTTGAGTGCATCGCCCTCCGATGGTGCCCTTGGCTGACAAGTCTGTTCAAATCCAGCATTCATATCTTACTGCCTTGGGCTTTCTCTGTCCTTCTTCCTAATTCCTGTGGGGAAACAAAATCTGATCTGGAAAAAAAAAAAAAACAAACAGTTCAGCCTTGGGTCAGCTGTCTGTTAATCAGCTATAGCCAGAAGGTAGGATGGGCATGGCTTACATGGGAAGTGGGAGAAGCAAGACCATTGACTAATGTCTGCTACCTGAAGGCATTTTGCAGTATTTTTTCAAAGAAGTATTTAAAGAGATTCTATTTTAAAAAGTCATAAGTAACTGAAAATATGTCTACTGTTCTTCAAAATCAGATTTGTTTGGTCAATTTCATTTCCCAAAGAACAAAGATAAAATTGAGCTGTCTAGAATGCTGTTACTTCCAAGCTCCTGATAGGAATTATAAAATGAAGACTTCCTAGGGTTCTGAAGCAAATTTTGAAAAAAGTCATATCTGTTGTTTACATTATAAGTAAATGATTAAGTATATTGTTTGAAGCTTTGGGAAAGCTAAAACTTGGAAATTATTTGTCAATAAAGGAAGAGTTGTTTCAGAGATCCAGTTGAAATATTATGAAAGGCTAGGAAATATGTAGTGGTAACCACAAGTATACCTATTAGAGCTTGAAAAGATTGAAGGTCAGGGTAAAAGGATTTGTAAAAACTGGCTAAAATAAAGAATCCAAAGTTAGAACCTATGATTTTAAAAATGGAGATGATTTAACTATTTTGGTCTCAAAAGGCATTCTGCAAATGATAAAGAAGTACAATGGAGCTCCTTTATTATAGGCTGAATGTTTGAGTTCCCACTCCCCAAATTCATATGCTGAAGCCCTAACTCCCAGCATGGCTGTGACTGGAGGTGGGATTCCTTGAGAAGTAAAGTTAAATGAGATTATAAGGGCCCTGATCTGTTACGACATGTCTTACAAGCAAAGACACCAGAGGACGCTCTCTCCATACTCACACAATGAGAAGAGGTCATGTGAGGACACAGCGGGAAGGTGGTTGTCTGGAAGCCAGAAAGAGAGCCCTCAGCTCAGTTGTGTCTGACTTTTTGGGACTCCATGGACTGCAGCACACCAGGCCTTCCTGTCCATTGCCAACTCCCAGAGTTTACTCAAACTCATGCCCATCGAGTTGGTGATGCCATCCAACCATCTCATCCTCTATCCTCCCCTTCTCCCCCTGCCTTCAATCATTCCCAGCATCAGGGTCTTTTCAAATGAGTCAGTTCTTTGCATCGGGTAGCCAAAGTATTGGAGTTGCAGCTTCAGCATCAGTCCTTCCAATGAATATTCAGGACTGATTTCCTTTAGGATTGACTGGTTGAATCTCCTTGCAGTCCAAGAGACTCTCAAGAGTCTTCTCCAACACCACAGTTCAAAAGCATCAATTCTTCGATGCTCAGCTTTCCTTATAGTCCAACTCTCACATCCATACATGACTACTGGAAAAACCATAGCTTTGACTAGATGGACATTTGTTGGTAAAGTAATGTCTCTGCTTTTGAATATGCTGTCTAGGTTGGTCATAACTTTTCTTCCAAGGAGCAAGCATCTGTTAATTTCATGGCTGCAGTCACCATCTGCAGTGATTTTGGAGCCACCCAAAATAAAGTCTGTCACTGTTTCCTCAGGAACCAAATTAGCCTGCCCCTGCATCTTGGATTTAACCTCCAGAACTATGAAGAAATGAATTTCTGTTGTTTATGTCACACTGTCTATGGTGTTTGTCATGGTAGCCCAGGAAGACTGACATCCTTCAAGTCTTTTTTGCCATGATACTTGTTTTTGCAACATCGTGATTGTGTCCTCTGTTAATTATGTCCATATCAAGACAAGCAGTAAAACCCCTAACTGCTCCCCAGAAAACTCTGAGGAAGGAAGCTAATATTTTCCCTTTAAAATGTGTAAATAATGTCATCATTTTTCCTGAATTAATTAGTGATTGGTTGCCTGTGGTTGGCACGGTAAAGTGTGTGGATGAGAAAGCTTTGTTGCAGAGTAAGATGGCCCAAATTTGAATTAAGGTATTTTTAGCTTAAATAGATTTTAAAACTTGCATATTAATTTTTTTTTTGGAAACACAATGTAAACTTCAAGCCCATTAGCGCCACAGCTACTTTTCCCAGCTCTGCTCAGCTGTTTCTAGCTGGGGCCAAAATCTGAACCCTGGATTGTTTCAAGGCACATGGACAGTCACAGGGATAAAAAAGGTTAATGCCAGGACATCTTAATTCTCCAAGATCATGTAATAAGACTTTGTTCAGAAAAAGGGGGAAATGATACAGACTTGCTGATTGAGTGGTGGTAGAGGTCCTTAGACATGGGAAAAGTGATCTGTTCAGAGACTGGGTTTCAGCTGTCGACTGCTTAATTACTCATATTCTATCATGTAGTGAATGAAGTCCAAAATCCCAAAGCTTCAAACCAGAGATTGGCCTGTGGGCCACTTCTGGACTGCAGACATTTTTGGGAAATTTTGCTAACATTTAAACACAGAAAGATCTCTCATAAAAATTGAGTTTTTTGGCTTCCCTTTAATAACTGGAAGAGCTGGCTAGATTGGGTTAATGTATATACCTGTGGACAAGTCATGAGGTCTCTAGGTCCCCATTCTCCACACTCCCAATGTCTTTGCCCATCCTCTCCTATTCATTCATATTACTTGTGGGTCATTTGAGATCAGAGATGTTCAAGACACTTACTCCAAACCAGCCTTCTCTTTCTCAAAAGTCAGTGGGAACTTAATCAGGACAACTAGCTAAAACACTATAAGTTAGTCAACTTTAGTCATTATTTACAAATAAAATACGAACTAGGAATTCTAACAGGGTGACTATTTCTGTGTGAAAATGAAGTAGCTCAGTCATGTCTGACTCTTTGTGACCCCATGGACTGTAGCCTACCAGGCTTCTCAGTCCATGGGATATTCTAGGCAAGAATACTAGAGTGGGTTGCCATTTCCTTCTCCAAGGGATCTTCCTGACCAGAGATCGAACCAGGATCTTCTGCACTGTAGGCAGATGCTTTACCATCTGAGCTACCAGGGAAGCCTGATTTCTATGTAAAACAGACGAATAAAAACTCCTCTTTGGAAGGTACAAACCTGTCCTTGAGCAGAAAGATTCAATCTCTGGAAGAAGCTGAATTTTGCAACTTTAAGTATATTTGCCTTTCTACTTGAAATTTAGAAACTAATCAGATTTTTTGAAATCAGGCATAAGGATTTATAAAAGACAGAGGAACCAGAGATCAAATTGCTAACATCCATTGGATCACTGAAAAAGCAAGAGAGTTCCAGAAAAATGTCTACTTCTGCTTTATTGATGACACCAAAGCCTTTGACTTTGTGGATCACAACAAACTGTGGAAAACTCTTAAAGGGATGGGAATACCAGACCACCTGACCTGCCTCCTGAGAAATCTGTATACAGGTCAAGAAGCAACAATTAGAACTGGACATGGAACAACAGACTGGTTCCAAATCAGGAAAGGAGTACATCAGGGTTGCATATTGTCACTCTGCTTATTTAACTTATATGCAGAGTACACCATGTGAAATGCCAGGCTGGATGAAGCACAAGCTGGAATCAAGATTGCCGGGAGAAATATCAATAACGTCAGATATGCAGATGGCACCACCCTTATGGCAAAATAAAGAAGAACTAAAGAGCCTCCTGATGAAAGAGGAGAATGAAAAAGTTGGCTTAAAGATCAACATTCAGAAAACTAAGATCATGGCATCCGGTGCCATCACTTCATGGCAAATAGATGGGGAAACAATGGAAACAGTGTCGGACTTTATTTTTTGGGGCTCCAAAATCACTGCAGATGGTGACTACAGCCATGAAATTTAAAGAGACGCTCGCTCCTTGGAAGAAAAGCTATGACCAACCTGCTGCTGCTGCTAAGTCGCATCAGTCGTGTCCGACTCTGTGCAACCCCATAGACGGCAGCCCACCAGGCTCCGCTGTCTCTGGGATTCTCCAGGCAAGAACACTGGCGCGGTTGCCATTTCCTTCTCCAATGCATGAAGGTGAAAAGGGAAAGTGAAGTCACTCAGTTGTGTCTGACTCTTTGCAACCCCATGGACTGCAGCCTACCAGGCTCCTCCTCCCATGGGATTTTCCAGGCAAGAGTACTGGAGATGACCAACCTAGACAGCATATAAAAAAGCAGAGTCATTGCCAATAAAGGTCCATCTAGTCAAAGCTATGGTTTTTCCAGTAGTCATGTACAGATGTGAGAGTTGGACTATAAAGCTGAGTGCTGAAGAATTGATGCTTTTGAACTGTGGTATTGGAGAAGACTCTTGAGAGTCCGTTGGACTGCAAGGAGATCCAGCCAGTCCATCCTAAAGGAAATCAGTCCTGAATATTCATTGGAAGGACTGATGCTGAAGCTGAAACTCCAATACTTTGGCCCTAATGCAAAGAACTAACTCATTTGAAAAGACTCTGATGCTGGGAAAGATTGAAAGCGGGAGGAGAAGGGGATGACAGAGGATGAGATGGTTGGATGGCATCACTGACTCCATGGACATGAGTTTGAGTAGGCTCTGGGAGTTGGTGATGGACAGGGAAGCCTGGTGTGCTGCAGTCCCTGGGGTCACAAAGAGTTGGACTCGACTGAGTGACTGAACTGACCTGATAAGTAAGCAAGCTCCTCAGCCACTTTGAGGACTCAGCAGTACTGATGGGGTGAGATGAGTGTAAACAGAGGCAGGAGAGATTGGATAGGAAGTGAGAGAGGGAGAGGAGGAGAGAGGAAAGGAATGAGGGCCAAAGAGAAGGGATGAACCTCACAGGATTCCATCACCAAGTGTTTCAGAGCCATTTTGATTCTTTTTGTTCTGGGCCTTTATTATTAACTAATCCACCAGGTGGTGCTCTAAAATACCAAATAAACTTTCATCCTTCATTTAAAAAATTACATTACCTGGGCTTTCCACTGGTGACAGTGATCAAAACTGGAAAGGATACTTCTCTGATTACTCTTTATTTGAAAATATTTATATTACATAAATACATGAGCTATTTTTATTGAAAGGATGAAATTTAGAAGGGAAATTAGAAATCCATTTAAATTACATTATTTTCAGCAATCTTAAAAATACTTCATAAAGTATAAATTTTTTAAAAGTCAAGAGAACTACAGTGGATATGTATGCCCCCCCATCAATAAATTTACATATCCTCCTCCCAGTTTCTTAGGGCTGAAGCCAGCCACCTGTTAGAGCCACTTGACTCCACTGTGTGCCTGTGGAATGCTGAGAAAAGTTCATTGGAGGAATCTAGTTTTCTGCAATCAGCCTGGGCTCACCAGACACACCCCAGCTCCATTCTTCATGTTTTGGTCTCTGCTTTTGATATTCCTCTATCTCCTGGGGACCCTTCAGAAGCTAAGGTCTAGCTTGTTCATCCAGCACTCCGCTGCTTCCAAATACCATATCTAGGTAGGTCTGACTCTATTCCCCTCCCAGAGCCACTGGAAGTGAATTCATGCTATTTTTAAAAGTCTCTTTGTTGTCATTTAGTAGCTAAGTTGTATCCTATTTTTTTGTGACCCCTACCTTTCAGGCACCTCTGTCCATGGGATTTCCCAGGCAACAATACTGGAGTGGGCTGTTATTTCCTTCTCCAAGGGATCTTCCTGACCCAGGGATCAAACTTGCATCTTCTGCATTGGCAGAAGGTTGTTCTCTGAGCCCCTGAGAAGCCCTTAAAAGCCTCTAATTTATGGTATAATACAGTTTAAGGAGGAGAAAAGCAAATGATGTGAGGAGAACTATGCATTTGGGGGGCTATGTCCTCAAAAGTTGGCATTAAATAATCATAAAGATGACAAATGGCAATGTGAATATAGCAACAATATCTTTGGAGTCACACTGTCTTGAGTTCAAATTCTGCTACCGGACATGTTACCTGTGTTGTGATGGCAAAACTAGATAGCCTCTTTGAACCTCAGTTTTCTCTCCTGTGTAATGGGGACAGTAATTCCTAGTTTGCATGGTTACTGTGGGGATTAAATGAGATCAAAGCACCTAGTTAGTAGGCTGCCTGTCAATTTCATTGGCCTTTCCTTTCCCTTCCTTACCTTATACCTGTGCTCCAACTCAAAATTTGTACTCCAGAGCCAGTGACAAGGACAATTCTGTGTTCCCCTAAGTCTTCTCCTGCCTCGATAGTCTGCTTCCAGACTTTCCTGATGCTAGCCACTAGCTGGATCTCCATCCTCTTGCCACTTCCAGCTCCTCGTTGCCTCCTGGTCTGTTCTGCTGGGAAGACCACCTGATGGGGTTGTTGTATCTCTCCGTGGCTAGTTGTCTGCCTGCCTTCTGGAATGGCCACTATTCCCAACACCATACTCTCCGGGTACATCCTTCTTTCCCCTTCCTGCCATGGGATCTTCATTCTCCCTGCTGGGTTACCCCCTAACTAGTTACCCCATGTGAAGACCTCTTTCATATCACTGGGCCTGATGCTTGGGAAGAGAGCTGTCCAGCTGCACTGTGCATAGCATCTGTTCGACACCTGGACATGTGCAGAAAGGTTGTGATTTTTAGGTTAGACTTGAATCTGATGGAATGTATGTCCTGACAGACCGCTGGCCTCTGGTAGGACAGCTGGAGGGTCTGCAAAAGGACCCCCTGGGGTGTTGTACCCTCATAAAACCCGGATCCCTTCAAGGCAGGAAACTACCTAGCCCCAGGCAGCATAGCCAAGGTTGTAATAGTTTGAAAGGGGAGGGGAGGTGATGAAGGGAAGACTGAGTGAAGAGCTCAGAGTTGTGTCCTTAGAGCAGGTGGTTCAGGCTTAAGGCCATATACACTGTTAGAAGTAGTTATAGGAGCCTGTGGGAATGGAAAGCCCTGGAATACCCATTGGAGACTGCTCCTATAGTTGTTAACTGGGCATTCCCATTTACATATATTTAGAAAACAATTTAATAGCTCCTGGGTATAACTGTTGGCACCTGTCTTCCTGGTGGTGAACTGAGTAATGGCCCCCAGAGATATTCAGGCCATAAGCCCTGGGCCCTGTGGGTGCTGCCTTATATGGCAAAATGGATTTTTCAGGTAAGGATCTTGAGATGGGCCGATTATCCTGGCTTACCTCCCTTCCAGGTGGTAAAGAACCCTCCTGCCAGTGCAGCAGATGTAAGAGATGCTGGTTCAATCCCTGGGTAAGGAAGACCCCCTGGAGAAGGAAATGGCAATCCACTCCGGTATTCCTGCCTGGAGAATCCCATGGACAGAGGAGTCTGGTGGGCTACCATCCATAGGGGCACACAGAGTCGGACATGACTGAGCAACTGAGCGCACAGCACACACATCCTGGCTTATCCTGGTGGGCCCTAAGTGCAACCACAAGTGTCCTTCGAAGAGGGAGGCAAAGGGAACTCTGGTACAAAAGGCGTGTGACTACTGTAGCAGGGTGCTCTGCTGCTGGCTCCAAGGATGGCGCAAGAGGCCAAGGATGCTCGGAATGCAGCTGTGTAAGCGAGAAAAGGCCCGGAAACAAATGCTCCCCTAGAAACTCTGGAGGAAGCGCGGCCTGCCAGTGCCTTGATTTTGGTCCAGTGAAACTAATTTTGGTTTTTTGACCTTCAGAATCCTAAGAGAATAAATGTTTTGTTTTAAGCCACTGAGTTTGTGGCGGTTTGTTACAGTGGCCACAGGAAACTACTACAGGGCTTATCCATCTCCAAGCACAGGTAGTGACTTGGCTAACCCTTGTTCTTATTCTGAGGCAGTTATAGAGCATCCCTTTTATGGCACTTGGAGATTCTAGGTCCAGCCTTTTTGCAAACTAATATTTAAAGCAATATGCTGTCTGTAGGTCAGTCGGTAAAGAATCTGCCTGCAGTGCCAGAGACCCAGATTCAATCCCTGGGTTGGAAAGATCCCTTGGAGAAGGAAATGGTAACCCACTCCAGTATCCTTGCCTGGAAAATGTCATGGACAGAGGAGCCTGGTGGGCTGCAGTCCATGGGGTCGCAAGGAGTCGGGCACTACTGAGCGACTAATACTTACTGACTTACTGTCTGGGGTAACCTTTTTGGGAGTTCTTGGGGCAAAAGAGAAGGCCTCAGATAGTATGTGCTCCTTGCTTTTGCAACTCACCCCACACCTTCATTTAGACTGTTGAGGATCCAGGGTTAGTTTAAATCTGACCCTGGTTCCCTCTTCCCCTCCGCTCTTCCTCCCATTCATTCAGTCGGTATTTACTGGCTCCCTCCTAGGTGCCAGGCTCTGTTCCAGGCACTGGGAATGAAGGAGTGAACAAAGCAGATAAACAGATCTCCTGCTCGCCTGGTGGTTGTGGTGGGGAAGGAGGAGGAGCCAGAATTAAGTAAATAGCATGTCAGATGGTGAGAAATGCTATATTAAAAAAAAAATAAAGTAGGGAAGAGGTCATGGCAGTTTCAGATAGAGGGCTTGAGGAAGGCCTCTCCAAGAAGGTAATATTTGAGCCCAAAGAGGAGAGTGAACCATATGGGGGAGGAGTCTTAGAGGCAGAGGGAAAGGAAGTGCAAAGGCCCTGGGGCAGGAACCTGTCTGGTGTGTTGGAGGAGGAGCCAGGAGGTCAGATGGCTAGAGCAGTGAGGGAGGAAGTGAGCAGAAGAGATCAGAGGCACGCCTGGGGCCAGGGCCACGACCCTGAAAAGCTATAAACATTTCTCCACTTGGGCCCTTCCTTGCTCCCTCGCCCCCTCCCCACCTCTCTGCCTCTGTGTCTGTGTCCTCAGCTCCTTTCTGTAGAACACTTGTCACAGCATGCCAGTGGAGTAGCAGCAGGCAAACATAGCTTAAAGTACCAGAAGAGGGAGAAAGGCGCCTTCCTTTTTCTGCAAAATAAAAGCAACTCCACTGTCCGCCCAGGCGTGGAGCTGTGTGCCGAGGAAGGCAGGTCCGCTGCTCTCTCGGGGCAGGTCCGGCTGGCCCCTGAGGCTCCTCCCTCCCCTTATCCAGGCCCCGAGGCTGCCGCCCACCCCGCTCTGCCACCTTCCTGGTGTGGAGCCCGCCTCCTCGCATGCTTTCTTAATAGCCCCGCGCCTCCCGGCCCTTCCCCGCCCAGAGCAGCACCTCAGTCTGCCTCTGTCTTCCCGCGCTCAGCCAGGTGTGGTGCCTGGGGGCTCCCAGGGGGAGGGGGGCATGCGAGCTGGGCCCCTGCCTGTTTACGGCTGTCCCCCGGGCTCCCGGCCTCAGCCCCAGGTGCCTGTGCCACCGAGTCTCCCTCTCCTGGGAGTGGACATTCCAGACCTCAGGACTCTGCCTCGGTTCGGTCCTCCCAGCACACTTGGGATTTCGAAGAATCAGATTTCAGAACGTCTAGTATGCCCAGCTTGAAGAGTCACTCTCCCTGGATAGTGACCCAGGACAGTTCTGGTGCTCCGGCAGCTTTCCACAGTGACATTTTGTCAGCTTTGATGCCACTGGGAGGTCGGGTACAGACTGTCTTCACCGATTAAATCCTTCATGCGTGTGTCCCTGATTTTAGAGTTAGTCCTAAGTGACTCTGTAGAACCTGTCCTGAGTAATGGCACCATGGGACTTTGCTGCCAGTCCAGTGGTTGAGACTCCGTGCTTCCACTGCTGGGAGCATGGGTTCAATCCTTGGTCAGGGAACTAAGATCCTGCATGTCATGTGGTGCAGCCAAAAAGGATAAATAAATAAGAAAATAAATAATGGCACCAAATCAATTGCCAATGAGAAATGAGAAGTCAAATTGACCAATGATAACTTAGATTTCCCAAGAGAAAATCACTAGGTAAATAAATTCCCAAACTGCAGGCTGCATTCAGTCAAAATTGTATTAATCCAGTCCTGTTTACCAGAGAAGGCAATGGCAACCCACTCTAGTACTCTTGCCTGGAAAATCCTGTGGACGGAGGAGCCTGGTAGGCTGTAGTCCATGGAGTCAGGAAGAGTCGGACACTTACAGAGCGACTTCACTTGCACTTTTCACTTTCATGCATTGGAGAAGGAAATGGCAACCCACTCCCGTGTTCTTGCCTGGAGAATCCCAGGGACGGCGGAGCCTGGTGGGCTGCCATATGTGGGGTTGCACAGAGTTGGACATGACTGAAGCGACTTAGCAGCAGCAGGATATAACTTTCTACCATATTTCTGAAGTAATTTTCATGCTATGAAGAGTCCTTTAATTCCATTTATCTGAATTATTTTTATTCTCCACAAATGCTTTTTGTGCCATGAAGAATTGACTCAACTTATTAAAATTTAGCTTCATGCAGATTTTACTTTAAAGGCTTAAAATCCAAGCATTTAAAATTCTGAAAGGAGTAATAAACATATTTTAATAGACTCTTTGCAAGTGTGCTCCTTTATTCATGGTAGATATGGTTGTGAAAACCAGATCCTTTTCCTAGATGGTATTCCTAATTACAGATACAGAAATATTGTAATAATTGGCATTTGATCAAGTTCAGGGTTCTGTTAAACTCATTCTTCTTGCAAATTTTATCTTCAAAACTTTAGTCTGCTTTCCACAAATAGTAACAACTATTTGAGCAATAAGCCAAAATTCTTGTGGTCTCAGTGATCCCAATGTCATCATAGTTTTTTGGAGGCCAAAATAATATGCTTCAACTTGCCAAAGCTGCGTCTTCTTAATCTCCTCCATTAGCAGCTCTGCAGCTCATTCCAAATTGCATATGCAATCATTCTCTTTTTAAAAAATGGGAATAAAATGAAACACTAGTTATTCTGAGTGCTTTTTTCCCTAAATAGTGAAGGTGGAAAACAAATAAAGTTTTGATCATACAGTGATCATTTGGTTTTATTTTAAATTTTGCTGAAGTGAACTTTAAAAATCAATGTAGAGACTTACCTGGCGGTCCAGTGGTTAAGATTCTGTGTTTCCAAGAAAAGGGTTCCATCCCTGAGTCATGAAACGAGGGTTCTACATGCCACACGGCATGGCCAAGGGGAAAAAAAAAAAATCAATGTACAAGTTGGATCTTAAGGGCAAACGCAAAAAACCAATCTCAAAAGCTTATTTACTATATGATTATTTAACAGCTTCCGAATGACAAAGTTATAGCAATGAGGAATAGATAGGTGGTTGGGGGAACAGTATTGGGAGGAGGGTATGACAATTAAGTAATAACACTAGGAAATTTCTTTCTTTTTTTAGATATAAATTTATTTATTTTAATTGGAGGTTAATTACACTATTGTATTGGTTTTGCCATACATCAACATGAATCTGCCACAGGTATACGTGTGTTCCCCATCCTGAACCCCCCTCCCTCCTCCCTCCCCGAACAAACAGTGACAGAACAGCTCTGTATCCTGATTAAAGTGTTGGTTATTTGAGTCTACACTTGTAAAACTTCCTATAACAACAGACCAGAAAAAGAAAAAATGTGTGTAAAACTTGTGAGATCTGAATAAAGATTATACCTGAGTTAATAATATTGAAAAGTATCAATGTCCTGGCTTTGACAATGAACCGAGTCTGTGTAACATGTTATTATTGGGGGAAGCTGGGGGAAGGGTCATTAGGAACTATTTTTATAATTTCTTGTGAGCCTTAGGCTATTTCAAAGGTAAAGTTTATTTTTTAAAAATCACTGGAAAGAAATAGATATATGAATGGTTTCTTTTTCTTTTTAATGCCAAGTATAAGTTCTTTGAGTACCTATAGAAGTTTTATAAATGTTTTAGGAAAAAAGGAAGGTTTGTAATAATCCGTAGCAATTTTCCAGTAACGGTTTCCTAGATAATATTTGCTTTTAGTGATGGTTTCTTCTTCCCTCAATACTTTCCATTTATAGTTATGAATTTGGTCCTTTATCTGTGTATTTCTGAAGAGAGGATGGAGTATTGGAAGAATCTTGACCAGTAGATGTAGGTGAGGCAGAGAAGAGAATTTCTGTCTTTCTTTTTTTTTTTGTAGTTTATAAAGGGTAAGAGCCTCAGCATTTAAACCTCTGAATCATTTCTTTGCATAGCAAGAATGTGTTTAGATTGAAAAAAAAAGCTACAAATGAATAAAGTTACCTCCAGTTGCCCTGAAATCCCTAGATGGCTCACTTTCAGGAGTGTTCTTCAGGAGGTATTTGGGAAGGGACTGGAATAAGTGAGAATAAGATGGTAATATTTTCTGTAATATTGGCCTTGGCAATATAAGATCATGCTCGAAATTGCTAATTTTCTCATTCCAAGGCAAGATCTCTTGGCACTACAGGGATCAAAGTAAATTTTTCCAAAATTAAGGTTGATGCTTACCCTGAATCTTTAGGTCACTATGATACCAAATTTCAAGATAGTAATCCTGAGTCAATTTTCAGTCTATTTTTAAAACAAAAATAGATGAAGATCTGTTTGATATTCAAGAATGATCCTACATTGCTCAATTATTTAAACAGACTTTGGAGATTCTTGGAAATGGCTTGCTAAAGTTCAATTTCGTTTATAGTTTTGGCTACTGTAAACTCTTCTCCAAAGCCTTTGGATGTTTGGGGGTCAAGGGAGGCCACAATAAGAATTAAAACTGCAGCTACATGGAGTGTCTGTGCAGAGTGGAGAATATGACTTCTTTTTATTAAATATGACACAAATAATTACCAAAGTGGACCCTGCTATTTACAGATATATTATACAGCTTGGTTCTGTGGAGTAGTAGTAGTTGCAGATGAATCATAAAATTAACATTTATGAGACATTAATTAGATCTTTTCTAACATCATTCTGTGCCTGTATATCTTCCCTACTTTTCACTGATTTTTGACATAAAGAAAAAAGTGCCCTGGTTCCAGTGAGTCTTATAGAAATTACTGCAAAATATCTCTGGATGGGGTTCTTGCTGATTTAGGACTCAGCTTTGTCATTCCTTTCTCAGTGGCTCTCCAGACATTTTAAAAATATCTTAAATATCCTGAATGAAGATTTAATGATCCTTAGGATGTAGGTTCCTTGAAGGCCAGGATTTTATCTGTGCTCCATGCCATGCCTCAATGCTAGAACTGTGCTCGACACAAGTGCTCAATAGCTTTTTTGTTGACTTGATATGGTCAGTTGATGTTAGGAAAGAACTTTGTCTCTGGGGTCAGACTGACCTTGGTTAGGATCATGACTGCCACTGGGTGACCTGGGACATGTTACTTCCAGGAGCTTTAGTTTTCTCATGTGTAAGCTGCATCAGTTCAGACTGATGCACCAAGCACAGAGCTTGGGAGGTACTGAGTGCTTGTTGTTTAGTCACTAAGTCATGTCCAACTCTTTTGCCACCGCGTAGACGGTAGCCCACCAGGCTCCTCTGTCCATGGGATTTCCCAGGCAAGAATACTGGAGTGGGTTGCCATTTTCTTCTCCAGGGCATCTTCCTGACCCAGGAAGATGACCTCTGTCTCCTGCAAGGGCAGGAAAATTCTTTACCGCTGCTTAGTGAGTTCATTTACTCATATCAGCCCCATCGCTTTCCTGTTAAACGATTTCTGTTTTTCAGAATGTAATTTATTTTAAATGAAGCATTTTGGAGAAGACTATTTAAGAGAAATCTCCAGGAGCTGAATTCCTGGAGAGTAGAACTCCTTCCCGTATTCGTCAGCTTTACCAGCCCTAAATCAACCAACCACTTCCATATTAGATCCATGCCAGTGTACACATGCAGAGCACCTCTTTCTAGATTTCCATCAGTGTTCACATTCATTATTTTCAGGCAGGAGGGGGAAGTTTGGGTTTTGTCGTTTTTATTGATTTTATTTGTCCCTTATCAAATATATTATATTTGACCTCCTTGGATGTCTAGCATGACTCAAAGAACTACATATCCAGACCTTTCTTTTTTCTTGACATTCATGGTTGATATATTAAATTCCTCTATAGATGATTTTCAAGCATTCTAGTCTTTGTGATTTATTACAAATTCTTACTAGCACTCAGTTGTGATATAACTTAAGTCCCTCATTTATTTTATTAATGAATGTTGTAATCAGTTGTTGATTGCTGACTGTCTATCTGTGCATTCTAGTGCTGTGAAGGCTAAGTAAGAAAGAAGTTGAGGGTATGGGTTCTATTCTCGGAGAGATAATAAACGGAAAGAAAAATGTTAATATATTTATTGTGTGAGGAACCAGAGATCAAATTGCCAACATCCACTGGATCATGGAAAAAGCAGGAGAGTTCCAGAAAAAATTCTATTTCTGCTTTATTGACTATGCCAAAGCCTTTGACTGTGTGGATCAGAATAAACTGTGGGAAATTCTGAGAGAGATGGGAATACCAGACCACCTGACCTACCTCTTGAGAAATCTGTATGCAGGTCAGGAAGCAACAGTTAGAACTGGACGTGGAACAACAGACTGGTTCCAAAAAGGAAAAGGAGTACGTCAAGGCTGTATACTGTCACCCTGCTTATTTAACTTATATGCAGAGTACATAATGAGAAACGCTGGGCTGGAAGAAACACAAGCTGGAATCAAGACTGCCGGGAGAAATATCAATCACCTCAGATATGCAGATGACACTACCCTTATGGCAGAAAGTGAAGAAGAACTAAAAAGCCTCTTGATGAAAGTGAAAGAGGAGAGTGAAAAAGTTGGCTTAAAGCTCAACATTCAGAAAATGAAGATCATGGCATCTGGTCCCATCACTTCACAGCAAATACATGGGGAAACAGTGTCAGATTTTATTTTTTTGGGCTCCAAAATCACTGCAGATGGTGACTG
Source organism: Ovis canadensis (assembly GCF_042477335.2). Classification (NCBI taxonomy): domain Eukaryota; kingdom Metazoa; phylum Chordata; class Mammalia; order Artiodactyla; family Bovidae; genus Ovis; species Ovis canadensis. The sequence continues at coordinate 87,582,921 of NC_091250.1, read as the reverse complement.
CAGCCATGAAATTAAAAGACGCTTACTCCTTGGAAGGAAAGTTATGACCAACCTAGATAGCATATTCAAAAGCAGAGATATTACTTTGCCGACTAAGGTCCATCTAGTCAAGGCTATGGTTTTTCCTGTGGTCATGTATGGATGTGAGAGTTGGACTGTGAAGAAAGCTGAGTGCCAAAGAATTGATGCTTTTGAACTGTGGTGTTGGAGAAGACTCTTGAGAGTCCCTTGGACTGCAAGGAGATCCAACCAGTCCATTCTGAAGGAGATCAGCCTTGGGATTTCTTTGGAAGGAATGATGCTAAAGTGGAAACTCCAGTACTTTGGCCACCTCATGCGAAGAGTTGACTCGTTGGAAAAGACTTTGATGCTGGGAGGGATTGGGGGCAGGAGGAGAAGGGGACGACCGAGGATGAGATGGCTGGATGGCATCATGGACTCGATGGACGTGAGTCTGAGTGAACTCCGGGAGTTGGTGATGGACAGGGAGGCCTGGCGTGCTGCGATTCATGGGGTCGCAAAGAGTCAGACACGACTGAGCGACTGAACTGAACTGAACTATCATAAAATAAAGGACTTCCCTGGTGGCTCAGATGGTAAAGCGTCTGCCTACACTGCAGGAGACCTAAGTTCGATCCCTGGGTCGGGAAGATCCTCTGGAGAGGGAAATGGCAACCCACTCCAGTACTCTTGCCAGGAAAATCCCATGGACAGAGGAGCATGGTGGGCTACAGTCCACGGGGTCGCAAAGAGTCTGACATAACTGAGCGATTTCACTTTCATAAAATAGCTTAAAACAGATGTTAAATAAGTGTATTTATGGTTAATTTTTACAGACAAATTTTGTATGCATTAGACAACAAGGAAAATATTTGGAAATATAGGCATATGCATGAAAGTGTGATTTAGGCCATATTTATGGCCTAAAGAGGAAAAATTATCATAATAGGCTGCTTGCTTACATTGTAGGCTGTCCTCCAAAGAGGCAGTTGCCAATGGGCATAAAGAGCTGGTGCCCTTTCAGGAAGGCCCAGAGATAGAAAACCACCATGTGCATGGAATGTGGAGAATTCCATCCTCGTCTGGGCCTACAGTACCGTCCAAGGGAACAGCTCCAAGAGGCTCTCAGCAGCTGGGGGTAGGAACTCTTAGGCTAAGATGGTTCTCTGTAAGGCAAGTGTCAGAACTATGGGTCCAAGGAGGTCTTTCTGAGTAAAAGAGGTGTAATGGTTAGAATGCCCTGTCTATAAGACATGCTGGGAATGTGGAAGAAAGAAGGGATGGTTAAGAACTGGCTGGGACCTGAACTAGGGGAAATTAATTGGGACAAAATGGCTGACCTTTCCTTTAGAAAGGGGCTGAAAGTCCAAATTTCCAGGTCTAAGAAGGCATGCTGCTGCTGCTGCTAAGTTGCTTCAGTCGTGTCTGACTCTGTGCGACCCCATAGACAGAAGCCCACCAGAAGGCATAGCAAACTCAATTCACTATTTCCCTAAGTGGCAAAAAGTCCTAGGGATGGATCATCTAGGGTGCTTATTAAAAACACATTGTCAAACCCTCCTCAGATGTCCTGAACCATCACCTCTAAGAGAAGGGCTTGGGATTTTGTATTTTTCATGGGTGCATCTGATGACTTTTTATGACAGCAAGTTTGGAAAACATCACTTTAGTCTAATCAAGTCCAGCATCAGAATTCAGGTTTCCTTGCTCAAGAGGCAGGACAAGGCTGGGAGGCAGGGCTTTTTGGATTCGGAGGCATATTGCAAATCATATGTATGTCCGGAAGGGATCCTGGAAACAAGATTCAGTCTTAAGAAATAGGATTGTCAGATTTAAGCATTATGGACGTTAGAATTAGGGCTCCAGTGAACTGATCTGTCTACATAAGGCAGGGCTCTAGTGCTCATGGGAAACTAGAGGAGATCCTGAGAGGCAAAATAGCAGTGAAGCATCCTAGCCACAGGCGAGGGTGGTGGTAAAAGTCCTCCAGCCCTCTTGATGCAAATGAAAGATTTAGGCTTGAGTGCTATTCCTGGCTGATAGTCTTTGGAAGCCGTGGGGTAAAACTGCACGCTTATGGGTAAGCAGCAGGTGGTATCTCTCTTGAAAAGGATCTTATTCCTGGATGACAGCCACTGGGGCAAATGGATGGTCCTTGACCAATTTATTTCAAGCCTTCATTCTTTGGGTCCAGATGTAAAATATTCTGGGTGTCCTTGAAACTTGACCTTCTTGAGTTTATCAGAGTCATGTAATAGATGTCCCTAAAGAGAAGGAGGAATATGTGAGGATTTGGATAGTGCTGTGAAGCCAACTTATTGGAAAAGACCCTGATGCTGGGAAAGATTGAAGACAAAAGGAGAAGGGGGCAGTGGAGGATGAGATGGTTAGATAGCATCACCAACTCAATGGATATGAATTTGAGCAAACTCTGGGAGATAGCAGGGGACAGAGGAGCCTGGTGTGCTGCAATTCATGGGGGTCTCAAAGAATCAGACATGACTTAGTGAGTGAACAACAACAAATGAAGCTGAGGAGACCCTTCCCACAAGAGAACCTTAGTCTCCTGCAGCCTTTGAGGATACTCTGGAGATGGACATTACTCTCAGGTGAGTCTAGAGCATGCAGGTAGAGGTGGGCATGAGATGTTAAGGAAATGATTGGTAGGTTCTTTGGGGCTAAGAGTAGGACTTGTTAGACTGGGAAGTAATGAATTTTGACTCTGATTGCTTCTGGAAACTGAATGTTTGTGTCCCCCACCTCCGAATTCATATGTTGAAAGCTAATCCCCAGTGTGATGACATTTAGAGGGCTTTGATAGGTGATTAGGTGGAGCCATCAATGATGAGATTAGGGGCTTCCCTGGTGGTGGCCCCTAAGAGTAAAGAATCCGCCTGCCAGTGCAGGAGACATGGGTTCCATCCCTGACCTCGGAAGATTCTACAAGCCACAGAGCAATGGAGCCTGTGCACCGCAACTACTGAGCCCACGTTCTAGAGCCCATACTGTGAAACTACTGAAACCCACACACATAGAGCCTGTGCTCCGCAGCAAGAGAAGCCCCCGCAATGAGATGCTCACACACTGCAACAGGAGGGCAGTCAGCTCCTCACAACTAGAGAAAAGCCCTCACTGCAGTGAAGACCCAGCACAGCCGAAAATCAACTAATTAATTAAAGTTTTTTAAAAGGATCAGATTAGTGACCTTACAGGAGAATAAAGAGACCAGAGTTCTCTCACTCCACTATCTGAGGACACAGCAAAAGCATGGCCTCTGTGTACCAGAAAGTGGCCCCTCATCAGACTGAATCTGCTAGCCTCCTGCTTGATCTTGGACATTCCAGCCTTTGGAACTGGGAGAATCAAATTTCTGTTGTTTAGAAGTCACCCTGTCTATGATATCTGTTATAGCAACCGAAATGAATTTGAAATAACCTCAGAATGAATCATAGACATGATAGCTCCTTTAAAAAATTGAAATAGTAGCTTGGAGATCCTTAACCCTAAATCCTGATATATTTGCTTTCCTCTCTCAATAGGCATCACCCTCTATTCTTTTCAGGGTCAAAGGAAAAAATAGATTTCCTGGTTCACTGTTCCTTATGTTGATACTACAGGTTATAATTATTATATTTTGTATCCTAAGTTTCTGTCTTAGAATCAGTAAATACTTATTTGAGCAAAATTTGGTAAATGAATTAGAAGGCTTGGCTCTCTTCATCTGTCAGAAGCCTCTCTGCTGGTCACAGTCCTATCTGTGTTTACAACCATCTCAAAATCACCTCTTCCATGAGACCTCACTGAGCTCCTCTGTCTGTATGTGACTTCTTGATCCTTTGAAAGCCCATCGCACCTCAGTTTGTAAGTCTTTATGACACTCAGTCACATGGCACTGTGTGAATGAGTGTCATTACATTCTTCATTTTACTCTTTAAGAACATTTAATTTATCTTTATGTAGGATTTATTTATAACTCTTCTTATTCCATAAAGGAAACCTATGAAAGGAAATATAAATGAGAAAATGGTAAGAAAGGAAAATGAAATGGGAATATAAGATAAAGCTAACTGTTACAAACTTTTATTGGGTATTTGCCATGTCCTACGTGCTAGACAGTCCCTGCTCTCTTTGGATACAGAATTGAGTCAGGACAGAGCTGTGGCTAATGGACCAGTTCAACTCTAGGAAGCTCTCAGAGAGCAGCTTCAACCCATCACCAGAGGTTAGTTGTTAATAATTTAGCCCCTTAACTACCTGATTTCTCCCTGAAGCACCCACTTCTTACTATTGTTCATCCTAGAAATTGTATCCTCAATTGTGTTAGCATTTTTCATTAGCGGACTTATTTTCTAATTTCATAGATATCTTGGTAGCTCTTTCCTAAACTTTCTTCAGGCTTTCCCAGCAGCTCAGTTAGTAAAGACTCCTGAAATGCAGGAGACCTTGGTTAAACCCCTGGGTTGGGAAGATCCCCTGGAAAAGGAAGTGGAAAGCCACGGCAGTATTCTTGCCTAGGAAATTCCTTGGACAGAGGAGCATGGTGGGCTATAGTCCATGGGATCTCAAGAACTGGACACGACTTAGCAACAGCACCACCACCTCCACACTTCTTCAAGGTCTAAGGGCTTGCATACCAGACTGTAAGGCCATTCCTGTAATTGCTTAGGAGACAGGGTATCCCTCAATTTTTTCCTGGGGAATTTCTGTCCCAGCTTGTAATTACTTTACATATATTATGTAGTAAAAAGATTCTCTGGCAGTTTATCATCAAATTATAGCTGCCTTTGTAAAATAAACCTCATTTATATGTTGTTTCCTCTACATTGGCTAAATGGCAGCAAATGAAATAAGGAAATGATGATCATTTCCCAGATGTTGTGAGAGCAACTGATGCACCAACATAGTCATTTTTGGCTCCAGAGCAAACTATGAATGGAAAGTAATGACTGTACAAATGTGTGGAAGTGTAGATTATTACCATGGCAATGTAAAAAGCTACAGATTTCCCCCCAAATCACTACCCAATTTGTATATTTTGACCAAAATAATTCTGGAGGGAAAGTCCCTACTAGGTCATTTTTAAAACAGAAGCATTTGTATTAGGGATGCTTGAAAAAATTTTAAGGATATTTACTTTAATTTTCTGTTTATATCTCTGTGTATGAGGCAGGAATAAGGAAAACTATGATTGCAGTGTAATTTTCATTCTAACTGATCTTTAAAATAGTATATTTTATTATAATAACTATCACCTCAGATAATAACTAGTAATTAGAATTTCTTAATGCTGAGTTTTTATTTTTATTTTTCGTTAACGCTTAATGCTGCTCTGTTTTTAAAATTTGGCCAAGTTGCTATTTTAAGATCATGGGTTTAAGCACTCCTCCATGAATTGGAGTTTTACTCTTAGGTACTTCCAAGAAATGTTCATTTCTTTAATCTTATTTTCATTATATAATAAATTCAGTCACTTGAACATGGAAAAAGGACATTAGACCCTCCTCCCTTAAAGAATGAGCTGTGTGCATTTATATCAGGAGCTTTCCCATCATCATCTCTGGGCTTTTTCTTGAGACAGGTTTAGATTTGGTACAGCTTGGGACAGAGGAGTGTAGAGACCAAGGCATGTGGGATCAACATGGGTGGCAACAGGCAGGGATCAGCCTGCGATTCAGGGGGCAGGCAGGGGTCATCCTGTGATCCAAGGGGCAGGCAGAGTCTAATCTGGGAGTGCTCGGAGCCAACAGGGGTGACATCAAAAGTCAAAGAGAAATGAGCCAGGAGCCCAGGAAGCTGCTAGGGGGAGCCAAATAAATGTGCAAAAGGTAACTGTCTTGCTTAGGATAAATATGTAGTCAATCTCTGGCCATATTTCTCAAGGTTTTCTGATCACGATTTAGCAAGAAATACATCTTGTATCATGGTATAAAAATACACAAGGGTTTTAGAAAAATCCTTGCCCTCAGCATGGAAGAGACACTCTGATATATCCAGTTCTCCAAAGTCCTATTCTGTTTCATTTAAAAGTTGTTGGTAGGAGACATACAAATCTGATTTCATGATCCGCTAATTGATAGAAATCCATTGCCTAAAATGTACTGTCTCAGAGATTGGGGAGATTGGGATGAACAGAGCACAAAAACAAAAACAAAGACTGGAGATAGACTGACTGATTTTAAGGCGATTGAAAGCCCTTTGGAAAGTTAGGATGTAACGCGTGAAACAGCAAAACACATTTAGAATAGAATAAGTAAAAAAGAAAAGTTATGACCAAGTAGACAGCATATTAAAGAGGGGAGACATTACTTTGCCAACAAAGGTCAGTCTAGTCAAAGCAATGGTCTTTCCAGTAGTCAGGTATGGATGTGAGAGTTGGACTATAAAGAAAGCTGAGCATCGAAGAATTGATGCTTTTGAACTGGGGTGTTGAAGAAGACTCTTGAGAGTCCATTGGACTGCAAGGAGATCCAACCAGTCCATCCTAAAGGAAATCAGTTCTGAATATTCATTGGAAGGACTAATGCTGAAGCTGAAACTCCAATACTTTGGCCACCTGATGCAAAGAGCTGACTCACTTGAAAAGACCCTGATGCTGGGAAAGATTGAAGGCAGGAGGAGAAGGGGATGACAGAGGATGAGATGGTTGGATGGCATCATGGACTCAATGGACATGAGTTTGAGTAAACTCCAGGAGTTGGTGATGGACAGGGAGGCCTGGCGTGCTGCAGTCCATAGGGTTGCAAAGAGGCGGAAATGACTGAGCGACTGACCTGAACTGAAGCAAATTAATAGGCAAATCCCATGAATACAAGTTAGTTCTAAAGGTGTCAGCTTGGGATATGAATAGTTAAGGTCAGCTATTAGAGGTTTCCTGGAAAAGGAAGCATAAAGCCTGCTTTTGAGTGACATGGATTGATGAAGAGTGTCTGGGAGCTGGGTTGGGGCTTCCCTAGTAGCTTAGATGGTAAAGCATCTGCCTGCGATGCGGGAGACCCCACTTCAGTCCCTGGATTGGGAAGGTCCCCTGGAGAAGGAAATGGCAACCCACTCCAGTATTCTTGCCTGGAGAATTCCATGGACAGAGGAGCCTGGTGGGCTACAGTCCATGGAGTCGTAAAAAGTTGTACACAATTGATTGACTATCCCACACCAGGAGCAGGGGGTAAATACCCCAGATAGAGTAACAGCAGGTTCCTACAGAGGACCCTAAAGTGTGCTTCTTGGTCGGAGTGAGAGTATGTATACTATAGAAGGATGAAAAAAAAAACCTCAGGAGAGGGGAGGTAGGTGGAAGCTTTCAGTACTGTAGCCAGCCTCAGTGGCAGTGGGAGAAAACTACCTTTGCTGATATAAATGACATGATGTAATTGTGTTTAAGGATCATTCTAGTGACTGCCGAGAGGGGATCCATTGCCATCAGTTTGCAGGAGACAAGGAAGACTGCTGTAACCAAGAGAGTGTGAAAAACTTGATCTTGTCATAGAAGTCAAAACAAAAAGGGGAGAGTCCAGGAGATGGGGATGTGTTTGGCTCTTGTAGAAGTTTTGTGACCTGTCTTCTTGGTTTAAGATTCCAGTGCTGGATATGACTCAAGAGGTGATTAAAGGGGCTTATCTCTTTGTTGGATCTGATCCAATGTGAGAGTTGTTATCTCTTTGTTGCTTTGGCAAGGCACTGTCTTTCCTCCAACCTGGACTGATGTTACCAGTATTCACTGCTCCTGGCTTAAGCCCCAAAGATAAAACTCATTTGAAAGTCTTTGTACCTGGTACGATGGGACAGTAACCTCTCTCTTGTCTCTGAAAAGTAGTGTCAGTATTTAAGGAAATCTCCCTGCTCTTTTCAGAGAAGGCAATGGCACCCCACTCCAGTACTCTTGCCTGGAAAATCCCATGGATGGAGGAGCCTGGTAGGCTGCAGTCCACGGGGTCTCGAAGAGTTGGACACGACTGAGCGACTTCACTTTCACTTTTCACTTTCATACATTGGAGAAGGCAATGGCACCCCACTCTAGTGTTCTTGCCTGGAGAATCCCAGGGACGGGGGAGCCTGGTGGGCTGCCATCTATGGGGTTGCACAGAGTCAGACATGACTGAAGTGACTTAGCAGCAGCAGCAGCAGCCTGGCTCTTTTGGAGAAGGCAATGGCACCCCATTCCAGTTCTCTTGCCTGGAAAATCCCATGGACGGAGGACCCTGGTAGGTTGCAGCCCATGTGGTCGCTAGGAGTCAGACAGGACTGAGCGACTTCACTTTTATGCATTGGAGAAGGCAATGGCAACCCACTCCAGTATTCTTGCCTGGAGAATCCCAGGGACAGGGGAGCCTGGTGGGTGGCCGTCTATGGGGTCACAGAGAGTCTGACATGACTAAAGAGACTTAGCAGCCCGGCTCTTTTGGAAAATCATCCCTAGGCCCTCCAAGGTAATGAGGGTGGCTGGATGGCAGAGCCCTGGCTCTTCTTGCTTGGGGTTCAGCTTTCCCTTGGGGATCTCCCGTTAGTGCTGGGATTGCCCTCCTCTAGCTTTCCTACCTAGGAAGACCGAGGCTGGGGTTCCTTTAAAGACCTTGATGGGTTCAGCTGCAGGAACCTACTGACCTCAAGCAGTGCTGTCCCCCAGAACCTCAGGAGTGCATTAGTGGCCACTCAGCCCACTCTTGGCTCTTATGCCCACACTGCCCCTGCTGTTCACTGCTTTGGTTAAAGTTGCTTGTGTATTGATCTTCTTTATAAGCTCCCTTATAAACAAGGTTAATTACTCATCTTATTTATCTTCATAGCCTCTTACTGTTGAATACACAGTACCCTGTATTGGTATTTATAAATAAATTAACAGCACAATGAGAATATATGATATTGTTGTTATTCTAGGTATCTCTATAAAGCTGAGACTCTGAAACTAAAATTTCATGTCTTTTCTTTATGGAAATTATCCTAAATTAATTATTAGAAATCAGTTCATCAAATTAGGTAGTATAAACTAGTTTAATAGACACTTACGTGGAAATCAGTTTGTCATATTATTTAGGCTTAGATTAGCTTTGAAGCCGTGGATAGTGGACATCAAGGCGAAAATCCTTAGGAAGGTGCCAAGGACCCTCAGAGAAAGAAAATATATAGAAACAGAAATGGAGAACCAAAGTCAAACTTCATCTACTTAATAGATGTACTTACCTCAAATTATTCTGCCTATACCATTGCACACTTGCTTAAATGATATCTCTTCCCTGCCCCTTTTAAATGGTGTATTTCCTCAGTATCTCCAAATAGAGCAGAGTGTTGCTTTTCGAGACTAGGCACTGTGGGCTGTCTCTCTTCCGCTCTCCCCACCCCCACCCCAAATCTACAATACTGGTATAAAGAAGATGCCCAATGACTGACTGAGTGGAAAGCACATAAAAACACACAAAACTTCTTTCAGTCTCTTACTTGCTCATTTTATTTTTAGCCTAGCAAGCAATAGTTGCAATGAGTATTTTTGTATGAATAATTAAATTTTCTCCATGGTCTCTGAATTCTACCCTCCCCTTTTTCTTTCAGGGCTGGAACAACCATTATCTCTGACAACTTAAACTCACACTCCCTTGTATTCATCGTATCTGTAAGTATACAATAAAAGCATTACCTTCTTCAGTTAAAGTCCAGTGGGGAGCTATAAACCAATAGTTATATCTCTCAGTTGACTTCCATATTTGTGATCAACTCTAAAGCTAAGGGGCCAGTTGAACCTGACTGCAGATGACATAAATATCAACTCCCTTGTGAAATTGTTAAGCTAAATAACGTTCATATGTCATTACAGAAGATGATGCATTTAAGAGCTCCAAGTTTCTTTCATATTCAGAGTCCTTTCAGGGTCTATGTTGGATAACTGCTCAGATGAGTGCTAAGGATATACCAGTGTACACATTCCTGTGTGATGAAGATCAGTTCTTCCACCCTGAAAGAGTTCCACACCATTCCTCCACCAAGAGGAGCTCTTGATGCAACTGGTAGAAGTTTAGCAAGTAAGAATATTGCTGAGTAATAGTGTTGTACAAACATTGGAGTTTATTTCTGAGTTGCAGTTCACCAATTCTGGGTCTATATGCTTATTTATTTTTATGTTTATATTTATTAATTTATTATGTGAATTAAATATATAATTTGTATATTTGTTTTTCTTCCATGAAATAATTTTCAATATATTGTACCATAAAAAGAAGGCAAATGTAAAATGAACATTAACTTTTTTATTAAATTCTTCTATACCACCATTTTAAGAAGCACTTAGGAGTCTACCTAATAAACGGATGATAAATGTGAATAAGTTTAAAATACAATTTGCAAAAACACAATATCTGCTCTTATTTAATCACCCACAGTTTCTCCCAAGACTTCACTCTCAGCAGGAAGGAAGAAAACACTTGACGAAAAGAAACAGGTAAGATAAATGGTTTAAATTTCACTTAAAAAATTGAAATATAGTTGATTTACAGCGTTGTGTTAATTTCTGCTTATAGCAAGGTGATTCAGTTATACATATATGTATGCATTCTTTTTAAAATATTCTTTTCCATTATGGCTGATCATAGAATGTTGATTATAGCTCCCTTTGCTATATAGTAGGACTTTGTTATTTGCCCATTCCCTATATAATAATGTGCATCTACTAATCCCAAGCTCCAGGTCTATCCCTCTACTCCGCCCCTTGGCAACCGCATGTCTGTTCTCTATGTCTGCGAGTCCTATTTCTGTCTCACAAAAGCTCATTTGAGTCATAGTTTAGATTCCACATATAAGTGATATCGTATGGTGTTTGTTTTTCTCATTTACTTCACTTAGTATGATCATTTCTAGTTCCATCCATGTTGCTGCAAATGGCATTATTTCATTCTCTTTTATGGCTGAGTAGTGGTCCGCTGTATACATGTACCACATTTTCTTTATCCTAAATGGTTCAAATTTGATGTCTCGTTGAAGATCTGGATCTTAGGTTCTTTTTTCTTTAAGATACAGGAGATTGGTCCCAGTATTCTCAGCGGATACAAAAATCCAGGGAGCTCAAGTCCCTTGTACTGTGCTTAGTCACTCATTTGTGTCTAACTCTTTGTGACCCCATGAATTGTAGCTCACCAGGCTCCTCTGTCCATGGGCATTCTCCAGGCAAAAATACTGGAGTGGATTACCATGCCCTCCTCCAGGGGACCTTCCCAACCCAGGAATTGAACCAGAGTCTCCTGCATTGCAGGCAGATTCCTTACCAGCTGAGCTACCAGGGAAGCTACCATAGCCTGCCAGGCTCCTCTGTCAATGGAATTCTCCAGGCGAGAATATTGGAGTGGGTAGCCATTCCCTTCTCCAGGGGATTTTCCCAACCCAGGAATTGAACCTGGGTCTCCTGCATTGCAGGTGGATTCTTTACTGTCTGAGCTACCTGGGAAGCCATTGCATTTGTATATAACCTACACAGTCTCCAATATACTTCAAATCATCTCTAGATGATGTGTGATACCTAGTATGATATAAATTCTATATAAATAATTGTAAACACAATATAAATTCTATGTAACTAATTGCCTTGTATGGAAAATTCATGTTTTGCTTTAGGAATTTCTGAATATTTTCAATGTATGGTTGGTTGAATCTGTGATTCAGAACCTATACATATGAAGCACTGACTGCATCAAGGATCTTTGTTCCAGGGGGTGCAAAGTAAAGGCATAGCACGATTCCTCTTGCCTTGGCACTCACCAAGGGAACACACCAAATTCCTGTGTTCATTTCTTTAAGTCTTAGGTAGCACCTAGACGTCAAGCGGATAAATACTTTTTCAGGAGGTTTTTTGGATGAGCGATCCACTCTTTCTCTGTGATCTAGGGTGGTCTAGCAATCTGTTGTTGTTTCATTGCTAAGTCGTGTCCAACTCTTCTGTGACCCCATGGACTGTAGCCCACAAGTCTCCTTTGTCCATGGCATTTCCCAGGCAAGAATACTAGAGGGGGTTGCCATTTCCTTCTCTAGGGGATCTTTCCTGCTCAGGGATCAAACCTGTGATTCCTGCATTGAAGGTGAATTCTTTACCACTGAACCACTAGGGAAGCCGAGTCTAGCAAGCTAAGCAAGGTAGATAGCAATCTTTTGTAGGATCTTCCTTGATTATGCTTAATCATGCTCTTGCTTATACTTAATTTTAACTGTAAATGCACAGTCATTTGTAAAGTAGCAACACTGCTGAAATTGGGGCACAAGCATGAGTAAGACCCAGACTTGTAAAGAGAGCTTTTCATCTCTGTTTGCAAAGTGAATCATTATTTGTAAATGCTTCTAAAGAATGTAAATTATTTATAAATAACATTTGTGCATTTTTAAAATGTAATTAATTTTCATACACACATCTATGGCATAAATGGCCTGACCTGCTTCTTACAGAATCTCATACTTCTTCAGTCTTGAGACTCTGTTTCTGGGACTTTGGGTTGCTTCCAAATTTGCAAGTCCTTAGTAATGAATTACCCAAAAGAAATGTCTGGTAACTAAAGACTGGAGTTGTATTTGATATCTACATTGATAATTAGCAGCTTGATGTCATTCCTTATGTCCCACACAAGCACATGTTCTTTGAGAGAAGGATCTACCCATCGCCTCTTCCTCCATTGATGGATACCCTATCAGCCCTTTTTAAGGTTAGTGATTCCCTGTTCAAAGGAGGGATTTCTTCTCCTTAGCATTAACTGCTTCCTTCTTCTTTCATTAATTCATCAAATATTTTTTGAGCACCTACTTTATGATGCTTCTGCTCCCTGCTTATGAAACCGCATGTCTTGGGCCCCAGGCATTTCCCTGCCTTTGTCAAAGCTGCAGTTTTGATGATTCTTCTAGCACTGTCCTAGATACACTAGAGGTTTTCCCTGGTATTTGGGCAGAGTGTAAAGTAAGATAACCCAGCTTTAATTGAATCTTCTATGTCTTATTTGATGGAACTAATGAAAATTACAAGCATTTAAAAATCTGAATTACTTTAGTAAGGACAAAGTCATTTCATAAATTAATTAATATATCATTTATTAATTGTTATTAAATGCTTGTTAATTAAGTAAAACACTAGAGTTAAATGAAAAGATGGATAATTTCCTAAAGGAAATGAAATTGTGATTTAAAAATCTTCCTTAATTGGTTTAATTGACAAGCATGGCACTGTATCATTCAGAGCTACAGGCTGATGAAAGACTCTACACAAACAGAGCATATGGGGAGCAGGAAACAGTGAGGATTATTTTCCAGAGAATAACCATATTCTATTTTACTCTACTCCAGTGGTTATTAACTTTGTCTTGGTTAAGAATCCAATATACGTAAGTCAACTAATGCTTATTGAGTATCTCATATATGCCAGATATTTAGGGCATAAGAACTGAGGATTGATTTGAACAAAAATAGATCCTTTAGAGAATTTGGTGAAAGCTAAGGGTGGAAGTGAGAAATAGATTTAAGGGACTAGATCTGATAGACAGTGTGCCTGATGAACTATGGACAGAGGTTTGTGACATTGTACAGGAGACAGGAATCAAGACCATCCCCAAAAACAGAAATGCAAAAAGCAAAATGGCTGTCTGAGGAGGCCTTACAAATAGCTGTGAAAAGAAGAGAAGTGAAAAGCAAAGGAGAAAAGGAAAGATATACCCATTTGAATGCAGAGTTCCAAAGAATAGCAAGGAGAGATAAGAAAGCCTTCTTCAGCGATCAATGCAAAGAAATAAAGGAAAACAATAGAATAGGAAAGACTAGAGATTCCTTCAAGAAAAGTGAGATAAGGGAACATTTCATGCAAAGATGGGCTCAATAAAGGACAGAAATGGTATGGACCTAACCGAAGCAGAAGATATTAAGAGGAGGTGGCAAGAGTACACAGAAAAACTACAAAAAAGATCTTCACAACCCAGATAATCATGATGGTGTGATCACTCATCTAGAGCAAGACATCCTGGAATGTGAAGTCAAGTGGGCCTTACGAAGTATCACTATGAACAAAGCTAGTGGAGGTGATGGAATTCCAGTTGAGCTATTTCAAATCCTAAAAGCTGATGCTGTGAAAGTGCTGCACTCAATATGCCAGCAAATTTGGAAAACTCAGCAGTGGCCAAAAGACTCGAAAAGGTCAGTTTTCATTCCAATCCCAAAGAAAGGCAATGCCAAAGAATGCTCAAACTACCGCACAATTGCACACATCTCACACACTAGTAAAATAATGCTTAAAATTCTCCAAGCCAGGCTTCAGCAATATGTGAACTATGAACTTCTTGATGTTCAAGCTGGTTTTAGAAAAGTCAGAGGAACCAGAGATCAAATTGCCAACATCTGCTGGATCATCAAAGAAGCAAGAGAGTTCCAGAAAAACATCTATTTCTGCTTTATTGACTATGCCAAAGCCTTTGACTGTGTGGATCACAACAAACTGTGGAAAATTCTGAAAGAGATGGGCATACCAGATCACCTGACCTGCCTCTTGAGAAACCTGTATGCAGATCAGGAAGCAACAGTTAGAACTAAACATGGAACAACAGACTGGTTCCAAATAGGAAAAGGAGTACGTCAAGGCTGTATATTGTCACCCTGCTTATTTAACTTCTATGCAGAGTACATCATGAGAAACCCTGGACTGGAAGAAGCACAAGCTGGAATCAAGATTGCTGGGAGAAATATCAATAACCTCAGATATGCAGATGACACTACCCTTATGGCAGAAAGGGAAGAGGAACTAAAAAACCTCTTGATGAAAGTGAAAGAGGAGAGTGAAAAAGTTGGCTTAAAGCTCAACATTCAGAAAACGAAGATCATGGCATCTGGTCCCATCACTTCGTGGGAAATAGATGGGGAAACAGTGGAAACAGTGTCAGACTTTATTTTTCTGGGCTCCAAAATCACTGGAGATGGTGACTGCAGCCATGAAATTAAAAGACGCTTACTCCTTGGAAGGAAAGTTATGACCAACCTAGATAGCATGTTGAAAAGCAGAGACATTACTTTGCCAACAAAGGTCCGTCTAGTCAAGGCTATGGTTTTTCCAGTGGTCATGTATGGATGTGAGAGTTGGACTGTGAAGAAGGCTGAGTACCGAAGAATTGATGCTTTTGAACTGTGGTGTTGGAGAAGATTCTTGAGAGTCCCTTGGACTGCAAAGAGATCCAACCAGTCCATTCTGAAGGAGATCAGCCCTGGGATTTCTTTGGAAGGAATGATGCTAAAGCTGAAACTCCAGTACTTTGGCCGCCTCATGTGAAGAGTTGACTCATTGGAAAAGACTCTGATGCTGGGAGGGACTGGGGGCAGGAGGAGAAGGGGACAACCCAGGATGAGATGTCTGGATGGCATCACGGACTCGATGGGCATGAGTCTGAGTGAACTCTGGGAGTTGATGATGGACAGGGAGGCCTGGCGTGCTGCGATTCATGGGGTTACAAAGAGTTGGACACGACTGAGCAACTGAACTGAATTGAAGTGAATGCCTATAAGTGGGCTTCTGTCGTGGCTTGGCTGGTAAAGAATCTGCCTGCAATGTGGGAGACCTGGGTTCAGTCCCTGGGTTGGGAAGATCCCCTGGAGAAGGGAAAGGCTACCCATTCCAGTATTCTGGCCTGGAGAATTCCATAGACTGTTATAGCACATGGGGTTGCAAAAGAGTCGGACGCAACTGAGCAGCTTTCTAAGTAGTTACATTAGCCTCTAAGTAGTTACATTAGCTTAATAACCATCTTTTAAAATTGATGTCAAATTACAGTTGTTTTCTTGTTAAATTAAGATATTTATCTTTAATTAAAGGTATTAGTAATGAATATGTTTTATAAACTGACTCCTTGGTATGAAAGACACTTATGTAATTCTAGGATGTTTGGGAAATCCAGAAAGCTTCATTAATGGTAATCCTGTGGGATTTTATGGGTTGAACTGTGTTCCCCAAAGTTGATACACTGAAGTTCCAGAATCTTAGAATGATCTTATTCTTTACCAAGGTAATTATGTTAAAATTAGGTCATTAGAGTGGGCCCTACTCTAATATGTCTGCTTTCCTAATAAAAAGAAATTTTGGGACAGATACTCACACAGGGAGAACGACATGTGTAAATAAAGGCAAAGATCAGGTGGGATTCTATAAACCAAGGAACACTAAAGGTTGTTCACAAACCTCCAGAAGCCTGGAGGGCCTTGGAACACATTCTCTCTCACAGCTCTCAGAAGAAACAACCTTGATTTTGGACTTCTAGCCTCCAGAACTGTTGTTTAAGCTACCTAATTTGTGGTTTTCCAATGTGGTTGTATAGTTTTATACTCCCACCAGCAATGTGTGAGAATTTCTATTGTTCTATATCATTACCAACATTTGGTATTGTTAATCTTTTAACTACTCTGATGAGGAATATGAAGTTTTAATTTGATTTTTCTCAAGAATAAAGATATGGAGCCCCCTTTCAGCATGCTTACTGATTATTTGGATATCTTCTTTTGTGAAGTGCCTAGCTCTTTTGCTCATTTTTAAAGAAAATTTATTGTTGTTTGGGTTTTTTTTTTAACCTTTTAGTCTGTGCTTCTTAACTTTCATAATGATGTCTTTTGGTGAACAGATGTTTTTAAACCTGATGAGATCCAGTTTATCTGTTTTTTTCTCTTAGGGTTATTCTTTTGTGTCCTAAAATCACTGTCTACCCCAGAATCTATCCTGAACAGAAACAGAGAAAGGATTTTTTTTTTTAAGATTAGTAGTTCACATTGATTTTTATATTTTGCCTATTGTTTCTCATTTGTTTCATATTTCTTTCTTATTTAGGTTTTTATTTTCTACTTTCCTCATAGTATTAATCACTAAGGCTTTTGAGTGCATTTATAGCATTAGCTTTTATTTGGAAAAAAAATCTTGAAACTTAGAAAATATATGAAAACCCCCACCAGACTACATGGGATTTAAAGTGAATATCATCTCAAAACCACAATGAAGTACCATTTCACGCCAGTCAGAATGGCTGCGATCCAAAAGTCTACAAGCAATAAATGCTGGAGAGGGTGTGGAGAAAAGGGAACCCTCTTACACTGTTGGTGGGAATGCAAACTAGTACAGCCACTATGGAGAACAGTGTGGAGATTCCTTAAAAAACTGGAAATAGAACTGCCTTATGACCCAGCAATCCCACTGCTATGCATACACGCCGAGGAAACCAGAATTGAAAGAGACACATGTACCCCAATGTTCATCACAGCACTGTTATAACCACGACATGGAAGCAACCTAGATGTCCATCAGGAGATGAATGGATAAGAAAGCTGTGGTACATATACACAATGGAGTATTACTCAGCCATTAAAAAGAATACATTTGAATCAGTTCTAATGAGGTGGATGAAACTGGAGCCTATTATACAGAGTGAAGTAAGTCAGAAAGAAAAATACCAATACAGTATACTAATGCATATATATGGAATTTAGAAAGATGGTAACAATAACCCTGTATGCGAGACAGCAAAAGAGACACAGATGTATAGAACTGTCTTTTGGACTGTGTGGGAGAGGGAAAGGGTGGGATGATTTGGGAGAATGGCATTGAAACGTGTATGATATCATATATGAAATGAATCACCAGTCCAGGTTTGATGCATGATACTGGATGCTTGGGGCTGGTGCACTGGGATGACCCAGAGGGATGGTATGGGGAGGGAGGAGGGAGGGGGGTTCAGGATGGCAAACACGTGGCAGATTATACCTGTGGCAGATTCATGTTGATGTATGGCAAAACCAATACAATATTGTAAAGTAATTAGCCTCCAATTAAAATAAATAAATTAAAAAAAATAAAGTGAATATCATCTCTAAGATAGTATGATTCACTGTGTGAGGGTAATCTAGGGAGAATTGCTTATTAGGGACAAACCTGTATTTTGTGGGACTTGAAGCTTGTTATGAGTTAGGAATCACTTTCTAAGAAAAAGTGAGACTTTTTTCAGGAGACTCGGGTTCAATCCCTGAGTCAGGAAGATCTCCTGGAGAAGGAAATGGCAACCCACTCCAGTACTCTTGCCTGGAAAATTCCATGGAAGGAGGAGCCTGGTAGGCTACAGTCCATAGTGTCACAAAGAGTTGGGCACGACTGAGCGACTTCACTTTTCTAAGAAAAAGAATTTCACATGCCATTTTGTTTGGGGTTGCCACATTTTGAGATGTGTCAGATATGACAGCATGTCATCTGATGTATTGAGATGCATAGACACGAGTCTGCTCATAGCAACCCTCACGTGCTGTGTGGTTGTTGTTGTTCAGTTGCTCATTCTTGTCCTACTCTTTGCAACCCCAAGGACTGCAGCATGCTAGGCTTCCCTGTTCTTCACCAACTTGTGGAATTAATCAAACTCATGTCCTTTGAGTCAGTGATGCCATCCAACCATCTCATCCTCTGTCATCCCCTTCTCCTGCCTTCAGTCTTTCCCAGCATCAGGGTCTTTTCCAATGAGTCAGCTCTTTGCATCAGGTGGCCAAAGTATCGAAGCTTCAGCGTCAGTCTCTCCAATGAATATTCAGGACTGATATCCTTTAGGATTGACTGGTTTGATCTTGTGGTTCAAGGGACTCTCAAGAGTCTTTTCCAACACTACAGTTCAAAAGCATCAGTTCTTTGGTGCTCAGCTTTCTTTTTTGGTCCAACTCTCACATCTACACATGACTTGACTACTGGAAAAACCATAGCTTTGACTAGGCAGACCTTTGTTGGCAAAGTACTGTCTATGGTTTTTAACATGCTGTCTAGGTTTGTTGTAGTTTTTCTTCCAAGGAGCAAGCATCTTTTAATTTCATGGCTGCAGTCACCATCTGCAGTGATTTTGGAGCCTAAGAAAATAACACCATGGCTTGTAGTGTTGCTGTAAATTTGTACCATACATTCATAGGAATTATAAAAATGTTTGTTTTGTAAGATTTCAGATGGTTGGAAGATGAGATGGTTGGATGACATCACCAATTCAATAGACATGAACTTGAGAGAACTCGGGTTGATGGTGAGGGACAGAGAGGCCCCAGCATGCTGCGGTTCACAGGGTCACAGAGGGTCAGACAAATCTTGGCTACTGAACAACAATAGCAAGATATCAGTAAAGAAATACATATGATGCACTTGTATTTGTATATATTGCAGATAGAGCATATTTATGAAAAAATAGAAATTCCACTTCGACTAGGAGACCAGGTCAAATCTTCAACTTACAATTTTACACAGCTGATAACTGGAAGAATTTGCTACAGAACTAGTTTCTGGCTCTGTTTCTCTCCACTTTCAGAATGCAGTATTGTTAGTGCCCTTCCTCTTCATACCATGATGCCAGATGAGTCACAGAGCAGGCACTTGAATTATTCCTGGAAGAAATCGTATGCTGGGAGGCTAGCAGTACCTAATTATACAGAAGAGTGACTGTTAACTGCATCAGTTCATACCTCTAAATCCAAGTTAACTGTGTCTCCAATTCAACTTCCACTTTGTTGGATCTTCAGAATACCTCTGGTCACTCCAGTATAACTAAACATGGTAAAAAATATTAGGGGTACAAAGAGAAAGCTACCTTAAACAGTTATAATTTAAATATCTTACTTTTTCAAAATTTACAAAAATATTCAGTTCATGTGAATGTGTTGTTTGAACCTCTCCTAGATCCTGGAAGGGGGGTGACTCTAAAACTTAAGATTCATTACTTCATGGTAAATTTACCTCTGTTTATTACTTCAAATTAGAAATATGAAAGAAGCATGTTATATGTTATATGCTAATTACCCCTGCTATAAATATTAGATAATATTGAAATTTTAGATTACAGTACATTAGATGCTGATACAAACACACACATCCACTATGTGTTGTAGAAAACAGTTAATCACTCAGCACCTGCTCCATATCAGGTAGTCAAGCCTGTTTTAGGAATGAGTGTATACAAGAAAAATATATTTAAAATATGTGATAATGAAGACCATTATAAAGACTAATATGAAAGTAACTTATCCCCAGGGGTCATTAAATCATATTATTGGAAATGTTGACAGTCTTGTGATCATGTAATTAAAAAAGTTCAATTTAGTGAGTGTTACTCAGTATGCAGAATACATCATGAGAAGTGCTGGGCTGGATGAAGCATAAGCTGGAATCAAGATTGCCAGGAGAAATATCAATAACCTCAGATATGCAGATGACACTACCCTTATGGCAGAAAGTGAAGAACTAAAGAGCCTCTTGATGAAAGTGAAAGAGGAGAGTGAAAAAGTTGGTTTAAAGCTCAACGTTCCAAAAACTAAGATCATGGCATCCATCCCAACACTTCATGGAAGATAGATGGGGAAACAGTGGCTGACTTTATTTATTTGGGCTCCAAAATCACTGCAGTTGGTGATTGGAGTTATGAAATTAACAGACACTTACTCCTTGGAAGGAAAGTTATGACCAACCTAGACAGCATATTAAAAAGCAGAGACATTACTTTGCCAACAAAAGTCCATCTCATCAAGGCTATGATTTTTCCACTGGTCATGTATGGATGTGAGAGTTGGACTATCAAGAAAGCTGAGTGCTGAAGAATTGATGCTTTTGATCTGTGGTGCTGGAGAAGACTCTTGAGAGTCCCTTGGACTACAAGGAGATCCAACCAGTCCATCCTAGGGGAGATCAGTCCTGAGTGTTCATTGGAAGGACTCAAGGGGACAACAGAGGATGACATGGTTGGATGGCATCACTGACTCAATGGACATGAGTTTGAGTAAACTTAGGAAGTTGGTGATGGACAAGGAGGCCTGGCGTGCTGTGGTCCATGGGGTCGCGAAGAGTCAGACACAACTGAGCAACTGAACTGAACTGAATTCTATACCAGATATCTTAAGACATACAAATATACTTCCCTGGTGGCTCAGACAGTAAAGAATCCATCTGCCATGTAGGAGACCTGGGTTTGATCCCTATGTTGGGAAGATCCCCTGGAGAAGGCAGCCCCCTATAGTTAGTATTCTTGCCTGGAGAATCCCATGGACAGAGGAGCCTGGCAGGCTACAATCTGTGGAGTCCCAGTTAAACATTAAAGAGGGTCTAGCACTTTTATTTTCTTTCATAAATATGCTATGTTACTTTGTTTAAATTAGTATCTTCCTGAAATCATTTTTATATTCCAATAATGATAAGGGCTATGCCTTTTTATTCAACTGAATGACTCATGTACTCACTGATGTCAACAGTATTTTGAGTATTTGAGTTAGAGTGTGGTTCCAACATTAAATAATTCTTCCACATTTCACAATGAGTATTTTTAGAAAATATTTTCCAGTAAGTATTTTAGTAGAAAAACAGTAAAATTTTCCCACTGTTTGCTCTGATCTGAAAAATATTTCTGGCATTCACAGTTACATATTTTGACAGTCACATAAGTCTAATATGAACAAAGCAAACTCTTAAATATTAAAAGAAGATACCATGGAAAGAAATAAAATAATTGTTTTTGAGGAAATTTTATATACTCTATGGCATAATTTAAATGCATAAAATGAAAATATTTTTAGAAAAATTATAATTTTATAAGCATATTTTTTAAGGCATGCTTATTGCTTTTGGAAAAGATGCTTAAAAATGTTATGAAGTGTATTGAATATTTTAAGTCTGACATTTTTATGATGATGAAGTAGGTCAAGGCAGACATTTAGGTTTCTGAGGAATGCTGTCCTGAGTAGCTAAATCAGTTTAACCAACATTTTTAAGTTGATAAAAAATAATATCTCTTGTTTGTCCATCCTAAATGCATAATGTTTATGTGTGAATCACATTTTATTCCATTTAATTAAATAAAATTATTTATACAAAATACCAAGATCATTGCCTGGCACAAAGAAAATTGTTAAGTACATTAGTTATAACCCTTTATCTCATAATTAAATTAAACAAAGATGTAGTTGTATACTGTTGTGGCCAGCTATGGTAGATTGTCTAAGAAAATAAAACTTTTTGTTTAATTTAAGATATAAAGGTAATTCAGAATTTGAAATAAAAAGCTGTAAAGACTAGCATTCAATCCAATAAATATATTGATTTAAGTTTCAAGCTATAGGTAGGAATTTTTTTAAAAAAGATGATGCCATTGTCTCTACCCTTAGCTTTGGTGCCATAATTTGAGGATAAAACCATATGCAAATAGGTCCTCAGCTGTCTTCTATAAATGTTTGGTAGGTAGCCATTTAAGGAAGGGCAGTAACATGTCCTGGAGTGGTCAGATAGAGTGTAAAATGAGTCTTAATGAATAGAAACATTCATTTGGGGAGAGTAAAATGTTTTCTCATTCATAAGTGGAGCAGGTAGTTTTTAAAAACTGTTTTGTAATTTACTATACAGCTTGTGGCACTTCGTGATGCTCTGTTAGGTTTGAGGTTATAGGACCATCCCTAATGGGTACTTTGCTTAGATTATGTTCAAAATTTCCTAGAGAAATTCACAGGACTCAGACTAGCCATTGAATGTGTGTACAGCTCAGAGGTTGCTATGTAATTCAGAGTTTTCCTTTTGTTGTGATTGTTGTTGGACCTTTTCATCCAGAAGCAGGAGTTCGGAGGTTCCTTCTCTGATTGCTCCTGAGGGATGCTGGGAAAATGTAATTAACAACAAAATCTCTCGACCTGGAGAACTTTTCCACAGAGATCATAGAGAAAGAAAATGGTTTTAAAATGATTAAGAATTAAACCAGAATGTGATGTGCATTCCTGAGAATCATGAAAAGATTGTAAAGACAGAAAGAAATCCTCACTCTTCTGTAGCAAGCAGATACAACCCACTGCATGCATGTTTTCAAGATAAACAATTATTTGTCAAATATGAGGTCTTGATGGCACCTTTTGTCACACACAAGGGTTCAAGTGTTAGTCCCTCAGTCGTGTCCAACTCTTAGTGACACCATGGACTGTGTAGCCTGCCAGGCTCCTCTGTTCATGGAATTCTTCAGGCAAGAATACTGGAGTGGGTTGCCATTCCCTTCTCTAGGGGAACTTCTGAGCCAGGGATTGAACCCAGGTCTCCTGCATTTCGGGCAGATTCTTTACCCTCTGAGCCAGCAGGGAAGCCCAGTTTATGTTAACTTTACCCTCCTGTGTTGACTAATTGGCTCTATCCAGAGGGGAAAAAAAAAAACAAAAAAAAAACCTAATTTCTCCTGTCTTTATGACAGGGGATATTTTCACAGCTTGGAAGAAGGTCCCTCTGAAGTTAGGCTCTTACCTTCCCATAGACACTGAAAGATAGAAGTGCTATCTCCATGGATGGTTACATTTTATAGAGATGACTGCCAGTTCCTTGAAAAAGACAGTTCCGGGTCTTAAAGTTGAAAAATACTGATCTAGTCTTTGAAAGGACTTATATGCATTTCAAAGAGAGGAGAAACTTACATTATAAGTTTTCTAAAGCAAATGACCTGAGAAAAAGGAAGGGCAAACACACAGTTTTATTTTTAATTTTGGCTTCCTAGCAGTTGCCCTCAGTCAGAGCAGCATATAGTCCAGTTAGCATTTGCTTGGAAGTTGTATTTATGCCACTTGTTGCCTGTGAGGCTTCTGCCCTGAGTTGATGGATCTTTGTACAGTTTGGAGAATGCTTCCCACTTTGCCCAATGATTGCTTCTGAGTGGGGGCTGCCCAACCTTTGGGACCCCTGGAGCTGACTCTGATCCTGGGACACCTCTTCTTGGCTATCTCTTTTCCTATTTCTCCGTTTAAACTTCTAGTTCCTCTGCTGTTTGGCTAATTCAAGGGGCTACTAGCCATTTCCTCATGGCTTTCCATCCAGATTGGTATTGTTTTTCAACAATGCCCTTAGGCATGGAGTTCTTCATTCTCCGTTCCAAATAAAGTCCGCGCTGCAAAGCCCTTCATCACATAGCCTGCCTGTCCTCTTGGGAAGAACCTCCTTACCACTCTACCACATAAGGATACGAGGATCCACTTTTCCTGGAGCAACATCCCTGCTCTATGAGTTTGCACTGCAGTGGATGTGGGGAGGACTTGGCAGTCCCTGGTCTTCTCAGCTTGCCCTTCCAAGCAGGAAACTTTTACCCCATGGGTGAGCTGGGGTGAAAGTCCCTGGAGCACCAGGATATTTGGCCCTCTGCATCTGGGATAGAGCTGCTGCCCTATGAGTGGGAGGTTGAGTAGAGGATGAAAGACCTAGTAGCTTCCTAGGATAGATGACAAATGTGAGCAGCCTTTCCCTCCTGGGATGAAGCTGCAGCCCCAGCCTGTAGCTGAGGGGAGATGGAGCTCCCGTTTTGTTAAAAGCATGAATAGAGCTTCTTTAATGAGGAGTTGGAGAGAGATTCGAGTGGGTTGTGGTTCAACTACTACTATTTTCATTGATATTTAGTAGATTTTCTTGAATGAATATTTTTCTATTTGCTATATGCCCCTTGGGCAATTTCCAGAGTTTAAGTGAAGTGAAGTCGCTCAGTCGTGTCCGACTCTTTGCAACCCCATGGACTGTAGCCCACCAGGCTCCTCTGTCCATGGGATTCTCCAGGCAAGAATACTGGAGTAGGTTGCCATTTCCTTCTCCAGGGGATCTATAAATAAAAATTATTTTTTTTTACCAGTTAAATTATTTTGCGGGAGAGTTAGTTGAGCTCCTTACTCCATTCTAGAAGTCCTCCTGCTCACCTTCATTTTGAAATACGTTTTCACTAGTTACAGCATTCTTAAAATCTGGGTTGACTTTGTTTCTAAAGTATTTTGAAGAGGTAGTTCTGTTGTATTTCGACTTGCATAGTTTCTAACAGTCTACTATCATTCATTATCTTTGTTCTCTGCAAGGTTTTCTCTTTATCTTTGGTTTTCAGCAATTTGGCTGTAATGTGGTCAGGTATTAAAATTTTTTCTATTTTTCCTGCTTGGGGTTCTCTGAGCCTTTTGGATTTGTGTTTGTTATCTGTTACTAATTTTGGAAAAATTCTCAGCTTATCTCTTTAGGTGTCTTTGTTCATCTGTTTCTTTCTTCCTTCTTCTGGTATTTAAACCACATCTGTGTGTGTGTGTTCTCAGTTATGTCCAACTCTTTGTGACCTAATTGACTGTCACCCACCAGGCTCCTCTGTCCATGGAATTTTCTAGGCGAGAATACTGGAGTGGGTTGTTATTTCCATCTCCAGGGGATCTTCCCAACCCATGGATCAACCCACATCTCTTCCATCTCCTGCACTGGCAGGTAAATTCTTTACCACTGAGCCACCTGAGAATCCCTCAACTACATGTGTATTAGATCATTTGATACTGTCATCAAGACTCTTAGATATTCTGGTTTTAATGTTACTATTTGCTTATTTTTTTCCTCACTCTAGTTTTACTTGGTGTTTCACTTTGGATAATTTCTGTTGATTTGTCTTGAAGTTCATTGATTGTTTCCTCCACTATGACCCCCTGTCCAGTAAGCCCTTGGAAAGAATTCTTCAACTCCAATACCGCACTATTTTTTTATTTCTAGAATTTTTATTTGACTGTTTTTTTATGTGTTACATCTCTTTGCTAAAATTTTCCATCTGTTATTCAAGCTATCTGCTCTTTCTACTGGATACTTTAACATATTAATCATAAATAAAGTCTCTTAGGACTTCCCTGGTGGTCCATTGGTTAAGACGTCACTTTTCCAATGCAAAGGACCCAGTGATCTTTGAGTGTTTCCTTTCTTTCTGACTCAACAAGATAACCCAGTCTCATCTTGTGTATTTCCTGATCTATACCTGGAATTAGACATTTCTTCAAGAAGATCTAGTTCTTTTAGTGGGAAATAATATTTAGAAATTGTAATCTGGGGACTGTGGATGTTTTTGACAGCAAGTTATCTTTGCTTCTATACCTTGTACAGTTTATAGAGCTAGGAAATGTGTGCTTTTCTTTAAGAGGGAAAAATAGCATAGTTTATACTGATAATTCTAGTTTAAATCTAAGATTATTTACTGTGTTTGATTTTATACTTGTATTATTTTATGTCACAGTTAAAATCTTGGTCCTTAATAACAGTAAGATACGTATTTGCTTTATGCTGCAATGTATATGGAATACTTTCAAAATAATGATACAATTCTTATTTACAATAAGATTCTTGAATGCAGTTTTAAGATTTCTTTGCAATTCTCTTAGTCATTAATATATACTAGTGAAGTACAAGTTTCCAACTCAGAATCTACTTTGTTTATAAGATCTTTGTGTTGATCCACTCTACAGTATGCTTTTTTCACCTCTGAACTTTTATACTTCTAATCTTAAATCTCATACTCTGTACCTGACTCAGAAGACCTTGAATTGTCTTTTACTTATTTAAATAGGAAAGTTGAGCATAAGGCAGTGAGAACAATCTTCCTGAGAGGCCTATGGAGTCAATCTAGTTCATTATTGCCACAGTAAACTCAGAAGGCCAGGTGCATATCTTCTCTTATATACCAGAAAGAATCTTATTAAACTGAGTGTAATTTAAATTCTTTTGAGAACTTGTCACAAAATGACACACACTGAATAGGTAGACCATCTCCCAGGATCTGGAAATAGGAAGGATCGCTCAAGACTTGATGCTGGATAACAGGTGGGACTAGGGTCAGAAAAATACAGAGCAACATATTTGAGGATAACGGGCTTCCCAGGTGGCTCAGTGGTAAAGAATCTACCTGCCAGTGTAGGAGACAGAGGAGATGTGGGTTTGATCCCTGGGTTGGAAAGATCTCCTGGAATAGGAAATAGCAACCCACTCCAGTATTCTTGCCTGGAAAATCCCATGGACAGAGGAGCCCGGTGCGCTACAGTCCATGGGGTGGCAAGGAGTCAGCCATAACTGCGTGACTGAGCATGCATGCACACCAGTCCACTGAAGCTGGATAGTATGTGAATTAATGAATCTTGTGTTTAGAAACTTCTCCTTTGAAAATCATTTTTCACTTCCACATTTAGTAAATTTCTCCTTTAAAAATGTTTGTTCATCTCAGACAAGGACAGGAGTGTTTTGAGAAATACCATACTTCAGGGACTTGAACAAGAGGAAAGTGATAGAAATCAAAGCAAGAAAATCCCAGGAGGGAACCACATTCAGGAAATCAGAATGAGAGATGGGACATAGTCATCTCTCCCAAGCCTTCAAGAGCTGGGCTGGCCTGTGTTCTGTTTGGGTGAGTGGCTATTACCTCCCATGTTCCCTCCCCACTGAAGCAGTGTTAGAGGGAGAACAAAGGGACCTTGAGCTATAAATTGGAAGACCCAAGCTCTTGTTCTTATTGCATATGCAGTATCAGAATAATCCCTAAAGCTCAGCTCGATCTGGCAGCTGTATCCTCTGCTGACTTTGCTCTTATCATCCCCCAATCTCTTGGCTCATTCACTGTGCTCAGTGGCAACTTGTTCCTGTCTCCCGACTAACCACTACACTGTTTGCCCAGATGAACTTCCCAGGCACTTTCCTCTCATTGCTCAGGTTTATGAAGCACTTTTTTAGGAAGGCTTTCCTATCCCTACATGACCTCTTCCCAACCTTCTCTCTCACATGTCTTCATCAAACTTTTCAGAGCTCTTAGAGCTTTCTGAAATGATCTTGTATATCTGTTGGCTCTCATGCTCATTGTCTTTTTCTGTCTGGGTTATCAGCTGCACAAGGCACTTGATAGGCACTCGATAAATATTTGTTGAATGAATTGAATAAATGATAGGAAAGTGAGAGAGAAAAGTGTATGTATGTGTACGGATGTGTGTGTGAGGGCATGCATTTGTTTATGCTTTGGTTTATTTCACAAAAGGGTATGATGTGGCTTACAAGAAACACCTGACCTTGAGACTAGGAATGAATTTCTCACTTGACTGGTACTTAAGCCATTTTCATTGTGCTCTTATTTATTCAGTTGCAGTAAAGGGCACAGATTTCATTTTCTTGTCCTCTCTGACACTGATATATAAAATGGCTGCTTCTCTTCTTCCCATGTCACACTTTTATTAATCTATCATTAATATTGCTAATTATTTATCAAATCACCACGAACTATTTCAGTTTTTGTTTTGCTCTGATAGATACACTATAAAAATCTAGAACCAACTAAAACAAGTTTTATATTTTATTGGCAAAATGATCAGTGATTTTTCTTTAAATGTGAGAGCACTTGTCAGTGTTTTATTGATTTACCAGGTTTATTCCCATAAGATGTAAAATTTCAGTAAATTTGCATCTCTGTCGTTATTCATGACCAGTGGAGACATGTAAAAAGAGAGGTCAGCTTAAAAAATTTTAAATGACAAAATTGTAAGGCAGACTGCCAGATCCCAAATGGCTGCTGTCTGCTTGTCAGAATTTATTTTGCTATTCAAGCAATAGAAAAATGCATCTAACTGGTTTGTTCCTTATATATAATTGTAGTATGGAAGGATAGTAGGAATTAAAAGGAGTAAGACTATCATTTGAAGTAGAGTCCAGGGAAACCCCACTAAAGTGGTTTTCAGAAGTTGCTTATATTTTTATTTATTATTCCTACCAGTTTCTTCATCTGTAACTTTGGAAGGTTAGACCCCCCCCCCCCACCCCCAAGCATCCACTTCTGCCTCTGAAATTCATTACCAGGTCTGTCTTCTTTCCTCCCTCTCCTTTGGTTACCCTTCAGAGGGCACCAGCAGGCACCCCCAAGCTAATTTAACTTTTCTGAAATGATCTGTTGTGAATTTGGGGTGAACAGAGAAAAAAATTGCCACTTGAGTTAATGGGGAACACGTCTGCTACTGGGCGTCTCTTCAAGTTCATGTCATAGTCACAGCCTTCTTGGACCTCCAGTCTGACCTGTGGCTCGTGGTCAGCCTGGGGGGAGATCCTGTTCAAAGGACAAACATTACAAGGTACAAAGTTTCCTTTTGTTGTTTAAAAAAAAGATGACTGAGTGATTAAACACGACTGAGCAACTGTTGTTAAAAAGAATCTCCCAGTTAGAATCAACTGTTTATTAGCTGCATCTGGACATTCAAGCTTCATGAGGCTGTTTTTACTTAATCATTTGCAGTGTAGTTTATCTCAAAGTATGTTCTGTGAACTTCAAGCATCAGAAGCTCTCCCACCCCCACGCCTTCCAATGTGTGGCTAAAATACACATTCCTTGGCCTCACCCCAGACCTGCTCAATCAGAATCTGGCGGAAGCAGGTAGTGCTCAGGGATCTGCAGGTTTCACAGATTCTCCAGGTGATTCTTATTCACAGTCAGGTTTGAAAACCATCATGTTAATGAGTTGGAAGTAATTCTACTCTGACTATCCTGCTTAAAGCATAGCAGCTGGGCAGACCTACACAGGCTAGGCAAATCCTGCATCATGATAGCTCATCAAAGAAAATGAGCTTGACCTATATAACAGGTCGGTTTGCCTTGTAATATGTGTAATCTGTACAGCAACTTCATTGAATATTGTCCTCCTAATTTCTGTTCTTGATTTTATTTTTGAGTGATTGTAAAAGCACAAAGAATTTGTGGTATTTCTGCTTATTTTAAACTACTATTTAATTTAAAGTAATAGATAAACTCCTTTGATTCTCTTCTCTTTTTTTAAGTTTATTTTTTAATTGAAGGATAATTGCTTTACAGAGTTTTGTTGATTTCTGTCAAACCTCAACATCAACAGCCGTAGGTATACATATATCCCTTCCGTTTGAACCTCCCTCCCATCTCCCTCCCCATCCCACCCTTAGAGATTGATACAGGGTCCCTGTTTGAGTTTCCTGAGCCCTACAGCAAATTCCCATTGGCTATCTATTTTACATATAGTAATGTAAGTTTCCATGTTACTCTTTCCATACATGTCACCCTCTCCTCCCCTCTCCCCATGTCCATAACTCTATTCTCTATGTCTGTTTCTCCATTGCTGCCCTATAAATAAATTTTAGTACCATTATTCTAGATTCCATATATATGCATTAGAATACAGTATTTATCTTTCTCTTTCTGACTCTCATCACTCTGTATAATAGATGCTAGGTTCATCCACCTCATCAGAACTGACTCAAATGTGTTCCTTTTTATGGCTGTGTAATATTCTATTGTGTAAATGTACCACAACTTCTTTATCCATTCATCTGTCAATGGACATCTAAGTTTCTTCCATATTCTAGTTATTTAAATTGTGCTGCAATGAACAATGGGTACATGTGTTTTTTTCAATTTTGGTTTCCTTAGGGTACATGCCTAGGAGTGGGATTGTTGGGTCATATGGTGGTTTTATTCCTAGTTTTTTAAGGAATCTCCATACCATCTTCCATAGTGGCTGTATCAATTTACATTCCCACCAACAGTGCAAGAGCATTCCCTTTTCTCCACACCTTCTCCAGCATTTATTGTTTGTAGACTTTTTGATGATGGCCATTCTGATCGGTGTGAGGTGATATCTCATTGTGGTTTTGATTTGCATTTCTCTAATAATGAGCAATGTTGAGCATCTTTTCATGTGTTTGTTAGCTATCTGTATGTCTTCTTTGGAGAAATGTCTGTTTAGGTCTTTCCCCCACTTTTTGATTGGGTTGTTTGTTTTTCTGGCATGGAGTTGTATAAGCTACTTGTATATTTTAGAAATTGATCCTTTGTCAGTTGTTTCATTTGCTATTTTCTCCCATTCTGAGGGTTGTCTTTTCACCTTGCATATAGTTTCCTTTGCTGTGCAAAAGCTTTTAAGTTTAATTAGATCCCACTTATTTACTTTTGTTTTTATTTCCATTACTCTGGGAGGTGGGTCATAGAGGATCTTGCTTTGATTTATGTCATCGTGTGTTATGCCTATGTTTTCCTCTAAGACTTTTATAGTTTCTGGTCTTACATTTAGCTCTTTCACCCATTTTGAGTTTATCTTTGTGTGTGGTGTTAGGAAGTGTTCTAATTTCATTCTTTTATATGTAGCTGTCCTGTTTTCCCAGCACCATTTATTGAAGAGACTGTCTTTGCTCCATTGTATATTCTTTTCTCTTTTGTCAAAAATAAGGTACCCATAGGTGCATGGGTTTATTTCTGGGCTTTCTATCTTGTTTTGTTGGTCTATATTTCTGTTTTTGTGTTAGTACCATACTATCTTGACTGTAGCTTTGTAGTATAATCTGAAGTCAGGAAGGTTGATTCCTCCAGCTCCATTCTTCTTTCTCAAGACTGTTTTGTCTATTCTGGGTCTTTTGTGTTTCCATATGAATTGTGAAATTTTTTGTTGTAGTCCTGTGAAAAATGCCATTGGTAATTTGATAGGGGTTGCATTGAATCTGTAAATTTCATTTGATAGTATGGTCATTTTCACAATATTGATTCTTCCTACCCAGAACATGGAATATTTCTCCATCTGTTTATGTCATCTTTGCTTTCTTTCATTAGTGTCTTATAATTATCTGTTTACTGTTCTTTTGACTCCTGAGGTAAATTTATTCCTAGATATTTAATTCTTTTTGTTGCAATAGTGAATGGGATTGATTCCTTAATTTTTCTTTCTGATATTTCATTGTTAGTATATAGAAATGCAGGTGATTTCTGTACATTGATTTTGTATCCTGAAACCTTGATAAATTCACTGATTAGCTCTAGTAATTTTCTGATACTATCTTTATGGTTTTCTATGCACCGTATCATGTCATCTGCAAACAGTGGGAGCTTTACTTCTTTTCTGATCTGGATTCCTTTTATTTCTTTTTCTTCTCTGATTCCTATAGCTAGAACTTCCAGAACTATGTTGAATAATAGTGGTGAAAGTGGACACCCTTGTCTTGTTCCTGATCTTAAGGAAAATGCTTTCAGTTTTTCACCATTGAGAATCATGCTTGCTGTAGGCTTATCATATATGGCCTTTACTAGGTTGAGGTAGGTTCTTTCTATGCCCATTTTTTTGAAGAGTTTTAATCATAAATGGGTATTGAATTTTGTCAAAGGCTTTTTCTATATCTATTGAGATTATCATATGGTTTTTATCTTTAAGTTTGTTAATATAGTATATCACATTGATTGATTTGCATGTATTGAAGAATACTTGCATTCCTAGAATAAACCTAACTTGATCAAGGTGTATGAGCTTTTTGATGTGTTGCTGAATTCTGTTTGCTAAAATTTTGTTGAGGATTTTTGCATCTATGTTCATCAATGATATTAGCCTGTAGTTTTTTTGTGTGTTGTCTTTGTCTGGTTTGTCATGCTAGTAAAGTGATGCTTAAAATTCTCTAAGCCAGGCTTCAGCAATACATAAATCTTGAACTTCCAGATGTTCAAGCTGGTTTTAGAAAAGGCAGAGGAACCAGAGATCAAATTGCCAACATCTGCTGGATCATGGAAAAAGCAAGAGAGTTCCAGAAAAACATCTATTTCTGCTTTATTGACTATGCCAAAGCCTTTGACTGTGTGGATCACAATCAACTGTGGGAAATTCTGAAAGAGATGGGAATACCAGATCACCTGACCTGCCTCTTGAGAAGCCTGTATGCAGGTCAGGAAGCAACAGTTAGAACTGGACATGGAACAACAGACTGGTTCCAAATAGGAAAAGGAGCACGTCAAGGCTGTATATTGTCACCCTGCTTATTTAACTTATATGCAGAGTACATCATGAGAAATGCTGGACTGGAAGAAGCACAAGCTGGAATCAAGACTGCCAGGAGAAATATCAATAACCTCAGATATGCAGATGACACCACCCTTATGGCAGAAAGTGAAGAACTAAAGAGCCTCTTGATGAAAGTGAAAGAGGAGAGTGAAAAAGTTGGCTTAAAGCTCAACATTCAGAAAACTAAGATCATGGCATCTGGTCCCATCACTTCATGGGAAATAGATGGGGAAACAGTAGAAACAGTGGCTGACTTTATTTTTTTGGGCTCCAAAATCACTGCAGATGGTGACTGCAGCCATGAAATTAAAAGACGCTTACTCCTTGGAAGGAAAGTTATGACCAACCTAGATAGCATATTAAAAAGCAGAGGCATTACTTTGTCAACAAAGATCCATCTAGTCAAGGTTATGGTTTTTCCAGTGGTCATGTATGGATGTGAGAGTTGGACTATAAAGAAAGCTGAACGCCAAAGAATTGATGCTTTTGAACTGTGGTGTTGGAGAAGATTCTTGAGAGTCGCTTGGACTGCAAGGAGATCCAACCAGTCCATCCTAAAGGAGATCAGTCCTGGGTGTTCATTGGAAGGACTGATGCTGAAGCTGAAACTCCAATACTTTGGCCACCTGATGCGAAGAACTAACTCATTTGAGAAGATCCTGATGCTGGGAAAGATTGAGGGCAGGAGGAGAAGGGGACAACAGACGATGAGATGGCTGGATGTCATCACTGACTCGATGGACATGGGTTTGCATGTTCTCCGGGAGTTGGTGATGGACAGGGAGGCCTGGCGTGCTGTGGTTCATGGGGTCTCAAAGAGTCAGACATGACCGAGTGACTGAACTGAACTGAACCTTTCTTTGGTCTGCTATTTTCCATGTTATATACATTCAGAGTTTATCTTGTATTAATGAAAACCTTATAGATTCTCCTAAGAGTACTTAGACTCTTGAACTTTTTTCTAATTTTTGAGATTCACAAAAGATTTCAAACAGTATAAAATAAGAGTATTCAAGGAAGTTTTGCAACTCATAACCAGTGCTTTGCCTGTAGAATCCAGGCAGAGTTAGCCTGAAGAGCTGTTCACTATGAGACCAGTCTCTGTTGTCCAGAACAGGCAGTTGCATGGAAGCATTTATATTGGAACAGAAGCATGACTCTAGAAGAAAGGCACTTAAGTAATAAGATTGCATTCCTGGCATATCCAACCTAGGAAATCTCTTGTCCTCTTTTAAAATATTAGGGGATTCCACTTTCATTCCCACCCTGCTACATAAAGTATTTGAAAGTGAAAGTGAAGTCTCTCAGTCGTGTCCAACTCTTCATGACCCCATGGACTGTAGCCTACCAGGCTCCTCTGTCCATGGGATTTTCCAGGCAACAGTACTGGAGTGGGTTGCCATTTCTTTCTCCAGGGGATCTTCCCAACTCAGGGATAGAACCCGGGTCTCCTGCATTGCAGGCAGGCACTTTACCATCTGAGCCACCAGGGAAGTCCAGTTTCACTCCCATTCGACTACAGAAAGTATTTAAGTGGCCCTAATTTCTGATACATTGGCATTCGGCAATAGCAATTTTAAAAAGAGCAAAACCCGCAAAACTGAAAGAAATAACCCTGCTGAACTTTGTGACAAAATTTTTGAATAATTGCAGAGAGATTGAAGCCCAATATGAGAAAGTGATCAGTCTCTTATTCACAACTCTATCTCTGGCACATAGGGACGCATCTAGAATGTAGAAGTATACATAGAACATAGAAGTGTAATCAAGAGCAGAGGAGTAGAATCTGACTCAATAGAAGAAGAGAAAGATCTGGACTAGGACCAGAACAGAGGCACAGAACACTATGTCCTACTGAGGGAAGAATAATGGTTAACATCAGACCCACACTCCATGCCACCTACAAACTGTGATATAACTACCTATCTTATATACAAACTGTGTATGTCTTGTTCCATAGGAGTGTATATTTTCTTAACTAACCCTTTTATATTCCTTATGCATAATTGCTTAAGGTATTGATAAGATAGATGTCAGGACTCAGTTCAGTTTAGTTGCTCAGTCGTGTCCGACTCTTTGCGACTCCATGAATCGCAGCACGCCAGGCCTCCCTGTCCATCACCAACTCCCGGAGTTCACTCAGACTCACGTCCATCAAGTCAGTGATGCCATCCAGCCATCTCATCCTCTGTCGTCCCCTTCTCCTCCTGCCTCCAATCCCTCCCAGCATCAGAGTCTTTTCTAATGAGTCAACTCTTCACATGAGGTGGCCAAAGTACTGGAATTTCAGCTTCAGCATCATTCCCTCCAAAGAAATCCCAGGGCTGATCTCCTTCAGAATAGACTGGTTGGATCTCCTTGCCGTCCAAGGGACTCTCAAGGGTCTTCTCCAACACCACAGTTCAAAAGCATCAATTCTTTGGTGCTCAGCTTTCTTCACAGTCCAACTCTTGCATCCATACATGACCACTGGGAAAACCATAGCCTTGACGAGACAGACCTTAGTTGACAAAGTAACGTCTCTG
Source organism: Ovis canadensis (assembly GCF_042477335.2). Taxonomy (NCBI): domain Eukaryota; kingdom Metazoa; phylum Chordata; class Mammalia; order Artiodactyla; family Bovidae; genus Ovis; species Ovis canadensis. The sequence continues at coordinate 87,547,825 of NC_091250.1, read as the reverse complement.
CTTTTCAATATGCTATCTAGGTTGGTCATAACTTTCCTTCCAAGGAGTAAGCGTCTTTTAATTTCATGGCTGCAGTCACCATCTGCAGTGATTTTGGAGCCCAGAAAAATAAAGTCTGACACTGTTTCCACTGTTTCCCCATCTATTTCCCATGAAGTGATGGGACCAGATGCCATGGTCTTTGTTTTCTGAATGTTGAGCTTTAAGCCAACTTTTTCACTCTCCTCTTTCACTTTCATCAAGAGGCTTTTGAGTTCCTCTTCACTTTCTGCCATAAGGGTGGTGTCATCTGCATATCTGAGGTTATTGATATTTCTCCCGGCAATCCTGATTCCAGCTTGTGCTTCTTCCAGCCCAGTGTTTCTCATCATGTACTCTGCATATAAGTTAAATAAGCAGGGTGACAGTATACAGCCTTGACGTACTTGTTTCCCTATTTGGAACCAGTCTGTTGTTCCATGTCCAGTTCTAACTGTTGCTTCCTGACCTGCATATAGGTTTCTCAAGAGGCAGGTCAGGTGGTCTGGTATTCCCATCTCTTTCAGAATTTCCCACAGTTTATTGTGATCCACACAGTCAAAGGCTTTGGCATAGTCGATAAGGCAGAAATAGATGTTTTTCTGGAACTCTCTTGCTTTTTCGATGTCAGGACCAGATGGGTCCAAATGAGCTTTACAGTTGCCATCCTGCTTCCCAGATTAGGTAGACAAGTCAGCAGCTCCTCATACACGTAGCACACGTAGCACGTAGTTGATTGATTAGGTCCTTGAGGGTTGAGAGGGGCACATGAACTCTTTGTTAATCTATGTTAGATCCTAAACCATATTTCTTTTGTGTATTAAACAACTAAACCTTTCTGTATTCATTCTCTCTTTTAGATTAGTGAAGGAGCAGAATGCATTTTTATTCCCCAAAACCTGTTCCTAGCAGAAGCCAGCACTGAATTCAGGAAAACTGCTTTGGGGCTGGCATGTGCCTACCCCCACAGAAGAGGCTATTAGGGAGCATTTGATCAAACAGTGGGTGTGGAATGAGTACAACGCCAGACTCATGGCTCAGCCCCTGAAGAGGGAACGCTGACCCACTGGCTCAGCTCATTCTTAGTTTTAATAAAAGAAAATCCTAACAGAGATTGAAAAACACAACTAGAAGTTTATTTCAGCCTGCACTCAGCAGTGCCTCAGTCATGGTGAGGGTATGGGATTTATTAGCGTTGCTTAAATAAGTGATGCCACACCCTAACTTGCTCAGAACTTCCTCATTTCAGAAAACATAATTGAAATTGAAATCAGATTTGGAAACCTGATAAACGTTTGTTATTTTTCATGAATGATGTGTTTGTGTGTGTTTAGTCCCTCAGTCGTATCTGACTCTTTGCAACCCGCACGGACTGTAGCCCACCAGGTTCCTCTGTCCATGGGGGTTCTCCAGGCAAGAATACTGGAGTGGGTTGCCATGCCCTCCTCCAGGGGATCTTCCATACCCAGGGATCGAACCCAGGTCTCCCACATTGCAGGTGGATTCTTTACTGTCTGAGCCACCAGGGAAGCCCAGTGATGTGTTTATGATTTAGTTATTGCTTCATGTTAAAAATTGCTCTTAGTATATTTTTTAGTGGTTAAAGCATCTGTAAACTATAACTAAAATGATTTCAATAAAATATATATGAATTTTTAAAGCATGCTAAATGGCTTCAAAATTTAACAGTGGTAGTCTGTGAATGGTGCATTTGTTTTGATGTTTTAAAATTTTCTTCTTTGGGTATTTTTATATCTTCAAATATATTTTAATCACAGAGATTACTTTTTTAATCAGAAAAACGAAGTCTTAAAAATTCCAGTTCTGGCTAGGTTAATGCTTCTGTGAGATAAGCTGTAAATTTTGAAAGACTAACACAGGGAATAAAGAGAAGTCTCCTGAGGAGAGCTTCATGTTGCATCAAACCTGTATCTTGCCCTAGAAAAGTTCAAGGTGGTGTCCTCCTGAAGTCCTTTAGCAGGTGTTTACCTTCCCTGGTGGCTCAGACGGTAAAGCGTCTGCCTGCAATGCAGGAGACCTGGGTTCGATCCCTGGGTCAGGAAGATCCCCTGGAGAAGGCAATGGCAACCCACTCCAGTATTCTTGCCTGGAAAATCCCATGGATGGAGCCTGGTAGGCTGCAGTTATGGGGTCTCAAAGAGTCGGACACGACTGGGCGACTTCACTTCACTTACCGGTATGCCGGCCTCATGTACTTTCAGCCCAACTATGATTTCTTCTGTGTTTACTTTGGCATGTTGACAGCATCCAACCTGCAGTGCCCACTCTGGAACCAGTGTTTTGTGGATAATTGCCTCAGCTTCCCAGTCTCTGGTGGAAGGTTTCTGAGGTGTGTTAACACAGTTCCTCAAAGGGTCCTGTATTAGTTATCTGTGTGACAGATGACTTCCAACTCAGGGGCTTAGAATAACAAAAATTTCTTGTTGCTGTTTCTACAGGTAGGAATCAGGAAGCAGCTTAGCCAGATGGTTCTGACTTGGAGTTTCTCACCAGAGGAGCCATGTGTCAACCAAAACTGTAGTTTTCTGAGGCATGACTGGGTCTGAAGGACTCACTTCTATCTCACATGGCTGTTGGCAGAAGGATTCCCCTCACCATGTGGACCCCTGCCCAGGGCTTCTCACCATATGGCTTCCCCCAGAGTGAGTGGTCTAAAAGAGAGCGGGCCAGTGCCCAAAATGAGAGCCAGTCTTTTTTATGATCTAATCTCAAAAATGACATAATATGTCTTCTTCTGTATGCTGTTGGTCACACGGACCAATCCTGGTGCAGTGTGGAAGGACACTGCACAAAGGTGTGATTCTAAGGAGGCAAGGATCCCTGGGGGCCACCCTGGAGACTGGCCACCACTGGTCCCCAGGAGGATTGAGTCTCAGGTGCTACAGGGAGAGATTGACTGATAATGTGTTCTTGTGTTGTCTTTTTCTTCTTCCTTGTGTCGCTTTACCCATCCCCTCGCTTTCTGCTTCCTGAGATGACCCTCCTCCCAACCATCCACAAAGCTGACCTAAACCTATGCCTGACTTGGGTTCTCATTTCAGAGGGACCCAACATAAGAGAAATCCTGGCCCATTATGCAAAATTGTCAGCCAGCTTCTTCCTTGAACTTTGCTAGTTGAGAAAAAATGGGCCTACTTCAAATTTTTAACTTAAAAAAAAAAAACCTGTCTATTTGGCTGCACCCAGTCTTAGCAGCATGTGAGATCTAGTTCCCTGGCCAGAGATCAAAACCAGGCCCCGTGTATTGGAAGCATGGCATCTTAACCATTGGACCACCAGGGACGTCTGCATTTTTAACTTTGTATTTTGAAATAACTTACAACATAAAATTGCAATAATGCTATAAAGAGCTCCCAAATACCTCTACCCAGATTCACCAGTTTTTAATATTTTGCCATGCTGGAGAAGACTCTTGAGAGTCCCTTGGACTGCAAGGAGATCCAACCAGTCCATTCTGAAGGAGATCAACCCTAGGATTTCTTTGGAAGGAATGATGCTAAAGCTGAAACTCCAGTACTTTGGCCACCTCATGAGAAGAGTTGACTCATTGGATAAAACTCTGATGCTGGGAGGGATTGGGGGCAGGAGGAGAAGGGGACGACCCAGGATGAGATGGCTAGATGGCATCACTGACTCGATGGACGTGAGTCTGAGTGAACTCCAGGAGATGGTGATGGACAGGGAGGCCTGGCATGCTGCGATTCATGGGGTCGCAAAGAGTCGGACACGACTGAGCAACTGAACTGAACTGAACTGAACTTTCATTCTCAAAGGCCTGGATTCTGAATCTTATTAAAATATCAAGTGTCATTCTTGCTTTACTTTTATTCTATATTCACAATATGATTTTGTTTGATTTCTTTTTCATTGAATTTGTATTTATCTTTGGGGAAGTCCCTCAATCTCCAATGTGAAGATGTTTATGACTTAGGGTTGTTATAAAAATTAGATGAAAGAGAGCATGTAAAAATTTAGAACAGGGCCTGGCATGCAGTAAGTACTCAATAAATATTAGCCTTTTATTCATTGTATCCACAAATATTTATTGAGAAACTTGTGGTTGTTATATCTTTGGTGACTGATAAATAATTCAATCCCAGGAGATGAGCACTGATAATAATAGTTCAAATTGTAATACATACACACACAGGAAATAAAATGGCATCTGAGCTTTGCTTCAAAATTATTTTCAGGGAGAATGGGTGATGGATACATGAAGTTTCATTATATTATCTTCTTTTTTGCATATATTTAAAATGTTCCATAATACTAAGTTTAAAAAAAAAGTACTAAGACACATATACCAAATTAACCATTCTCAGATGTCTGGTAAATGTCACATTTTCCCACAGTTGGGTCATTTAATTGGTTTGGAAAATATTAAAATGAGACAATGAATCTTAAGATTCTGATGGTCACAGAGCTCAGCTTCCTGTACTTTCACCATTAATTTGACAGCCACTTCTCCACATTTTTTTTTCTTTATAGCATTGAGCCTTGACACTAGTTGTGTCCAGGTAATTACTTATTGGCTATGACTGAATATTACATTGTTTATTTATATCTTGCTTGTGATGTTACATAAGCGAGCATTCAGAAAACTACATTTATAAATGTGATTCTTAATCTATGAGTCACTTCAAGCCTTAGGAACTCAAACAGCTTAACTGCCATGAAGTCTATATAGTTTAAATTTGTGTTATGAATGAATGTATTCTGAGCTAAATGGCAAGTTTTTTGAATTATTATTATTTTACTATAATACTTTGATAAGAAACAAAAATAAGCAGTAGAGGAGTTGTCAGGCTGAGTAGTTTCCAAGTTTAGAGAGCTCTGAGCTTTTGTAGCCGACCTCTAGAATTCAGTCTTAAAATGACTTTTTAGATAAATGGACATTTGTTAGACCCCTCCCACCTCTTCCAAAATCTTGCTCCATTAATCATTTCTTTCTTCAATTGTGTATTCAATCTTCCTTCATGTTCTCACTTTTTCCAGTTTTGCGGACAAGTCTGATGCGGTATGTTATGTTAAAATACAACAAAACTATTCCCAGGCACAAAATTCTTATAGATGCTGTAAGGGAACAAGAGTACATGCTCTCGGTGTTGAGACACCTGGACAGAGAAAGCGGAGACTGCTGAATGTCCCAAGGCAGAGGCCTTGAAGTGTGGCACTAATTTGCCTCCAAACTGCTTCTCACATGTCATTTCTGGCAGCATGTTCTGGGATAAAGGAGAGCAGATATACATTTAATAACAATGGATGTGTCTCCCACTACTAGGCCAGCAAGTAAAGAATGAAATAACAGGTTGCACAGAGAAGTTAAATGGGCAAAGGGCTCATCTTGTTCTCTTCAAGGCCAAAATCAGCTCTGAGCTATTCCTTCTATTCATTTATGATTACCTCTCCCCACTTCTAGCTGAAGTAGGCTTAAAGTCTGGCTTCAATCTTCCATCAGAGGTACACAGTTTTAAAATGCAAAAGTTGCATTTTTAAAAGCAATGAATTCTAAATGGGGGCTCTCACTGTTGGCAACATCCTGGCAAAGGGGAGCTTGAATTTTTCTCATCTCTGTCCTCATGCATTGAATTCTTTGAAAGGACCTAGTGTAAGCAGATTTAGCTGAGCTTTTGTGTACACCTAAGAAGGGTTAGTCTGAATCACTGGGGTAGTTCCTTATTTTAGTTCTCACAGTTACAAGAACTAAATATCCCACGAGATATTAACCCAATTTCCTTTTCTCATTCTCTGTTAATTATAGCTGTGGCTCATCGTAAAGGAGTAATTCCAATATGCAAAGTCCATAATATGTATTTAATGAGGTTAGATATGACTGTAGTTTGGGGTGGACACCTGGTCCCGAGTGTCCTGACAGGGAGAGCATTCAAGCTGGAGCTGGACATCAACGAATGGGCTGTCCACAAAGGGCTTGTGAACTCTCCTGAGGAATGTGGACATTATCTAGGAGCACTAGGAAACCATCAGTGGTTTTTTCAAGGGGGTGACATGATCAAATTTGCATCTGACTCACTGCTAGGAGAGTGTGTGTGTGTGTATGTGTCTGCATATGTTAGAAGGTTCTTCCTTCTGTTAACTTAGAATTGCCTCCATCTGACTTCTCTCACTTCTCTCAACTCTTTCTTCTGGAGCTCTATGGAAGCAAGTCCCCTTCCTCTTCTAATGAGAACTCTTCAAATTCCAGTTCTGTTTCAGCTTCTTATTGTCCTGATTATCTCTCTCTGTACTTCCTATATCATCAGTCTTCCTAAATGGGGTTCATAGAGTTGAATATGAACCTCCAGAAAGTCTTGAAGAACAGATACACTATTTTCTGTGATCTGGACCCTACACTTAAGCCACATAAGTGACCAATAGTTTTATGCTGAATTTGTAGTCTATGAAACAAGCCCAACCCTCAACTTTTTCAGGTGTAATGCAAATAAATCAGAAGGTAATCTCTTTTTCTGTTTTTGCTCTATTGTTTTTTAAAACACAAGTAAATAAAACAGCTCTGGCTTTTAGCCCTAACACTGCTACCAACTTGCTATATAATCTTGAAAGGTCACATGTTCCCTCTGGGCCTCCATGCTTTACAGAGAGGGGAGAATTCTTTTTCCACTCCTGACTTTTCCTTCTGTGTGGTGTGAAGCCTATTTCTGAACCAGGCCTGGGCTCTCTCTCTTCCTCTCATGTAGTCTTCCCAGAGGAGAAGCGACTTCACCTGATGGAGGAAATGGACATCCTTAGCTCAATGCCTTTTTCTCTCCTCTTTCTTTGGGAGCAAGCTAGCCCACAGAAAGCACGTGCTCTGGGCTGCCTTCCCCATGCTGTAAGTTTTGCAAAGGGTTTTTGCCCCAGGAAGCTGGCAGTCATCCAGTGGAGCTCTGTATTGGGAGACCCACTTGTCTACAGAATTACATCAGTTTCTTCATTATCTACTTTATCAGTAATAAGGTAATAGTCCTGCCTGAATGGCCTTATGCCATTGTCTTGTTGCTCAATTGGTTCAGCACTCAATGGTAATTATCAGGCTCTCTGAAACAATGAGAGGATAACCAATGATTGTTTTCCAAAATTCCTTGTCCCTAGGAATATGACTTTGCATTTATCCCACTAAATGTCTTTAGGTTGGTTTCAGCCCATTTTTCATTATAGCCAAAATTAGCACTAATTGGTACCCAGTGGTCTGGGGGAATAAACTCATTTCCTTAACCAATTAGTTAACTCCAAGGAAGTGGAATTGGCTCTGGAATTCATTCTAGAGAGAGAATGCAGTGTGCTGGGATAGTCCATAGCTTTATTCTCAATGCCATATTACAATTTTGTGGGAGCCCCCATTAGTAAAATGTCATTTCAAAATCAGATATGCTCTGTATTCAATTCCACTCAATTATAACTAATGTCACAGCAAGGTCACATGCCATTTGACATTTTTTGGAAAAGTTTGTCCATGGTGTCTGTTGTGTAACAAACAGAAGTAATTATACACATTGATGATGGTGATGATTCAAAGTGTCAGTAGTTTATATTCGCTTAGTTTTTGTGTGATTCAAAGAATTTTCAGGTACAATATCTAACTTGAGCTTCTCAGGTGCCCTTGTGCAGCACACAGGGCAAGAAGCATTGTCCTTATTTTACAAATGAGTAAGCAGAGGAGTTCAATAAAATGTCCCAAATCACATGGTGTATTTAGTAGTAGAGTCAGACTCAGAACCCAAGCCTGCAAATATTGTCTAAAACTTGCTGCTAGTTATAGCATGGCAATCCTGCCATACATCCTTGCTCTATTTTCTTCCATCCATGGGGTTGCGAAGAGTCAGACATGACTGAGCAACTGAACAATATTTTCTTTCCATTCTCTAAAAGTATCACACATATTCACTTCTTCCCGCAGAACTCTAAAAACTGTCTTGCCATGTTCTACTAAGCAAGCCCTTATTCTTATAAATTTAAAGTGCAGCCAGTCAGCATAATATGTTTTACTCATAATGTTCTATGCTTGTTGGTAGATGAACCTAGCATAGATGAACCGTTGAGTTTTAACAAGGTGAGAGTTTTGCAATGAAAGTGCAATGGATTTTTCAGAAAGTTACAGGAAATAAAAGTGTTTGACCAGAACATAATAAATGCAATCATAACAAAAAAATTGCTGCTAAAGCTGATAGCCTTCAATAGTATATTATCTTCCATCCTGAATGGGGTCTTATTCATGATGCGATAGGCACATATTCATCACTAGATGCAGTGCTCCTAGTAAGCTGTGTCTTCATGTGGGTGTCTGGTGGGTCCCTGGGTCCACGGCATAGATGCCTGTCTGCATGAGACCCCAGGGTCTTCAAGAGGGGCCCATGTGCTTGCTGTTCTTTCAGCACCACACTTAATGTAGAATGGCAAAAGCATAATTGATTTTTTAAACAGCTGGGAAATGTGTTTTATATCTGCCTTAGCTTTTTTCCTCTTTTGACTTAGCTTTACAGATGTGTTGATATTAATTCATAGTAGGGAATATCTCCAAGACCACAGGGGTTGGAAATAAATGGTTTAGGTTGCAGTCCTGGCTCTGCCAACTGATGTTTGGCTTAGGGCAATTTGCTTAATCTACTTGCCTTATCTTGGGTTCTCCTCAGAGAAGATAGGTGAAGATAATTTACTTCAGAGATGATCCCAGGAAGCAGAAGTGGAGAAAGTGGGGCTTGAAAGGAAGAAAAGCCAACAAAGAGTATATTAATGATTTAGTTGTTTTGGGGGGAACTGGACTTAGCTGTGCTTGGGACGTGCATAGAATTGTCTTGTCACCTGGTGGGGATCCTGGTGCATTTACCTGCTGATTCTTGCCCCTGTTGGTTGAGATGACTCTCAGGGTCATTTGCCTCTCCTCACCTCCCACTCCTTGCAGATTTCTGCATGGCTGAACAATTTCCCAAGGCTTCAAAGAAGCTTCTGGCAGCAAAGCAGGGAGATGCTGAGGCCCAGAATTGTTGTGGGCCATGGGCCACATGCATAGACATGCACATCTAAGACATGCTGATATCAAGTGTATATGCCTACATATGTAGAATGACCCTCCATAAACATCTGCTACAGTCCTGAAGCTGTGGTTATTGCATCAGTGATAAGGAGTTGCAATATACCTCTTCACAAAGTGATAATAATGGTTAAAACCAGAGAGTGTACAGTTCCTGACATACTTGATAGATGATAAATATTAGTGATGATGAGAAGTTATTTATCTTATATTAAATCCATAGTAATTCCAACTGAAATTAAGGTCAATGGGCAGGTCATATTTTTGCCATTTCTCTGTGTTTATATTATTGGTCAGATTCTAACTCATTTGGAACTATTTATCTAGAACTGGCTATATGCTACATTCCTGCATTTAAAATATTCTCTTCTTTTAAGTTTAATAATTACTAAAAATTATAAATAGCTATTGATTTCCTACGTGTATGTCACCATATAATTAAAAAAATAAATTTATAAGAGTACAGAAGGATTGAGGTGTATGCCATGTACATGCACACATAGGTTTGTGCCTAATTTTAATAATTCATGAAAGATTTAAGCCATATGGTCTTCATATTTCATACGTTTTACATTTTGGGTCCCCAGTTATGTTAGTTTTCAGTTTGGTATTTTCTTGATATAAGATCTGATACTGTTATTCTTGTTCTCTTAAATATCATATAAGTACCTTCTTCCTTAAAAATCTTCAGTTCTTTAGGAAATACCATGACCAATTCAAGCCCCACTTTTACTGTTATTTACTAGCTCTGTGACCCTTGGATCCATTACTTGGCTTCATTTCCCTCATTCAAACAAAATAAAAACTCAAAAATGTTAATACTCTTGTCTTTCACTTTCTTGTAGGGAATTCATCCCCTTTCCCATTGTACCAGAGGGTCCCCACAAATAGAATTAAAATTGGCAGGGGATTCTGTGGCTGTGATTCCTTGCACATTTCCTTAGTGTAGCAAAAGCAACTGGGAAGTATTCATATTAGGCTGAAGTTCATTGAACCACAGAAACACCTTTCAAACTCAGTTTTAAACAGGAGTGGCCTTTGTAACTATGACTTTCATGATAGGATGATTTCCATTTAAAATATGACATTTATAGTGAAATTTTGGAGTCGAGTTTTTCCTTGAAAGTGAAAGTCCCTCAGTCTTGTCCAACTCTTTGCGACCCCATGGATTATACAGTCCATGGAATTCTCCAGGCCAGAGTACTGGAGTGGGTAGCCATTCCCTTCTCCAGGGGATCTTCCCAACCTAGGGATCGAACCCAGGTATTCCGCAATGCAGGTGGATTTTTTACCAGCTGAATTACCAAGGAAGCCCAAGAATACTGGAGTGGGTAGTCTATCCCTTCTACAGCAGATAGACCCAGGAATTGAACTGGGGTCTCCAGCATTGCAGGTGGATTCTTTACAAGCTGAGCTACCTTTTCCCTTAGCAAGTGATTTAAAAGTTATTGGATGAAAGCTGGGACCAGGATTCATGATTTTGGGTTATTCCTCAACGAAGAGCCAAGAATAGCAGAAGTGGTTATAAGACTATGAAGTGAAGTGAAGTGTTAGTTGCTTAGTCATTTCTGACTCTTTGCAACCCTGTGGACTGTAGCCAGCTTCTGTCCATTGAATTCACCAGGCAAGAGTACTGGAGTGGATAACTATTCCCTTCTCCAGGGGATCTTCTCAGCCAGGGATTGAACCCAGGCCTCCTGCACTGCAGGCAGATTCTTTACCATCTGAGCCACCAGGGAAGCCCAAGAATACTGGAGTGGGTAGCCTATCCCTTCTCCAGGGGATCTTCCTGATCCAGGAATTGAAGTGGGGTCTCTTGCCTTCCAGGCAGATTCTTTTTTTTTTTTTTTTTACTTTCTTTTACTTTACAATACTGTATTGGTTTTGCCATACATTGACATGAATCCACCACAGGTGTATACAAGCTCCCAATCCTGAATCCCCCTCCCACCTCCCACCCCATATCATCTCTCTGGATCATCCCCGTGCACCAGCCCCAAGCATCCTGTATCCTGTATCGAACATAGACTGGCACTTCGTTTCTTACATGATAGTGTATACTTGTTTCAATGCCATTCTCCCAAATCATCCCACCCTCTCCCTCTCCCTCAGAGTCTGAAAGTTCGTTCTATACATCTGTGTCTCTTTTGCCGTCTCACATACAGGGTCATCATTACCATCTTTCTAAATTCTGTATATATGTGTCAGTATACTGTATTGGTGTTTTTCTTTCTGGCTTACTTCACTCTGTATAATTGGCTCCAGTTTCATCCATCTCATTAGAACTGATTCAAATGTATTCTCTTTAATGGCTGAGTAATACTCCATTGTGTATATGTACCACAGCTTTCTTATCCATTCATCTGCTGATGGACATCTAGGTTGTTTCCATGTCCTAGCTATTATAAACAGTGCTGCAGTGAACATTGGGGTACATGTGTCTCTTTCAATTCTGGTTTCCTCGGTGTATATGCCCAGCAGTGGGATTGCTGGGTCATAAGGCAGTTCTATTTGCAATTTTTTAAGGAATCTCCACACTGTTCTCCATAGTGGCTGTACTAGTTTGCATTCCCACCAACAGTGTAGGAGGGTTCCCTTTTCTCCACATCCTCTCCAGCAATTATAGCTTGTAGACTTTTGGCTCGCAACCATTCTGACTGGTGTGAAATGGTACCTCATTGTGGTCTTGATTTGCATTTCTCTGATAATGAGTGATGTTGAGCATCTTTTCATGTGTTTGTTAGCCATCCATATGTCTTCTTTGGAGAAATGCCTATTTGGTCCTTTGGCCCATTTTTTGATTGGGTCATTTATTTTTCTGGAATTGAGCTGCATAAGTTGCTTGTATATTTTTGAGATTAGTTGTTTGTCAGTTGCTTCATTTGCTATTGTTTTCTCCCATTCCGAAGGCTGTCTTTTCACCTTGCTTATATTTTCCTTTGTTGTGCAGAAGCTTTTAATTTTAATTAGATCCCATTTGTTTATTTTTGCTTTTATTTCCAGAATTCTGGGAGGTGGATCATAGAGTATCCTGCTGTGATTTATTTCTGAGAGTGTTTTGCCTATATTCTCCTCTAGGAGTTTTATAGTTTCTGATCTTACATTTAGATCTTTAATCCATTTTGAGTTTATTTTTGTGTACGGTGTTAGAAAGTGATCTAGTTTCATTCTTTTACAAGTGGTTGACCAGTTTTCCCAGCACCACTTGTTAAAGAGATTGTCTTTACTCCATTGTATATTCTTGCCTCCTTTGTCAGAGATAAGGTGTCCATAGGTGTGTGGATTTATCTCTGGGCTTTCTATTTTGTTCCATTGATCTATATTCTGTCTTTGTGCCAGTACCATACTGTCTTAATGACTGTGGCTTTGTAGTAGAGCCTGAAGTCAGGCAAGTTGATTCCTCCAGTTCCATTCTTCTTTCTCAAGATTGCTTTGGCTATTTGAGTTTTTTTTGCATTTCCATACAAATCTTGAAATTATTTGTTCTAGTTCTGTGAAAAATACCCTTGTAGCTTGATAGGGATTGCATTGAATCTGTAGATTGCTTTGGGTAGTATACTCATTTTCACAATATTGATTCTTCCAAAACATGAACATGGTATATTTCTCCATCTGTTAGTGTCCTCTTTGATTTCTTTCATCAGTGTTTTATAGTTTTCGATATATAGGTCTTCAGTTTCTTTAGGTAGGTATATTCCTAAGTATTTTATTCTTTTCATTGCAATGGTGAATGGAATTGTTTCCTTAATTTCTTTTTCTACTTTCTCATTATTAGTGTATAGGAATGCAAGGGATTTCTGAGTGTTGATTTTATATCCTGCAACTTTACTATATTCATTGATTAGCTCTAGTGATTTTCTGGTGGAGTCTTTAGGATTTTCTATGTAGAGGATCATGTCATCTGCAAACAGTGAGAGTTTTACTTCTTCTTTTCCAATTTGGATACCATTTATTTATTTTTCTGCTCTGATTGCTGTGGCCAAAACTTCCAGAACTATGTTGAATAGTAGCGGTGAAAGTGGGCACCCTTGTCTTGTTCCTGACTTTAGGGGAAATGCTTTCAATTTTTCACCATTGACGATAATGTTTGCTGTGGGTTTGTCATATATAGCTTTTATTATGTTGAGGTATGTTCCTTCTATTCCTGCTTTCTGGAGAGTTTTTATCATAAATGGATGTTGAATTTTGTCAAAGGCCTTCTCTGCATCTATTGAGATAATCATATGGCTTTTCTTTTTCAATTTGTTAATGTGGTGAATTACATTGATTGATTTGCGGATATTGAAGAATCCTTGCATCCCTGGGATAAAGCCCACTTGGTCATGGTGTATGATCTTTTTAATGTGTTGTTGGATTCTGAGTGCTAGAATTTTGTTGAGGATTTTTGCATCTATGTTCATCAGTGATATTGGCCTGTAGTTTTCTTTTTTTGTGGCATCTTTGTCAGGTTTTGGTATTAGGGTGATGGTGGCCTCATAGAATGTGTTTGGAAGTTTACCTTCCTCTGCAATTTTCTGGAAGAGTTTGAGGAGGATAGGTGTTAGCTCTTCCCGAAATTTTTGGTAGAATTCAGCTGTGAAGCCGTCTGGACCTGGGCTTTTGTTTGCTGGAAGATTTCTGATTACAGTTTCAATTTCCGTGCTTGTGATGGGTCTGTTAAGATTTTCTATTTCTTCCTGGTTCAGTTTTGGAAAGTTGTACTTTTCTAAGAATTTGTCCATTTCTTTCACGTTGTCCATTTTATTGGCATATAATTGCTGATAGTAGTCTCTTATGATCCTTTGTATTTCTGTGTTGTCTGTTGTGATCTCTCCATTTTCATTTCTAATTTTATTGATTTGATTTTTCTGTCTTTGTTTCTTGATGAGTCTAGCTAATGGTTTGTCAATTTTATTTATCCTTTCAAAGAACCAGCTTTTGGCTTTGTTGATTTTTGCTATGGTCTCTTTTGTTTCTTTTGCATTTATTTCTGCCCTGATTTTTAAGATTTCTTTCCTTCTACTAACTCTGGGGTTCTCCATTTCTTCCTTTTCTAGTTGCTTTAGGTGTAGAGTTAGGTTATTTATTTGACTTTTTTCTTGTTTCTTGAGGTATGCCTGTATTGCTATGAACTTTCCTCTAAGCACTGCTTTTATATTGTCCCACAGGTTTGGGGTTGTTGTGTTTTCATTTCATTCATTTCTATGCATAATTTGATTTCTTTTTTGATTTCTTCTGTGATTTGTTGGTTATTCAGAAGTGTGTTGTTCAACCTCCATATGTTGGGATTTTTAATAGTTTTTCTCCTGTAATTGAGATCTAATCTTAGTGCATTATGGTCAGAAAAGATGCTTGGAATGATTTCGATTTTTTTGAATTTATCAAGGTTAGATTTATGGCCCGGGATGTGATCTATCCTGGAAACGTTTCCGTGAGCACTTGAGAAAAAGGTGAAATTCATTGTTTTGGGGTGAAATGTCCTATAGATATCAATTAGGTCCAACTGGTCTATTGTATCATTTGAAGTTTGAGTTTCTCTTAATTTTCTGTTTAGTTGATCTGTCCATAGGTGTGAGTGGGATATTAAAGTCTCCCACTATTATTGTGTTATTGTTAATTTCCCCTTTCATGCTTGTTAGCATTTGTCTTACATATTGCGGTGCTCCTATGTTGGGTGCATATATATTTATAATTGTTATATCTTCTTCTTGGATTGATCCTTTGATCATTATGTAGTGGCCTTCTTTGTCTCTTTTCACAGCCTTTGTTTTAAAGTCTATTTTATCAGAGATGAGTATTGCTACTCCTGCTTTCTTTTGGTCTCTATTTGCGTAGAATATCTTTTCCCAGCCCTTCACTTTCAGTCTGTATGTGTCCGTTGTTTTGAGGTGGGTCTCTTGTAGGCAGCATATATAGGGATCTTGTTTTTGTATCCATTCAGCCAGTCTTTGCCTTTTGGTTGGGGCATTCAACCCATTTATGTTTAAGGTAATTATTGATAAGTGTGATCCCGTTGCCATTTACTTTATTGTTTTGGGTTCGGGTTTATATGCCCTTTTTGTGTTTCCTGTCTAGAGAATATCCTTTAGTATTTGTTGGAGAGCTGGTTTGGTGGTGCTGAATTCTCTCAGCTTTTGCTTGTCCATAAAGCTTTTGATTTCTCCTTCATATTTGAATGAGATCCTTGCTGGGTACAGTAATCTGGGCTATAGGTTATTTTCTTTCATCACTTTAAGTGTATCTTGCCATTCCCTCACCAGGCAGATTCTTTACCATCTGAGCCACCAGGGAAGCCCAAATCCCTGAGCATTTCTGTCCTTTGGAAATATTTCCTACATTTCCCAACCTTCCCTAAAAGAGGATATATTTGGGACAAGCATAACTTTCTTCAAGTTGATCAAGTAGGCACTAAAAAACAATAAACAACTGCCTTACTTGAACATAGGACCTACATTTGGAATTTGGGGCTACATGCTCATGCTCATGATCATGAAGTAGTTTTAATGTCATCTTCCAATTGGTGGGAGTTTTAGCATCTGTAAAACAACTCAGAAAATGTGTATCAGGTATTGTGAGCTAGGTGCTTCAGAGGGGAACTACAACCGAGGACACGGGGCGGAGGGTGGAGGAGGGGTCTCTGTCCTGGGAAGGTCCCATAGATCCTGCTCAAGGCTGCACTGGGAACACTTATGAGGTGCTGAAGTGAAGGAGCGGAAAGGTGTTTTCTCTCTCTTATCTGAGTTATAAAGTACAAAGCTCTGGCCTCTCCCTGTTTCCTAAGCTGTCTCCTCCTGGTCCTGTAATGTTCTGCTTCTGCCCCATTAAATGGGTCTGAGCCTCAGTGCCCACCCTTCCCAGTAATATTAGGATGATTAATCTGATATTAACAGTCACGACAGGACTTGTTTAACAGAACATTTATGAACCCAAGGGGACTGCTGACTGGTAGGATTTCTGACTAGATGATCAGATTAAAATGTAAAGATCCAGGCAGTGAGGGAGAAAGAGTTGGAGGTTTGGCAGACTGCCTTGTTGGCTGTTCCTCACCCTGTCATGGTTTATCATTGCTCCTTCTTTCCTTCCCCTTCAACTGCGTAGTTTATCTGATATCATTAAGATCATCCCCACTGACACAGAAGAGACGTTTGGGTGAGGAGCAGAGGGTGGACATAGCGATGTGACCTCTCATGTGCACTGGGAGTCAGAGGTGCCACATTTCTGTGGACTTCCATGCTTTTTAAAGGCTCAAAACTGCTATCTTCAGGAGAAAATTTTTTTACGATCTTATTTTTTAATATTAATTTGCTTAGTAAGTCTTGCCTCCCTCCTCCTTCCCTCCCTTTGTTTCTTTTTTAGTAGATAGGGCTGAGTAAACTTGTACCCAGCAAGTATCTTCATCACAAATTCCAAACTAGTCTGAAATAATGAGCAATTACAAAACATGGGCAAGTAGGACAAAATGAATAAGCAGCAGTTTCTTAGGTGCTTAAGGAATAAATGAAAAAAATGAGTTTGACCACATGGATGAGCAAATACACACACACTCCTCTGTGCCGCTCTGTTGTTCTCATGTTACTTTGCCCTAATCACTCTGAATATCAAGAAAAATAGATTCTGTTGAACAGTTGCATCCATCTCACCCTCTCCACACCCACTGCCTGAGTCAGTCCTGAATGTGCACGGTAGCCCTGATCTCCTAGTCCACTCCTCTCGCATCCAGCCTCCCACACTGCATTAGCATGGTTTATCTAAAACAGAGATCTGACTGTGGCATCTACCATTTGAAGCTCTTGATGTATCCTCGCTGCTCTCTGAATAAAGCCTGTACATCTTAGCGCGGTAAACAAAGGCCCTTTCCAACCTCACTAAGCCTATCTCTCCAGGGGCTTAGTGCCTCCATCCACTTTCTGCCGCAGTGAGATTTCTCACTGTCTTTTATCTGACCATGCTGTGTACTTTCCTACCTCTGAAGACTTTTCTCCTGCTTTTCCCTCTGCCTGGACTTCCTCTTTTACTTTGCTTGTCTAAGCTGCCTTCTCAAAGGCAGAAATAATCATTCCCTCCATTCCCTTGTACTTTATATTGCAATTTATTGTAACATCTATTGTCGTTATTTTGGTTGCTTTTCTGCACTCCAGTGTAAAAAGTGATCTCTATCAAGACAGGGACTTCATTGTTTCTGGAGCTTTAAAAGATGCACAAATGTCAAGATCAAATACTAAGAAATGATGAAAGCAGTATAAATGAAGCAGAACAGGCAGAAGTAGCCATCCAGAAATACCTTACTAAAACCTTAATGAATTAAACTACTTACAACACACACATAAAACTTCTTTCCCCAATCCCACATCTTTTTATTAATTAAAAATAACATCTTGTCTTGTGGTTGCCAGTTTTGAAGTTTCTGGTTTATGTCATGCTCAACTTGCATTTTGACAAAGAACAAGCCTAAAGGAAAAATTTTAAGTCTTGAATAAAAATAATCAAAGAGAACAACTAGAAATTCATGAAACTGGAGAATGTGTCCACTCTCAGAGAAAGATCCCATGATAGAAAACAACATTTTTAAAAGATTTATTTATTCATTTATTTTTATTGAGTTATTTTTTGCTGCACTGAATCTTCAGTGCTGCATGTGGGCTCTCTCTAGTTGTGGCGAGAGGAGGTTACTCTCCATTGCAATGCACGGGCTTCTCATTCTGGTGACTTCTCTTCTTGTGGAGCACAGACTCTAGGAGTGAGGCCTTCGGGAGTAGTGGTGCATGGGCTTAGTTGCCCCGTGGCACGTGGGATCTTTCCGGCACGTGGGATCTTTCTGGCCCTTGGATCAAACCCCTCTACTGGCAGGTGGATTCTCAACCATTGAACCACCAAGGAAGCCAGCAATGAAAATGACAAAAGTATGATTTG
The DNA here is from genome assembly GCF_042477335.2 of Ovis canadensis. Classification (NCBI taxonomy): domain Eukaryota; kingdom Metazoa; phylum Chordata; class Mammalia; order Artiodactyla; family Bovidae; genus Ovis; species Ovis canadensis. The sequence goes on along the minus strand of NC_091250.1, from coordinate 87,529,872 downwards.
TATAATACTTGTTCGCCATGACACTTCTTACATGACATAGCAGACATAGGCAACCTATCGTTGAGCTTCCACTATGCAAGAAAACTTGGGTTGGCATTGCCATGCGAAAAGAAATTAATAACCTGTCTTTGCCCTTAACAGACTTAAGCAGGCTCTGATGTGGACAATATCCCCAATATTAGAACTGCTGTGTACCCCCAAATATTGCTGCTAGTAAAAAGACCCCTTGTCCTGACCCAGGTCTTCATTCTTTCATTTTGTCTCTTTTTGAAAGAAACATTGAAAAGATCTACAGAAATATCAGGTCAGATCCCAACTCTGGTGCCAAGTAGTTACTGTTTTCTAGTTCCTGACAGTAAAAGCCCAAGAAATAAGCTTTAGTCTATTTGTGAAAAGTTTCCAGTGTAGAGGCATGCATCCTATATCTTTAGCCTAGCAAACCTCCACTGAGCACCTCCTTGCACAAGGGAGAATGTTGGGAGCTCTAGGGAGGGTGGACCCAGTTCCTGCTCTCCAGGAGATGATAATTAGCAGGGCTGCCAGATGTAATTGCTGCAGGAAGGCAGTGACACACTTAGTGGGAATAGTCATGTCTTTAGGGTGAGGTTTATGCTGGCCTTGGAAAGCCAGAAAAATGGCATTATGGCTTTTTAGGAAGAGTCACAAGCATGAGCAAAATCAAAGGGCATTAAGCTGAATGTCTGAGGAAAAGGAAAAAGTCCAACATGACCAGATCATAAGTTAAAGCAACCAAGAGAGCTAAGGTGAATAACCAGGCTGGCAAGGGAGGCACCATCATCAAAAAGTAGGTTAATGAAGGCTCTGCGGAACCAGAGAAGTTGTTTATTAAGATAAAGTACATAACTAGAAATGAAGGAACTGGGATAGATACTAAAATTTTGTGCACTGAAGTTAGATTTTTGATTCTTGCTCTATCACTCCTTATGAGTATGAATTTAGGCAAGTTACTTTAACTTTCAAGTTCTCACTTTCCCCATCTATAAACCAGAGAGATATGAGGATCTTATTTTAAGGGTTGTGTAAATAAAAATTAACATGGTGCCTGATATTCAGTAAGTGTTGAATAAAAGTTAGTGATGATGATAATGATGATGATAGTATTTTTGAAAGAATTCTGAGTAGAGAAGGGTGGGAAGGATGGGTTGAAATATTGAAAGAATGACAGCATAGAGAGCAATGAGGAGAATATTGGTGATATCTGGATGAGATATGAGAAGGGCCTGAGTCACACAAATGTATTTTATGTGAATGGTTTCCGTCCCCCCCGCCCCCCAAACACCCTACCAGGTAAATGGTGTCCCTGAGAGTTCAGCCCTTTGGGACAAGCAGAAATGCACCAGCAGATTGCATTTTCTGAGACAAGTGCAACAAGATCTCCCATGCTTCTCTTAGAATGTGAAAGTGATGCTGTTCCATCCAAAGGTGGGGTCCGTGTTCCTTCCCCTACATTCTGGAGGCAGGGGGCGCAGTGAATACCAGAGGTGACATTATGTGACTTCCCAAGCCCGGTCATAAAAGCAGTATAGCTTCTGCCTGGTCCTCTTGGGATATTCATTCTTGGAACTAAGTTACAAAGCTGAGAGGAAGAAGACTTGCTACATGGAAGGAGACATATAGGTACTCCAGCTGACAGCCCAGGCTGAGATTCCTACTGACAGCCAGTGTCATTCACCAGACATGTGATCTACTGATACTCCTGTAGATCAGTTTGATGTTTCTTTCAAAAAGAGACGAAATGAATGGAAGGATAAAGGATCTGCTGAACCTCAGCCATCATTGTTCACCAGCCATGTAAATGATCAAGCTTTCTGTAGATTCCAGACTTTGCCATCGGGTCAGTCCCACCCTTCAAGTCTTCCCAGATAAAACTCCAGACGTCATGGACCAGGGATAAGTAAGTAGTTACCAATAAGCCTTTACCAAATTCCCGAGTCATGGGAAATTTGAGAGAAAACAAAATGATTGTTGTTTAAAAGACTAAGTTTTGGGGTGATGCAGCAGCCAATAACTAGAACAAGTAATGATGCATTTTCAAGATATTTTGTAGGTAGAATTAATGGTGTTTGCTTGGTGAGTATAAAAGTGAGATTAAATATGACTATGTGGAGAAACCACATAGTTCCTCAGAGAAAGCACATAGTCTTGTATAATCTCACTATTACACCCAACCAAGCAAGTATCATTAATACTACCTACAAAATAGTAGGTTGCAGGTGCAATCGACTCACTGGAAAAGACCCTGATGTTGGGAAAGATTGAGGGCAGAAGGAGAAGGGGGCAAAAGAGGATGAGATGGTTTGATGGCATCACCAATTCAATGGACATGCGTTTGAGCAAACTCCAAGAGATAGTGAAGGACAGGGAAGCCTGGAGTGCTATAGTTCACAGAGTCGCAAAGAGTCGAACACAACCTATCAATTGAACAATAGGTGGTTTCTGATTGAGATACTGGCTGATAAACTGTCCTATAATTGAATGAAAAACAAAACAAAACCACTGTCCTATAATTGAGTGCAAAGAGGATTAGGTCTAGGTAGAGAGATGAAAGAATAGATTTAGATTTTGACACAGGGTATTTGAAGTATCTAAGGACAGCTGCATGTAGATGTCCAGCAAGCCAATGACTATCAAATCCAGAAGAGAAATTAGGCCTACAGAGGTTGATTCAAGAGAAAACTCTGTTCATTAATTATCAGAGAAATCCAAATTGAAACCTGAATGAGGTACCACCTCACACCTATCAGAATGGCCATCATCACAAAGAACAAAAATAACAAATGAGGTCAACTCTGCCAATTTTAGTTGTTCTGGTCCCCATTTCTGTATTTCCATGTAGACCACCCTCTCCTGTTGTAACATTCTTTATTAAGAGATGTTAATATCACACAGATGAATTCTCTCTTTCTGTTTTTGAACCAGAATCCTTAAAATAAAAATGTTGGCTACCTTTAACATATGTGTGGATTTTCTCAGTCAAGTCAGTTCTTGATCTTCTTTCCCTACCTACACTGTACTGCTCACACAAACCTGAAAAGGTAACTCACACAGCTCCTTGCAGGAAGTTACTTTTAAAACTTGTGTTTTGCTTACTAAGATAGCTGTTAAAACACTGCTTGGGGAAATTAAAGAAATAACATAATGCTATTCCCCGTAAGCTATTATCAGAGATTCTAGCCATTTGTACTTTGCTCTTATATTGGTTTGCTCTCCATAAAATTCCCTTATGAAAACCCAGAGATCTTTGGACCACAAGCCCAATGGCATCATGTGGCTATTCAGGTTCTTAATACATTTTTCTTTTTCCCTTTGAGGTATACTCTCCTAAATCCTATCTGCTGACTTCTTTATTAACTTGATTTTTAAATGTCTTCGTATTTATCTGGCTTCTCCATGACTGAAGGCCATGCTCTTCACATGATGTTTGTGCTCATCCTCTTTTGACTAGAACATTTAAAAAATTTCTTGATGTATTGTGAATATTCACCTATTCCTTGAAGTTATAGCCTCATCTATAGTGCAAAGTCCTGGTGCCAATTTATACTAGATTTTATCCCTGAGTTCAGTCTCATATTACTTTTAGGCTTCCAATCACCTATATTCTTTAATGCTAAAGACAGGGAATTGGGGTTGTGTTTTAGGCGTTATGAAATTCTATTATCAAGTGAGAATGACTGGAAATCTTCCAAAATTCCAACTCATATTCTTCCTCTACAAGCCTGGGGGATTCTTTTTTCTTTTTAATTTTAATACTATTTTTTTAAAGTTATACTCCATTTATAGTTATTATAAAATATTGGCAATATTCCCCATGATATATAATATTCCTTGTAGCCTATCTTACATCCAATAATTTGCACCTCTCACTTCCCCCTGTCTAGTAAACACCAGTCTGCTTTCTATATATGTGAGTCTGCTTCTTTTTTGTTATATACACTAAATTGTTTTTTTTAGATTCCACATATAAGTGATATATAGACTTTCTGTCTAACTTATTTCACCTAGCATAATGCCCTGCAAGTGCATCCATGTTGCAGCAAATAGAAAATTTGTTTTTATTTTAATGGCCAAGTAGTATTCCATTGGGTTTCCCTGGTGGCTCAGATAATAAAGAATCTACCTGCAATTCAGGAGCCCCGGGTTCGATCTCTGGGTCAGGAAGAGCACCTGGAGAAGAAAATAGCTACCCACTCCAGTATTCTTGCCTGGAGAATTCCATGAACAGAGGAGCCTGGCAAGCTACAGTCCATGGGGCCGAGAAGAGTAGGACACCACTAGGCCACTAACACTTTCATTTTCAGTACCATTATATATATAATGGAAGATGGATCTTTATCCATTCATCCACTGATGGACACAGGTTACTTAACATGTCTTAGAAATTGTAAATAATGCTAGGAGCCCTGGGATGCATTTATCTTTTTGAATTTGTTTTTGTTTTGGATATATACCTAGGAGTAGAATTGCGGGGTCATGTGGTACTTCTCCTTTTAGTTTTTTGAGAAACCTTCATACTGTTTTGCACAGTGGCTGTACTGATTTACATTCCTATCAACAGGGTACAAAAGTTCCCGTTTCTCTGCATCTCAACCCCAGAGTATTTCAGAGTGGATTCCTAGCAGATGCTGTCAGTGCCTCACCCAGATTCCTTCCTGCCACCCCAGCACGCTCTAGCCCACTTCCAACTGCCAGGATCTGCACCTGCTTGCTTGAGGGCTTTTCCAGAGCCATGGGCTTTCCTTAGACATAAAGGTGGGCTAGAAGGAAGGAGTGGGGAATTCATATCCCTGAGAACCCTCAACCAAGAACTGATGAGATTGTGTGCTTAGTCACTCAATTGTGTCTGACTCTTAGTGACCCCATGAACTGTAGCCCACCAGGGTGCTCTGTCCATGGGGATTCTCCAGGCCAGAATACTGGACTGGGTTGCCATGACTTCCTCCAGGGGATTTTCCCAACCCAGGGATGGAACCCAGGTCTCCTGCATTGTGGTAGATCCTTTACTATCTGAGCCACCAGGGAAGCCTGACATGGAATACAAATATCCAGCAACCCTTCCTCGAGTTTGAGATATGTTTTACACCATTGCCCCACATTTCTAGCACACTAAGCTCCATTTGCCAATATACCAGCAAATTTGGAAAATTCAGCAGTGGCCACAGGACTGGAAAAGGTCAGTTTTCATTCCAATCCCAAAGAAAGGCAATGCCAAAGAATGCTCAAACTACCACACAATTGCACTCATCTCACACACTAGTAAAGTAATGCTCAAAATTCTCCAAGTCAGGCTTCAGCAATACGTGAACCATGAACTTCCAGATGTTCAAGGTGCTTTTGGAAAAGGCAGAGGAACCAGAGATCAAATTGCCAGCATCTGCTGGATCATCGAAAAAGCAAGAGAATTCCAGAAAAACATCTATTTCTGCTTTATTGACTATGCCAAAGCCTTTGACTGTGTGGATCACAATAAACTGTAGAAAATTCTGAAAGAGATGGAAATACCAGACTACCTGACCTACCTCTTGAGAAACCTGTATGCAGCTCAGGAGGCAACAGTTAGAACTGGACATGGAACAACAGACTGGTTCCAAATAGGAAAAGGAGTACGTCAAGGCTGTATATTGTCAACTGCTTATTTACCTTATATGCAGAGTACATCATGAGAAATGCTGGGCTGGAAGAAGCACAAGCGGGAATCAAGATTGCTGGGAGAAATATCAATAACCTCAGATATGCAGATGACACCACCCTTATGGCAGAAAGTGAAGAAGAACTAAAGAGCCTCTTGATGAAAGTGAAAGAGGAGGTGAAAAGGTTGGCTTAAAGCTCAATATTCAGAAAACGAAGATCATGGCATCTGGTCCCATCACTTCATAGCAAATAGATGGGGAAACAGTGGACACAGTGGCTGAGTTTATTTTTCTGGGCTCCAAAATTACTGCAGATGGAGACTGCAGCCATGAAATTAAAAGACACTTGCTCTTTGGAAGGAAAGTTATGACCAACCTGGTTCAGTTCAGTTCAGTCGCTCAGTCATGTCCAACTCTTTGTGACCCCATGAATTGCAATATGCCAGGCCTCCCTGTCCATCACCAACTCCCAGAGTTCACTCAGACTCATGTCCATCGAGTTAGTAATGCCATCCAGCCATCTCATCCTCTGTCGTCCCCTTCTCCTCCTGCCTCCAATCCCTCCCAGCAGCAGAGTCTTTTCCAATGAGTCAACTCTTCGCATGAGGTGGCCAAAGTACTGGAGTTTCCGCTTTAGCATCATTCCTTCCAAAGAAATCCCAGGGTTGATCTCCTTCAGAATGGACTGGTTGGATCTCCTTGCAGTCCAAGAGAGTCTCAAGAGACTTCTCCAACACCACAGTTCAAAAGCATCAATTCTTTGGCACTCAGCCTTCTTCACAGTCCAACTCTCACATCCATACATGACCACTGGAAAAACCATAGCCTTGACTAGACGGACCTTAGTCAGCAAAGTAATGTCTACGCTTTTGAATATGCTATCTAGGTTGGTCATAACTTTCCTTCCAAGGAGTAAGTGTCTTTTAATTTCATGGCTGCAGTCACCATCTGCAGTGATTTTGGAGCCCAGAAAAATAAAGTCTGACACTGTTTCCCCTGTTTCCCCATCTATTTCCCATGAAGTGATGGGACTAGATGCCATGATCTTCTTTTTCTGAATGTTGAGCTTTAGGCCAACTTTTTCACTCTCCTCTTTCACTTTCATCAAGAGGCTTTTTAGTTCCTCTTCACTTTCTGCCATATGAGTGGTGTCATCTGCATATCTGAGGTTATTGATATTTCTCCCGGCAATCTTGATTCCAGCTTGTGCTTCTTCCAGCCCAGCGTTTCTCATGATGTACTCTGCATATAAGTTAAATAAGCAGGGTGACAATATACAGCCTTGACGTACTCCTTTTCCTATTTGGAACCAGTCTGTTGTTCCATGTCCAGTTCTAACTGTTGCTTCTTGACCTGCATACAGATTTCTCAAGAGGCAGGTCAGATGGTCTGGTATTCCCATCTCTTTCAGAATTTTCTACAGTTTATTGTGATCCACACAGTCAAAGGCTTTGGCATAGTCAATAAAGCAGAAATAGATGTTTTTCTGGACCTCTCTTGCTTTTTCCATGACCCAACAGATGTTGGCAATTTGATCTCTGGTTCCTCTGCCTTTTCTAAAACCAGCTTGAACATCAGGAAGTTCATGGTTCACGTATTGCTGAAGCCTGGCTTGGAGAATTTTGAGCATTACTTTACTAGTGTGTGAGATGAGTGCAATTTTGCAGTAGTTTGAGCATTCTTTGGCATTGCCTTTGGAATGAAAACTGACCTTTTCCAGTCCTGCGGCCACCGCTGAGTTTTCCAAATTTGCTGGCATATTGAGTGCAGCACTTTCATAGCATCATATTTCAGGATTTTAGACAGCATATTAAAAAGCAGAGACATTACTTTTCCAACAAAGGTCCATCTAGTCAAAGGTATGGTTTTTCCAGTGGTCATGTATGGATGTGAGAGTTGGACTATAAAGAAGGCTGAGCACGAAAGAATTGATGCGTTTGAACTGTGGTGTTGAAGACTCTTGAGAGTCCCTTGGACTGCATGGAGAACCAACCAGTCCATCCTAAAGGAGATCAGTCCTGGGTGTTCATTAGAGGTACTGATGTTGAAGCTGAAACTCTAATACTTTGGCCACCTGGTGAGAAGAGCTGGAGATGGGGACGACAGAGGATGAGATGGTTAGATGGCATCACCGACTCGATGGACATGAGTTTGGGTGGACTCCAGGAGTTGGTGATGGACAGGGAGGCCTGATGTGCTGTGGTTCATGGGATCGCAAAGAGTCGGACACTACTGAGTGGCTGAACTGAACTGAAGCTCCATTTGCCCATGATGATGACTGGCCTGATAACTCACCCTTCATGGCTTTCTTTCTTTCCCTGCCACTTTCTCATCCCCTGCCAGTGCTTCCTATACCTCACAAATAAACTACGTTCATTGCAATCCTTAACTCATTTGTTCCTGTGGCCACGTTGAGGTGTGAGATATAATGGCAAAGAGGAAACCTCCTAGCCAAAGGATCAATCAAATCAAGATGCAGAAGTTACAGCCGATGAACTATAATGGACATAGGGCCTGATACTTAATAGTTGTTCTATGAATGCTTTTCAAATAATCATCGCTTGTGATCCTCCTCTCAAGGAGTGCCCAATCCAATGGGAGAGGCAGGCATATAAAGCATGAGACTCTAGTATTATGTAGTCAGTGGTACAGGGAGATGTGAGAAACTTCCTATGGGAGAAGATGTAAGTGGTTCAGCAGGATGGGGTTAGGAGTGAAGGAGAGGATTCAGGAGAAGCTTTATTGATGGGGTGATATGACGTAGGGAAGGTTGATAGCACTTCAAAAGGAGAAGCATGAACACAGAGAGATTTGAAGAAGCCAGAAATACTGCCATGGTGAGGGAACAATGGGCTGGAACATGGGGTGTTGGGGAGCAGTGACTGGGATGAGATGGTGAGAAGCTTCAAATGCCAGTCTAAGTAGAGAGTTGGCCTCATCTTACAAGTGATGAGTAACATGATCATATTTATATATTAGAAAATCTTGTTTCCAGATATGTATGGAGTAACTATGGGCTACTTGAGGCTTTCTCCGAGCTCAGTTTACAGAGATGGGGCTATAGAATGTGAATGGTTAAATATGTGGGGTGCCTTTATTTGAATCCCAACCCTGCCACTTACTAATTGTGTTATTAAAATAAGTTTCATTTTTAAAATTATTGAAATATATTTGGCATGGTGGTGGTAATTTAATTGCTAAACCACTGACTCTTGGAGCTCCATGGACTGTAGCCCACCAGGCTCCTCTGCCCGTGGAACTCTCCAGACGAGAATACTAGAGTGGGTTGCCGTTTCCTTCTCCAGGGGATCTTCCCAACCCAAGGACTGAACCTGCCTCCTACATTGCAGGCAGATTCTTTACCAACAAAGCCACCAGGGAAACCCATATTAGGCATACAGTATTATATTAGTTTCAGCTGTACAATATAATGACATAATGATACAACATTTGTGTACATTGCAAAATGATCATCAGGATAAGTCTAGTTACCATCTGTCACCATACAAAGTTCATACAATATTATTGACCGTATTACCCATGTTGTACATTACATCCCCATGACTTATTTTACAACCGGAAGTTTGTACCTCTTGATCCCTTTCACCCATTTGTCCCCCTCCCCTCCCCTCTGCTCTAGCAATTCACCAATCTGTGTTCTGTATGAGTCTGCATTATGTTTTGGTTTTCTTTTTAGAATCCACATACAATTGAAATCATGTGGTATTTTTCTTTCTCTGTCTGACCTATTCCCTTAGCATGGTAGCCTCAAGATTTGTTCACATTATAAATGGCAAGGTTTCTTTCCTTTTTTTTGACTGAGTAGAATTTTTCCCTCTCTCTCCCCACTCCTCCCCCCATATTTTCTTTATCCATTTACCTATCAATGGATACTTAAATTGTTTTCATATCTTGACTGTAGTGCTATACTAAACATAGGATTGCATATATCTTTTGGAACTAATGTTTTTGTTTTCTCAAAATAGATACCAAGAAATGGAATTGCTGTATTGTACAGTAGTTATGCTTTTAATTTTTTGAGGAAACTTCATGCTCTTTTTCATAGTAGTTGCACCAGTTTACATTCCCACCAACAGTGCATGAAGATTCCCCTTGCTCCACATCCTACCAACATTTGTTATTTTTTGTCTTTTTGATAATATCTATCCTGAAGAACATTCCATGGGCACTTGAGAAGAATGTGTATTCTGCTACTTTTATATGGAATATTCTACATATATCAATTAAGTTCATTTGACCTCAGTTCAGTTCAGTTCAGTTGCTCAGTCGTGTCCGACTCTTTGCGACCCCATGAATTGCAGCACGCCAGGCCTCCCTGCCCATCACCAACCCCCGGAGTTCACTCAGACTCACGTCCATCGAGTCAGTGATGCCATCCAGCCATCTCATCCTCTGTCGTCCCCTTCTCCTCCTGCCCCCAATCCCTCCCAGCATCAAAGTCTTTTCCAATGAGTCAACTCTTCACATGAGGTGGCCAAAGTACTGGAGTTTCCGCTTTAGCATCATTCCTTCCAAAGAAATCCCAGGGTTGATCTCCTTCAGAATGGACTGGTTGGATCTCCTTGCAGTTCAAGGGACTATTGTTTAAGGCCAATGTTTTCTTATTGATTTTCTGTCTAGATGATCTATCCATTGATGTAAGTGAGGTGTTAAATTCCCTACTATTATTCCTGTCAATTTATTCCTTTAAATCTGATAATATTTGGTGCTCTCATTTCGGGTGCATGTACATTTATAAGTATTATATCTTCTTGCTGCATTGATCCCTGTGTCATTATATAATGCCCTTTGTCTTTTATTACAGCCTTTGTTTGAAAGTCTATTTTGTCCAAGATGAATATACCTACCCCAGCTCTCTGTTTATTTGCATGGAACATCTTTCTCCAGCCCGGCTCTTTCAGTCTGTGTGTGTCTTCACTTCTGAAGTCAGTTTCTTGTAGGCAGCATATAGATGTTTTGCTTGTTTGTTTTCATTCATTCAGTCACTCAGTGAATTTTATTGGAGAATTTTACCTAGTTACATGTAAAGTAATTATTGATAGGTAAGAACTTATTGCCATTTTATTAATTGTTTTCTGAATGTTTTTATAATTCTCTCTTTCTTCCTTCTTCCTTTCTCCCTTCTCTTGTGCTTTGGTGACTTTCTTTATTGAAAAGTAGCTAAGATTTTTTGTCTACTATGTGACTGGCATAGTTTTAAGTGCTTTTTACATGTTCTCAATTATTAAGTCACTTGCCCTGTCATTTTACATCCAGAAAATAGTACTTTGTGACAATATTTTATGTAGCTGCCCTGAAGGATAGTTTGTATAAGCTTCTTGTAATGGTGTCTTATACACAGGAGGTGGCAGGTGCTGGATAAATGCTATTGTTATCATTATCCTGTCCCTCTGCTTTCAGAAGAGCTCATATGAGGTAGAATCTACGGATTTGCCTAATTTCCGTACATCTGAGTTCAGACATTACTGAACAGCATCTCTGGAAGGCACTTGCCCTTGTTGAAGGACAGATAGGAGCTGATATGGTACAATACTCCATAACCTTCCTTTCCTTTTACAGCCTTAAGAATTTTCATCCACCGAGAAAGCTGCTCAACCGAGACCAGAGCCTGTAGAGAGCTGTCCTTTGGTGGAGGTGCTGAAGGAGTTAGGATAAGTTGTTCAGCTGTCAAAGCACCTGAGCAGTGTTCTTAGAATATAGGAGAACAAAACAAAACAAAGAGCACAAAGCCAGCAGTGAGTTTCAGGATCAGGGTTTGGAGCGGCTCCTGTCTGATGTACCTGGCTCCCAGGAAGTTCCGCCCTCCTACCTGTGGGACTGTCTGCGGAGCCTCCAGTGAGCGCAGCACAAGGAGAAGGTTCACGCAGCTTTGGATTGCCTGTGAAAAGGGCTGAGTTTCCTTCCTGGAAAGCCCTTCCTCCTGAAGCTGCAAGTTCTAGTTCTGAATGTCGCAAGTGAAGCTATGACAACCTGAGGGACAGTGGGGACTGTGGAGTAAAAAGTTGCTAAGCTTCTTGTCCAGGTATATGATGAAACTGCCGGTTCAGAATTGGGAATGTGGGCTATAGGTATCCATGACAATTTTGGATTAGAATTCAACTTTCATGTTTCTGGAAACAAATGAAGTCTGGAAAGAGCAGTGCGCTGATATTGTGATTTAAATTTTACATTAAAAAATTAAAATAATTGTAACTTTTTTCAGGAAAGCTTTGCATGACTGTACTGTTTACTTCTGTGTATCCTCCAAGATTTTTGTCCTTTTCACTGAGACTTCTACTCTGAGGCAAGCAGAAAAGGTGGAACTCAACTTTCTCAATATAATACGATGAACTTGAGTCTTAAGAAGCTTCATGTTCACAAGGAACTGCTGGGCTCTTTTCCAGTTACTTTATAACAGTAATAGGGAGAAGACTACCTACCATTTGTTGTGCCCATGTATGACTATTGATAATCTCAGGACACATTCTTGTCTCCTTCTTGTGAGTGTGTGTATATATGTCTGTCTGTACTGTTGACATCAAATTATATATGCTGGCCTGAAAACTACTTTCCTTTCTGAATGATACATCATCTTATAAAAATGCCTTTGACATTTACCTCACTTTAAAATTTAAAAAGATAGGTGGAGATGCCATTTTTCAATTTGTGCTCCCTTGTGCATTGTAGGCACTAAATGATATTTTTGATTTACCTTCTGTAGCCAACTTGTCAAACCCAAGGTTCAGCATCTTTTCAAAATAATATATATAAAACCTTTTTATTGGTTGTTTCACTATGGCAGACTGCAATGAAAGAGAATTCACTTGTGTCTACAGTCTGGAAATTAAATTACTATTTTTTACTATCCATTTGGTTAATGTGTTAATTATTTTAGGTAAAATCTGGAACATCAAGCAGGTTAAGTATCAACCAAGGAAATAACATTAGTAACTGTTATTATCAGTGAGGTAAAAAAACATACTTTAGAATACCTTCATGCTGAACTTATCAGTGATACCAAGTTGCAAGAGTAAAAGAAAGTTTCAGATTCTCAGCAGGGAGCATTGGAAAGCATTGACTCTCTCTTTGCCCCTCTGGGAGCATGTCTAAGTCCTACAAAGAATTAGATAAGAGTAGCCTCACAGACTTTTAGAGTGAAATGCTTGCTACATAATCTATTTAGCAAGAGGTGAGACTGTGATTTTATGCATTTATATATATAATATTATATATATATATAATTACATATATAATACATGTATGTATGGGCTTCCCAGGTGGCACTAGTGGTAAAGAATCCACCTGCCAATCCAGGAGACATAAGAGAAGTGGGTTTGATCCCTGGGTTGGGAAGATTCCCTGGAGGAGGGCATCACAATCCACTCCAGTATTCTTGCCTGGAGAATTCCACGGACAGAGGAGCCTGGTGGGCTACATAGTCCATCGCGTTGCACAGAGCACAGAGTTGAACAAAACTGAAGTGACGTAGCAGCACTTTTTTGTTGTTGTTGTTACTAAAAGTGTGGACCCTGGACTAGCAACATTGACATTATCTTGGAACTTGTTAGAAACGCAAAATCTTGGGCCCTACTCTAGATATTCAGAATCAGAATCTGCATTTAAAAAAATATCCTTGACTCATGTTGCATTGGAGAGAGAAAATATTGCTGAAGGAAGATTTTGAAGTCTGCATCTATGTAATCATTTGTAGAACTCAGAAATACTCCCCAAATGAGCAAAAGAATCGAAGCGTCTCTTTCCCTTTTTGATTCTGTATTGATTCTCCATATAGTGAGGTCTACTGCCTTGTGTTGGAGGCTGCTTTGGTTTGAATCCTGCTTTACCATTTGCCTAACTTCTCTTTATCTTGGTTTCCCCACCTGTACAAAAGGAAAAATAATAGTGTATCAAATAGTTGTGAGGATTAAATAAATTAATACTTTTCAGGCTCTTAGTGTTTAGCACATAGCATGTGTTCAAAAATGATTCATTACCATCATTATCAAGGTCTGTTTTATAAGCCATTATCTTAAAACCTCAAATCTTCCTCTAAGGCTGCTGCTGGCAGAATGGTCCAGAGACAAGGCTGGTCAACTCAGAGCACCTGGGCTGGATGGATTTGGCTAAAATTCCTTTAAGGCAGGTCTAGGCCTGGCGTGCTGCAGTCCATGAGGTCACAAAGAGTTGGACATAACTGGGCAACTGAACAACAGCAAGGCCTGGCATAGGACTGCCATGTAGTAGCTTATTGCCCAAGTGTAATGACCATGGGATCTTAATCGCTGATTTCTCTTTCCCCAAATTCCACTCATTAAAAGTCACAGATTTTTAGCCAATTTCCTGAACCTTATTATCTTTACTTTGTGAAATAAGCCTCTTGAGTATAGTGGAAACCTGCTCTTAATATATCTCCTTTTTACATAAGCTGATATCATTGACAGACTAGATTCTGCCATCGTCTCATTCTTCTCTTTACCCCCTGCTGATAACTGTAAGTAAAGTTAAGATGATAGATTGAGTGATACTGAAATGGAAGGAACCTGTTTCCATCCTTCACCAACTATTCTTCTTCAACCACAGAAAGAAATGTGCCAGACAGAGGAATACTTACCAGCTAGAGGTTTCATCTCTGGTTCCAGTGTGGGGCCCTGGGGAACAAGAAGTCTTGTTGCCTAGGTCAGTGCTTCTGAAATTCTAAATATACTAGTGTTACCTATTTTATTAAAATGCAGATTCTGAGTTAATCAAGCTGAGTAGGACCTGAGATTCTGCATTTCTAACAAGCTCGCAGCTAGTATCAATGTTGCTGATCCATGAACTACAATTTTAGTAAGGCCTAGAAGGCAATGGCACCCCACTCCAGTACTCTTGCCTGGAAAATCCCATGGATGGAGGAGCCTGGTAGGCTGCAGTCCATGGGGTCTCGAAGAGTTGGACACGACTGAGCAACTACACATTCATTTTTCACTTTCATGCATTGGAGCAGGAAATAGCAACCCACTCCAGTGTTGTTGCCTGGAGAATCCCAGGGACAGAGGAGCCTGGTGGGCTTCCATCTATGGGGTCGCACAGAGTCGGACATGACTGAAGCAACTTAGCAGCAGCAGCAGCAGGCTGGAACCAGCCTAAGTAGGTCAGAAAGGATTCTTCTGCACCTGCCTGCCTGAGCCATCACCTGGATCTTGGCACTCTATGCAACTGGTTCTTGGCCCTAGCTTCACGTTACAATTGCCTGGAGCTCCTGGTCCCAAACTCCAGATATTCTGATGTAATTGGTTTGGAGTTTATGGAAGAGAGCCAAAAAGAAAGGATCAGAAAGAAATGATTCTGGGAAGTCTGGGACATTTCACTCCTCTGTATTAGCAATGAAATTCCTTCTTGGCACTGTGATTCAACAAAATAAACTTGCCCTTGATCCTGATCCAGATTTGGAATAGAAAGCCAAAAAGAATGGGGATCCTTGAGCTTTTCATGGTGGCAAATTAAAAAAAAATTATTTATTTATGGCTGCACTGGGTCTTTGATATGGTGCACAGACTCCTCGTTGCTGTGAGCAAGCTTTCTCTAGTTTCGGTGAGTGGGAGCTACTCTCTTGTTGTGATGCACAGGCTTCTCATCACAATAGCTTCTCTAGTTGTGGAACATGGGTGTGCAGGCTTCAGTAGTTGTGGCACACAGGCTTAGTTGACCTGTGGCATGTGGGATCCTAGCTCCCAGGCCAGGGATTGAACCTGTGCCCCTTGCATTGGCAGGTGGATCCTTAACCACTGCACTGCCAGGGTAGTACCCATGGTGGTAAATTATAATTGCATATAATCAACGTGGGGGCTTCCCAGGTGGCGCTAGTGATAAAGAACCTGCCTGCCTGTGCAGGAGACATAAGAGACATGAATTCGATCCCTGGGTCGGGAAGATCCCCTGGAGAGGGAAATGGCAACCCACTCCAGTATTCTTGCCTGGAGAATCCCATGGATAGAGGAGCCTGGGGTACTACAGTCCATGGGGTCACAAAGAGTCAGACACGACTGAAGCAACTGAGCATGCACACATGTGATCAACATGAGTGTCAAAGCATTTTTATAGAGCAATTCCAGAGTATTTTTCGAATGTAATGCTAAAACATGTTCTTAAGGGAAAGCTGAGTTCAGGAATTTTGAAATGCTGATTTCCTCTGACTCTGGCAAAGATATAGTCAAGTGGGTATTGGCTTCAGGTAAAACTGTATAAATATATGATCCTTTTCTTTGAGGACCTTATATTCTAGTTAGGAAGATAAGACCAATACAAGGGTGTGGTAAAAGGTTAACTCAGCAGGTCTGGGGTTCCTAAAACTTGTACATTCCAAAGAGAAGCCTTTCGCTATAGGACTGGTCCATGGCTAGTTCCTAGGAGTTACCTCTGATCCCTTAGAATACCCTGCTTGATAAGAGTATATTTATATGCTTGAGCCCCAGTCCTACACTGAGTCCAAACATAGCTCTCAAGATGGTGGCTGGCCACAATCTCTACAAAAAACTCATCAGAACAGTTAATGGAACAAGCCACAGTCCCTACTGTTCCAAATGATCTCAAGGTTATGTTGTAGTTACTTAGTCACTAAGTCATGTCAGACTTTGTGATCCCTATGGACTGTATCCCCCCAGGCTTCTTTGTCCATGGGAATTCCCAGGTAAGAATCCTGGAGAAGGTAGCCATCCCTTCTCCAGGGGATCGTCCCGACGCATGGATCGAACCTGTATCTCCCTCATTGCAGGTGGATTCTTTACCACTGAGCCACCTGGGAAGCCTCCTTCAGGCTATAGTTGATTATTTATTATCTAATTCCTTTGTCATTCATTCCAGATTCCCCTCACCCTAGACCTGCTACCTAGGCCAGCAAAATGTAGTTTGTAAGAAATTAGCATCTAGAACATATAAAAATATATGAAATGTGTTGAATGTTTAATAAAACTCAAACTGATACACTGTATGGGTCTGCTGGACTCCAGGTATGGGAATTATTGCTGGCTGTGTAATTGATACTTTGTGGATTGCTGTTGTGGAAGGGAATATGCTGTATTCCTGTGTTTTGAGGCAGAAAAGGAGATTGAAAACTAGTGATCTAGAAAACAGCTAATATTTGAAAACTCAATTTAAATTTAAAATTGTCTACAGAGTGAAGAGGTATCTTGATTGAATATGTACAATGATCATCCACAATTTATGAGACAAAGAAACATTTTTTATACTAACATGAGAATTATATCTTGCCATTTCCTTAGCATCTGCTGAAATCCTATTTCACAACACTGGTCACTAAACCTCTTAATTTATTACTGTGGTCAAAAAACAGACAATTAAATAAAAATGTAGTATCATTCCTCTTCAAGTAAAGTCACCAGAGAGGCTTATATTTAAGAAAAGCTTAGAAAAAAGAAACATACACATAGCAGCATTCTCTATTTCTGATTCAAATTAATTTCTGTTTCAAGAAGTCAAAAGTCAGTTTGATGTCAGGTCTCCATTTGACCAAGAGACTTCATGGCATCAAGAGTTTAGTCCTCTGTTTTCTTCCCTCTAAAGAGATAATCAGGGCAAAATTTATTCAAAATAATTAGGAAACTTTTACATTATAATGACAAATGCAATAAATATGTATGAAATTATTTTAAAAAATTAAACATGAGATAAAACTATAAAACTCAGCTTTTACTATCATTGTTATTGTTGCTGCTGTTATTCAGATTTCTTATTCCTTGCCTAAATCTCTTGGAGCTGTGTGTCAGAATTCAGGATTTTTTTTGTTTTTGTAAAATAATACCATATGTTTACTATGTATTACAAAACAGCTTCCATTTTGCCTGAGGAAGAACCCTGTAGTGAACAGATAAATATTTATACCTCAAAATGTTGAATATTCAAAGTAAATGGTATAAATAAGGACTATGAGAAGTCTTTACATTTTAGGCCAAGTTTTGCCATCAGATTAGTTAAGGTCATGTCAGACTTCACTGCCAAATGAGTTATAAAACCTAGTTTTGGCTTTTGTGATTTAAAATTGCAGTTATGTGTTTGTAGACTCTATTATTATTATCATTACAAAATCAAAGTTGGATGAAAAAGGGCAAATATTATCTGTACCCAGAATGTTTGCTCAGTGTCACTGCTTAGAAGGTGCTATTCATGGTGGAAGGAAATAGGCTTTCTTGTTAGACAGACCTGAGTTTGAATAAAACTTGAGAAAATTGCTTGCTGTCCTTGAACTTTCTTTTTCTCATCTATAAAATATGTACAATAACTGTGAACTCTTGGCTTCCTCCCAGGATATATCTTGAGAGCTTATGAAGCTACAAACTTAAGTATCTCTAGATAATACAAATTTTCTCTCAAAGTTTAGTATACTTTTACTAAATCCAGTTACCTATCCTCTAGTCAATCTGTTCGAACTCACAGTAGTGAGAAGGTCTGGATGGTGGAGCTCCTATGTATGCTGTGTTGCTCAGTCGTGTCTCTCTTTGTGACCATCTGGACTGTAGCCCACCAGATTCCACTGTCCATGGGATTTTTCAGGCAAGAATACTACAATGGGTTTCTATGCCCTCCTCCAGGGGATCTTCCTGACCCATGAATCGAACCCATGTCTCCTGTGTCTCCTACATTGCAGGCAGATTCTTTACCCACTAAGCCATAGGGAAAGCCCAGGGTGGAGTTCATAAGAAATGATTTTTCAAATAGCAGTTGTAACAAAAATGACTTGTTGGTTTGTTTGGTTGCCTCAAATACAACATCTGTTCGTCGCTTATGTGGATACATACTTTGTTCTTTATGTGTCACTAAATCTTGCCTTGGGCATGACACATCCATGAGAAACATCCAAATATGAAAAGAAAATAGGAGGCTTAGCCTGGACTTTCTTTTATAATCATGAAAGAAAATGCTCTTTCAAGATCTCTACTTGAAACACATGTGCAAGGAAAGTGTTGAAAAGAGTAGTCATTTACATTGGATAACTCAATAATTTGAACTGGAAGCTTCTCCAAGAGATTGAGGAAAAATAGTAAATGTATTTTTGATAATGGGTGCTAAAGCTAGGGCACTTTAAATACTTGAATTGGCAGAAAGTTTGTTCATAAAACAAACTTCTATGAACTTCAAATTTTCACTTTTCTGTTACTTGCATGTCTATACAAAAGAAGACTTTTGGAAACAGACATTTGCTGATGTTGTTTTTAATGCATGAAAAGCATATAATTTTCAGGTACTTTTGTGATGTTTAAGAATCCTTCACTTGGGACTTCCGTGGAGGTCCAGTGGTTGAGACTTTGCCTTCCAGTTCAGAGAGTGTGGGTTTGAAGCCTGGTCAGAGAGCTAGGATCCCACATGCCTTGCAGCCAAGGGACCAAAACACAGAAGCAGAAGAAATATTGTAACAGATTCAATAGAGACTTTAAAAACATGGTCCACATGAAAAAAAAATATTTAAAAAACAGATTCCTTCACTTGAGGAGACATGGGATTTAGAGCCATTTTACATTTACCATAAGCACTTACAATCCTGTCGAGCTTAAGTATGATTCATGAATCTAGACTTGTACATGATAAAGTTAAATAATTCAGGATGCCTGGAGTGTGTCCCTTTTTGGTATATAAGATTCAAAAGTGAGTCAAATGAATTTTAAGATTTCACAATTAATAACAAAAAAAATAACACTTCAGTTCTATCTTGGGGAATTAAAGGACTCTCATGAAATCATATCCTCACAGAGTAGAAAGTCACAGAATGAAATCATCAATCAAAACTTAGAGAAGAAAGCAGACGTTATCCACTTGATCTCTTTATAAGTTCTAAATGAGTGCTATGTGTGCTTGGAAATGAAAGTCTGGCTGTCAAAGCTACTGACAGGCAATGGGAGCCTTCTTGCTCTGTCCTGAGAGAATATTAATGCTTAGGGATGATGTTTAGAATGAGCTGTTTTCTCTGAGCTGTCCTTTGACATAGAGTGATCAGTTATTTTGTGTGACTAGATCTAGATGGCATGTTTTTTTGGAATGTCTTTACTGCATTAAAAAAAATGGCAACCTCTATACATGAGAATGCTAATGTTTGGTGGTTTTTACATCACCAATAAATATAACAACTAACTTTTAACAAATAAGAACAAAAATAATACATTAGAAATCTATATCCAAAGATAATTTTCTTCAGGGAACTATATCCTATCACCTGGAATAAATCATAAAGGAAAAAATGTTAAAAAAGACTGTATAAAAAAATTTATGGATTTGAACATTGATGATCTATGGGCACTAACATTACAAAAAGAGCTGCAGACAGACATTAGAAATAGTCTCAGTAAAATGATCTTACCAAGTTTCTTGTTTAACAAGACAGAAATACAAAAGAGGAGTGCTAAAAGGTATCATGAGGCTTAAGTGAGTAAAATTCAGATAATGGTAATAACTACCTGATTTGTTCAACAAAATCTTGCAAGAAAGTAAAAAATCATAGATGAGGCTAAGAATTATAGTCCATAGCATTCATTTTATTGTATGTAAATTATATATTCATTTGAATCATAACATAATTCCCTTAATACTACAAAATATCCAGTTCTGAATCCTCTTTTTATTTGTGTATAATTGATTTGTTTGCATTAGTATCTAAACAAATTCCATACATTGCCCTTAATTAGTATATTTCTAAATTCTTTCTTTTCTCCTCAAAAAAAAAATTTATAGTGTGTTTTGCATATACATTTCCTTCACACCATTTTCCAGTACTTTTTTGAGAATATATATATAATAAAATGCAAAGTGTTCAGTATATAGCTTGATGACCTTTTGAATATGAACATGTATTTCTAATTTAAAAGGGAATTTAACCACATTGTAAAACATGTGAAAATGAGAGAATATGAAAATAATCACAATCACAATTTTGGTATATTTCTTTTTATCTCTCTTTGCAGCTGCCTCAGTGAAACATACCTGTGAATTTATATATTGTTGTTGTTGTTCAGTCACTCAGTCATGTCCAATTCTTCGTGACCCCATGGGCTGCAGAAGGCCAGGCTTCCCGTCCTTCACCATCTCCCAAAGCTTGTTCAAACTCATGTCCGTTGAGTCAGTGATGCCATCCAATGATCTCATCCTCTGTCATCACCTTCTCCTCCTGCCTTCAATCTTTCCCAGCATCAGGGTCTTTTCTAATGAGTCAGCTCTTCACATCAGGTGGCCAGAGTATTGGAGCTTCAGCTTCAGCATCAGTCCTTCCAATGACTATTCAGGGTTGATTTCCTTTAGGATTGACTGGTTGGATCTCCTTGCAGTCCAAGGGACTCTCAAGAGTCTTCTCCAACACAATTAGAAAGCGTCAATTCTTTGGCACTACGCCTTCTTTATGGTCCAGTTCTCACATCCATACATGACTACTGGAAAAACCATAGCCTTGACTAGACAGACTTTAGTTGGCAAAGTGATATCTCTGTTTTTTAATATGTTGTCTAGGTTTGTCATAGCTTTTCTTCCAAGGAGCAAGCATCTTTAAATTTCATGGCTGCAGTCACTATCTGCAGTGATTTTGGAGCCCAAGAAAATAAAGTCTGTCACTGGTTCCACTATTTCCCCATCTATTTGCCATGAAGTGATGGGACTTGAAGCTATGGTCTTCTTTTTTTGAAGGTTGAGTTTTAAGCCAGCTTCTTCACTCTTTTCTTTCACCTTCATCTAGAGGTTCTTTAGTTCCTCTTCACTTTTCTGCCATAAGGGTGGTGTCATCTGCATATCTAAGGTTATTGATATTTCTCCCAGCAATCTTGATTCTGGCTTGTGCTTCATTCAGCCCAGTGTTTCTCATGATGTACTCTGCATATAAGTTAAATAAGCAGGGTGACAATATACAGCCTTGATGTACTCCTTTCCCAATTTTGAACCAGACATTTGTTCCATGTCTGGTTATAACCTGTGAATAATTCATGGATTTGAGCATTGATAATCTATGGGCACTAACATTACAAAAACAAAGGAAGACAGACATTAGAAATAGTCTCACTAAAATCATTAAATATGAATCTTACCAAGTCTCTTGTTTAACAGGAGAGAAATACAGAGGAAAAATGCTAAAGGATATCATGAGACTTAAGTGAGTAAAATTCAGATAGTGGTAGTAACAACCTGATTTAAATATAATACATGTATAGTGCCATTATTATTATTATTCACAGTTAAATATTGCTAAGGAAGTGGTCAAGTTTGCAGCTGTAAATTTTAGTAAATTGATCATATTGAATTTGAAGCCCTAAGCATACTATTGCATGTTATTCTATCATGTTCATATCTAAGCCTGGGTAGGTAAAGGACATATGTGTGTGTAGCTGCTGCTGCTGCTGCTGCTAAGTCCCTTCAGTCGTGTTCGACTCTGTGTGACCCCATAGACAGCAGCCCACCAGGCTCCCTGGTCCCTGGGATTCTCCAAGCAAGAACACTGGAGTGGGTTGCCATTTCCTTCTCTAATGCATGAAAGTGAAAAGTGAAAGGGAAGTCGCTCAGTCGTGTCCGACCCTCAGCAGTAGTGTGTAATTTGCCTGTCTTCTGATGGAGTGGTTTCTTCCCCTAGGGAATTCTGCACAATCCTGCACAAATTTTCCAGAGAACTGTAAATGTTCTTGGGTTGGATACAGGGGAAAAGACAGTATTATTCCATCCATTCACAGACCCGTACTCAATTTCCAGTATAGTTTTCAGTTGACAGAAGGGTTACACAGCACTTTCCTTTGACATTTTCAAGTTCTAAACTGTGTATATTTTCTTGAAAATGAAGTCGTGTCCCGGCATATGTTTGAATCTATACTTACCATAAACTGACTTACTCCTTACTTCCCTGGTGGCTCAAACGGTAAAGAATCTGCCTGCAGTGTGGGAGACCTGGGTTTGATCCCTGGATTGGGAAGATACCCCGAAGAAGGAAAAGGCTACCCATTCCCGTATTCTGGCCTGGGGAAGTCCATGGACAGAGGAGCCTGGCAGGCTACAGTCCGTGGGGTTGAAAAGAGTCAAACACGACTGAGGGACTTTCACTTTTCAATCCTTACATGGGCTTTCTGAAAACAGTTTTTATGTAATGCTTGAGGTGTTGATTTTTCTTGCAATCTCATTAATTCCCATGTAAATGCCAAATTTTGTTGAGGAAGAAGAAACTATATTTAATGACGGGAATGTTGGGGCCTGGATATTATTTTTATAAGCAGCATTTTTCTCCAGTCTGGAAAAGGTCACAGCATTTCTGTTTTTGGGGGGTGGGGGGGGGTTACTGTTCCCTTTCCTGAGTTGTAATGAGATGCAATGGATCTATTAGCAAAAATGGCTTCCAGAGGCTGCAGGTACAGTAAAATCAAGCCAAAGCAAACAGGATTATCCTAAAGTAACTTTTTTAAAAAAATAAAAAGTGGTTATCCCACTTTCTGACTGGCTTTTAAAATAATGCCAATAGGATGAAAATACAATCAAAGACGTTATTACTCTTAAAATTTTTTGAGAGCCTTTTCAAAAAATGTTGGGGCTTCCCAGGTGCTGAGTGGTAAAGAACCACCTGCCAATGCAGGAGACATAAGAGACCTGGGTTTGATCCCTTGATCAGGAAGATCCTCTGGAGGAGGGCATGAAAACCCACTACAGTATTCTTGCTGCTGGAGCCATCAGACATTCATAGGCAACAAAAACAAATCAAAACAAAGAACCTTGAGTTACACTTTATACTTTATGTAAAAATTAACTTAAAAATAATCACAGACTTGGTTAAATATAAAAATGCAAACTTTTATATTTGAGAATAAAACTTCAGAACCCAGGACTGGATGAAAAACTTCCAGATCTGACACCAAAAGCATGATTCATAAAAGGGAAATTGTGATAAGTAGGATTTCATCAAAATTAAAATTTTTGCACCATATAATATCCCTTGTGTCTAAAGAATAAACTAGTGAATATAGCAATAACAACAACAAGACTAGACTCACAGAGAGGACTAACTAGTGGTTACCAGAGTGAAGAGAAGAGGGGAGGGCCAAAGTGGAGTAGGGGATTACGAGGTACAAACTACTATGTATAAAGTACATAGTACACAGATATACGGTACAGCACAGGGTAGATAGCCAATATTTTATCGCAATTCTAAGTGAAGTATAACCTTTGAAAATTGTGAACCAATAAGTTATATACCTGAAACTTATATAATATTGTCCATCAACTATATGTCAATAAAATTTTTAATAAAAATTAACATATTCTGCATGCGTGCTCAATCACTCAGTCATGTCTGACTCTGTGAGACCCCGTGGACTGTAGCCTGCCAGGCTCCTCTGTCCATGGGATTCTCCAGGCAAAAAAAAAATTTTTTTGATTTGCTCTTTATGAGAAGGATGAAAAGCCAAGCTCCAAACAAAGAAAATATTTCTGAATTATGTATTCAATGTATGGCCTTGTATCTAGAATACAGAAAGAGCTCTTAAAACTCAATCTAATTAGAAAATGGTTATAGTAAAAAGAGAGAGAGAGAGGAAAAGAAAAAGATCCCTCATGATGCAACAAAGATTCCTGTGCCCCAGCTAAGACCCGAAACAGCCAAATAAATAAATATTTTAAAAACCCTAAAAAAAGGGGGGCATAAGACATTAACATACATTTAATTGCCAAGAACATACAGATGGCAAATAAGCAAATGAAAAGATCCACAACTTTAATAGCTACTAAGGGAGTGCAAATTAAACCCTCAAGTTATCATCATACACCCATCAGAAGGGCTAAGATAAAAAAAGTAATGATAACATCAGATGCTGAGAAGAATACACAGAAACTGGATCACTATTTGCTAAAGGGAAAGTAATATAGTACCACCATGCTGGGAAATAGTCAGTCTCTTATAAAATTAAATAAACACTTACCATATGACTCAGCAATTGCACTCCAAGGCATGCATCCCATAGAAGTGAAAACTTATGTCAACACAAAAACTGTACACAAATAGTCATAAGAGCTTTTTTCACAATAGCCAAAACTTGGATGCCCTTCTGCTGGTGAATGTAATATAACGAAAGGGAACAACCTACTGATGCATATAACAATGTGAGTGGATCTCAAGGAAATTATGCTGAGTGGGAAAAAAAAGTCATTCTCAAAAGGTAACATAGTATATGATTCCATTCATGTAACATTCCTAAAATAACAAAAGAGTAGGAAAAACAGATGACTGCTGGGGTTAGAGATGAGGGGGTGAATATGGATAAAAAAGGGTAGAACAGGGAGCTTTGTGATGATGGAACTGTTCTGCGTCTTGACTGTGGTGGTGGTTACAAGAATCTGTGCATTTGATAAAATTGCATAGAACTACACACACACACACACACGCACAAATGCATGTAAAACTCATGAAATCTGAATAAGCTCTATGGATCGTACCAATGTCACTTGCCTGATTTTGATATTGATCTATTGGCTTCCCAGGTGGCTCAACAGTAAAGAATCTGCCCGCCAATGCAGGAGATGCAAGAGACATGGGTTCAGTCCTTGGGTCAGGAAGATCTCCTGGAGAAGGGAATGACAGCTCACTCCAGTATTCTTGCCTGGAAAATTCCATGGACAGAGGAGCCTGGCAGGCTGTAGCCCATGGGGTCACAAAGAGTTGGATACAACTGAGCACACACACACACATGTACATACACTCCTACTACAAGGTACTACTTTTGGGAGAAATAAGCAAAGAACACAGCACTTCTCTGTAAATTGGCAATTTCTATGAATCTATAATTATTTCAAAATAAAAAAGTTTATGAGAGCTTGAGTTGTATTCCACATAAAAAGTCTGAGTGGTAAAAAACAACAACAACAACAACAACAACAACAAAAAACATTGTAATGATAATAATTTGTCCTGTCTCCTCCTTCCACCTTCCTGAAAAATTGGTGGGTCTAGATCTTGGAAGTTTCATGCGTAAATTAGTTCTCATCTTTCTTGTGTCTGTTCTTCCTATTCTAGGCATTGCCACTATTCATTATGGAATACACAAAAATGCAGTAAAACTTTAAAGTTTTCAAAATTGTCTCTTCTATTAAACGGATTTTGTTTCACCTCCACTTGTTAATCATTGCCAACATAGTAAAACTTCTTGTGCACTTATTTTGTGCCTCTCCTGTTGCAAATGTAAGAATCCCAACTTAAAAGAAAAATGGAAATTTTTCAGTTACTTAACTCCATCAAAGGCTGGACCTGGCTTCAGGCCTAGCCAAATGTCAATATGTATAACAATTTTCATCTCTCTCTCTCCTGGCTCTCCACTTCTCTTCGCTTTTGTTGTCAGTCTCTCAGTCATGTCTGACTCTTTGAGATCCTGTAGCCTGAAGCATGCCAGGCTTCCCTGTCCTTTACTATCTCCTGGAGTTTGCTCAAACTCATGTCCATTGAGTTGGTGATGCCATCCTCTGTCATCCCCTTCTCCTCCTGTTGCCCTCAATCTTTCCCAGCATCAGAGTTGTTTCCAGTCAATCAACTCTTTTCATCAGGTTGCCAAAGTATTGGAGCTACAGCTTCAGCATCAGTCCTTTCAGTGAATATTCAGGGTTGATTTCCTTTAGGATTGACTGGTTGGATCTCCTTGCAGTCCAAGGGACTCTCAAGAGTCTTCTCCAACACCACAATTAGAAAGCATCAATTCTTTGGTGCTCCGCCTTCTTTATGGCCCAATTCTCACATCCATGCATGACTACTGGAAAAACCATAGCCTTGACTAGACAGACTTTAGTTGGCAAAGTGATATCTCTGTTTTTTAATATGCTGTCTAGGTTTGTCATCGCTTTTCTTCCAAGGAGCAAGCATCTTTAAATTTCATGGCTGCAGTCACCATCTGCAGTGATTTTGGAGCCCAAGAAAATGAAGTCTGTTTCACTGTTTCCATTGTTTCCCCATCTATTTGCCATGAAGTGATGGGACCGGATGCCATGATCTTAGTTTTCTGAATCTTGAGTTTTAAGCACTCTCCTCTTTCATCTTCATCTAGAGGCTCTTTAGTTCCTCTAGGCTTTCTGCCATTAGTGTGGTATCATCTGCATATCTGAGGTTATTCATATTTCTCCCGGCAATCTTGATTCCAACTTGTGCTTCATCCAGCCCAACATTTCTCATGATGTACTCATAAGTTAAATAGGCAAGGTGACAATAAATAGCCTCGACTCACTTCTTTCCCAATTTGGAACCAGGCCATTGTTTCATGTCTGGTTCTAACTGTTGCTTCTTGATCTGCATACAGGTTTCTCAGGAGGCAGGTAAGATGGTCTGGTGTTCCCATCTCTTGAAGAATTTTCCAGTTTGTTGTGATCTAGTCAAAGGCTCTAGCATAGTCAATGAAGCAAGAGTAGATGTTTTCCTAGAATTTCCTTCCTTTCTCTATGAGACAGCAGAATTTCTCAATTTGATCTCTGGTTCCTCTGCCTTTTCTAAATCCAACTTGTACATCTGGAAGTTCTCAGTTCATGTACTGCTGAAGTCTAACTTGAAGGATTTTGAGCATTACCTTGCTAGCATGTGAAATGAGCACAGTTCTGGGGTAGTTTGAACATTCTTTGGCATTGTCCTTCTTTGGGCTTGGAATGAAAACTGAATAGCTTCTCTGCGTGTGGTAACCCACATGATCCTCATATGTCAGACTCACAGAGAAAGATAGAGCTTTTGCTGTAGCTCTGAGGCAAAGGCAGAGATAAATCCTTGAATCATGTGAGATTCTTACAGCAAAAGGAGCGGTTTTCCAAAGGAAGGGACATTATGCAGAAAAAAAAATTATACACTCCTATTTTACAAATAGGCTTCCCTTGTGGCTCAGCTGTTAAGAATCCGCCTGCAATGTGGGAGACCTGGGTTCGATCCCTGGGTTGGGAAGATCCTCTGGAGAAGGGAAAGGCTACCCACTCCAGTATTCTGGCCTGGAGAATTCCATGGACTGTATAGCCTATGGGGTTGCAAAGAGTCAGACACAACTGAGTGACTTTTACCTCACATTTTACAAATAATCAAAACTGAATCTTCCAAAGGTTGATAATTACCCTATCTTTCAGCTAGTAAGTGGTACTCCCTGACTCAGAGCCAGACTGTCCAGCTCCACTGCTCAAGTTCTCAATCATGAGGTCCTACTCCCCCTAAGAACTCTTGCTCTCCTCATTAGATAATACCAGTTTTCAACAGCATTTCTATATTTATTTTTATTTTCTACCATATATTTATTGACTCTTTTCTTTATAAATTCCAGATTCTTGAGTCTCCCACACTAACTAGGACAGAATAGGAAATACAACCCAGGAAGGGTCTAAGCAATGCCTTATGCAGAGAAAGATTGCTTTCTCACTCTGATATTGTTATAAGGGATATCACCGTTTATACCACATCAAGTGTTGGTAGTTAAACCATTAAACATATAGATGTCATGATGAGAATATCAGGGTTGATTTGCTTGGGAACACACCAAGTTAAGGCAATGATTGTCCTAATTTTGTTTGGCCTAATTTTCAGTTTTCTCTAAACTTGTCTACTTCTGCGTTTTCCTTTTAAGCTGTTTAGAAGCTCAAATTTGGGCTGAAATTCAAGATTGAAAGTAGCTTACATATTTAATGAGTGAAAATATAGAAAAAAAGACCTGTGATATATTTTTGAGGAAAAGGGTATTTGATTACCTCACAGATGAACAAGGAGAATAAACTACTCAAAAGTGACTCATTTTATTCTTCTCAGAAATATCTTAAATTTCTCAAAATAATATCATCTAGTATTTAATTTAGAGCAACATGACATACATCCATACACAACTTTGAGAATTTCATATCTCTGTGGTCCACTTAAAAAATCAGAGCTAAAATTATTTGAGACACTAGAGATAAAATGAGTAGTGACTACTCCTTTTATGATACTAACTGAAATACCACCTGTTTTTATATTCAGAAACTCATTCCAGGTCTCTTTTGATTATTTTATTTTAGCATTTTTTTGAAGATCGAATAATATCAATTTTTCTTTATTTTTTCAATTACCTTTGATGAAATACGGTAAAAAATTAACTTATCTATGTAGAGAAATTCTGTATTTTTCATAAATATAGATGTCTTTAAAAAATGTAATATTTTGATTCCTTTTAAAATAGATTGAAAAGCCAGTCTATGATATGAAATGAATGTACAACTTATTGTGTAGAAATAATAAATTTTACTTTAGCTATCCTTGTATTTTTATGGCTGTCATTTGCGTTTTCATTTTTATACAGCTTCATATGTCAGGAAGTATTTGTTTTGCTGCCAGCTTTGCCATGATGCGATTCATAAACACATCAAGAAAATCTAATAGATCTTTCATTAGTATGTATTAATATTGTAATTGCAATTTAAGGAACAAAGAATGATTCTGCCTTCCACGGACTGGAATTTTTTTTTTTTAACATCATGTTTCAAATTAGCAATAATGGTGCTGCCTTTCTATGATGGCTTTCCCCTCGGAACACCTATCATGTGAAAATCTAGTCTTGTAGGTGTCAATGTAACTGCAAAAAGTTATTGACCTTTTGCTTTTTAAAAAATTCTCTTTTAACTTTTCTCAAAAGGGATTTATCTCTAAAGGATCTCTGAGAAAAACCTCTGCTGCTTTCAGGCTACACGTCAACCTTCTCTGGCCTGTACTGAGAGAATTCACCGACTGTGTCTCCAGCCACATCCTCCTAAATGTAGGAGATAGGAGATAAGAAATCGAGCTCCTTTTGCAAAGACATTAGCAAGAATGTCTCTTGGACATACAAAGCTATTATTCACCACTAGTCTACATCACAGTCACTATGTGCATTGGAAGAACCTGAAAAACAACCTTGGGTGAAGGGACTTTTATTAATGTTGCCCATTATTTCTATAAACTGTTTAAAATAAATTTTATCAAATAATTTGACAAAAGAAAAGTTTCCCTCCCCTGTAAAGGATCATGTTGTGTTTCTTAAATTTTATGATCTGCTACATCTTTATCAGGGCAAAGTTAATAATCCTACAACAGAAAGTCTTAAGAAATGTGGATGTATTTGATCTGTGGTCCTCCATTTATTTTATTCATTATTCTTTTGTTATCTTTTAGAAGCATGTTTCTTCTGGGTTGATTTCTCAGTACAGTGTTGTTCATTGAAAAGTAACTCTGAATCAGGAGATTTTCCTGAAAGCAGAGAGGTTGATAGCTACCTAGTTTGAAGACATAGATGGGAAAAAGAATAGTTGGGATTATTGGAGTTACCATAAAATCTATGAAATATTATCGTTCAAAGCAAAGGCAAATGCAGTTGTAAACTGGAAGTTTCATCCAGATACCAAAGATGTTTGTAGAAAAAGCTGAAAATTGTCCTTGTCACTAAGTAACAGATACTCATCTTCAGAAGCAAACAGATCCCCAATCATTTGGTCTGTTTCCCTGCAGTTGCCACAAATGACTACTCCCTTTGAACCCAAGCTCTGTAGCTCCACAATTGGCTTCTGCCCAGAATTCTACTTAAGAGACCATAGGCTGAACTGAGTCCTTAAAGTATTAATAGCTTGCTTTTCATACGGATCATTTTAAAAGTCTTTATTGAACTTGTTATAATATCGCTTATGATTTATGTTTTGGTGTTTTGGCCTCAAGGCACGAAAGATCTTTGGTCCCCAACCAGGGATTGAATCAGCACCCCCTATGTTGGAAGGCAAAGTCCTAACCACTGGACCTCCAGGGAAGTCCCTGGAGAAGTTTGCTTTTAAGTACTATAATCTCAGCAGAACTTTACTTTTCAGATTAGATACCCTTAAGCAAAAACTTTTCTTTACATTTCAAATTTGGAATCAGGGTGGTATTTCTAAATAGATCATCCTGCATGCACATAAGAAATAAATAACAGAAAATTGGGAAGATGCATGACAGGGTACAGGTGGTCTTAGAAGAGCTAAAACAGGATACAGAATTTTTAATATTTTGTTAGTCTATAAATCTTACAGCAGACACTGGCTTAATAAATACTC
This sequence comes from Ovis canadensis, assembly GCF_042477335.2. Taxonomy (NCBI): domain Eukaryota; kingdom Metazoa; phylum Chordata; class Mammalia; order Artiodactyla; family Bovidae; genus Ovis; species Ovis canadensis. The sequence goes on along the minus strand of NC_091250.1, from coordinate 87,499,195 downwards.
GCTGAATGAATGAGTGAGTATCCTGCTAATCACTGAGAACAGGTCATCATTATTTCACAAATAGTATCCACTTGCCATTATTTATATAATGATTCTATTCATAGTTAACAGTTATATCAAAGTGACTATAAAGACCAACATTCTCCATCTGGGTTTCATGAAGTATTTTCTGCCCTGAAAGAAGTTATAGTTAGTGACTATAGCATGGTCATTGATACAGACATGTCCTAGGTGAATGGCTTCACAAAGTTTGAGGAGGGGTGGTGTCATAGTTATCAAGAACATCCAGGTATTAAATAGCAAATTTTGGATAATTCATGCCAAAAATAGACAAATATTTCTTTTGCTAAATTGCAAAGACTGCCACCAACATTGTTCCTAACCTGGACTTTTTCCTTTAAAAAAAAAAAATTTAGATGTAATTAACATACCATAAAATGCACCCCTTTAAAGTACAAATTCAGTGATTTTTAGTATATTCACATTGCCACTGTCTTACTCCAGAACATTTTCATCATCTTTAAAAGGAAACCTCTTGCAAAGGGAATCCTCCATACTTAATAGCAGTCCCTCTTTTCTCTCCCCAGGCCCTGGAAACTTGTCTATTTTCTGTCTGTATGGAGTTACCTCTTCTGGATATTATGTATAAATGGACTCATACCGTATGTAGCCTTCTGTGTCTTTCTCCACTGATCATATCCCACTCCAGTACTCTTGCCTGGAAAATCCCATGGACGGAAAAGCCTGGTAGGCTGCAGTCCATGGGGTCGCGAAGAGTTGGACATGATTGAGCAATTTCACTTTAACTTTTCACCTTCATGCATTGGAGAAGGAAATGGCTACCCACTCCAGTGTTCTCGCCTGGAGAATCCCAGGGACGGTGGAGCCTGATGGGCTGTCGTCTATGGGGTTGCACAGAGTCGGACACGACTGAAGCGACTTAGCAGCAGCAGCAGCAGCAGCCACTGAGCATAATCTTTTCAGTGTTCATCCATGGTGTAGTACACATCAGTACTGCATCCAGTTTTCTGGCTCTGGTGTGGATTTCTACAGTGTTCTCCCTGCCTCTCCTGGGATCCCCTACAGCCTACAGTTTTCCGCGAAAGCCAGGATGATGCTCTTCAAATGTAAATCAAATCACCTCACTCCTCTACTTAGAATCCTCTAAAGGCTTTCTATTTTACTTAGAGAACAATTTGAACTCCTTCTCACAGTCTCCAAAACCCTTCACTGATCACGACCCTACCTTGCCTACTTCAAATATCAGCCCCCCATACTGTACTTACTCTGTAACAGTTCTGTACCAGTTCCATTGGCTTCCTTCTGCTCCTGGATCATTTCAGGCTTGGCTTTCCTTTCCGTTTCTGCCTTAGGGCCTTTGCATGTGATAGTCCCTTTGCTTGGAACTCTTTTTTTCATAGATTGTTCCATGATTGGTTTCTTATCTTTCAGGCCTCCCATATCATCCCCTCAAATGGCTACCCTAGATGACCCACTGTCAAGTGTCTTTTTCCCAGCTCCCAGTCACCGTCTATCATATCATTACTCTGTTTTAATTTCTCTATAGCATTCACTACCATCTGAAATTGTTTCATTTATTTATTTGCTTATTATCTGCCTCTCTTTGAAAGCCTGTAACTCCATGAAGGCAAAGACTTTACTTAGCTACCGCTGTATCCCAAGCTTCTAAAATGGAGCCTAGAAGGTGCTCAAGTGATATTTGAGGGAATGCACGGCTATTTTGCCTAGAACTCCTAAATCTTCCAGATCATGCCCCTTTTCTCAGCTCCTAAAGCTGGATCTCTTTACCTGTTACTAGACTTTGCCAGCTCCTTCCTGCCTGAGTTTCCATCTGTTGTTGATTCTCCCATTCTCTTGACATTCAGCCATCCTCCCCTTCCTAATGCTCTCCCTGATGACTTTTCTAGATACCCCAGTCACAAGCTAGCAGGTCTCAGTAGTTTGTAGGGCCGTCATCTAATCAAGCCTTCATTCTTATAGATTATAAACAAAAAGCAAAATCCAGCCACCAATTTGCAAGAGAGAAATAGGTGAGAGGAATCAGCATGGAACCAAGAATCAAACTTTCAGTCTTGAGCAGAGTAAGGAGGAATGCTTTAGATGCTGCACTATACCTGGTGGTATATACTGATGTATAAGCTCAATATAAATAAAGATCAGAATGCTAAGAAAATTCTTAAGCCTCTACTGTAGAGATCTGGAATCTAGCTTCTTCGGAATACTTGGACAAAAGAGGACCTTGGAAATCAGCTTTATTCCATTTAGTCATTTGCGGAATGCCCCCCAGCCCCCGGCCCGTACCTTTGCTCTTAGGAAAGTGTCTGTTTTCCTTCATTCCCCCATCTATCTTCTCTTATCATCCAAGTCATACAATAGCATGTTCATTTGACTACAAGACTTTTAAAAGCATTTTTTCAAAAATAACAACTCATATATACTGAGTAAAGGAAAAGTCATAAGTAGGGAGGAAAGAGTTGCCACACAATTAACCAACAAATGCTCCAGATGCATAAAGCATTTCTATAATGGGTAAGAAAAACCTAACAACCCAAAGGGGAAGAATGGAAAAGAGATAAATGACATTTCACTGAAGAGAAAACAATGATGGCCAATACCTTTGTGAAAAGATATTCAACCTCATTAGTAGTAGGAATTGTAAATTAAATCCATAACGAGATGCCACCTCCACCTGTATGGCAAAGGTTTTTACAAGAATGTGCAGCAATGGAAGCTTCATGCACTACTGGTGGGGTGTTGTTCTCGTTCAGTTGCTCAGTCGTGTCTGACTCTTTGCAACCCCATCAACTGCAGCACACCAGGCTTCCCTGTCCTTCACCATCTCCCGGAGCTTGCTCAAACTCATGTCCATTGGGTCAGTGATGCCCCAACCATCTTGTCCTCTTTTGATGTATAAATTGGTACAATGCATTGGAAAACAATCCATAGTTTAACTGGACCTATGACCTAATAACACTATTGCTAGGTTATTAATATTATTATTATTACTACTATAATTCAGAAAAGTCTTGTATACATGTACCAAGGGCCATGTATCAGAACATCCAGAGCAGCCTGATTCATGCAGAAAAAACTTGTCATACATGAGTCATTTCTTTTCCTGACCTCTAGAAGTATTGAAAAGCATCAAGCCCACTATTTCAGGCTTCTCTGTTTTCATTGACATCTCACCCACGAAGGCGGCTGAAACTAGTGATCTTTCAGTGTGCTTCCAGGAGATACAAGCAAGGCAGTGGGAAACCAGAGCCCCCTCCACCCACCCACATCCTTACTTCATTTACATCCTCTGTACTCAATGTTTTTTCACTACTTTGGGAATAAATAAAAGCACATGCAATCTTAAATCTATTCTCATCCATCTTTGAACCTGGACCAGACTCCATATAATATGGCCTTGCTCACATGTTTCATGGATATAAAGAACTTTAAAGTGTAGGCATTGCTTTTTCACTCTATCAGGGTTACTCTCTTGCCTCTCTGTATTTATGACAGAGCATTATCCCATTGGCCTTGTAATACAGCTATTTGAGTATAGATTTGGGGTCCTTTATCAAACTGTAATATCCTTTAGGAAGACTAGTAAATGTATCCTTAAGGACATGCCTTGCCTGTAGTGGACTGTACAGTGCATGTCTGATACATTAAAATCCCTGATTTAGAGGAGAAGCATCTTTACAGAGTAGAATGACCAGTGGCTCCCTCACATGCTGGTATCTCTCTCTATATATATATGTATATAAAGTCATTCAGTCGTATCCAACTCTTTGTGACCCCATGGACTATACAGTCTATGGAATTCTCCAGGCCAGAATACTGGAGTGGGTAACCTTTCCCCTCTCCAGGGGATTTTCCCAACCCAGGGATCAAACCCAGTTCTCCCACATTGCAGGCAGATTCTTTACCAGTTGAGCCACAAGGGAAGCCTGATATCCTTGGGTGGATTGTTTAATATCTCCAAGCTCATCAAGTGAGAATCATAATAAAGTACTTTCACATCCCCGAGATGCCATGAATATTAAATGCATAGCATGGGAAGGTGCCTGACATAAAGATGTCCCTTAAGAAATGTTAGTGTATTTCCTTTTCTACCCTTCCCTCAGCGTTCCTTTCAAAAGGAGGTCAAATAAGATCCCTCTTCCTTGTTTCTGGAAGAGGAAATTAAGGCCACATCAGCTAGTGCGCTGGAGAAGTCTGTTTCATGGATATTTCCCCCTAGGAAGGAAACTGCAGAGAGGGATAATAGAAGTCAGGTCACTCTGGAAATCAGAATGCAACTGCTAGGAAGTGACAGCAGGAGAAATGCACAGAAAGGAAGGTGTTACCTTGAGGCTTGCAATTCCGCAGGAGAGTCAAGACCTTCCAGAACTTAGAAAGGTCTATGTGGTCAAGCCTCAGCAGTCCTTTTTTTTTTTTTTAAACTGTCTTTAACAGACAACTGCTTTCCCCTAAAAGATCTCAGACCTGATAGGAATTTGGGGAACACCATCCCTGGTGCCTTAGAGGGTAAAGAATCTGCCGGCAATGTGGGAGACCTGGGTTCGATCCTTGGGTTGGCAAGATCCCTTGGAGGAGGGCATGGCAACCCACTCCAGTATTCTTGCCTAGAGAATCCCCATGGGCAGAGGAGCCTGCCGAGCTACAGTCCATGGGGTCGTAAAGAGTCGCGATTGAACGACTAAGCACAGCACCACCTTCCCTGGTGGCTCAGTCGGTAAACAATCTGCCTGCAGTGCAGGAGGCCCAGTTTCGATCCCTGAGTTGGGAAGATCCCCTGGAGAAGGAAATGGCAACCCACTCTGGTATTCTTGTCTGGAAAATTCCATGGACAGAGGAGACAGGTGGGCTGCAGTCCATGAGGTCGCAAAGATCGGACATGACTGAGCGACTAACACTAACTATCCACCATGAGCCAGTACTGCTCTAAGATTCCCTGGGCGTGTACCAAGAGCTGGGGATGAACAGGGCAACAGAACAGAAGCGCTTGCACCGAGGTGGCTCCTGGAGCTCTGGACAAGAGGTGCCGCACAGTCGGGTGGGGCAGAGAAGGCTTTCCGGGGAGGGTGCAGACGGGTCGTCTCTGGCAGAGCATCGCCACCACCAAGTGTAAAAGCCGGGATACCAGCCTCTGCTGGCCGCCTGGTTTGCATTCCCCTCCGGCTCCCCTTCAGTGCTTCCAAAGAAGGGAATGGACATGCTTCGTTTTAATTCTATGACCCTCCATTCCAGAGACCCTAGGGCGAGGAGGGTGAAAGATGCATGGTACCCTGAGTCAGAAACTCGTGCATGGGGTGCGGGGTGGGGCGGGTTGCGAGTGACGCGAGGAAGGCCGGGGGCGGGAGGTGACGCGCGCGCGGGGACCTAGCCGCCTCAGCTCACGTGTCCGCGAGATTTAAAAGTTGGCAGCGCGTGGGGCGGTCTGTCTGGACGCGGAGCCGGGAGAACAGCGCGCCGGGGACGCGGAAGCTCAACCGGAGCACTGCTCGGAGCGCGCGGCAGGTGCAGCGCAGGGTCCCGGGATGCTGCGAGCCGCGAGCCGTCGCCCCGAGCCGCCGGCGGGGCATGTGGCCGCCGGGTCCCCGCTCCTGCTGCTGCTACTGCTGTCTTGTTGCGCGGACGACTGCGGAGGTAAGAGGACCCCGCGCCCCCTGGGATACCCGCGCCGCGTCCAGTCCAGTGCCTCCTCTCCCCGCTCCATTCCTCGATCTCTTATCTCCTTTTCTCGTCTTTACTCTTGGCTGGTGGGATTTGCCACACCCTCGTGCCGCGGCGCACGGGTCGCCACCTCGGGGTAGCCAGGGCGCACGTGTCTGTGGCCCGGCTCGAGCCTGGACCTGGGCCTGGGGGAATCTCCCAAGCCGAGCAGCCCCCTCAGACTCGGGATGTCCAGCCCGCTTGATTTATGGGTAACGGGAGTTAAAACAGTGAAAATTAAAATGCTCTTCCTTTGATTACAATTACTGGAGGGATTGACAATGAAGCAAAACTAGAGTGGGTGTGATGCGAAGTCAACTTGGAAAGTGCTCACCTTTCTTGGTGAGTGAGCTCCCGGACTGTTCAGGCAACCCTGAGCAGTAACAAGCCCCTTTCTAGCAGAATGGAAAGGGAGAGCGTGGGCTCTGTGCTTCGATAGTAACAAGGACTTCTGTGCCTCACTTAGAGGAAGTGAAAGTGTTAGTTGCTCTGTCGTGTCCGACTCTTTGAGACCCCACGGAGCGTAGCCCGCCAGGCTCCTCTGTCCTTGGGATTCTCCAGGCAAGAATACTGGAGTGGGTTGCCGTTTCCTCCTCCAGGGTATCTTCCCGACCCAGGGATTGAACCTGGGTCTCCTGCATTGGCAGGCAGAATTCTTTACCATCTGAACCACCAGTGAAGCCGTGGCCTAGAGGGAAGATGGGGGGGGGGGGGGGGGAAGCAAAAGCAAGGTCTGGAAGGGGTGTCCGAATCTTGGGACTTGGGGTAGGGTAGATATAACCTGTTCCAGTGGAAAAGATCACTTCCCTGCTCCCTTAAGGTTACCTTTCCAAGTAGCCTGAGGGGACCATCCCTCATCTCCCAGCTTTGAGCTAGGGCCCTCCTGGGCCAGCGGTAGCCGTACTAAGATCTTGAATTTTCTAGATCCGCAACGGGTCCCCTTAGTTTCCCTCTGCTCTCCTCTCAGTCCTGTAAGGGAGGGCCGTTTCACCATTGTCCGTAATGTTAGGACTTGAAGCGATTAGTGTGGGAACATTCCCTAACCTGTAGCCCAGCCCCCTTTTAGAGGTGGGGGAACTGACACATCATTCTTTTCCTAATAGAGCTATTTTTATTGCTGTCCTTTCATTGTTTTCCCCCTTTCCTTGGGGCATTTGAGATTCAGAGAGGTGGGGACTCCTCGGCTTGAAAAGCAGGGTAATTTGGTTGTGAAATTTAAGCAGTAGAAGCTAGGAGACCTAAACCTTCTCCATCGCATATTCAGCAGCGATACAGCATGCCTTTTGCAAAGTCACGTTCATCTTTTTCCGTTTTAAATTTGTTATTGGTAAAATTAGGATGGTCGCTTTTATCTACCTTATTCAGAAAGCAGATGGTCACAGTTTAATTTTTTCTCTGCGAAGCAAATATACTTTCCATGATGTTAAGTACTATATGCTTGCAGTGAATTTTGCATCAGTGAGAGAGAACTTTTAGCAGGGAGATACAGGGGAATTTTCAGGCTACTGGTGATTGGGCAGAAACTACAGGAAGCAGCAGCCATTTTCTAAAAACAGCAAGTTTTGGGTGTTGTTTCCAAAAGAGGGTATCTGCTGGTTGACCAATCATCTCTTAAATATCCCCACTGTTTCTCAAGTTAAGGGATGAGATACCTCTTTCCCTACACAGAAATCCCCCTAGACTACCCTTTTGTGTCTTCTTTCCCCTTCAGACCTGCTGTTAATACTAAAAAATTAATTTTATCTCTCTAAAAATGTGATGAGAAGGGAAGAGGGTGCATTTACTCTCATCTGATCTGCCCTGGTGATCTGCTATATTCCTGAGCCCTGACAATTAGCACTGGAGGGGAAGCTTGACATACAGAAGCGAAGCCGGGAGACAATCCACCAAGGTTAATCATTATGCAAGGTGCAAGTGGATGTATCAAAAAAACAAAGCAAATGCCACAAAGCGGGGTCGGGGTGGGCGGGGTGGGGGGGGCCGGAATTGTGTCAATAAGTGTAGCATCCTCAGCAAAAATGTGTTAACAGAGCTGCAATGGCAATAAAAAGGTAAAGGGCCAGCCACAGAATTGGTGGCTGGAAACAGTTTACCATTCAAAGAACATTAAAATGAAGACAGAAATTTCCTGAAAGAGAGGTACCTTTGGATATCTGCAACAAACTATCTCTTGACACGGCCTCTGACAAGAAGTGATGAAGTGCTCAAGACTAAATTAAGAAGTGTCTTTTCCTACTCATGAAATAGTTCTTGAAATTCAGTCAGCAGTAATGATTTCTGATTTCCAAATCCTACACTGGCTAAGTACTAGCAATGAGAAAAGAAAATGGACACTACTTTTAGAATAGCAGGATCTGCTTTTCTTTCTCTTACACATGGTGTATTTACGGATGCCCAAGCTGTTGATCCATATTATTTGCATTAGTTATATTGTTCAGTATAAAACTAAAGATTTCCCTTTATGAGATAGTGTTAAATATAAATGTCTTGAAATTGATCAAAAACAGTGCAGTTGTTAATACAACATTGTAAGTCAACTGTGTGTGAGCACTTAGTTGTGTCCAACTCTTGGTGACCCCATGGACCGTAGCCCACCAGGCTCCTGTCTATGGAATTTTCCAGCCAATAAAACTGGTGTGGGTTGCCATTTCCTACTCCAGGGGATCTTTTGGACCCAGGGATCAAACCCAACATTGGCAGGCAGATTCTTTACCACTGTGCCACCTGGGAAGCTCTACTGTTAATAAAAGTCCTACTTTTAATAAAAATTAAAAGCAAAAACAACAACAAAAAAATCCAATGCTGTTTTCAGGATATAGAAGAGAGTGGCACTGTCCTGACAGTATTTGGGAAAGTGTCTAGCACTACTATTTGATAATGTAAAGCCCACATCCTGGGTATGTTGAGAGGAGAAGCGCATCAACTTTAGTTAACAAATAGACAAAAGGGACATTTTTTCCTCTTATGTTTGGATTCAGCCATAGGATATTAATGCTTTTCTACAAATTATAGGTAAACATTTAAAAATTCTGGTTTCTCTAACCTTTCTACCCTGAGACTGTGCTTATGTGTTTTGTGTAAGAGCCACAAAGTATCCCTTTTTTATTATAGAAATACTTGGGACTAAGTTAGACAGTGGCAGTTTTGGTGTGGCCTGGGCCAGCTTGGGGACATGGAAGGAGACAAAGTCTCAAACGTCTTGGTAAGGCTGTAGGTAGGGGGTGCTTCCACTTTTACTGGAGGGTGGAGGATAGTCAAGCAAAGAAAGAATATGAAAATGTGTTCTTTAAACAGAAATGCCCTGTCAAACAGAGATTAACCCTGGTGTGATGAGTGGAGAAATCAAAAGTACAGGCAGGTGAAGACTGCATCCAACAAGTGAAATTCCTTGTGTATTTCCTTGCATCATACTTGACTCTGGTTCTTTTCAACCAAATACTGCTCTCTCCCTTTATCACCCTTTCTTTCACCTTCCTATTTTTCAAAGTTGCGTACACTTAGTAACAATAGGTGAGTAATGCATTCAAGCTGTAAGGAATGGTCCGATGGCCTGTTAGATTTTTTTCATGAGAATATTTATATCCCTCTTTCGGAATTATTCAGACTTGTTAAAAAGCTTACACCTAAAACGTTTCTTTGAGCTGCCTAGTTCTGTCAAATAAGAGGCATCCTCTGTTTCTTTCTGCAATGCAGTGCTCACTGCCTCTGGCTGTTCACTGTTATCCATGGACTAGCTGCATCAGTTTATCACCAGGAAGCTTGCTAGAAATGCAGACTCGTGGACTTGTACCCAAATCACTGAATCAGAATCTCATTTAGTCAGATCGCCAGATGTTTTGTCTAAAAATTTGAGAAGCACAGCTTTATCCGTTTCTGAAAACAGAATCAACTTAGAGTAACAGTCACCAGACAATAGTGACTTTGAGATATACCTTTGGGCTAGGATAAGAAATATATAATTGAGAAGTGCATAAGATTGTTTGTGTACTTAGAATAGCTGTCCCATGAAAGGGGATTCAAATAAATGAACTCTTGACTAGGGACTACATGATCCATGTAAGTTACTTCTAATGCTGGGTACAGAAAATGTAGTTAAATACTTACTTTTATTAGAACTTATCTTCAATAACAGTATAAATTTGAGTGACCTCAAAGCAAGACTTGACTGAAAAGTGGTAGAATTAGGGGGAAAAATCTGTTAGGATTTGGAATCGGTTATACCTGGTTTGAGGGCTTCCCAGGTGGCTCAAGTGGTAAAGAATCTGCTTGCTAATGCAGGAGCCACAGAAGACCCAGGTTGGATCCCTGGGTTAGATCCTCTAGAGGAGGAAATGGCAACTCACTCCAGTATTCTTGCCTGAGAAATCCCATGTGCAGAGGAGCCTGGCGGGCTACAGTCCATTGGGTCACGAAAAGTCAGACATGACTGAGCCTGCACTCAGACCTGATTTGAAATCTGCTTCTGCTACGGATATATTTTGGTGACCTGAGACAAATTATTTAATCTTTCCTTCCTTCAGTTTCCTCATCTTAAAATGGGAATAAGGAGAATGGCTACCTTAAAAGGTTGGTTTAAAGGTTTAAGGACATGACATGTTTTGATGCTTAACATAGTGCCTATGGATTCCCTGGTGGCTCAAATGCTAAAGAATCTACCTGCAGCGCATGAGTCCCAAGTTCCGTCCCGGGATCGGGAGGATCCCCTGGAGAAGGGAATGACAACCCACTCCAGAAGTCTTGCCTGGAGAATTCCATGGACGGAGGAGCCTGCTGGGCTACCGTTCATGGAGTTGCGAAGAGTCAGGCATGACTGAGAGACTAACACTTTCATTTTCACAAAAGGGTATTTTCTTAATTTTAGTGAGAATAAATGTATATATATATAATAAACAATAATTACATTTAATATTTATAATTTATACAGCATGAATTAGAAAATTAAACCTGTGAAGAAAATATTACTTTAGAGGCTATAAGCTAGTTAACATTTTATTTCAACAATAATTAAGGCCTTAACAAGTAATTCTTTTTTAAAAAAACCTTTACTGAGATACAGTTTATGTACCATAAAATTTATGTTTTAATTATGTAACTCAGTGATTTTTAAGTGGACTTAAAGAGTTGGGCCAGAAAAGGCAATGGCGACCCACTCTAGTATTCTTGCCTGGAGAATCCCATGGGTGGAGGAGCCTGATAGGCTGCAGGCCATGGGGTCGCTAAGAGTCAGACACAACTGAGTGACTTCACTTTCACTCTTCACTTTCACGCATTGGAGAAGGACATGGCAACCCACTCTGGTGTTCTTGCCTGGAGAGTCCTGGGGATGGGGGAGCCTGGTGGGCTGCTATGGGGTCGCACAGAATCGGACACGACTGAAGCAACTTAGCAGTAGCAAAGAGTTGAGCAGCCATTTGCCTATTCATGTTTCCTTTTTTTCTGTTGATTTGAAAGAGTTCTATCCTATAAGGATATCAGCCATCACCTTTTTAAAAATATGTTTCATATATTTTGAGAGTTTTTGTTTGTTTTTTAAATTAATTTGTGATTTATGGTATAAATAAGTTTTCATAAAGGTGGTCAAAAGGTACAATCTTCCAGTTAAAGTGTTAGTCACTCAGCTGTGTCCAACTCTTTGCGACCCCATGGACTATATAGCCCACCAGGCTCCTCTGTCCATGGAATTCTCCAGGCAAGAATATTGGAGAGGGTAGCCATTCCCTTTTCCAAGGGACGTTCCTGACCCAGGGACTGAACCCTGATCTCCTGCATTGCAGGCAGATTCTTTGTCATCTGAGCCACCAGGGAAGCCCCACTAGTTATAGCAAGTACTAGTGATTTACATACAAATAAACATAAAAGTTTACATAAAGTTGTGCTATAACATTGTATTCATGCATTTACATGGATTTTATGTGATACTTCATCATCTAAGTTCTCTTTCATGATCACATTAAGAATACCCTGGAGGCATTGTCTTACTTGAAAAATGTTATTTCAATTGGTTGAATATCATTCTTTATAATATTTAGGTCAAGCCAGCATTAAACCCAAACTAAAAAAAACATGTGTCTGTAATAAATTTTTCTTCCTGCATTATGATACATAGTGGCATAAATGACTCTTCAAGCATTCTGAATTAAGTAGAATGGATTTCTTACTTTTTTTGCTCTGTTTTACAAAACTTTTAGTAATTTTACTTCTCCTTAACAAATGAAGTATTGATTCATCTCTACCAAAAAGAAGAGAGAGAGAGAGAAAAGAAAGAGTTGTGTGGCTATCACAACAATAGAATTTTCCATCACCCTCCAAAGATCTGTTATGTCCATTTGCAGTCAGTCCCCATTCCTACCCTCAGCCCTAAGCAGCCAGTGATCTAGTGCTATAGATTTGCCTTCTCTGGATGTTCCATATTAATGGATTCATCCATTTATATGTATGAATATAATCTTTTGCATTTGCTTATTTGATTTAGCACAATCTGTTTGAGATTCATCTCTGTTGCAGCATATGTCAATAGTTCATTCTTTTCTATGGACCACAATTTTCCATTGTATGGATGTACTACATTTTGTTACTTCACCAGGTGATGGACAGTTGGAGTGTTTACACTTCAGGGCTATTATGAATAATGCTACTGTGCATGTTCATGTACAAGTTTTTGTGTGGACATATAAGTCTTTCACTCTTGAGAGTAATGTCTTTGTAATGTTGTTAAAGTTTCTTTAATAATTATGTCTCCTTGGTTGCTGGTGGTTTAGTTGCTAAGTCATGTCCGACTCTTTTGGGACTCCATGGACTGTAGCCCTCCAGGCTCCTTTGTCCGTGGGATTTCCCAAGCAAGAACACTGGAGTGGATTGCCATGTTCTTCTCCAGAGGATCTTCCCCACTCAGGGATTGAACCCCAGTCTCCTGCATTGCAGGGGAATCTTTACCAACTAAAACACCAGGGAATCGTTATACTAAGTCAAATCCGGAGATACCCAATTGAACTAGGAGAATGATGATATACAGTGAAAAATGAGAAATATCATCCAAAAATGAACTATATATAATGCTTAGTTTTAGGAGAAATATTGTAACATTAACTTGTGAATATAACTTTATTTTTAGGTGCTCCAGTATTGCCTCAAGGATTACAGCCTGAACAAGAATTATGGTTGTGGAATGAGGTAAAGAATTATCATTACACAAATTAGTGGAAAATTACCCTTTTTAAAATTATCATGGTAAAGTGAAATAATGTAATTGAGCTTTGTGATTTTAGCAACATTCTGAATTCATAATTTTTTTATTAAATGAAAGAAAGAAAGATGAAAAGAAACCAAAAATACTGTAAATGGTGAAGATGGCAGAAATAAATCCTAATAATAGAATAATGAGAATATGAATGTGCTAAAATACACCATTTAAAGAGATTATCAGACCAGATGTTAAAAACAGATTCAGCAATATGGTCTATGTAAAAGTCACACTTGAAGTAGAAAACCAAAAGTGGTTGAGAATGGAAAATGACACACCAAATAAATATGAACTGCACAAAAATTGGAGTAGCAGTCTTAACATCTGATAAAATAGAATTCAAGTACATGAACCATTTTAACAGATAAACATATGTTGATAAAAGAGCAACAGAGCAAAAAGATACAGCCATCATTAATATGTATTAACAGGAGTGAAAGTGAAAGTGACCCCATGGATGTAGTCCATGGAATTCTCCAGGTCAAAATACTGGAATGGGTAGCCTTTCCCTTCTCCAGGGGATCTTCCCAACCCAGGGATCAAACCCAGGTCTCCTGCGTTATAGGTGGATTCTTTACCAGCTGAGCTACAAGGGAAGTCCAAGAATACTGGAATGAGTAGCCCACCCCTTCTCCGGGGATCTTCCCGACCCAGGAATCAAACCAGAGTCTCCTGCATTGCAGATAGATTCTTTACCAACTGAGCTATCAGGGAAGCCTGTATTAACAGAAGAATCTCCAAACTTATTTAAGAATTGATAGAAATTCAGGGAAAAATAGATAAATGAACATTTGTAGTTGGAGATTTTAATATACCTCTCTCAAAACTGATAGTTAAAGGAAATAGCACATAAGAAAATATGTCAAAGACCTAACAACACAATTCATGAATTTGAGCTATTAGAAATATTTTAAAAATCATGTACTAAATAGTATACACATTCTTTCTGAAGATAATAGGGGCATTTAAAAATGTAGTCTGTGTCTTAGAAGACAAGAAAGTTCCCATAAGTTAGAAAGGATCCATTTAAAATGGATCTACAGGGGATCTTCCCAACCCAGCAATCAAACCCAGGTCACCTGCATTGCAGGCAAATTCTTTACCATCTGAACCACCAGGAAAGCCTCTTCCAAGCAATGGCCAGAGTCCTCCAGTACTATGTTTACATACAGTAAATGTAGCTAAAGGATCTCTGTAAAGTATAAATTTCCTCTAGAATTCTGCTATATAATGTTCACTTAGTTAAGGAATTTCTCTTCTCCTTTCTTAAGAGTTTTGTTAATCCTAAATAAAATGTGAACTTAATCAAATATTTTACCTGCACCAACACTGAGATAAGCAATATGCCTGTCAACCACAAATTGGCACTTGTGTGGGTGCTTGCCATCTACAAGGTTTAAATCGTGTGCAGCTGTAGCTGCTGACCTTCAACACTTCCTGAAAAAGTTCAGGGTGGAGAGCAGAAATGAGGCACTCTGTGCTTCAGGAAACTGGCAGGACAAGTCTTCAGATAGTTAGATATTCTCAGGAACTGGTTTTATGATCTGAATTTTTATATTTCCTCTTCTCTAGAAAAGCACTAAAACCCTTCATGATGACAATTGTCTCTTGTGACTAGCAGAAGCTTCAAAAGAGCAGCAGAAACTCTCCTCAAAAAAACATGCACTTGATTGCATGTACTCTCCTTTTACCAAAATCACATATAAATTGTCCTTTCCCAGTACCTCTTTGGAGCAGTTTCTCGGAGCTAACTGGGGTGCTGTCTCCCAGGCTACAGTCCTCATGCTGCTGCTGCTGCTGCTAAGTCGCTTCAGTCGTGTCCGACTCTGTGTGACCACAGAGATGGCAGCCCACCAGGCTGCCCTGTCCCTGGGATTCTCCAAGCAAGAACACTGGAGTGGGTTGCCATTTCCTTCTCCAATGCATGAAAGTGAAAAGTGAAACGGAAGTCGCTCAGTCCTGTGTGACTGTTAGCGACCCCATGGACTGCAGCCCACCGGGCTCCTCTGTCCATGGGATTTTCCAGGCAAGAGTACTGGAGTGGGGTGCCATTGCCTTCTACTGCCCCAAATAAAACTTAACTTGCAGCTTTCACTTTGTGCTTTTTTTTTAGTTGACATGCCTTTTCTCCTTTAATCTATAATCGTGATGAATTACATTAACGAATTTCTCACTTGAAACTATTAGAGCTAGGATGAGAATTCAGCAGAGTTTTGGATATAATACCAATATACAAGAATCACTAACATTTCTTTTCACTAAGAAAAAGTAATATGAAAATACTACATCATTCACAATGGCAACAAAAGCTATAAGTATTTAGGAATTAACCAAAAATACACAATAGCTTATATGAAAAAATCAAATTTTAATAAAGGAATTAGAAGATAATGCAAATATTTGGAGAGACATTCTTTGCTGTTGGATGGAACAATTAATTTAATGTAAGAAAAATATTGATTCTCCCCAAATAGTTTATGTAGATTCCATAAAATCAATGTAACCCCAATCAGAATTCCACTTAACTTTTGTTTGGAAAATTTATAAATTTAACCTACAATTGATACAGAAAAATAAAGGTCTGCCAGTAGCTAAGGAACTTTCCCTACCAGATATCAAAAAATACTGTACTGTACTAATAAAAAAGGCATAATGAGGGTGTAAGAACAGACAAATGAACTGGTGGAAGTGAGACTAAAGCTTGGAGAGTTTAGCTGACATTGTCAGTATGCTGTCATTGTCCTTTGTCATTCACCATTCAAGCACACTCAAAACTCAGTAATTTCTAACTGCAATCACCTGTGACTCTGCCTCTTTCACCAGAGGCAGAGTCTGTGCTCAGGACAGACCAGAAGTGCCTGGAACCACATGACTCCAGCACTGAGAACAGCCATCTGGAAAGCCACCTAGATATCCCCATGCTCTAGAATATCCCTCTCCTGGGTATGCAGCCCAAACATATTCTCCTACAGAACCGTATATGGGGACAGACACAAGGAGGTAATGGGGTGGGTGGAGGGAACAGGCTATCCATCACTGGGAAGTAGGTAGGCAACATGAGTTGGGTGCACGTTATGAAGGACTCTGTGGTAGTTAGGAGCAACACACTAGAGGCATCCAGGAACAGAGAGTGATCTCATAGTATTAAGAAAAAAAAGTAAGAGAATATTATACACACACACCAAACAACAGTACAGATTTTATAAGAACATAAACAAA
Source organism: Ovis canadensis (assembly GCF_042477335.2). Lineage (NCBI taxonomy): Eukaryota > Metazoa > Chordata > Mammalia > Artiodactyla > Bovidae > Ovis > Ovis canadensis. The sequence goes on along the minus strand of NC_091250.1, from coordinate 87,483,006 downwards.
CAAAGGATACACATCAAATACATCAAAAGAGTGGCCTTTGGGAGGATGGAATGAGAGTAGGCAAGGGAAATATAAAAGAATAAATAAAGCATATCCAATGATGATGGCAAGCTATAAAGTGAGGAGAATACGTTTGTACCTAAGCCACCCCTAACAAAATACATGATGGAAAAGGTTGATGGTAAGGACCGAGTACTAAAGAGTCTTAAATAGCATGAGTGAGTGAGTGAGTGAAGTCACTCAGTCATGTCCGACTCTGCTTAAATAGCATAGAAACTCATAAAATCTCTTTTAAGGGCCTCTGCCTTGGTATATCATGATGTATGCTTGTTGTTGTTTAGTTGCTAAGTCGTGTCCGACTCTTTTGTGACCCCATGGACTGTAGCCCACCAGGCTCCCCTGTCCCTGGGATTTCCTAGGCAGGAATACTGGAGTGGGTTGCCATTTCCTTCTCCAGGGGATCTTCCCTACCCAGGGATGGAACCCAAGTCTCCTGCATTGGCAGGCAGATTCTTTTCCACTGAGCCACCAGGGAATCCCCAATAACACATGCTAGAAATATATTAATAAGATGACAAATTAGATAATAGATATTAATGTAGAATATAAAAACATGTATTTTAGCTTGAAATTATATTTCTGTGAAAAATCCTTGAAAAAAACTTTTAGATGATAATGCTGGGGGCAAAATCAAATGGAGTTGTAAACCTCTATAAATTCTTTTATAAAAAATATTTTAAAAAGTAAAATGTTTAGAACATATAGTTAAGCTTTCTACCAGAGGTTTTCAAAATGACAAAGCTATTCAGACACTAGAAATATGTACTTTTCAAACCAAATACAGAGACCTAACCATTTTCAAAGGGATTAATCAATGGACTCCACAGAGTTTTCAAAAGCAATTAGTGGTACTTAAAACCATCAGGCCCATAAACTGAGTAAAATGAACAAGTGCTTTCCCAAAGGGAAAGACGGCAGGTAGTACAACTCTGCCTTTTAAAGAAAGGAGTACAAAGACTGAAAAGCTTTGTAATTATCTACTAATTTGATTAACTGGAGTTTTTTCTTATTCTGATGGTTTTATTCAAGCAATATTGATGCACTGATTAGTGAACCCTGAGTTTCAAGGGTCTTTGGACTTGACTACTTCACACAGATGGGCTGCCTGGGCTGGGGGTGGACAGCTCTCTCTTGAGCAAATAACATATTCAGATACCTAAACATCACTATTTGGGGGAGGGACTACTTCCTCCTACCCTACTAAGGCAGACTTAATTGCATTTGGGGATGATACACTAAGCATTGGTCACAATTCAAAGCTTAAAAAACCTATTAAAGCTTAAAAACTCTTTTGGTTTTCCTCTCTCAACTGACTTCTTTTTATGTCCTACAAGCGCAATACAATTTAATTAAAGAATATTTATTGATCACTTATTTGAGCACGTTAAATAGCCCCTGACCTCAAGAAGTTTACCGTGTGTGTGTGTGTGTGTGAGAGAGAGAGAGAGAGAGAGAGAGAGGGAGAGAGATTCTGAAGAGAATCTTCAGAAGCAGGAGCAGGTGACTGGACACAAGGGACAAATAGAATAAAACAATTCTCCCAATACAAGTTTTGTGAACAAAAAAAGGAGAAACAAACATATGCTTTTCTGTAATGCTGTATGTTACCACATATACTTTTGTTATTCTCTAAGTTAGAGAAGTGGGTATTTTAGTTCATGTTTTAGTTTACTTCATGTTTATTGGAAACAATAAGGAGCTTAAGAAATTATGATTAAAGGATATAATTTCCTCCCTTCAGTTAAGTGTGAGAAATTAAATTCAACAAACAATTCTAGAATTAAAAGGCGACCCCTGAGATGTTATGTCATAAATAGGACTCAACCTAAATCATCTCAGACAGACAAGAATCAGTCACATTTTTTCGAGTCCCATTTTAAAAGGCCACTAAACCACTCTTACGGCAGAAAGTGAAGAGGAACTAAAAAGCCTCTTGATGAAAGTGAAAGAGGAGAGGGAAAAAGTTGGCTTAAAACTCACCATTCAGAAAACTAAGATCATGGCATCTGGTCCCATCATTTCATGGGAAATAGATTGGGAAACAGTGGAAACAGTGGCTGACTTTATTTTGGGGGGCACCAAAATCACTGCAGATGGTGATTGCAGCCATGAAATTAAAAGACACTTACTCCTTGGAAGGAAAGTTATGACCAACCTAGATAGCATATTCAAAAGCAGAGACATTACTTTGGCAACAAAGGTCCGTCTAGTCAAGGCTATGGTTTTTCCAGTGGTCATGTATGGATGTGAGAGTGCTCAGAAAGCTGAGCACTGAAGAATTGATGCTTTTGAACTGTGGTGTTGGAGAAGACTCTTGAGAGTCCCTTGGACTGCAAGGAGATCCAGCCAGTCCATCCTTAAGGAGATCAGTCCTGGGTGTTCATTGGAAGGACTGATGCTAAAGCTGAAATTCCAATACTTTGGCCACCTCATGCAAAGAGTTGACTCATTGGAAAAGACCCTGATGCTGGGAGGGATTGGAGGCAGGAGAAGAAGGAGACGAAAGAGGATGAGATGGCTGGATGACATTACCGACTCGATGGACATGAGTTTGAGTAAACTCTGGGAGTTGGTGATAGACAGGGAGGCCTGGCATGCTGTGATTCATGGAGTCGCAAAGAGTCAGACACGACTGAGCTACTGAACTGAACTGAAAATAATAAATACCAGTAATTACTCTAGACACCCAGCTTAGTGCTTAACTTATCAGCACAGTTTTTAATGATTAATATAAATCTCTTATACTACAGTTTAAAATCTTTCAAAGTTTCTTTTAAGGATAAAAGCTGAGGACAGCTAGCTGCCAAGCATAGTCAATAAACCTTCATTGTAAAATAGAATCATTTTCTAATGCTGGCTTCTTGATAGAAAACTAAAAGATGGCTCGTGTTGTGTAAGAAAAAGTTTTTAGTGTATACTCTATCGTTTAGCACATATGCTATTTTCCTGTTAGTTTAGATGATGTGATTAGATTTATATGTAGTAAAGAACCACGTAACAGGGTGCTCCTTAATTTTGAGGCCATTCTTTAGTCACCACACACATTTCTCAGGCTGAATAACACTAAAAGTTTTTCCCCTCAATGTTTGAAGCATCTCTATCTCTGATTATCCCTATGACTAGAAATGGGGATGTATACCCCTGTGCCTGGGGTCAAATCTTGGGGAAATTCCAATTCTAGGACTTCTTTAGATAGTTTAAAAGGCTCCTCCCTCCCAAATCCAGAGTCCTGAACAGTCAGGACTGTTTTAATGTTTTATAAGTAACCTGACTCTATACAAGCTGCTTTCTCTTTTTTGCTATCGTCTGTCTGTTTCCAGGAGGTAACTGGAATTTTCATTTCTTTTACAGATAAATGATGCTTGTTTGTCTTTGTTATCCATGCAGCCACAGCCTCAGGTAATTCCAAATGGAGTTGTTTCAGAGTGATGTAAGCATTTGTGTCATGCTGAAATACTGCATTTCTCCCTCTGGACCTGTCATGATTTTATGGACTTATTAAAACATGTCAACATATTAGAAATTATTATATCATCGGCAGGTAATAATGAGTGACAAGAGTTTATGAAAGGTGCTAGGCTTTATCTCTAAGAAAAATAGATATGCAGATAAAATACCCATATTTCAAAAGTAAAATACTAATTTCAAAATGAAATTCTGTGTTAAAATGTGTCTATTGCTATATTAAGGGACTAATATCCTGGTCCCTCAATTGGGTAGTCAACCCATGGAGAGATGTACTTACAGAGTCAGATTTAGGAGATAAAAATATCATTGTAACTGAAAAGTTAGTTTGTGAATGGGCCTTAGATATGCTGACCTTGCTAAAACTACCCCCAGAATTAAACTGAGGTTAGTCAGTGACTCAAACCTTCAGCCAGAATCAGGTTTGTGCCACAGGGCAGCGACAAGGCAAGAACAATGGGCCAGGGAACTGGCTACCTAGGAGGAAAGGGCTGAACAGAACGTGCCCAGTTTCTTGCTGCCAATCATCAGGTTAACTCATTCCTCTTCCCACAAGAAACACCTAAGAGAGGGCTGGGGAGAGAGGAGTATTAGTCTAGCTCCTATACCTGGAAGTGATACCACCCAGGGTTCCTGGCCTCCCCCAATAAGTAGAAATTGACTAGAGGCCAGGCAAGAAATTCAGACAAAGGTTTTTGGGGGCTCCTGTTGCAGCAGAGGGGGCAAGAACAAGTAAAGGTTCCCTTGCTCTCGCTCCCTGGGTGTTGGGGTGGGGACTGGTTCCTTATATGGAGTGGGCGTAGGGGTGTGTCCAGGGGTTGGCCTGGAGGGATGGCTTAGGTGTTTTGCCCACCTCTCTGGTGGTGTCCAGTGCAGACTCAGTACTCCTGCTTTTGCTCCTGGCTCTTCAGAAGTAGCGGTTGGGTTTTTTGGTCTATTGGTATCTTTTCGTCCATAAATTGCCCCAACTGCCCAAACATCAGTTATTTTTAGTTCCATATAGTTTCTTTGTATTTGGTTGCTCAAGGAGAGCTTTGTTCAGGTACAAGCATTACAGCAAAAGGTCCTGGGTCCCCGCCTATCTCAAAAACATGGGGAGGAGTGGGAAGTAAGTGTGTCCTTACACATCTCTGCTGGATGCTGCTCCGTCTGTCTTCAGTTCTTTCTCTCAGTGCCGGTGTAGCAGAGTTAGCCTTAGTGTCTTACCTTTCTGAATCAGCATCACAGTCTCCTGATCAGAGGAGAGGGCTCAGCAGAGGCTCTTGGCTCAGCCTCTCTCAGTGCAGTCAGCTGTGTGCCTGGGGTGACTCCACTGCAGGGTCTGGCCAGGGTGCAGTGCCTGTCCTTTATGTAGTCCTTCCAGAATGTCATCCTGGCCCGTGTGGAATAGCAGCCTTGTAAAGTGCTGCATTTCTGCTGCTGCACTGGTTCCTCAGCCTGCAGAGGACCACTTGCAGCAAGTTACAGGCATTAGGTGGTAAAGAGAAATCAGAATCACAATAGGTTGACGTTTACGAATGATATTTCAAATTGCTTGAGGAACCTTGGTGGATATATAACATGGGATGGATATTAGTCAGCGCACAAGCTTTTGCATTATATATAAAATCCAGGAGCACGCTCAGAATCACTTTTATGTCTGCAAAATTAAAAGGATGAATTTTAAAGCACTCATCTAAAAACCATAAAAGTAAATTAGGCTTTTATTGGCTTTGGAGACTGTGTGCCTTTTGAGGAGATCTTGGTAAATTTACTATGAAATCTTTTACACTAATTGATACCATTAAAAAAAATAATTTTCACATTAGCTATTATGTGTATGATTCTCTGAAGAGTTCTTCAAAACATTTTTACCAAATAGAAAATAAAGGTTCTTTCAAAAGGTCCATGATAAAAAAATAAAATATTAAAAATCCCATATGAGAAAAATCCTTAAACAGTTGCAGCTCAGTGAATATTGGCTTCATGTGAAAAGTTGCTTGAGGAAATATAATTTGTTTGGAAACTTTTTCTGTCAGACTTCAGTCTTGTTGCCACACCTCATCTGACTTAGAAGCTGTTTTCTAAGGAAACACCCATATATCTGAATTTATTCTTCTTTGAGCTGAGACACATGATATCACTAGACTTTTTTATTGTTTTGTATTTTGCAGCATTTCTAGATGGGCCATAAAATGAAGTTTCAGGAATTTATTTCTAGATTTTTCTGGGCGACCTGCATACCCAACCATGAAGGGAAAAAGTGAAAGATATATCAGTGTTCACACTCTATTTTTTCTCTCATATAACTCCTAATCATAGGCTTATCAGTCAATACCAGTGCAAAACTAGGTCAGACAACCTAGCTGTGTGTGGTACTGGGCAAGTAAGTCACAGTCTCTTAGAATCTCACTTGCTTTATATGTGAGAATAATAATTCCCATCCTGTATATATCAAGCTGTGCTTTAAGGACAAAGTGTGGATTATGTGTTTGAAAATGTTTTATAATTTATTGAAATACTATATACATATGAACCATTTAATATAGTTAATAAATATCCCAACAATTTGCAATGGGCAGGCAAACAGAACAAAGCAGGCCTCTGACGTGCTAGGAAGGGTGTTCAGAGAAGCTGCTTCATGACTCCACCTGTATCCCTAAGCTATAGCCTACCCTGTTAAACATGCGTGTGCCAGGGGCAAGGGTCTTGGTGGCCGTGAATAGTCCTTCATGACACATCTTCTGAATTAGCAGTAACTGAAGCTATAAATCAAGCTTTACAGATCACATATTTTTTTAATGCTACTGCTGTTAACTAATTGCTCTGTCTATGGCACTGTGCCAAGAGCTTTACCTCATGTAATCCTTCCAAGAATTCTGCATTGATGTTGCCATCCTTGATTTATGATGGCAGGAACTGAAGTTGAGATAGGTTAGGCAACCAGCCTAAGGTTACACAACTAATAAAGAGGAGAAATGGAAGTTGCACTGCTCTTGAGTTGCAAGCTGCTCAACTCCACAGATGCCCCCCACCCCATTTCACCTTATTATTTCCAATACATATTTATTAAATAATCAATTGTTTCTGATGTGACTATGCTGAATTCTATGCAAAGCAGGTTTTGTCCCTGCTTGTCCCTCTGTGCTCCTCCTAACCACACCCCGCTGGCTGTGAGCCACAGGAGCCCTGCCCTGCTTCTATGCTCAGATACTTTGAAAAACCTGATCCTGGGGTGTGCAGTCAGCAGCCTGGAAGGGTGGGAACTCAGTTTAGGTGCGCTGTGCATGGCCTGGGCTTCCTCCCATCCAAACTCCCATTGTTTGCAAACAATTGCAGGATTCTCAAGTTAGCCAATAATGAGTAAATTCAGCAAGGTTCACAGCTTTGGCATGTAGATTCAGACTTTGCAGCAAGCTGAGACGAATAACCCCTCTTTTTGCACTTCCCTCATTACTCTCAGTCGTAGAATTTTAGCAAATACTGAGAAGTTTTGTATCTGGACTCACAATGGAAGACTTAATCAGTGCATATGTGCAATATATAACTTTTTTTTTTTCCTTGTTGGAAAGACAGTTTTATTTTAGGAGCCAAATTTTTTGTCATGAGAGAAATTGAAGAATTTAAAAATTTTCAATGGGCCACAAGAATAATTCTATTTAGGGTATTGAAATATATATCCTCACGATCCTGACATTTTATGGTTATTTCTTCTGTGCAAATATTGTTAAAGCAGAAGCATCGTCTGTGTATCTTCATATTTATATTAGGCATCCAATGCATTGGAGGAGATTTGCCTCACAATTATGCGGACTCTACCAAAGCCCCAGGTAAGGTTCAAATGGTGTTTAATTTGTAGGCAAAAAACAATTGCTCAGAAATATCTCGGAATTCCTCCTGGAAGAAAATACACTCAATTTAGGAAGCATGCTAAGAGGAGCTATAAGAACGGGCATAAGTTGATTTTGTATAAGAAACAAATACTTCAGTTTTTTGATGCCTGAGAATTTAGGGTCATATTAGTGGAGTTTGCAATCATCCAATTGGAAAATCACATGTCCCCCTCAAGTATAAGATGTGTTCTAGTTCTGATGAGAGAAATTTGGGGTCATTTTGGCTCTTTCTCTCTCCCTGAATCATACTACAGATGGAGAACAGATGCATTTTTCTAAGCTTGGAGGTTAGGACAGTGTACTTGTCAGAGAGGACATTAATAATGAAAAAAAAAGCAAACTATATTGTCCATGTCGGTTTGAAAATTATATTCTTACTGTGATGTCTTGGTTTCTTATTAAAATTATTATTTGATTCTTCTGGGAGAACTTTTTGTCCTGAAGTGAGGCAATGGAAACTTGAAAAATGGCATAATGTGCCATACCTCAGTTGATGTTCTGTATCTTGTAGGTGAACTAATTTTAAAACTACCTTATTAAGGATAAAAGCCTCAGGTTTAGAAAATATTTTTCATTACTAGTTTAACCTATTATCGCTGGTATGTTCTGACTTCCATACCTCACACATGCAGTAATTCAAAGAAAACTTGATATTTTAGAAGCATAAATATTTTTGGAAACTAAGTGTTTACAACTGTATTTTTTTCTGGTGTTTTTAATGGTGACATTTTCCAAACCACGTAATTGACTTTTTATCTAATTAACAGAAAATATATGACAATGGTGTTTACCCATGAGTTTCTATTTATATTAAAAGCAAACAAGAACAGAAAAGAACAAAAAGGGAATGATATGTCTCACTCTTAAATTTTTGGAATGAGAGAGGACTCAAGAAAAGTTTATGGAAGGAAGCAAAAATAACTGATAAGTCTTACTATGCAGTGACAATTAGAAATAATTTGATGTGATTCCTTCTAGTCTTCTTCTCTGCATATTCTACCATGTGATCATATCAGAATTTCCCATTCCACCACTACAGAACACTCAGGATGTTTCCAATTTTTTGCTCTTATGAATAATGCTGTAGTAGAGACCTTTTTTCATACTCTTATCTATAAACAGTTTTTAGTTAATTGCCCGTTTATTTTTAGAACAATATGTACTTAACTAATTTCAGTCTTATATTTTATGTATGACATACGTAGCACATGTTTTAAGAATTATAATCTTATAATAAATTATAAACTGTATACTCTACATTTATAATATTTTTTACATATTTCTTATTATTTTCTAATATAATATAGTGATATTTATAAATCTCTTTTCAACAGGAAACAGATGAAAAAGATAACACCAAAAGGGTAAGGTGATTTCACAAGTATATACATTTTAAAATAATCAGGAAACCTCTGATCATTCATAGTAAAGCTCACTACTATTTTTTTTAACAGTTCTTATTTCATTATTCGAAGACTCGAAAGTTGGGCAATTCAAATGTTGTGGTAAGTTGTAGAATTACCTATTAGTGATCACTTGTATTTTTTTAAAAAAACTGTTTTTGCAATTTATCTCATAGAGCTAGATCAAGATTCATGTTTCTTTTTCTTTAAACATGTATATATAAATGAACAAATGGAATTCAGTATTTATTATACATTTATTTTATATCTCAATAGCTACAAGTACTTTAAATCTATTCATTTATTAATTCAACAATTATTTACTGCGTATCTTCTATGTACCAAGCCAAGGACAATTCTAGGTACTAGAAGTAATGGCAGTAAGTGTCATGTAACTTACATTTTAGAGGCCAAAAAAAAAGCAAATATGATTAAGTAAATCATGTTGGTTTAGATGTTGATTACTTCAATGGAAAAAGACTTATGCAAAGTCATTTTAAGAAATATTTTAAAAGATGATTGTCAAAAATGTAATTATTACCTGCATTGTGGGAGACCCGGGTTCGATCCCTGGGTCAGGAAGATCCCCTGGAGAAGGGAATGGTAACCCACTCCAGTATTCTTGCCTAGAGAATCCCTTGGACAGAAGAGCCAGGTGGGCTACAGTCCATAGGATCACAGAGTTGGACATGACTGAGTTACCAACACTTTTACTTTTTCAGAAATATTGACTTATATTCCTAAGAGCTCCTTATTTATAACTAGGCATTTAATTTGAGAATTTACTCTCTCAGATTAGCCAGATACCAATAACTTTAATTCATTTCACTTCTAAATTGTAGTGGTTATAGTGGTGGTTTTCTAATTGTAGTGGCTGTAGTGGTGGCTTTCTTTTTGTATGCATGGATTTATAAAATGCTAACCAACCTATTTCAGTGTTTCGATCTAGAATACTTAAAAATTACTTGACTATAATATTCTTTCTAAGCTTGTGACTCACTATCATGGACCATTTTATGGAATGAGGAACATAGTGTACTTTAAACATATGTTTACCTGTAGGAACGTGATTGTAAACTTAGTTTTAAATATTTATCTCATTGAATACAACTTCTCTTACGTGTGAGGAGTTGAAAGTTAGGTTATATGGGCTTTAAACCAAATACACATTGAACTGATTAACAGGTAACCGTTATAGACAGCTTAAAGTAATCCGTTTAGTGAATGAATTCATTGTTTGTGAGAAGGTTCCATTGAATGAAACTGTATCAGGTAGCCACATGTCTCAAATGTGCTTTCATTTTCTTCTGCTTGGCATCTTGACGTCTTGGGAACATGTATCTTAGTCACATTTTTCACTATCAATGACACATTGCCATTTTTTGTGTCTCCTGTTGTCTTGTTCCACGTGTTCAGTTTTAAATGAAATATATATTTTATAAAGAAGATTACTAGATGTGTGTATAGTATAATCTTCCAGATGAACATGTTCATGATGAAAAACTGATTCTCACAGAGTTGGTTTCATTTATCCCAGACCACTCTTAGTAAGTCTGGAAGCAGATAGGCGGCTTTTTGCTTTTCAAAGATACAGGCAGGTGTTTCCCTTAGTTCAGGCCCTCAGGAAAGAGCTTCATCAACGGAATGATTGAGATTCCCAGCACAGAACTGCCAAATTTTATTCCATCTCTTGGCTTATTATCCACGGCTCTTTGAAATGCTCACAGAGGACTGTCTTAGGTCACATCTCTCTTGTTCTTTTTTGGCTGGAACGAGGATAGTGGGTAAAAACAAAAAACAGATAGGAAGCCGTCTTTATGCCCAATGCTGAGGAGCCTCTGTGCTCATCACGTGTGTGTGTTCGTGTCTCTCAGTCTTCTGTCCTGCATCCGCTGCTGCAGCTCGTCCCACAACTGCATGAGAGAAGAATGAAGAGGTTCAGATTGGACGTATGTAACTCACTGCACACTTGCTTCGTCACTCTGTGTGGGGCAGCCCTTTCTGCTTATTCCTAGGGGTGGTGGTTTATAAGATCTTCTCCTGGATAAGCCTCATGTAACAGCCAGGTAGCCTACAGAAGAGCACTTGTTTGCAGGAGTATTTTCACACTCAGGAAGAGGAGAACTGTCCCCCTCCCCATAATATGTCCCTTCTAACTCAGGCTGTGGGCAGTGAGGAGAGCCTGGATTAGACTTCCTTTCAAGGACTGGCCCCTCCCAGTGAGGAAACCTATTCATTCTTGGTTTGAGAAAGGACATGGCAGAGAAAGGACATTCCTATCGAGTCATTAGATAGGAATAGGAGAAAAGATCAAGGACCTTTACTGACCCCTCTGTGTACATGTGGCTTGAATGACAAGCTTTCTATCCAGGTAGTAAAGCATTAGTAAGAATAATGTTTATGAAGTAAATATATCAGAAATTAAATGTAGGTATTTTGTTTTTTTCCACAATTAGCAAAAATATGGCCCCAATTCAGTGTCTTATGTTTAAGGTAAATATAACTGAATTAACATATTTTTAAACTGGAAATTTTGACATTTTAACTGACCTTTGAAAAGAATCCTAATTCTCTCAATGATGGAAGTTTGTACACATTGTTCTTATGTAATGCCTTCTATTGTTGGAATACATTATAGTTTTCAATCTTACGGGATCTCATTTTATTCTTTTGACAATTCTGTTGATACTTACAGAAGTATTGTTATGCCTGGTTTACAAAAAGAAAAACAACTCAGAATAGTTAAAGGAGTTTCCCAAGATCACCAGTAGTGAGTGGGATTAGAGACTACAACAATTTCTTGCCTTCTAGTTTAGGGAAATATTTTTTTCCACTACGCTGTTCCCTTGGTAGTCTAATCTTGAATATTTCTATTATTTTACTGTTAAATTTTTCTTAAGTACCATATTAATTTTATTCTTCTACTACCAAAAGTTTTCAAATACTTTAAAAAATGCATACAGTTTAGGCAAATAAATTCCTCAAAATTTATTTTTGTGATCACTATCTCCTCCATAAATTCTTCACATGGTTGAACTAAGCTTCCATCATGGAAGACAATACTGCTGCCAACTTTAATGAGAAGTGGAAGAGGAACTGTAGTAGCCCCTTAAAATTTTAGAATTTCCAACATGAAAAAATCAAATCAGTTGTCAGCTTTCTAGAGATAATATATGCTTTTTGAATTAACTTTTACTTTCTGAAGAGTCTTCTTGACTTATGAATAGTGTAAGATTGCAATTTAAAAATCCAGTTTCTTAAAATACAGCAGCAAAATTATTAGTTTACTACAACATTTCAGTGTTATTATTTGCAAAATCAAAACTACTCAGTAGTGTGGCCAGTGTGGTACTTTGTCTCAATGTTCCACCTTGAGTGAGACTATATTTTCACTTTCATGCATTGGAGAAGGAAATAGCAACCCACTCCAGTGTTCTTGCCTGGAGAATCCCAGGGATGGGGGAGCCTGGTGGGCTGCCATCTATGGGATCGCACAGAGTTGGACACGGCTGAAACGCTGAACTCTAACTTGGTAGTAATATCTTATTGGATAAACGATAGCTCCTAAAAGTATTTCACAGCAGGCTAGGTTTCCTAGGAATCTATGAGAAAAGAAAGTAAAACACGAATTAAAAAAAAAATTACATTTAAGTATTTTTTCTGGGCCTAAATCACCGAATTTTAAACCATATTTTTGATAGTGAAATATTTTGGGTTCTTAAGTGAATTTTCAGTTTTTAGTAGAGTCAAACACTTTCCTTACATTTTCTTTGCTGGACATCCTTACCTCCATCCGAACATGGTTTTTAGCATTACCTCCCAAATTCTTTTATATACTGTTCTATTGCCAATGATAAGACTAAAAAGAACTGTGTGTTTGAGTTTGAAAACTTTAAATTTGGGCACATTTTAACTTATATGTTATCCTATCTTTCTTTTTCTCTGCTTAATATAAAATACATAGCTGTTTTTATATAACCAAATAAATACATAGTTTTTATATTTACATTTTTAAATATTAAAATTTTCCATCTTTAAAGTACTTTGAGGGGGATTTATAGTCAGGATGAGAACTAGATATAGAATGTTCAGAATTTAATATACATTTGTTATAAAGCAAGGATTTCAAAATTTTAATAGCTGTCAGGGACATTTCTTAAAATCTAAAAATATGATTATGTTTATGGAATATTTGAAAAGGGTCTTGGTGACAAATTTCATAGTGATTACTGTCCTGATACTTACATAAGTAGTTTTTGAAAATAGGAAGCTACAAGAACCAACTCTATAGAAATCATAAAATGTTGCATATTTTTCTATTAAGTTGGAAATGAAATGTTTGAAAAAAGAAACAGTTCAAAATATATCCACAGTCAATAATCAGTTTGTTCCTACTTTTTTTTAATTACCATTTCAGTGAATATAAGTATATGGGGAAAATTTCGTCTGAAGTCTCAATGAATAAATATAGTTTACCAAAGTTATCCCTCAATTTCAATTTAAATTCCTGTATTTGTATATTTTAGCTATGACACAGTTCTATTTTATATTTTTTGCCTGTTCATTGGTTAGCACATACAACATGTACTATAAAGAATTTATTTTATTCTAACAAAATGCTGAAAGGAGATTATAAATATAGTTACTTATCTATGAAATGTCTTCTGCCTACTTGTTGATGAATATACATATAACTGACAAATTTCCTGAATATAGAATCTGTTAGACTGTTAAGGAAATTAGATTAAAATACAACACTCTGATCTTACTGCTAGTATCACTGAAGATTCTTCAGGTGTAAATACAAAAATTACTTAATGATATGAATTATATACCCAAATCCTTGATTCCCTCTTTATTTAATTATGGTGGTTGAAAATAACTATATCCTCAAGAAGCATTTGCACTTACTTTTACTGTTTGATTTTTAATATCCTCATTTTCTCCTCCAGGAAGAATTCCAAGGTCCTATTGCAAGCCAAAGTAGAAGATACTTTTTATTCAGGGTATGCATGTACTATAATTCTTTAAAAATTCAATCAATATCAGCATTGAAAAGTATTTTCACTGTGTATTTATTTATATTGACTTGTAAGTTTTAATTGTTTTTAAGTTTATCCCAAGATATTTGATATCAAGTTTACAGTCTGAGATTCACTTCTGTTACCACATTATTGCTCTAATATTATGATCTCTGATCTCTTCTCTAATCCAGTATTCATGTTAGTAAATACCCCAAATGGCATTCACTTGTTTCATAGTTAAGTTCCATAATGTTTCATGTGCAGGAAACAAGTGTCTCAAAGGTATATTACTCCTGAAGTTTTCTTTTTTTTTTTGGCTGCACCATGTAGCATTCAGGATCTTAGTTCTGTGAACAGGGATTGAACCATGCCTTCAGCTGTGGAAGCACAGAATCTTAACCACTAGACCACTAGGGAAGTCCTGATATTACTCCTTAAGTTCTAATGAAATATTGAGCTAAAGAAATATTAGCCAATGGAATATTTAGCTAAGGAATGTCAACATTATTATAAAGTCTAAGCAGAGCTATGTAGTAAGATTGGTATTTTGGAAACTAATTCTAACAATAGATTGGAGGAGAATGGACTGAAGGAAGAAAGAAAATAATAGATAAGGTAAACATAGATAAGGAAGAAATAATACCACTCATTGAGATCGTTAGTCTGCTTTCTATGAAAATTAACTTCCCTCCTCAGTTACATTGCTTTGTTTCTAACTTACTATTTTCCAGCCACGCAATGGAAGAAGATCAGAAGGTTACATTTAACATGGTATGTATATCGCAATTCAGCTCAGTTTGAAAATTTCTGTGATTTTCACATCTTCACAAATTAACCTATGCTCAGTATATTTCTATTATTTGATTAATGTATAAGTTAATATTCTATATAAACACTGCAAAGATAGAGGCTGTGAGGACTTAATACAATAGAAAATGCTAGTATTTGGGACCAGATTTTCTTTGCCCATGTTGTATGCGCCTCACACTATGTCACAATAGTCATCATCAGTTTTGCAGACATTGACCTAATCATCATTTACTGCACAAGTAGAATATGTCAGAGGTTGTGTATTTATTTTGGTAATCAGTATCCACATTAGTGTGCCAGAACTTACAGACTGAATGCCTTTCCAAGTAACCTATATTCAAAAATTCTTTGTAAGAATTGTGTTTACCATCTTTAGAGAACTAGAAAAACGTGAAAAGACAGGAGAACATGACTTCTGCTTCAGTACTCCCAGAGTTTCCATATCTGTGTCAGAGATACAATAGACCCTTAGTAGCTATTGAATGGCCCCACACATACTTAATAAATATGTTAATCATAATGCTTATACTATAAATTTTAAAATTAAATGCACACTGATAGATTTACACCAGAGATATAAAACAATATTCTACTAACTTAAGTGAAGTCACTCAGTCGTGTCCGACTCTTTGTGGCCCCTTGGACCGACTGTAGCCTACCGGGCTCCTCCGTCCATGGGATTCTCCAGGAAAGAGTACTGGAGTAGGTTGCCATTTCCTTCTCCAGGGAAACTTCCCGACCCAGGGATCAAACCCAGGTCTTCTGCATTGTAGGCAGATGCTTTACCGTCTGAGCCACAAGGGAAGCTAACTTCAGTACAGTTCAGTTCAGTCACTCAGTCGTGTCTGACTCTTTGTGACCCCATGAATCGCAGCATGCCAGGCCTCCCTGTCCATCACCAACTCCTGGAGTTCACTCAGACTGACGTCCATTGAGTCTGTGATGCCATCCAGCCATCTCATCCTCTGTTGTCCCCTTCTCCTCCTGCCCCCAATCCCTCCCAGCATCAGAGTCTTTTCCAATGAGTCAGCTCTTTGCATGAGATGGCCAAAGTACTGGAGTTTCAGCTTCAGCATCATTCCTTCCAAAGAAATCCCAGGGCTGATCTCCTTCAGAATGGACTGGTTGGATCTCCTTGCAGTCCAAGGGACTCTCAAGAGTCTTCTCCAAGACCACAGTTCAAATCCATCAATTCTTTGGTGCTCAGCTTTCTTCACAGTCCAACTCTCACATCCATACATGACCACAGGAAAAACCATAGCCTTGACGAGACGGACCTTTGTTGACAAAGTAATGTCTCTGCTTTACAATATGCCATCTAGGTTGGTCATAACTTTTCTTCCAAGGAGTAAGCGTCTTTTAATTTCATGGCTGCAGTCACCATCTGCAGTGATTTTGGAGCTCCAAAAAAGCCTGACACTGTTTCCACTGTTTCCCCATCTATTTCCCATCCTAAATGCAGATTCTATGCTGAACATACTTTTGCAAATATTTCATTCATATAATTTAATCTCAACCCTTGAGTACATATTTATCTCAAGAATGTAAAATTCCTAATATTTTTTCATAGAAACAAAAATCAAATCACATATTTTAACTAAAAAAGATAACACCAAAATTATACAATTTCTAGAAAATGAAGGTAATGAAAACACACATATTAAAACTTATGGACTCTGACAGAACCATATTTTGTGGAAAATTCAAGACTTTAAGCACTATCAAGGAAGAAAGCCATGAAATTAAAAGACGCTTGCTCCTTGGAAGAAAAGTTATGACCAACCTAGACAGCATATTAAAAAGCAGAGACATTACTTTGACAACAAAGTTCCGTCTACTCAAAACTTTGGTTTTTCCTGTAGTCATGTATGGATGTGAGAGTTGGACTGTAAGAAAAGCTGAGCACCAAAGAATTGATGCTTTTGAACTGTGGTGTTGCAGAAGACTCTTGAGGGTCCCTTGGACTGCAAGGAGATCCAAAGGAATTCATCCTAAAGGAAATCAGTCCTGAATATTCATTGGAAGGGCTGATGTTGAAGCTGAAACTCCAATATTTTGGCCACCTGATGCGAAGAACTGATTCATTTGAAAAGATCCTGATGCTGGGAAAGATTGAGAGAGGGAGGAGAAGGGGATGACAGAGGATGAAATGGTTGGATGGCATCACCAACTCAAAGGACATGAGTTTGGGTAAACTCCATGAGTTGGTGAAGAACAGGGAGGCCTGGCACACTGCAGTCCATGGGGTTGCAAAGAGTTGGACACAACTGAGCGACTGAACTGAACTGAAGCAAGAAAGAGTGAGTGAATTAGGAATTTAAGTCAATAAGTCAAAAAGAACAATGAGGTAAACCTCAGGAAAGCAGAGGAAGAATTATAAAATGGAAGATGAAATTAATTGATTATAAAATAGTAAACTACAAGAACTTGTAAATAGACCAAATATCTGATTTTTTAATAAAATGTGTAATAAACTCTCTTAATTTTCCTAGCCTGATAATCAATGAAAAAGAAATAAGCCATAAATATACAAAAATACAAATAAAAAGAGAGAAATTAAAACAGATATAAAAGTATTAGGAATCATAAAAGTACTTTGCAATCACTGTGGCTATCAGTTTGAAAACCTAGATAAAATGGAGGTTGTATAACAAATTAGCTGCTACCAAAATTGACCTCAGAAAAAAGAAAAAAAAATCTAACTAGACCGATGACATTATGGGGGAAAAATTGAGAACATCATCTGGGAACTCTCCCTTCAAGGTACTAGGTCAAGAAATTGTGGATTTCCCAGCTCAGAGAAGGAAGAAAAATTTCAAATACTTTTATGAAGTCAGCAAATACTAATACCAAAACCTTACAAAGTTAGTATAAGAAAGGAAACTGTAGGTCAATTTTATTGATAAATATCAATGCAAACATTAAAAAATATAGAAAATAGTATTCAGCAATATATTGAAAGAATTATATAACTCCATGAAGTGAAGTTCATTCCATCAACTAAGATAGTTCAACATTAGGAAGTGTATGAACATATTTTCACCTTTAAAAGAAAAATTATATAATCAATTCAGTACAGGTATACCTCCATTTTATTGCACTTTGCTTTACTGCACCTCACAGATATATTTTTTACAATTTGAAGGTTTGTGGCAACTCTGTGTTGAGCAAGTTTATCAGTGACATTTTTTCCAATGGCGTTTGCTCAATTCATGTGTTATGTCTCATTTTGGTAATTCTTTTAATATTTCAAAGCTTTTTCATTATCACTATATTTTTTACAGTGATCTTTGATTCTACTATTGTAATTGTTTTGGGGCTGCCATGATCCACATCCATGTAAGGTGGCAAAGTTAATTGACAAATGTGTGTGTTCTAACTGCTCCACTGACCAGCGATTCCATTGCCACTCTCCCTCTTGTTGGGCTTCCCTATTCCCTGAGATACAATTCAGTTTTGAAAGAAGTGCTGCTATGAATAAAATGCTGTCAAACAGCATTGTTTGCTACAGAGAAATTGTTCCTGAAAGGAAGAGTCAATCAATGTGGCAAACTTCATTGTTATTTTAAGAAAATGCCACAGCCACCACAGCCTTCAGTGACTTCAGCAGCTATCAACATGGAGGCAAGACCCTCCACCAGCAAAGAGATTATGACTCGGTGAAGGCTCAGATAGTGGTTAGCAACTTTCAGCAGTAAAGTATTTTTAAATTGAGGTATGTGCATTGGGTTTTTTTGGACATGATGCTGTTGCACACTTAACTATTGTATAGTATAAACATAACTTTTACATGCACCAGGAGACCAAAAAATTTGTGACTTTTTAAATTGAGATAGTCACTGGAACCAAACCTGCCGTGTCTCTGAGGTATGCCTATAGATACTTTGGTAAAGTGCCACATACATTTCTTATGTTTTCAAAGAAGATCCTATAGAAAGAAATTAGGAAAGAAATTAACAATATTTATATAATGGTTTCAAACTAACTCAGTGGAAAGCTTGATAGTAAAACATTTTGGAGTATTTCTATTAACATCAGAAACAAAACAAGGATGCTCTGTCTCCTTTTATTTCATGTAGTTCTTAATGCAATAGCCAATTCAGTTAGCCAAGAAAAAAATAAAAGATACAAATATTGGAAAAGTGAAGAAAAAATTTCATGTGCTCATGGGATATACTTATGAACTTGAATCAACTATATTTGGTATTAACTCATGTTTCAACAAAGGCTTATGTTACATCAAGAATATGAGCAAACATTCCTAATTTTTACTTGTTTCAAGGAACTAGAACAAAGAGTAATGATAAAGAAATATCTTTTATAATATTATAAATATTAAGACATTATAAAATGTGGACACAAAAATTTAACACCAAGTTGGAAAAGTGTCTGATTTTAACACCAAACTAAGTGCAAAAATGAGTGAAGCTGCTCAGTCATGTCTGACTCTTTGCGACCCCATGAACTGCAGCCTACCAGCCTCCTTTATCCATGGAATTTTCCAGGCAAGAGTACTGGAGTGGGTTGCCATTTCCTTCCCCAGGGCATCTTCCCAATCCAGGGATCAAACTTGGGTCTCCTGCATTGCAGGCAGACACATTACCATGTGAGACACCTGGGAAGCCCATTTATAGAGATGTCTATACTAAAGGAAGTATATATAGACTTGTATATGTATACATTCATATACCCATCTGTACTTAAACTTTTCTTTTCTTTTTTTTTTTAAACAGAATGCCAGCTATATTCTGCAGAATCAACGCTATGGGCTATAAAATGTACTGACTTTTATTTCTTTTCTTCTGAAAAGCAATCCTTGCTAAGTTTAACAAGTTCAAGAATCCCTGTGTTGTAAACATTCTTAGTAAAAGTTGACTGAGATTGTAAATGTTTAATTTATTGAAAATTAAAGAAGCATCTTAAAATATTTTTTCTTAGTGTTTAATGATAAATAGTGTATAATAAAGCTGGAAATAATTATGTTCCCTAGATTCTTGAAGCTGTTGATGCTACTCATATACAGTGCTCTTTAGTTATTTCTATGTAAGACACTTAGTAGAGTTGAGTTTTAAGGAGCTATTTTAATTTTTTCTGTTTGGATTTCATCAGCAACAAAATACCAGCTCTTATAAAATACCAGAATGTCAAAAAGCTAGAAATCTTAGAATGTGCACGCCAACTAAAACTATTACTAGTTGGAGGATTTGACCATGATTAATCCAATAGCCCAATATGCAAGTTTTTATTTATACACCATAAAGTAGTCTGATATGCAAACATATCAAGAGCCAGCTTTTTCTACCAAGTAGCAGTATTAAGTTTATTTGTTTAAATTTTTTTATTGGAATATACTTGATATACAATGTTGTGTTAGTTTCTACTGTACAGCAAAGTAAACCAGTTATACACATATACATATATCCACTTTTGTAAAGATTCTTTTCCCATATAGGTCATTACAGAGTATTTGGTAGAGTTCTCTGTGCTATACAGTAGGTCCTTATTAGTTATCTAATTGTTTCACCCTGCAGCATCTAAAAGGCAACGAGCCTTGTCCATTACCAGAAAGAATACACTCTTACTAGTAGAGAATCATGAACACAGTGGGTGAACTTTTTATATCAAATAAGTGTTTAGTGGGCACAACTAATGTCATGTGGATGTTGAGATTATCTCCCTTCAGTTTCCCCTGGGTTTCCCCTTCTGATCTGGCCTCTTGGAGGAATGTCTTCTCTACTGGCAGGTTGCTAACTGATTAGAGAAGCCTGGCTCCCTGCGTGAGTAGGATTAGGTCTTACATTCTTCAGAGTATCTAATAAACTTTTGTCTTACCAATGATGACCACTGATTATAGCCTAAATTATGCCTTTTACTAACAGAGTCCCTGAATTTCACTTCTTGTCAACCCATGTGAAAAACATAAGAAAGAAGGAGCAGAAGAGAACAAAAAATATCTTCTTTAAAAAATGAATTGACTTGACAAGATGGGAACTTGAGACCCAGAGAGTTGCCAGAGCTGCTCTAGGTCTTTGCTCAAAACCTGCCAACCCCCACCTTTAGCAAGAGTTAATATAAATCTTTAAACTAAAGGCTCCAGAGATAATAAAGGAAGGTACAAACAAAAACCAGATGCAACCAGCTGAGACCAAGATGTTCACAGATCTGACCTCCAAGAGACTCTGCATCTCATTATACATTCATTTTACCATATTATCATATTAAATGACATGACTTCTGATGGCTAAGACCTGACATTAAGAACCAAAAAGGATAAAAAGGAGTGGCACTCCATACCCCAGAAGACTAATGCATATGCCTTCCCATCATTAGCCTCACTCCTCCTCCCTTTGTCTTTACTCTTTAAAATTAAATCCCTCTCCTTATCTGGGCAAGAAGTTAATCTGTGAACTTAGTTCCCGCTTCTCCATTTGGCCACTGAACAAAGCTTGTGCTCTGTCTATCTCAGCTTTGGCTTCCTTATTGGGCTGATGGAACTTGAAGGGATAAAGAAACCACTCCCTGCCAAGACAGAGAACCAGTGCCTGTCTAGGGCCTGAGCAGGGTCCACAGGACTTAACTTGCTAAGGAATGAGCTCTAAAGCCCCAGACGTACAGGGCAACCTGAGCTAGTGTTATGCACAGTAATTCAACTAGCCTGGATTTGGGAGGGTCAGAATAAGAAAGGGAGTTCAGTTCAGTTTAGTCGCTCAGTCGTGTCCGACTCTTTGCGACCCCATGAATTGCAGCACGCCAGGCCTCCCTGTCCATCACCAACTCCTGGAGTTCACTCAGACTCATGTCCACCGAGTCCATGATGCCATACAGCCATCTCATCCTCGGTCGTCCCCTTCTCCTCCTGCCCCCAATCCCTCCCAGCATCAGAGTCTTTTCCAATGAGTCAACTCTTCCCATGAGGTGTCCAAAGTACTGGAGCTTCAGCTTTAGCATCATTCCTTCCAAAGAAATCCCAGGGTTGATCTCCAGAATGGACTGGTTGGATCTCCTTGCAGTCCAAGGGACTCTCAGGAGTCTTCTCCAACACCACAGTTCAAACGCATCAATTCTTCGGTGCTCAACCTTATTCACAGTCCAACTCTCACATCCATACATGACTACTGGAAAAACCATAGCCTTGACTAGACGGACCTTAGTCGGCCAAGTAATGTCTCTGCTTTTGAATATGCTATCTAGATTGGTCATAACTTTTCTTCCAAGGAGTAAGCGTCTTTTATTTTCATGGCTGCAGTCACCATCTGCAGTTATTTTGGAGCCCCCAAAAATTAAGTCTGACACTGTTTCTACTGTTTCCCCATCTGTTTCCCATGAAGTGATGGGACCAGATGCCATGATCTTCGTTTTCTGAATGTTGAGCTTTAAGCCAACTTTTTCACTCTCTTTCACTTTCATCAAGAGGCTTTTTAGCTCCTCTTCACTTTCTGCCATAAAGGTGGTGTCATCTGCATATCTGAGGTTATTGATATTTCTCCCGGCAATCTTGATCCCGGCTTGTGTTTCTTCCAGTCCAGCGTTTCTCATGATGTACTCTGCATAGAAGTTAAACAAGCAGGGTGACAATATACAGCCTTGACGTACTCCTTTTCCTATTTGGAACCAGTCTGTTGTTCCATGTCCAGTTCTAACTGTTGCTTCCTGACCTGCATACAGATTTCTCAAGAGGCAGGTTAGATGGTCTGGTATTCCCATTTCTTTCAGAATTTTCCACAGTTTATTGTGATCCACACAGTCAAAGGCTTTGGCATAGTCAATAAAGCAGAAATAGATGTTTTTCTGGAACTCTCTTGCTTCTTTGATGATCCAGCGGATGTTGGCAATTTGATCTCTGGTTCCTCTGCCTTTTCTAAAACCAACTTGAACATCAGGGAGTTCACGGTTCATGTATTGCTGAAGTCTGGCTTGGAGAATTTTGAGCATTACTTTACTAGCATGTGAGACGAGTGCAATTGTGCGGTAGTTTGAGCATTCTTTGGAGTTGATGACTAATTCAAGCAGCTCCCAGGGCCTCTTGGAAATCTAGTGAAGCTTAAGGCCACTTAATGTTTGGAGGTGCTCTCATGATAGTACAAAGAAGAAGAAAGAGGAGGAGAAAAAGAAGGAGGGAGGAAGGTGGGAAGAAGAGGGTGGAGAGGGGAGGAGGAGGCAGGGAATAAGAAAAAGAAGAAAATATAACAAAACACTTATGGGCCATTAGGAGTGCAGAATTTGTATTAACTGGACACTACAGATGGAGCGGTCTAATGCTGAGCCCGAGTTTAAAACTATCACTAAAACCATTTTTTCTTTTTCAAATCTTTTCACATCTTTGTGATTATGGGTATAACCGTGTTTGGCAATAGCATCTGTTTTTCTCATGTTCCTGGCAGCTTGCAGTTCCTTTTCTTAATTGAAACACCAAGGAACCAAACTAGGTTTCCCACCTAAGGACTGAGATTCCTACCTAAAAGCAATGGGTTTTTAAGACGGAGGAGAATCAATTGAGAATCTGATGAAAGCTCTCGTCCTGAAATGCACCTTCAAAACGCACACATACAACAACATTATGTGTGTATTGAGGGCTCGGGCTCAAGCCCTCAAGCGCTGAAGTCCATCCAAATATAAGCTATGGGTCCCGGGTTAAGAACCCTGAAGGGTTTTTCTCCCCTAGATTTTGTTACTTCCCAGTGAAGACAGGACTCAGGAATTGAAGGATGCCGGGGGCTCGGACACAACGCATTATTTTGGTGGTGGAGGAGAGAAGGGTGGGAGGAATGCCAGCACCAATATTTCGAACAGAAGAGGCACCTCGGGGAAAATGCCCAAGACCAGGGGCGTCACGACCCAAAGCCACCTCCTAGGCCACGCCTCAGCGTTGCCTGGCAACAGAGCTGCGCCCGGCGCAGTGCGTCCTAGGCGCTTGTTCTCCCCGCTCCCTTCCCGCGGGCGGTGGGAACCGCCAGGACCGCGGTGGGTTCCCTTACCGCTTTGAAGGGACGTCGGAGCCAGAAGTCCCGGCCCGAAGTTGGGCGACGCCGGAGCGCGAGAGGCGAGGCGGAACACCATGCAGGTGGGAATAGCGGACTCCGGTGACCTTGGGGCACCCTAAAGGCTTCCCCAGCGGTATTCCTACAGGAGTTAGGGTCTACCATTTGTTCTCAGTAAGAGGTAAAATTTGTGTCTGTCTCTGTAAGGATGGAGGAGAAATGCAAATGAGTTCTAGGAGAACGCCATTTTTTTCGAAATTTGAGAGACTTAAGGTTTGTCGCTGAAGGAAACCTTTCACACCTAAATTCTGGAAATCTTACTGCCGCATTATTTATGACTTGAGAAACCATCAGTTTTAACCCAAGTGTAATTCAATTTAGGTATCCTGCCCCATGACATTTAAAAAAGGTCAGAGAGGAGGCCCTAATAGTCGCATCTGTCTTGAGAAAGCCCAGGTGTCCCTGGAGTTTCTCCTATATGATTACGAAAACTCTATTAGTTCATAGTTCAGTCGCTCAGCCGTGTCCCACTCTTTGCGACCCCATAAATCGCAGCATGCCAGGCCTCCCTGTCCATCACCATCTCCCAGAGTTCACTCGACTCATGTCCATCGAGTCCGTGATACCATCCAGCCATCTCATCCTCGGTCATCCCCTTCTCCTCCTGCCCCCAATCCCTCCCAGCATCAGAGTCTTTTCCAGTGAGTCAACTCTTCCTATGAGGTGTCCAAAGTACTGGAGCTTCAGCTTTAGCATCATTCCTTCCAAAGAAATCCCAGGGTTGATCTCCTTCAGAATGGACTGGTTAGTTCTCCTTGCAGTCCAAGGGACTCTCAAGAGTCTTCTCCAACACCACAGTTCAAAAGCATCAGTTCTTCGGTGATCAACCTTATTCACAGTCCAACTCTCACATCCATACATGACCACTGGAAAAACCATAGCCTTGACTAGACTGACCTCAGTCGGCAAAGTAATGTCTCTGCTTTTGAATATGCTATTTAGGTTGGTCATAACTTTTCTTCCAAGGAGTAAGCATCTTTTATTTTCATGGCTGCAGTCACCATCTGCAGTGATTTTGGAGCCCAAAAAAATTAAGTCTGACACTGTTTCCACTATTTCCCCATCTATTTCCCATGGAGTGATGGGACCAGATGCCATGATCTTCGTTTTCTGAATGTTGAGCTTCAAGCCAACTTCTTCGCTCTCCTCTTTCACTTTCTTTTTTTTTTTTTTTTTTTTTTTTGCTAAAATTAAAAGTTTAAATCAAAGTTTTGAAAATAAAATTGAGGAAATATTCTGTTTTTGAAGACAATGGTCTGCTTTTCTGGTTGCCTGATGTCCTCTGCCAGCCTACAGAAGTTGTTTTGTGGAGTTTGCTCGGCGTTGAAATGTTCTTTTGAGGAATTTGTGAGGGAGAACGTGATCTTCCCGTCCTATTCCTCCGCCATCTTTTTCTGTCTCTCCTCTTTCACTTTCATCAAGAGGCTTTTTAGCTCCTCTTCACTTTCTGCCATAAGGGTGGTGTCATCTGCATATCTGAGGTTATTGATATTTCTCCCGGCAATCTTGATCCCAGCTTGTGTTTCTTCCAGCCCAGCGTTTCTCATGATGTACTCTGCATAGAAGTTAAATAAGCAGGGTGACAATATACAGCCTTGACGTACTCCTTTTCCTATTTGGAACCAGTCTGTTGTTCCATGTCCAGTTCTAACTGTTGCTTCCTGACCTGCATACAGATTTCTCAAGAGGCAGGTTAGGTGGTCTGGTATTCCCATTTCTTTCAGAATTTTCCACAGTTTATTGTGATCCACACAGTCAAAGGCTTTGGCATAGTCAATAAAGCAGAAATAGATGTTGTTCTGGAACTCTCTTGCTTTTTCCATGATCCAGCAGATGTTGCAATTTGATCTCTGGTTCCTCTGCCTTTTCTAAAACCACCTTGAACATCAGGGAGTTCACGGTTCACGTATTGCTGAAGTCTGGCTTGGAGAATTTTGAGCATTACTTTACTAGCATGTGAGATGAGTGCAATTGTGCAGTAATTTGAACATTCTTTGGCATTGCCTTTCTTTGGGATTGGAATGAAAACTGACCTTTTCCAGTCCTGTGGCCACTGCTGAGTTTTCCAAATTTGCTGGCATATTGAGTGCAGCACTTTCACAGCATCATCTTTCAGGATTTGAAACAGCTCAACTGGAATTCCATCACCTCCACTAGCTTTGTTCATAGTGATGCTTTCTAAGGCCCACTTGACTTCACATTCCAAGATGTCTGGCTCTAGATTAGTGATCACATCATCATGACTATCTGGGTCATGAAGATCTTTTTTGTACAGTTCTTCTGTGTGTTCTTGCCATCTCTTCTTAATATCTTCTGCTTCTGTTAGGTCCATACCATTTCTGTCCTTTATCGAGCCTATCTGCATGAAATGTTCCCTTGGTATCTCTCATTTTCTTGAAGAGATCTCTAGTCTTTCCCATTCTGTTTTTTTTCCTATATTTCTTTGCATTGATCTCTGAAGAAGGCTTTCTTATCTCTTCTTGCTGTTCTTTGGAACTCTGCATTCAGATGCTTATATCTTTCCTTTTCTCCTTGGCTTTTGGCCTCTCTTCTTTTCACAGCTATTTGTAAGGCCTCCCCAGACAGCCATTTGCTTTTTTGCATTTCTTTTCCATGGGGATGGTCTTGATCCTTGTCTCCTGTACAATGTCATGAACCTCAGTCCATAGTTCATCAGACACTCTATCTATCAGATCTAGGCCCTTAAATCTATTTTTCACTTCCACTGTATAATCATAAGGGATTTGATTTAGGTAATACCTGAATGGTCTAGCAGTTTTCCCTACTTTCTTCAATTTAAATCTGAATTTGGTAATAAGGAGTTCATGATCTGAGCCACAGTCAGCTCCTGGTCTTGTTTTTGTTGACTGTATAGAGCTTCTCCATCTTTGGCTGCAAAGAATATAATCAATCTGATTTCAGTGTTGACCATCTGGTGATGTCCATGTGTAGAGTCTTCTCTTGTGTTGTTGGAAGAGGGTGTTTGCTATGACCAGTGCATTTTCCTGGTAAAACTTTTATTAGTCTTTGCCCTGCTTCATTCTGCATTCTAAGGCCAAATTTGCCGGTTACTCCAGGTGTTTCCTGACTTCCTCCTTTTGCATTCCAGTCCCCTATAATGAAAAGGACATCTTTTTGGGTGTTAGTTCTAAAAGGTCTTGTGGGTCTTCATAAAACCATTAAACTTCAGTTTCTTCAGCGTTACTAGTTGGGGCATAGACTTGGATTACTGTGATATTGAATGGTTTGCCTTGGAGACGAACAGAGATCATTCTGTCATTTTTGAGATTGCATCCAGGTACTGCATTCAGACTCTTTTGTTGACCATGATGGCTACTCCATTTCTTCTGAGGGATTCCTGCCTGCAGTAGTAGATATAATGGTCATCTGAGTTAAATTCACCCATTCCAGTCCATTTTAGTTCACTGATTCCTAGAATGTCGACATACACCCTTCCCATCTCTTGTTTGACCACTTCCAATTTGCCTTGATTCATGGACCTGACATTCCAGGTTCCTATGCAATATTGCTCTTTACAGCATCAGACCTTGCTTCTATCACCAATCACATCCACAACTGGGTATTGTTTTTGCTTTGGCTCCATCCCTTCATTCTTTCTGGAGTTATTTCTCCACTGAAAAGTCTATTAGACTTCCCTTAATTCCTAAGAAGGCTTCCCTGGTGACCCATCGGTGAAGAACCCGCCTGCAAATGCAGGAGGCAAGGTTGGATACCTGGGTCCGGAAGAGCCACTGGAGAAGGAAATGGCAACCCACTCCAGTATTCTTGCCTGAGGAATCTCATGGACAGAGGAGTCTGGAGGGCTATAGTCCTTGGCGTTGCAAAAGAGTCCCAAACGACTTAGCGACTGAACAATTCATAAAAAGGCTGCTCCTCTATCTAAAGCTACGTTATTAACAAGAAGCCTGTGCTTTTATTTCCTTTTTAAAAATCAGAGTAAAATTACCATTTTCCAACTTAGCAAATATCTTCTTTGCACCAGCTCCCCCCAATTAAAACCTTTAGGATTTTTGTGGTTTTACATATTTAATTTTGGTAATTGTGTATGCTATGTCATTTATTAGGACGTTTTGAACACAAATTAACATATAATTTTAATGGATGCTCTTTTTGGATTAATAACAGATTCCTGAAAGGTACATTTTATTCACTATGGAAAAACATTGCACATTTGTCCTGATTTGCATCTACTCTTCAAGAAATGGGCTGAAATATAATTGAGTAAAGACAACAGCACATTAATCTTTGTTTATTTATTCATTGATTTATTCAACAGCCAGTTATTCAGTGTTCGTGTGTGGCTCTAAAAAGAGGTTACTATGGGGAAATAAGAGTCAGATATACCTATGTCATGATAAATACCATAATACTTTTGTAACGTGGATTGTGGTACCTATTTCTATTTTGTTTATTATGATTTCATAGATGATTTCTTAAAGGCAAGGGAAGATCAGAATATAGAGCATTTACTATTAAATCCCTTTGCAACTAATTCCCATATCAGTTAAGGAGAACAGTCAGAAGTATGAATAAAACCATAAGTATGGGGGCTTCCCAAGGTAGCTCAGTGGTAAAGAAACCACCTGCCAATGTAGGATATGCAGGTTTGATCCTTGGGTTGGGAACATAACCTGGAGAAGAAAATGGAAGCCTGCTCCAGTATTCTTGTGTGGAAAACCCCATAAACAGAGGAGCCAGGCTAGTCCATGGGGTGGCAAAAGAGTTGGATACGACTTAGCAGCTAAACAACAACATTGTGATATCATGAATATCAAGAAAGTGTTTTAACAAGAAAGGAATGACAGCCTTTCCCAAATTCTCTTTAAGAGATCAAATATAATGAATGTCCACTGAAAATGACAGCATGGATCTCATAGGTGACTTTAGAATGGTTTTGAAAGTAGTATTGGTGGTAGAAGCCAAATTTGGACTAGGATGTAGAGTGAATGGGAGATGGAAGTGATTATAGAATATACAGGCAACTATCTTAAGTTTGAGTAGGGAGGGAAAAAAAGAGAGATAGGGTGGTAGGGTGTGTGAAGTGCAGGGAGGGTTTTTTTTTTTTTTTTTTAAAGATGAATGCTGGATTTTCTGATAATAATGAGCTTGGTTATTTGGACCAACTCCTCTGTTGAATATAAGTAAAACTACCTCTGATTCTTAAAAGCATCAGAGGTAACATGATAGAAAACGATGAGATCAAAATCAAAGGGAAAGTAGAAAAACAGGTGAATGGATTTCTAGAGCTTTAAAGCTGCTTTTACCCCCAAGGGCGTCTTAACAATCTGCAGTTTGGTTTTGGGTAAAATCACAGGGTGAGAAGGAACCCAAGAGTTTGACCTGTGAAAGCATGGGCAACTAATAGGAATATTAACCAGAGATAAACTCATGTCTAGGGGAATTCAAGGAACATTGTCTTGATACTTAGTGGAGCAGGGGATAAAAAGAAAAGCAATAAAACCTATCCCCAATAAGTTGTGGCTCAGGACAGCTCTCACATAGATTGCAGCCTAAAGTATATTGTCTGGGTGATCCAAAAAACTTCAAACTGTGAATTTATTATAAATTAGTAATATACTGTATTGCTTGTACATGCCTAGAAGAAACAGCAAATCCTCTGTGGATAAAGACATCTTTATCTTAGAATTCCTGCCTGTAAGTTCTCAAGGATATCAAGTAGAAGTCAGCCAAAGTAACCTTGCACACAAGGGAACAGGGTACTATGAACATAAACCAACAAAAATAGAGTTGCAAAGACTTCAGTTATCTGAATGATCAGAAACAGGTTATGAAACAACTATGCTTATTATGTTTAAAAAACAGAAGACAAAATTAAAATTTTCTTCAGAGAGTTCAGTTCAGTTCAGTTCAGTCACTCAGTCGTGTCCGACTCTTTGCAACCCCATGAATCACAGCACACCAGGCCTCCCTGTCCATCACCAACTCCTGGAGTTCACTCAGACTCATGTCCATCGAGTCAGTGATGCCATCCTGCCAACTCGTCCTCTGTTGTCCCCTTTTCCTCCTGCCCCCAAATCCCTCCCAGCATCAGAGTCTTTTCCAATGAGTCAACTTTTCACATGAGGTGGCCAAAGTACTGAAGTTTCAGCTTCAGCATCATTCCCTCCAAAGGAATCCCAGGGCTAATCTCCTTCAGAATGGACTGGTGGAAACTATAAAAAGTGACATTCAAATTTGATGAAGACATTTTTATACACTACAGTGAATGCTGTAATATCAAAGGAAATTAAGAAAATAATTCCATGTATAATTACATCAAAAAGAATAAAATAGGAATAAACTGCAAACTACAAAACGTTGCTTCCTTTGTCAAAGATCAGGTGTCCATATGTGTGTGGATTTATCTCTGGGCTTTCTATTTTTTTCCATTGATCTATATTTCTGTCTTTGTGCCAGTACCATACTGTCTTGATGACTGTGGCTTCATAGTAGAGCCTGAAGTCAGGCAAGTTGATTCCTCCAGTTCCATTCTTCTTTCTCAAGATTGCTTTGGCTATTCGAGGTTTTTTGTATTTCCATACAAATTGTGAAATTATTTGTTCTAGTTCTGTGAAAAATACCACTGGTAGCTTGATAGGGATTGCATTGAATCTATAGATTGCTTTGGGTAGTATACTCATTTTCACTATATTGATTCTTCCAATCCATGATCATGGTATATTTCTCCATCTATTAGTGTCCTCTTTGATTTCTTTCATCAGTGTTTTATAGTTTTCTATATATAGGTCTTTAGTTTCTTTAGGTAGATATATTCCTAAGTATTTTATTCTTTTCATTGCAATGGTGAATGGAATTGTTTCCTTAATTTCTTTTTCTACTTTCTCATTATTAGTGTATAGGAATGCAAGGGATTTCTGAGTGTTGATTTTCTATCCTGCAACTTTACTATATTCATAGATTAGCTCTAGTAATTTTCTGGTGGAGTCTTTAGGGTTTTCTATGTAGAGGATCATGTCATCTGCAAACAGTGAGAGTTTTACTTCTTTTCCTTTTATTTCTTTTTCTGCTCTGATTGCTGTGGCCAAAACTTCCAGAACTATGTTGAATAGTAGTGGTGAATCAGAATGGCTGTGATCCAAAAGTCTACAAGCAATAAATGCTGGAGAGGGTGTGGAGAAAAGGGAACCCTCTTACACTGTTGGTGGGAATGCAAACTAGTATAGCCACTATGGAGAACAGTGTGGAGATTCCTTAAAAAATTGCAAATAGAACTGCCTTATGACCCAGCAATCCCACTGCTGGGCATACACACCGAGGAAACCAGAATTGAAAGAGACACATGTACCCCAATGTTCATCACGGCACTGTTTATAATAGCCAGGACATGGAAACAACCTAGATGTCCATCAGCAGATGAATGGATAAGAAAGCTGTGGTACATATACACAATGGAGTATTACTCAGCTATTAAAAAGAATACATTTGAATCAGCTCTAATGAGATGGATGAAACTAGAGCCGATTATACAGAGTGAAGTAAGCCAGAAAGAAAAATACCAATACAGCATACTAACACATATATATGGAATTTAGAAAGATGGTAATGATGACCCTGTATGCAAGACAGCAAAAGAGACACAAATGTGTAGAGTGGACTTTTGAACTCTGAGGGAGAGGGAGAGGGTGGGATGATTTGGGAGAATGGCATTGAAACATGTATACTATCATGTAAGAAACGAATCGCCGGTCTATGTTCGATGCAGAATACAGGATGCTTGGGGCTGCTGCACGGGGATGATCCGGAGGGATGATGTGGGGTGGGAGGTGGGAGGGGAGTTCATGTTTGGGAGCTCATGTACACCCGTGGCGGATTCATGTCAATGTATGCCATAACCAATACAGTATTGTAAAGTAAAATAAAGTAAAAATAAAAATTTTTTAAAAAAAGAAAGAAAGAAAAAAAGAACATTGCTGATAGGATCGGTGTCCTTATAAGATGTGGAAGAGACACTAAAGCACGTTCTCTCTCTCTGCACACACACAGCAGGAAGGTTGTGTGAGTACACAACAAGAAGGCAGCATCCTGCAAGCCAGAAGAGTTCTCACCAGTACCAACCCTGCTGGCACCTTGATTTTAGACTTCCAACCTCCAGAACTGTGAGAAAATAAATGTCTATTTAAATCACCTGGCCTGTGATATGTTATGGCTCCCACGCAGACTAACACAGGCTGCTTTTGTGAAAAAAAAAAAATAAAATAAAAAATAAAAACCAAACATGATTTCCCCCAGAGTAAGTGATAAGAGAGACTAAGGAAAAAGCAGCAGCAATGCCTTTTGTGACTTAGTCTCAGAATTCAAATAGTATTGCTTCCATCATATTTTCAGTTTATTAGAAATAAAACCACAGGTTCAGCCTATACTCAATGGAAGTGGGATTAAGTTTCACTTCTCAAAAAAGGAGTATGAAAGAATTTGTGAACATACTTTAAAACCACAATAGATTAAAAAGATTAGATATAGATGAGGGCATTTTATAGTCATATGGCATGGAATGGCAGAAAACAACCATCTTAATAGGGGTTTTGGAGAGCAAAGTTATGGGTTGGTAGAGTGGTGGGAGAATTATGTGGAAGTCTCAGAAAGAAAAGTAGCACAGAAGGGATAATCTTTAAATTCGATGTGTAAGATTCACACAAATCCTTAGTTGTCAGCTAAACTCCATATATAGGTACAAGACCACAAGTTGCCTGGCAGAAAGCAGCCATTAGAAGATGAAAAGAACTGAGCTGATCTGAGGTTTTGGGTGCTGCCCACTTCAGTTGAAAGAGGTTGATATTTCAGTCCAGCCAAGTTAACTGCCTGCAAGTATGAAAATCAACATACTTCAGAGGAACATAAAAAATCATGAATTTCTATGATGTGTCATCTACAATATCTAATATACAATAAAAATTAGACAAGAAAAAAAGAAAAAAATGAAAAGCCGTATTCAAAATTAAAGCGACCAATGGAAGCAGATCCTTAGACTATCCAGAGGTTAATATTAGCGAACAAAGAATTTAAAGCAGCTATTATAAATATATTCAAGGATGTAAAGGAAATTTAGTTAACAGATGGAGAATCTTAACAAAGAAATAGAAACAGTAATAAAACAATCAAATGGAAATTCTTGAACTGAAAAGATCAACGACTTGAAATAAAAACTAACTGAATGGGCTTAATGGCAAATTGGAGGTGGCAGAAGACTCAGGGAACTTGGATTTATCAATATGAAGTGTCCAGTTTTAAGAACAGAAAGAAAAATACTAAAAGTGAATAGAGATTCAGTGAACTGAAGGGATATTGTTAAATGGATTAACATACATCTAACTAGAATACGTAGTTAACATGTATATACATGTAGCATACTGTAAGGAATTGTAGAAGGCAGAGGAAGATAGGGTGGAGAGGTTGGAAAAAAATTAAGGAAATGATGGATAAAACTGTCCAAAATTTGAGGGAAGGCATAAGCTAAAAATCTAAGAATTCAGGAAACTCCAAATAAGATAAATAAAAATAAAACTGCACCAAGCACACATAGACACCCTTCTGAAATCGAAAGATAAAATCTTGAAAACATCCAGAGAAAAGACATAATATTAAGATGTGTACATTATGTATGTATAGGAGAACAGTAATATCATTATTAGCTGACTTCTCGTCAGAAACATCAGAGACCAGAAGGCCTTTCAAATGCTTTAAATGCTGGAGGGAAAGCTTTCAAGCCAAATTGTACATCCAGCTAAACTATCTATCAAAACAAAGGGAAAAAATAAACATTTTCAGAAATATGAAAACAGAGTATTCATTTCCAGCAGACCTACACTGTAATAAATACTACAGGAAGTTTCTTTAGACTGAAAGAAAATTATATTAGGTGAAAAACTGTATCTAAAATGGAGTGAAAAGTACCCTAGATGGTAAATATATAGATAAACACTAAAAACTGAATATAATTTTTCTTAATTTTCTTAAAAGACATTATAATTGTTTAAGGCAGAAATTGTAACATTGATTAAAGTCATTCAGATATGTTGTAGATGTTAATATATATAACAGCAATAAAGCAAAGGATAAGATAGTGGAAAATGGAACTATACTAAGCAAGATTCCCTTATTTTATATAAAATAGTCCAATATTAACTGTAATAAGTTAAAGATAGGATTACAATTTATAGAACAATTATTAAAACAATAATGAAAAGATGTATACCTAAAAAGCTAGTTGCAAAAAGTTAAATTCTAAAAAATATTTAATTAACCTAAAGAAGGCAGGAAAGGAACAGAAGAACAAAAAGCAAACAATTCTAATTGAAAACAGGAAAACAGTGGCCCAACATCTAACATTAACATTTATTATATTAAATGAAGGAAGCATTTCAATTTAAAAGTAGAGATTATCAAAATAGCTGAAAAAGCAATATATAACAACATACTGCTAAGAGAGACCACTTTAAATACAAAGAAACAGATGGATTGAAATAAAAGGATTGAAAAAGACATGTTATTTAAACAGTACTTAGTCTTAAGGTATATAAACTATGTTAGTAACAAACAAAGTAGACATAAACATGATGATTATTGTTGTTCAGTTGCTCACTCCTATCTGACTCTTTGCAACCCCATGGACTGCAGCAAGTTACATTTCCCTGTCCGTCACTATCTCCCAGAGCTTGCTCAGAACACATGTCCATTGAGTGGAAGATGCCATCCAAGCATCTCATCCTCTGCTGTCCCCTTCTTCTCCTGCCCTCACTCTTTCCCAGCATCAGGATATTTTTCAGAGTCAGCTCTTTGCATCAGGTGGCCAAAGTATTGGAGCTTCAGCTTCAGTATCAGCCCTTCTAATGAATATTCAGAGCTGATTTCCTTTAGGATTGACTGATTTGATCTTGCAGTTAAAGGGACTCTCAAAAGTCTTCTCCAGTGCCACAGTTTGAAAGCATCAATTTTCAGCACTCAGCGTTCTTTATGGTCCAGCTCTCATGTCCATACAATTCAGTTCAGTTTAGTCGCTTAGTCGTGTCTAACTCTTTGTGACCCCATGGACTGCATGCAGCATGCCAGGCCTTCCTGTCCATCACCAACTCCCAGAGTTTACTCAAACTTATGCCCATTGAGTTGGTGATGCCATCCAACCGTCTCATCCTCTGTCGTCCCCTTCTCCTCCCACCTTCAATCTTTCCCAGCATCAGGATCTTTTCAATAGATTCAGCTCTTCACATCAGATGGCCAAAGTATTGGAGTTTCAGCTACAACATCAGCCCTTCCAATGAATATTCAGGACTGATTTTGTTTAGGATGGACTGGTTGGATCTCCTTGCAGTCCAAAGGACTCTTAGGAGTCTTCTCCAACACCACGGTTCAAAAGCATCAATTCTTCAGCACTCAGCTTTCTTTATAGTCCAACTCACATCCATACATGACTACTGGAAAAACCATAGCCTTGACTAGACGGGCCTTTGTTGGCAAAGTAATGTCTCTGCTTTTGAATATGCTATCTAAGTTGGTCATAACTTTCCTTCCAAGGAGTAAGTGTCTTTTAATTTCATGGCTGCACTCACCATCTGCAGTGATTTTGGAGCCCCCAAAATAAAATCAGCCACTGTTTCCAGTGTTTCCCCATCTGTTTGCCATGAACTGATGGAACCGCATGCCATGATCTTCGTTTTCTGAATGTTGAGCTTTAAGCCAACTTTTTCACTCTCCTCTTTCACTTTTATCAAGAGGCTCTTTAGTTCTTCTTCACTTTCTGCCATAAGGGTGGTGTCATCTGCATATCTGAGGTTATTGATTTTTCTCCTGGCAATCTTGATTCCAGCCCTTGCTTCATCTAGCTCAACATTTTGCATGGTGTACTCTGCATGGAAGTTAAATAAGCAGGGTGACAATATATAGCCTTGACGTAATCCTTTCCCATTTCAGAACCATTCCTTGTTCCATGTCCCGTTGTGTTCCTTGTTGACCTGCATACAGGTTTCTCAGGAGGCAGGTAAGGTGGTCTGGTATTCCCATCCCTTGAAGAATTTTCCATTTTGTTGTGAGCCACACAGTCAAAAGCTGTAGCCTAATTACTAAAGCAGAAGTAGATGTTTTCCTGTAATTCTCTTGCTTTTTCTGTAATCCAGTAGATGTTGGCAATTTGATCTCTGGTTCCTTTGCCTTTTCTAAATCCAGCCTGGACATCTGGAAATTCTTGGTTTAAATACTGTTGAAGCCTAGCTTGAAAGATTTTGACCATTACTTGCTAACATGTGAAATGAGTTCAATTGTACGTAGTTTGAACATTCTCTGGCATTGCCCTTCTTTGGGATTGGAATGAAAACTGACCTTTTAAACTCCTGTGGCCATTAGTGAGTTTTCCAACTTAGCTGGCATATTGAGTGCAGCACTTTAACAGCATCATCTTTTAGGATTGCTACTAGAAATAAAAAGGAAAATTTTATTTATTTTTTTTTTAATTTTAATTTTTACTTTATTTTGCTTTACAATACTGTATTGGTTTTGCCATACATTGACATGAATCAGCCACGGGTGTACATGAGTTCCCAATCCTGAACCCCGCCTCCCACCCCCCACCCCATACTAGAAATAAAAAGGAAAATTTTATAATGATAAGAAAAATTCACTAGGAAAATATCTTAAATACCACTGTGTATTTGCATAATAATCAAGCATCAAACATATGAAGCAAAAACTGACAGAGGGAGAGATAGACAAATCCACATTCATAATCAGAGATTTTAACATCCCTCCCCCTAGTAATTGACAGAACAACTAAAGAAAAAATCTCTAACAAAATAGAATATCTGAACAAATCTGTCGACACATATTGATTTGTAGAGAAGTAAACCCTGATCTGTGGCAGAATATACATTCCTTTCACACTAGGTACAACATTCACTAAGATATATAAATGCCATATGCTGAGTCATGAAACAAATAAATGCATTTCAGAAAACTGAATGTTTTCCTCATCACAAAGAATGTTTCCTGACCAAGCAGAACTAAATTATAAATTATTAATAAAAGTATTACCTAGAAAAGTCCAAAGTATTTGAAAATTAAGTAGCATCCTTCCAAATTAAAATGTGAGGAAAAAAATCATAAGGTTGGGAATATGTTAACTGAATACCAATAAAAATACAGCATATAAAATTTTGTAGGATGCAGATAAAGAATTTGTTGTGGATGTGTCTGGTAGTGAAGGTAAAGTCTGATGCTGTAAAAAACAGTATTGCATAAGAACCTGGAATATTAGTTCCATGAATCAAGGTAAAGTGAATATGGTCAAGCAGGAGGTGGCAAGATGAACTAAAATGGATGGGAATGGATGAATTTAATTCAGATGACTGCTGTATCTACTACTGTGGGTGAGAATCCTTAGAAGAAATGGAATGGCCCTTATAATCAACAAAAGAGTCTGAAGTGCAGTACTTGGGTGCAACCTCAAAAATGACAGAATGATCTCAGTTCATTTCCAAGGCAAACCATACAGCATTACAGTAATCCAAGTCTATGTCCCAACCACTGATGCTGAAGAAGCTAAAGTTGACCGGTTCCATGAAGACTTATAAGACCTTGTAGAACTAACACCAAAAAAGATATCCTTTTCATCATAGCAGTTGGAATGCAAAAGCCAGGATGTCAAAGATACCCAGATTAACAGGCAAGTTTGGACTCGGAGTCCAAAATGAATCAGGGCAAACAAAAGAACACACTGGTCATAGCAAACACCGTTTTCCAACAACTCAAGACATGACTCAGTATTGGCCATCTGGATATCACCAGATGGTCAATACTGAAATTGGACTAATTACGTTCTTTGCAGCCAAAGATGGAGAAGCTCTGTACAGTCAGCAAAAATAAGACCTTGAGCTGACTGTGGTTCGGATCATGAGCTCTTTATCACAACATTTAGTCTTAAAATGAAGAAAGTAGGGAAAACCACTAGGCCATTTCAGTTCAGTTCAGTTCAGTCGCTCAGTCATGTCTGACTCTTTGTGACCCCATGGGCTGCAGCACGCCAGGCTTCCTTGTCCATCACCAACTCCTGAAGTTTACTCAAATTCATGTCCATTGAGTCAGTGATGTCATCCAACCATTTCATCCTCTGTCGCCCACTTTTCCTCTTGCCTTCAGTCTTTCGCAGCATCAGGGTGTTTTCAAGTGAGTCAGCTCTTCGCATCAGGTGGCCAAAGTATTGGAGTTTCAGACTCAGCATCAGTCCTTCCAACGAATATTCAGGACTGATTTCGTTTAGGATGGACTGTATGTAACTGCTTGCTGTCCAAGGGACTCTGAACAGTCTTCTCCAACACCACAGTTCAAAAGCATCAATTCTTTCGCACTCAGCTTTCTTTATAGCCCAACTCTCACATCCGTACATGACTACTGGAAAAACCATAGCCTTAACTAGGTGGACCTTTATTGGCAAAGTAATGTCTCTGCTTTTTATTTATTTTTATTTATTTTTACTTTATTTTACTTTAAAATACTGTATTGGTTTTTCCATACATCAACATGAATCTGCCACGGGTGTACATGAGTTCCCAATCTTGAACCCCCCTCCCACCTCCCTCCCATACCATCTTTCTGGGTCATCCCAGTGCACCAACCCCAAGCATCCTGTATCCTGCATCAAACCTAGACTGGTGATTCATTTCTTACATGATATTATACATGTTTCAATGCCATTCTCCCAAATCATCCCACCCTCTCCCTCTCCCACAGAGTCAAAAAGTCTGTTCTATACATCTGTGTCTCTCTTGCTGTCTCACATACAGGGTTATCATTACCATCTTTCTAAATTCCATATATATGTGTTAGTATGCTGTATTGGTATTTTTCTTTCTGGCTTACTTCACTTTGTATAATCAGCTCCAGTTTCATCCACCTCATTAGAAGTGATTCAAATGTATTCTCTTTAATGGCTGAGTAATACTCCATTGTGTATATGTACCACAGCTTTCTTATCCATTCATCTGATGATGGACATCTAGGTTGCTTCCATGTCCTGGCTATTATAAACAGTGCTGCAATGAACATTGGGGTACATGTGTCTCTTTCAATTCTGGTTTCCTCGGTGTGTATGCCCAGCAGTGGGATTGCTGGGTCATAAGGTAGTTCTATTTCCAGTTTTTTAAGGAATCTCCACACTGTTCTCCATAGTGGCTGTACTAGTTTGCATTCCCACTAACAGTGTAAGAGGGTTTCCTTTTCTCCACACCCTCTCCAGCATTTATTGCTTGTAGACTTTTGGATTGCAGCCATTCTGACTGGTGTGAAATGGTACCTCATTGTGGTTTTGATTTGCATTTCTCTGATAATGAGTGATGTTGAGCATCTTTTCATGTGTTTGTTAGCCATCTGTATGTCTTCTTTGGAGAAATGTCTATTTGGTCCTTTGGCCCATTTTTTGATTGGGTCGTTTATTTTTCTGGAATTAAGCTGCATGAGTTGCTTGTATATTTTTGAGATTAGTTGTTTCTCGGTTGCTATTATTTTCTCCCATTCAGAAGGCTGTCTTTTCACCTTGCTTATAGTTTCTTTTGTTATGCAGAAGCTTTTAATTTTAATTAGATCCCATTTGTTTATTTTTGCTTTTATTTCCAGTATTCTGGCAGGTGGGTCATAGAGGATCCTGCTGTGATTTATGTCAGAGAGTGTTTTGCCTATGTTCTCCTCTACGAGTTTTATAGTTTCTGGTCTTATGTTTAGATCTTTCATCCATTTTGAGTTTATTTTTGTGTATGGTGTTAGAAAGTGTTCTAATTTCATTCCTTTATAAGTGGTTGACCAGTTTTCCCAGCACCACTTGTTAAAGAGATTGTCTTTACTCCATTGTATATTCTTGCCTCTGTTGTCAAAGATAAGGTATCCATAGGTGTGTGGATTTATCTCTGGGCTTTCTATTTTGTTCCATTGATCTATATTTCTGTTTTTGTGCCAGTACCGTACTGGCTTGATGACTGTGGCTTTGTAGTATACCCTGAAGTCAGGCAGGTTGATTCCTCCAGTTCCATTCTTCTTTCTCAAGATTGCTTTGGCTATTCGAGGTTTTTTTGTATTTCCATACAAATTGTGAAATTATTTGTTCTAGCTCGGTGAAAAATACCACTGGTAGCTTGATAGGGATTGCATTGAATCTGTAGATTGCTTTGGGTAGTATACTCATTTTCACTATATTGATTCTTGCAATCCATGATCATGGTATATTTCTCCATCTATTAGTGTCCTCTTTGATTTCTTTCATCAGTGCTTTATAGTTTTCTATATATAGGTCTTTAGTTTCTTTAGGTAGATATATTCCTAAGTATTTTATTCTTTTCATTGCAATGGTGAATGGAATTGTTTCCTTAATTTATTTTTCTACTTTCTCATTATTAGTGTATAGGAATGCAAGGGATTTCTGAGTGTTGATTTTCCATCCTGCAACTTTACTATATTCATAGATTAGCTCTAGTAATTTTCTGGTGGAGTCTTTAGGGTTTTCTATGTAGAGGATCATGTCATCTGCAAACAGTGAGAGTTTTACTTCTTCTTTTCCAATTTGGATTTCTTTTATTTCTTTTTCTGCTCTGATTGCTGTGGCCAAAACTTCCAGAACTATGTTGAATAGTAGTAATGAAAGTGGGCACCCTTGTCTTGTTCCTGACTTTAGGGGGAATGCTTTCAATTTTTCACCATTGACGATAATGTTTGCTGTGGGCTTGTCATATATAGCTTTTTTTATGTTGAGGTATGTTCCTCCTATTCCTGCTTTCTGGAGAGTTTTTATCATAAATGGATGTTGAATTTTTTCAAAGGCTTTCTCTGCATCTATTGAGATAATCATATGGCTTTTCTTTTTCAATTTGTTAATGTGGTGAATTACATTGATTGATTTGCGGATATTGAAGAATCCTTGCATCTCTGGGATAAAGCCCACTTGGTCATGGTGTATGATCTTTTTAATGTATTGTTGGAGTCACTCTGCTTTTTAATATGCTATCTAGGTTGGTCATAACTTTTCTTTCAAGGAGTAAGTGACTTTTAATTTGGCTGCAATCACCATCTGCAGTGATTTTGGAGCCCAAATCAAATTCCTTATGAACATACAGTGGAGGTGTAATCTGATCTACAAATAGTTTCAAGGGATTAGACCTGGTAGACAGAGTGTCTGAACAACTATGGATGAAGGTTTGTAACATTGTACAGGAGACAGTGACCAAAACCATTGCAAAGGAAAAGAAATGCAAGAAGGCAAATTTGTTGCCTGAGGAGGCCTAACCAATAGCTGAGAAATGAAGAGAAGTGAAAGGCAAGGGAGAAAGGGAAAGATATAACCAACTAAATGCACAATTCCAGAGAATAACAAGGAGAGATAAGAAGCCCTTCTTAAATGAATAATGCAAAGAAATAGAGTAAAACAATAGAAAGGGAAAGGCTAGAGATCTTTTCAAGAAAATTGGAGATATCAAGGTAACATTTCATGCAAGGATGGGCACGATAAAGGACAGAAAAGGTACAGACCTAACAGAAATGGAAGAGACTAAAAAGAGGTGACAGGAATATACAGAAGAACTATACAAGAAAGGTCTCAATGACACAGATAACCATGATGGTATGATCACTCACCTAGAGCTGGACATCCTAGAGGGTGAAGTCAAGTGGGCCTTAGGAAGCATTATTACAAACAAAGCTAGCAGAGGTGATGGAATTCCAGCTCAGCTATTTAAACTCCTAAAAGATGATGCTGTCAAAGTGCTGGACTCAATGTGTCAGCAAATTTGGAAAATTCAGCAATGGCCACAGGATTAGAAAAGACCAGTTTTCATTCCAATCCCAAAGAAGGGAAGTGCTAAAGAGTGTTCCAACTACTGTAAAATTGCACTGGTTTACATGCTAGTAAGGTTATGCTCAAAATCCTCTCAACTAGGTTTTAGTAATACATGAACCAGGAGCTTCCAGATGTACAAGCTGGATTTAGAAAAGACAGAAGAACCAGT
Organism: Ovis canadensis; assembly: GCF_042477335.2. NCBI lineage: Eukaryota > Metazoa > Chordata > Mammalia > Artiodactyla > Bovidae > Ovis > Ovis canadensis. Next base: position 87,441,323 of record NC_091250.1, on the reverse strand, counting down.
GATCAAATTGCCAGCATTAATTGGATCTTGAAGAAAGCAAAGGAATTTCAGAAAAACATCTGCTTCTGCTTCACTGACTATGCTAAAGCCTTTGTATATATGGATCACAACAAACTGTGGGAAATCTTTTAAAGTATTGTAGTAGCAAACCATACCTTTCTCCTGAGAAACCTGTATTTGGGTCAAGAAGTAGCAGTTAGAACTAGACATGGAACAACTGACTGGTTCCAAGTTGGGAAAGGAGTATGTCAAGGCTGTACATGGTCACCCTGCTTATTTAACTTAAATGCAAAGTACCTTATGAGAAATGCTGGCCTGGATGAATCATAAGCTGGAATTAAGATTGCTGGGAGAAGTGTCAACAGCCTCAGATATGCAGATGTACCACTCTAATGGCAGAAAGTAAAGTGGAACTAAAGAGCCTCTTGATGAAGGTGAAAGAGGAGAGTGAATAAGTTTGCTTAAAACTCAACATTCGAAAATTAAGATCATGACATTGGGTCCCATCACTTCGTGGCAAATAGATGGGGGAATAAATGGAAACGGTGACAGACTTTATTTTCTTGGGCTCAAAAAGCACTGCAGATGGTGATTGCAACCATGATGTGAATTGGTTTTGCCTATTATAGTCTTCAAATTATTTTCTGTGACTTTCAAGTTTCTTCATTAATAGTGTATATATATATATATATATTTTAAATTAAACATCTCAGTATAACATTGAGGGTACAGGATGTATTCTTTTTTTTTAATCAATATATGTAGTTGCATTAGTACTGGGAAATCTAGTCTTTAAAACTAATTATCTAGTTTATCTGTAGAGTTCATGAATAATTGCATGGTTAGAAATGCTGCATATCAATTTTACAATATTGAAATGTACAACTGTTCTAATAGGTTTAAAATTTTTTTTATATAGGATCCAAATGAAGATACAGAATGGAATGATATTTTAAGAGATTTTGGCATTCTTCCTCCAAAAGAAGAGCCAAAAGATGAAATTGAAGAAATGGTTTTACGTTTACAGAAAGAAGCAATGGGTATAGTTGTGCATTTGGTGGTCTGGGTAAAGGGAATAATACCGTTATGATAGTGATCATGTATTTTGTGAATTTAGAGGGAGATAGGATGTTAGAAATAATTTAATAGAAATCCCATTCATACTATTGAAATTAGGATGCTGACACCTAAAATTCCTAATTCATGTATTGAAAGTTACATCCTAATATTAGAGCTGAAATGCCCTAGTATTCAACCTAATGAGTTTTTTTTTTTTTCTGTTACATTTCTCTGCCTTGTGATTACCTTCTATTTTTGTCATTCTGTATACATGTATTACTTGCCAGTATTTCCAGGTACTTGGGGAACTCTACATTTATGAGGTCTAGTTGATTTTCACATCTATTTTTAAATATAACTTGCTGCTGCTGCTGCTGCTGCTGCTGCTAAGTCGCTTCAGTCGTGTCCGACTCTGATAGTTCTGTAAACTCTGAGGGAGTAATAATATTCCAAACAAACTTGAAAGAGTCAACCACAATATAGCTTTATATGATGAAGAAACTTTAATATCAACATTAAAGATATTCTTGATTTCCATTTATCTATTGTTTTTCTAGACATGTAATTATCAAGTAAAATTGGATTTTAAATAACTCATTTATCTACAACTTCTTATTGTGTTTCAGTTAAACCATATGAAAAGATGACTCTTGCAGAATTGAAGGAAATGGAAGATGAATTTGATGATGAAGATATGAGAGCTATTGAAATATATAGGTACAGTGATTCATTTGGATAATTTATGAGCTTTTGAATGAAGTATTGATGAAACTAAGGACAAATTCCTATTTTTGTGTAGAGACTATATTTTAAAAAGAACAAACCTAATTTTTAAGTTACATTTAAAAACTAACTCACTTTACATAAGATGGATTTTCCCCCTGATCTTTTTTACCTTTGCTTAAATAAAAAACTGTTCAATAGTACTCAGCAGAACTTCGTCAAGTTACATATGAATAAAGTGGAAAATGTCACTAGAAGGCTAATAAAAAGAGGACCATGATTTTCCTTATAGTATGATGTCTGTTAAGGGTTTCTATCATTTAATGAATAATTAATTGCTAGTCATAAATTCTTTCAGAAGTTAGAACAAGTGCATAGATTTCCTAACTTTTCCTGGTACCAAAACCAGACAGAGAAATTGCAAAAACAGAATGCTACAGAAAAACATCTCTTATGAATGTAGGTATGAAAAATTTTTATCAAAATATTAGCAAATTAAGTCCAATAATTTAAAAGAAGAATAATGCATTCTGATCTAATGGGGTTGATTCCAGGAATCCAAGGTTGTTTTAATACACACAAAAAATCAGTGCATTGGTTTGGAAGCAGCAATACTCTGGTAGCAATGAACATACGTAAAAATTCAGCTCTTGATTCATAATACTACTCTTCAATAAAAGGAATCAGTGTTTCTTAGAGAACTGCTTTAGTCAACAGTGTGAGTTGAGAAAGAGCAGCATGAGTCTGGGGCATTATCAGAAGGTTAAGGAAGTGCTGAAAACTTTAAGGCACAAGAGCCAAACTGAAAGATTTTATAATTGCCAGAGTTGAAACAAGTTGAAAAACTAAATTATTATAATATTGAATTATAAAATAAGTAATAAAATGATTATCCTTAAGTGTATAGTAATACAGATAAGTAAGTGAATACATGAACAAATTCAACAAAGTAACACTTCTTCATCACTGAAGAATTCCAGTGAATAAGTGTAGATGAAATGAAGAAAAGGGAAATGTCACCATCAGAACATCACAGTAATCTACTGATAGTTGCTAAAATGAGTGGGTGAAAGTTTAAATAGAAACAGGATTTTTGCATAATCTCAAAGTATTGCCCCAAATATTTAATAGTTATAAAGGAGGAAAAAGTTAAGTTTACAGTGTAGAATATTGGCAGACCCCATCTTAGCAACGTGACCAGGATTAACATCACCAATAATGCACAATAATATGATGTGCTAAGGAGGACACGTCAGCTCTATCACAGATGCACAATCAGTGGTATTCTCAATAATGCATTGCATCAATCTGATCATAAGAATATATCAGAGAAACCCAAATTTGAGAGACTTTTCAAAAACAACTGGTCAGTTTGACACCAGGAAAGATGGCAGAGTAAAAAGCTCCAGAAATCCATCTCTCTATCCAGGCAACGATTGTACTAGCAGAAACTGCAGTGAAGACTTTGGAACTCTAGAGTCTATTTTGAATACTTGAAATTTCCAGCATAAAGCTTGGCTGGTAAATTACAATTAGTATTGGTTGATTTCAGTCCTCAGTGTAGTAACAGCTACCCATCCCTCATTTCCACAGCCCCATGGGAGACAGCTGTTTCAGCAGCAGCCTATGTTTCTGGCACAGCTTGCTGGAGCCAAGGTAGGCATTAAGGACTTTGTCCTCAAATATCAGGGTTCTGTGTTCTGATTGCAGATTGCTGCTTCTAAAAGCAGAGGTACAGACACAGAGATTGGCAGCCATTGTGTCAACCCTCCTGGCTCAAGTGGCTTCCATGGTATTTTAAGGAGCCACATCTGTTTTTTTTGGTTTTGAGGGTTTAAAAAAAAAAAACATTCAAAAGCATCCATATATATGGGGGAATTTAGAAAGCCTTGGAAAAGTGGAAGTCGTAGGAAAGACCTGAGATGTATGCTTTTACCTCAGGCTAAATCCTGTCATAGACACACCCGATGTGAAAACAAAAAACATGAGTGAGAAGAAGAATCTGATTTCTAGGGTTATCAGTTACATGAAGCATTCAGTTTTCAAAAAAAAAAAAAATCACAAGGCATAAAAAGAAACAGGAAAGTATGGTCCTTTCAAAAGAACAAAATAAATCAATGCAAGATGTATCTGAAGATGCCAAAGTGTCAGATTTACTAGACAAAGATTTTTAAGACACCTTAGTTAAAGATGTTCAAAGAGCTAAAGAAAGACATAGGTGAAAACAGGAAAACATCATATGAACAAAATGAGAATAGCAATAAAGAGAAATTATAAAAAGAAACCAAAAAGACATTTTGAAACTAAAAAGTACAATATTGAAATATACACTAAGGTGCTTCAAAAGCATATTTGAACAAGCATAAGACAGAAAATTTGACAATGGACAATTGGAAGTTTGAGTCTGAGGAACAAGAAGAAAAAAGAATAAAGAAAAGCAAATGAGCCTAATTGGCTTTGTTTGTGGTACACTGTTAGGTAAACTAGCATGTGTAGTATGAGAATCCAGGCAGTACATTTGTCATACATGGAGCAGAAAACACACCTGTAGAAATACTAGCTGGAAACATCTCAAATTTGAGAAAAGGCATAAATCTACAGATTTATAGTGCTCAGAGGACTCCAGTTAGTATAAACTCAAAGGCCCACACAAAGACACATCTCTTAGAAAGACTATCAATCAGCCAGTTTCTCATCAGAAATCTTAGAGGATGCAAGAAAAAAAAAAGAAAAACACCTCATCAACCAAGAAGTCTATATTTGGCTAAACTATGCTACAGGGATATCAATAACCTCAGATATGCAGATGACACCACCCTTATGGCAGAAAGTGAAGAGGAGCTAAAAAGCCTCTTGATGAAAGTGAAAGAGGAGAGTGAAAAAGTTGGCTTAAAGTTCAACATTCAGAAAACGAAGATCATGGCATCCGGTCCCATCACTTCATGGGAAGTAGACGGGGAAACAGTGGAAACAGTGTCAGACTTTATGTTTTTGGGCTCCAGAATCACTGCAGATGGTGACTGCAGCCATGAAATTAAAAGATGCTTGCTCCTTGGAAGAAAAGTTATGACCAACCTAAATAGCATATTCAAAAGCAGAGACATAACTTTGCCAACAAAGGTCCGTCTAGTCAAGACTATGGTTTTTCCAGTGGTCATGTATGGATGTGAGAGTTGGACTGTGAAGAAGGCTGAGCACTAAAGAATTGATGCTTTTGAACTGTGATGTTGGAGAAGACTCTTGAGAGTCCCTTGGACTGCGAGGAGATCCAACCAGTCCATTCTGAAGGAGATCAGTCCTGGGTGTTCTTTGGAAGGAATGATGCTAAAGCTGAAACTTCAGTACTTTGGCCACTTCATGGGAAGAGTTGACTCATTGGAAAAGACTCTGATGCTGGGAGGGATTGGGGGCAGGAGGAGAAGGGGACGACCAAGGATGAGATGGCTGGATGGCATCACTGGCTTGATGGACGTGAATCTGAGTGAACTCCGGGAGTTGGTGATGGACAGGGAGGCCTGGCGTGCTGGGATTCATGGGGTTGCAAAGAGTTGGACACGACTGAGCAACTGAACTGAACTGATGCTACAGGGATGAAGGAGAAATTAAGAACATTTCTAGATGAAATATAAGTGAGCTTGTTACTAGTAGAAGTGCCCTAAAAATTAGCTAAAGGGGTCCTTTGGGATGAAATTAAAGGGCACTAGACAGTAACTTAAAACCATAGGAAGAATAAACAAATATAGGTAAAGGTAATTATATGGGTAAATATAAAAGCCAATATTACTATACTTTTGGCTTTTAACTCCCTTTTTTCTATATTGTTTATAAAACAATAATTATAAATCAATGTTAGTGGACATACAGTATATAACAACATTTCAGTTCAGTCACTCAATTTTGTCCAACTCTTTGCAACCCCATAGACTGCAGCACACCAGGCCTCGCTGTCCATCACCAACTCCTGGAGCTTGCTCAAAGTTATGTCCATCAAGTTGGTGATGCCACCCAACCAACTCATCCTCTGTCATTCCCTTCTCCTCCTGCCTTCAGTCTTTCCCAGCATCAGGGTCTTCTCCAATGAGTCAGTTCTTCGCATCACATGGCCAAAGTATTGGCGTTTCAGCTTCAGCATTAGTCCCTCCAATGAATATTCAGGACTGATTTCCTTTAGGATTGATTAGTTTGATCTCCTTGCAGTCCAAGGGACTCTGAACAGTCTTCTCCAACACCACAGTTCAAAAGCATCAATTCTTCAGTGCTCAGCCTTCTTTATGGTCCAGCTCTCACATCCATACATGACTACTGGAAAAACCAAAGCTTTGACTAGACAGACCTTTGTCAGCAGAGTAATGTTTCTGCTTTTTAATATGCTATCTAGGTTGGTCATAGCTTTTCTTCCAAGGAGCAAGTGTTTTTTTTATTTCATGGCTGCATGCACCATCTGTATTGATTTTGCAGCCCCCAAAAATAGTCTGTCACTGTTTCCATTGTTTCATCTATTTGCCATGAAGTAATGGGACTGGCTGCTATGATCTTAGTTTTTTGAATGTTGAGGTTGGTTTTTTTTTTTTTTTTGAATGTTGAGTTTTAAGCCAGCTTTTTCACTCTTCTCTTTCACCTTCATCAAGAGGCTTTTCAGTTCCTCTTCTCTTTCTGCCTTAAGGGTGGTGTCATCTGCATATCTGAGGTTATTGATATTTCTCCTGGCAGTCTTGATTCTGGCTTGTGCTTCATCTAGCCCGGGATTTCACATGATGCACTCTGCCTATAAGTTAAATAAGCAGAGTGACAGTATACAGCCTTGATATACTCCTTTCCCAGAGAAGGCAATGGCACCCCACTCCAGTACTTTTGCCTGGAAAATCCCATGGGCGGAGGAGCCTGGTAGGCTGCAGTCCATGGGGTCGCGAAGAATCGGACACAACTGAGCGACTTCACTTTTGCTTTTCACTTTCATACATTGGAGAAGGAAATGGCAACCCACTCCAGTGTTCTTGCCTGGAGAATCTCAGGGACGGGGGAGCCTGGTGGGCTGCCGTCTATGGGGTCACACAGAGTTGGGTACAACTGAAGCAACTTAGCAGCAGCAGCAGCATGGTACCATTCAGATTATTTTCACTGCCCTAAATATCCTCTGTAGTCAACCTATTCATCTCTCTCCCCTGCCAACTGCTGGCAACCCCTGATCTTTTTATTGTGTCTACAGTTTTGCCTTCTTCAAACTGTTGTACCGTGTATAGCCTTCTCAAGTTGGCGTCTTTCACTTAATAATATGCATTTAAAGTTTCTCCGTGTCTTTCCATGGCTTATTAACTCCTTTCTTTTTAGCACTGAATAATATTCTATTATCTGGATATACCGGAGTTTATTTATTCCTTCACCTCCTAAAGGACATTTTGGTTGCTTACAACTTTTGGCAATTATGAGTAAAGCTGCTGTAAACATCTCTGTGAAGGTTTTTGTGTGGATATGTATTCAACTCCTCTGAGTGAATACCAAGGCACTTAATAAATGGATCATATGATAAGAATATGTATAGTTTTGTAAAGAAACTGCCAAACTGTCTTCTTAAGTGGCTGTATCATTTTGCATTCTCACCAGCAGTGAATGAGAGAAAAAGAAAGGGAGTAAGTACTCTCAGGTACCTTAGGTATATAGAGTCAGTAACTTTTGAGATACTTGTAGTTATGTCAGAACCATTTGGAATTGCTTCATGAATCCAAGTATTTAACAACTAAATCAAAGTGTATGCATTTGGAGGGAGTTGTTTAACCACATTTTAAGGTTCTCTATAAGATTAATAGGGCTTCCCTGGTAGGTTAGTGGTAAAGAATCTGCCTGCCAATGCAGGAGATGTGGGTTGGATTCCTGGGTCAGGAAGATCCCTTGGAGAAGGAAATGGCAACCCACTCCAATGTTCTTGCCTGGGAAATCCTGCGGACAGAGGAGCCTGGCAGGCTACAATCCTTGGGGGTCACAAAGAGTCAGACATGACTTAATGACTAAACAACAGTAAATGAATAGTTAGGCAACATTTATTGAACACTCATGGGATGATGCTAGGTACCACCCCAAGAAATTTATATGCTTACATTTAATCTTGAACAGTCCCAGGCAAGCAGATTTTAGTTTTTTTCACATTGGAGTTAAACTGAAACTTGGAAAGATTAAAATTTGCCAAGTCCATGCTACTACTAAGTGGGGGCTGACTCTTAAACCCAGTTTAGTCTGACCTTAGAGTTCATACTCATAACCACTGTTCTCTATCATCTGTCTACCTGCAATATACATGTTCACTAAAGACTTTGAACTGAAAGTCAGTTTAGCATGAAAGCTAAGAACTTATAATTGGAAATAGTAATAGTGTTAACTTCATTAAGCTTTTGCAAGGTTAAATTAATAAACATGCTGAAAACAGTGCCTGGAAACATAGTAAACTCTCAGTAAATGTTAGTTATTATTGTTCTGCATGCTTTCCCTTTATCTAATCTGTATTCAAGAATTTGTTGGTCCAATGTCTAAATAAACTCTCAATAACAATAATTGACTTAGTCAAGAACAATAAATTTAAATCAATAGCTAATTTCTTATATTTTATAATACCCATGAAAAAAGCAAATAACCATGTAAAAAGAGGAATTGTCACTGTAAAGCCATTAATAATTATTATTCTTTAAAGAGGTTCATATGTGCTAGCATTCCGTTCACATCCCTAGATTATTACTGTATATGGGAACACTCTTAAGAATATGACATTTTTATGTAATTTTTTTTTAACTAGGGAAAAGCGGTTACAGGAATGGAAAGTTCTAAAGAAAAAACAAAAATTTGGGGAATTAAGAGAAATTTCTGGAAATCAATATGTGAATGAAGTCACAAATGCAGAAAAGGATGTGTGGGTTATAATTCATCTATACAGATCAAGGTAATTACTGTAGCTTTTTGTAAAAATCTAATATTCTAATGTTTTAAGATACATATTTTTCATTTTAATGTTGATAAAGCATATAACAAAGACTTACCAAGAAAACAAAGTAAATCAGCTATACTTCAGTTAAAAAAGAAAAATATATGTGTAGAGTCATTGGCTTCAGGGACTAAATTATTTTCATATATTTTCAGGTGTAACTTAAAGAACTTCTCATACTTATTAGAAAAACAAGTACTTTGTCAGTTAATTTGAAAAGCTTATAGAAAATTTCAAACATAGAAAAAAACAGGAAGAATGATAAAATGAGCACCCTACATACCAGCTAGGTAGATTTCAGCAGTGAACATGTTGCCGTATTTGTATCGTTTTGTTTGTATATTTATATGTGTGTATTTGTAGAACCATTTCAAAATGAATTACATGATGTGTTACTCTTAAGTATCTCAGTGTGCATCTTCAAAATCTAAGGGCTTTTTTCTATATAACCATAATATTTTCTCACCAAACAAAATTAACCATAATTCCTAATAGGGACCGAACCCATGTCTCCAGCATTGCAGGCAGATTCTTTACCATCTGAGCTATCAGGGAAGCCCATCTAATACCCAGCCAGTCCTTAACTCAAATTTCTCCAACTAACTTCAGAATCTCTTTCATAAATACATATCTTTTTGAATAATCATAATAATATTTCTATAATACATATATTTTTGATCCCTAATCAGGGATCATGCAGTGCATTTGGATGTATCAAGTCTCTTATGCTTATTTTTTTTGACCTCCCACATGCCAAAAGCATCAATTATTTGGTGCTCAAGCCTTCTTTATGGTCCAACTTTCACATCCATACATGACTACTGGAAAAACCATAGCTTTGACTATACATACCTTTGTCAGTAAAGTGATGTCTCTGCTTTTTAATACACTGCCTAGGTTTGTCATATCTTTTCTTCCAAGGAGCAAGTGTCTTTTAGTTTCATGGCTGCAGTCACTACCCATAGTGATTTTGGAGTCAAAGAAAATAAAATCTATCATTGTTTCCACTATTTCCCCATCTAGTCACCATGAAGTGATGGGACCAGATGCCATGATGTTAGTGTTTGAATGTTGAGTTTTAAGCCAGCTTTTTCACTCTCCTGTTTCACCTTTATCAAGAGGTTCTTTTTTTTTTTTTTTTTTTTGTTCCTCTTCTCTTTCTGCCATTGGTGGCTCAGACGGTAAAGCGTCTGTCTACAATGCGGGAGACCCGGGTTCGATCCCTTGGTTGGGAAGATCCCCTGGAGAAGGAAATGGCAATCCACTCCAGTACTATTGCCTGGAAAATCCCATGGACAGGGGAGCCTGGTAGGCTACAGTCCGTGGGGTCGCAAAGAGTTGGACACGACTGAGTGACTTTACTTCACTTCTGCCATTAAAGTGGTATAATCTGCATATCTGAGGTTGTTGGTATTTCTTCCAGTAATCTTGATTCCAGCTTGTGCTTCATCCAGGCTGACATTTTGCATAATGTGCTCTGCATATCAGTTAAATAAGCAGAGTGACAATATACGACCTTGATGTACTCCTTTCCCAATTTGGAACCAGTCCGTTGTTCCATGTCTGCTTCTAACTGTCACTTCTTGACCTGCATACAGATTTCTCAGGAGACAGGTAAGGTGGTCTGGTATTCCCATCTCTTTAAGAATTTTCCACAGTTTGTTGTGATCCACACAGTCAAAGGCTTTAGTGTAGTCAGTAAAGCAGAAGTGGGTGATTTTAGGGGATTTCCTTGCTCTTTCTATGATCCAGCTGCTGCTGCTGCTGCTAAGTCACTTCAGTCATGTCCGACTCTGTGCAACCCCACACAGACGGCAGCCCACCAGGCTCCCCTTTCCCTGGGATTCTCCAGGCAAGAACACTGGAGTGGGTTACTATTTCCTTCTCCAATGCATGAAAGTGAAAAGTGAAAGTGAAGTCTCTCAGTCGTGTCCGACTCTTCCCAACCCCACAGACTGCAGCCTACCAGGCTCCTCTGTCCATGGGTTTTTCCAGGCAACAGTACCGGAGAGGGTTGCCATTGCCTTCTGCATCTATGATAGAGCGGATGTTGGAAATTTGATCTTTGGTTCCTTTGCTTTTTATAAATCCAGCTTGTACATCTGGAAGTTCTCCATTCATATACTGCTGAAGCCTAGCTTGGAGAAATTTGAGCATTACTTTGCTAACATGTGAAATGAGTGCAGTTGTACAGTAATTTGAACATTCTTTGGCATTGTCTTTCTTTGGTATTGCGACTGGGCTTCCCTGGTGGCTCAGAGGTTAAAGCATCTGTCTGCAATGTGGGGGACCTGGGTTCAATTCCTGGGTCAGGGAGATCCCCTGGAGAAGGAAATGGCAACCCACTCCAGTATTCTTGCCTGGAGAATCCCATGGATGGAGGAGCCTGATGGGCTTCAGTCCACGGGGTCGCAAAGAGTCGGACACGATTGAGCGAGTTCACTTTCACTTCACTTTTCTTTGGTATTGGAATGAAAACTGACCTTTCCAGTCCAGTGGCCACTGCTGAGTTTTCTAGATTTGCTGGCATACTGAGTGCAACACCTTAACAGCATCATCTTTTAGCATTTGAAATAGTTCAGCTGGAATTCCATCACCTCCACTAGCTTTGTTTGTATACCCCATTGCCTATTTTGTACCTCAAATTTCATAACTAGGCTCATAAGTTGATATCAAAAGTGTTGCTTATTTTTTTACAGTTCTTCTGAGGTTAAATTCTGGCCCTCAAACCCCAACACCGAGTTTGAACTTTCAAGCAACCGCTTTCTCCCTGCACCACAATCTATAGTGCCATAGTCTCCTAATTCCATACTTTTCACTGCTACCACCAATTCCCACCTGCCTCCTGCATTAAGACCACTGCCCCATAAGTGGGGTCACACCACTGACTCAGCTCTTATTCTGACAGTAATCATAAAAGTCTTCTAATTAGATATTTGTGGATTAGCTTCACCAGTTTGAGGGAAAATAAAGCTTCAGTTCAGTTCAGTTCAGTTCAGTTCAGTTGCTCAGTCATGTCCAACTCTTGCAACCCCATGAATCGCAGCATGCCAGGCCTCCCTGTCCATCACCAACTCCCAGAGTTCACCCAAACTCACGTCCATCGAGTCAGTGATGTCATCCAACCATCTCATCCTCTGTCATCCCCTTTTCCTCCTGCCCTCAATCCCTCCCAGCATCAGAGTCTTTTCCAATGGGTCAACTCTTCGCATGAGGTGGCCAAAGTACTGAAGTTTCAGCTTTAGCATCATTCCTTCCAAAGAACACCCAGGGCTGATCTCCTTTAGAATGGACTGGTTGGATCTCTTTGCAGTCCAAGGGACTCTCAAGAGTCTTCTCCAACACCACGGTTCAAAAGCATCAATTATTCGGCACTCAGCTTTCTTCACAGTCCAACTCTCACATCCATACCTGACCACTGGAAAAATCATAGCCTTGACTAGATGAATCTTTGTTGGCAAAGTAATGTCTCTGCTTTTGAATATGCTATCTAGGTTGGTCATAACTTTCCTTCCAAGGAGCAAGCATCTTTTAATTTCATGGCTGCAGTCACCATCTGCAGTGATTTTGGAGCCCCCAAAAATAAAGTCTGACACTGTTTCCCCATCTATTTCCCATGAATAGATTATTTCACATGAATATTTCCCATGAAACTGGCTTCACCAGTTTGAGGGAAAATAAAGCTTATAAAGTATTAATGGCACGGTTTTATGTGGAAAACTGATTTGAGTTAGGTAGTACATATTTCTAATATTACTTTAAGTATGCCATCCAGTAAAATAAAGCAGTATCTAGATTTGTAACAAGTTGTACTTATCTATCTATATATATATTCTGAAATATAAATTAAACTGTATACACTTTGTTTTTCTTAGCTTTTTTTACATAACTTGATATATAACATCACTTAGTGTTAAGATGACTTCTTTTTTTAAATTAATTTTTACTAGAATTATAAGGCAGGAGGAGAAGGATAGGACAGAGGATGAGATGGTTTGATAGGCTCACCAACTCAATGGACATGAGTCTGGGCAAACTCCAGGACATAGTGAAGGACAGGGAAGCCTGATGTGCTGCTGTCCATTGGGTTACAAAGAGCCAGATGTGATGTAGAAACTGAACAACATACTTGCTTTATGATGTAGTATTACCTGCTATTGCACAGCAAAATGAATCATCCATACATATACCTATATGACCTGCATGTACTAAGAAGATATGGAAGACAATGCATTATTGTGTAGTTTAGATGAGAAAAGCTGTAGATGAGAAGCTCCTGAGCCAATATCAAAGGTTACTAAGTTAATGTATGTTTATATATGTCAGATGAAAAGAAAATATTTAAATTTAAAAAGATATTTTTGTGTGATTCCCTGCTTTGGCTCTCTAACTTTTGGTCCCCCTTTATCCACTTCTCCCACCCTCTGGCAGCCTTCTAGATTCCACATGTAAGAGAGATCATATGGCATTTATCTTTCTCTAAGTTATTTCACTTATCATAATACCCTATAGGTATATCCATGTTGTCCCAAATGAGAAAATTTCATTCTTTTTAATGGCTGAATAATATTCAGTTGTATATAGACTGCAATTTCTCTGTCCATTCATCCACTGATAGACACTCAGATTGTTTACATATTTTGACTATTGTAAATAATGCTGCAATGAATATGGGGCTGCATATATCTTCTCAGGTTCGTGTTTTTTCACCAGCTAAATAGCCAGAGATGGAATTGCTAGACCACATGGTAGTTCTATTTGTAGTTTTTTTAGGAACTTCTATACTGTTTTCCATAGTGGCTGAACCAGTTTACATTCCCAGCAAATAGTGCGCAAGAATTCGCTTTTCTCCACAGTCTTGCTGCATTGTTATTTCCTGTCTTTTTAATAATAGCCATTCTAACAGGTGTGAAGTGATATCTCACTGTAGTTTCCATTTGCATTTCCCTGGTGATTAATAATGTTGAGTATATTTTTATGTACCTGTTGGCCATCTGTATATCTTCGTTGAAAAAATGTGTATTCCGATCTTATGCCCATTTTAAAATCAGATTCTTTGTTTTTTTGCTATTGGATTTTATGAGTTCTTTTATATGTTTTAGACATTAACTCCTTACAGGTATATGATTTACAAATATTTTCTCCCATACAGTAGGTTGCCTTTCATTTTGTTGATGGTTTTCTTTTGCTGTGCAGAAGATTTTTAGTATAATGTAGTTTCACTTATTTATTTTTGCTTTCATTGCTTTTGCTCTTGGTGTCAGAATCGAAAAATTATCCCCAAGATCTATGTCATTGCCTAGGTTCTCTTTTAGGAGTTCTATGGTTCCAGGTCTTATATTTATATCTTTAATCTTTTTTGAGTTATTTTTTGTGTGTGATGCAAGACAGTGGTCAAATTTCATTTTTATGTGTGTTGCTGTCTGGTTTTCCCAACACTGTTCATTCCCGTTGTGTGTTCTTTGCCTCCTTTGTCATAAATTAAGTGACCATATAAGTATGGGTTTATTTTTGGTCTGTCTATGCTTTCCATTGATCTTTGTGTGTTTTTTTTCTTTGTGTTTGTGTTCCTACCGGTTACATAATGTTTTAATGACTATAGCCTTATAATACAGTTTAATATCAGGAAACATGTGGCCTCCAACTTTTTTCTTCTTTCTCAAGATTGTTTTGACTACTTGGATTTTTTTCGTGATTCCTTACAAATTTTAGGATTATTTGTTCTATTTCTGTGAAAAATTCCATTGAAATTTTGATGAGGATTGTATTGAATCTATAGATTGATTGGGATAATATGAATATTTCCAATCCATGAGCACAGAGTATCTTTCCATTTGTTTGTTTCCTTTTCACTTTTTTTCATTAATGTCTTGTAGTTTTCAGATGTTTTTTTACCCCTGGGTATTTTATTCTTTCTGATGCAATTACAAATGGGATTGTTTTCTCTCTTTCTGATTCTTATTATATAGAAACATAACTTAGTTCATTCTTAGTTATAGAAACATAACTGACTTTTGTGTATTGTGACTATTGTGTATACTTTAATGAATTCGTTTATTAGTTCTAACCATTTTTTTGATGGAATCTTTAGGGTTCTCTCTATATAATACCATGTCATAGTGACATGCTTTACTTCTTCCTTTCCTATTTAGATGCCTTTTATTTATTTACTTTTTCTTGCCTAATTGCTCTGGCTAGGACTTCCAATATTATGTTGAATTAAAGTGGTAAGAGTGGGCATCCTTGCTTTGTTCCTCATCTTGAGGAAAGGCTTTCAGCTTTTCACTATTGAATATGAAATTAGCTATGGTCCTATCATATCAGGCCTTTATTATTAAACTTTGTTAAACTTTATTAAAACTTTGTTGAGTTTTTCTAATTTGTAAAGCAAGGTTAGCAAAAAAAAATTGATGATAAAAGCCAGAAATTGGCAAAGAGAAGACAAATTAAAAAATATACAAAGTCTTTCCCCAATATTGATAAGACCTAGTATATTACCATTGGTTTCATTTTCAGAGTTTGTTTAAAATGGAGCAAGAATTCACAAGTACATATGAAGCAATTTGAGTGCAGAAATCTTTATTATTCCTCTGACATTTATATTTACAATGAGCTACACAATTTTTTTCTAAGTGATTCATGTTTATCATGTTTCTCCAAAGCATGCATTTGATATTCTTCAGAACTACAATGACTTTTGTTGTCACACTTTTATTTATTTGTTAATTATAATAAAATATGCAGTGCGCATAAACAAATATAGAGGGGGAAAGTGGATAAAGTCCAGGAGGGTTACCACCTGCCTGCAGTATGCAGTATGTCCTGATATGAGCCACTCACTTAAGAGAGCTTCAGCTTCAACTATACTTATGACGGTTTGCAGGAGTTGAGAATACACATGGGAATAAGATGCTTTTATGATATAGTACAAGAGACAAATTAAACATTTCATGTGTATATCTGTGTATTTATCTATCTATATAGATGTATGTATTGAAAGGACATGTAAGGTGTAGTATAAGAGAAAGTGAAGTGAAGGTGAAGTCGCTCAGTCGTGTCTGACTCTTTGCGACCCCATGGACTGTAGCCTATCAGGGTCCTCTGTTCATGGGATTCTCCAGGCAAGAATACTGTAGTGGGTTGCCATTTCCTTCTCTGGGGATCTTCCCAACCCAGGGATCGAATCCAGGTCTCCCACATTGCAGGCAGACACTTTACCATCTGAGCCACCAGGGAAGATCTCAAGAGAAGAATGTACTAATTTTGTCTGTTAGACAAAGACCTTTTCTCTGATTTAACATGGTTCACAGTAATCTTTATTTCCTCTACTGAATTGTTTCAAATATCCTCCATATGAATGATGAGAAAATGTATACAAAGATGAAGGTGAGATACACTTGTATCAAATTTAGTGTTGTTGTTTTTTTTCTCTTTAGAATGCCCAGTGAATGTGTCTAGAATGAGAAGAGGGTCTAGGACATAGTTACAAGGAAGTATTGACATAGTTACATTTGAGGTATTGACATAAGGAGTAAGTCAAAGGAGTAAAAAGGAAATTCATAGAAAAAGTTATCACAGAAATCAATAAAGGAGAGCCTTTTAAGAAGGGAAGTGAATGATGTAGAGATTTTTAAAATCTTTTTTCATCTGAGCTGTGACCAGGAAAGAGTAGTTATTAGAGGGAGAGAGAATGAGAAAGGACTTTTTAAAAATTTTCTAGTATTTTGAATATGTTTATGTAGAGTAGAGAAGGATAGCTTAAGAAAATAGGATAACAAAATAAAGAATGGCCCCATAGGAAATGGAAGGAGTGTGGGATAAAGCTGAGGATTAGCTTTGAAAGAATTTAATAAAGCTGTGAGTGAGTGATAGAGAAAAGTGACTAATTGAAACAGTGTAATGAGAGTTAAGGGATAGAGCTGGAGGAACTGCCAATTTTGGTTACATTTCTGATCAATTTTAAATTTTCGGTGAACAGTTCTGGGTATTGGGGAATAGGATATGGCATGTCAAAGAAAACGGTGGATGAAGTTTGAGTAAAAGGAATTCAAGGAAGTTTGAGATAAAAACTTCTGATATGGAAATAACCTATGACCAAGAATTGGGTCCCCTTGTTTCAATTCAGAACTGCTAAGGATCCCCTAGACATGCCCTGCTTTGTATTTTTTTTTCTTTCTTTCCCCTCCCCTCCCCCTCAGTGTCCTATAAACTAGGAACTTACTGGTTCCTCAATTACATTGTACTCGATTACACTGCTGCCAAGTCAAATGTGGTTAGCCTTAGTTAGGCTGCAAATTCCCATGGTAGCAGGCTTCATTCCAGGCTATAACAGTTTTTGTAATGAAAATCAGAGACTCTGTAGTTTATCACTACTAAAGGTAAAAATAGAGGATTACAATTGATGCGATCTTATATTAAAAGAAAATCTGAAGATATATTTTTGTCATGGAAATGTTTTACTTATTTTATTAGATTGAGATAAGTAGCCTGTTTTTTTTTTAAAGATGTTGTGTGTATTGCTTCTCTTTTTAGCATCCCAATGTGTTTGTTGGTTAACCAGCATCTTAGTCTCCTAGCAAGAAA
The DNA here is from genome assembly GCF_042477335.2 of Ovis canadensis. Classification (NCBI taxonomy): domain Eukaryota; kingdom Metazoa; phylum Chordata; class Mammalia; order Artiodactyla; family Bovidae; genus Ovis; species Ovis canadensis. The sequence continues at coordinate 87,423,991 of NC_091250.1, read as the reverse complement.
GTTTCCTGAAACTAAATTTGTTAAAGCGATCGTGAATAGCTGTATTGAACACTACCATGACAATTGTTTACCAACCATTTTTGTTTATAAAAATGGTCAGATAGAAGGCAAATTCATTGGAATTATAGAATGTGGAGGGATAAATCTCAAGCTCGAAGGTAATGATGTTACTTTTAAAATTTGCCTGTTAAGAAAACTTACATAACAAATATGAAAATTTATTTTCATAAAACATTAGGCTTTTCCCTTGTTTCTAGTTTCTTCTTATATGCCTTCAGATTAATTTGCCTACTATAATACTATCATAATACCCACTTGCTTAAATCCTTAATGATTCTTTGTTTTAAATACATTAAAAATTCAGAATCATATGCTTAAAAATTTCAGCCCATCTATCCAGTTGTATTTCTCAATGTTTTCTGCAGTTTCTGCTGCAACCAAGCTGGTCTTCAACCACTATCTCAAACACACTTAACTCATTTGTGCCTTTATATTGGGTTGGCCAAAAAATTTGTTCAGGTTTTTCCATAAAATATTACAAAAATCTGGACAAACTTTTTGGCCAACCCAATACTTTGTTTCTTACTCTTTCTCTGTACCCTAAATACCCTACCCTGCTTCATCCTTCCTTCCAAACCCTATTCCTTCTTAGGTTTCCATTTAATCCATTATGTGATGCTGGACCAACTAATAATCTGTTTTCATGTTCTCTACTGAATTTCTATAGCATATATTCTATGCACAACTTATTTTCCATTTATCTACAAATTCTCAGATTTTGTTGGTTAACCCATTCCCTTTGAGTTTTGTCTCCCTAACAGGTGCAAGGACTATGCCTTCTACTATTTTCTTTTTCATAGTACATAGCAAAGGGCATTATAGTTTTATGTTCTCGAAAAATGTTTACTTCCAAACCTAGTTCTAACACCTAACTCTTCGGTTAGTCATTTCTTGGAGCTGATATAATTCTGTATTATTAAAATCATTTCTCTTACCATCATATTAAAGCCACTGTGAACAGCTATTTTTAACAGTCTTTCTTTCACTCTATCATTCCCCCAGAACTGTTTTTGGCCTTAGTAAGACTTCCAGAATTCTAATTGTTCCAGAGTTTTCCTTCCTTCTTTATTTTACCATCTTACTTTTTCAGCCTGTGCCTTACCCTCTTTTTTTTTTTCCAGGGCTGAAATTTATTTAGTATATTTTTCTAAATTTTTATTGCAAGATATTCGCTTTATAATATTGTACTGGTTTCTGCCACACATCAACATGAATCAGTCACAGGTACACATATGTCTCCTCCCTCTTGACTCTTCCTCCCATCTCCCACCCTATCCCACCCCTCTCAGCTTTCACAGAGCACTGGGTTGAGCTCCCTGCATCATATCGTAATGTACATGTTTCCGTGCTACTCTCTGAAGTCACCCCCCCTCCCTCCCACACTGTGTCCACATGTCTGTTCTATCTGTGTCTCCACTGCTGCCCTGCAAACAGGTCCATCAGTACCATCTCACTATGTTCCATACACATGCATGAATATAAATATTTGTGTCTCTCTTTCTGACTTGCTTCACTCTGTACAGTAGGCTCTAGGTTCATCCACCTCATTAGGACTGACTTGCGTTATTTTTTAAAGCTGAGTAACATTCCATTGTATATATGTACCACAGTTTCTGTATCCATTCATCTGTCAATGGTCATCTAGGCTGCTTCCATATCCTAGCTGTTGTAAAAAATGTTGCAGCAAACATTGGTGTACCTGTGTCTGTCTCAGTTATGGTTTTCACAAGATATATACCCAGTAGTGGGATTTCTGGGTCGTATGGTAATTCTGTTTCTGTTCCTAGTTTTTTAAGGTTTCTCTATACTGTTCTCCATCAGTGACGTTCAGTCAGTCAGTTCATTCTCTCAGTCATGTCCGACTCTTTGCGACCCCATGAATTGGAGCATGCCAGGCTTCCCTGTCCATCACCAACTCCCGGAGTTTACCCAGACTCATGTCCATTGAGTCAGTGATGCCATCCAGCCATCTCATCCTCTGTTGTCTCCTTCTCCTCCTGCCCCTAATCCCTCCCAGTATCACGGTGTTTTCCAATGAGTCAACTCTTTGCATGAGGTGGCCAAAGTATCGGAGTTTCAGCTTCAGCATCAGTCCTTCCAATGAACACCCAGGACTTATCTCCTTTAGAATGGACTGGTTGGATCTCCTTGCAGTCCAAGGGACTCTCGAGAGTCTTCTCCAACACCACAGTTCAAAAGCATCAGTTCTTCGGTGCTCAGCTTTCTTCACAGTCCATCTCTCACATCCATACATGACCACTGGAAGAACCATAGCCTTGATTAGACAGACCTTTGTTGGCAAAGTAATGTCTCTGCTTTTTAATATGCTGTCTAGGTTGGTCATAACTTTCCTTCCAAGAAGTAAGCATCTTTTAATTTCATGGCTGCAATCACCATCTGCAGGGATTTTGGAGCCCAGAAAAATAAAGTCTGCCACTGTTTCTACTGTTTCCCCATCTATTTCCCATGAAGTGATGGGACCAGATGCCATGATCTTAGTTTTCTGAATGTTGAGCTTTAAGCCAACTTTTGCACTCTCCTCTTTCACTTTCGTCAAGAGGCTTTTGAGTTCCTCTTCACTTTCTGCCATAAGGGTGGTATCATCTGCATATCTGAGGTTATTGATATTTCTCCCGGCAATCTTGATTCCAGCTTGTGTTTCTTCCAGCCCAGCGTTTCTCATGATGTTCTCTGCATATAAGTTGAATAAGCAGGGTGACAATATGCAGCCTTTGACGTACTCCTTTTCCCATTTGGAAGCAGTCTGTTGTTCTATGGTGGTTGAATCAATTTCATTTCCACCAACTGTGCAAGAGGGTTCCCTTTTCTCTACATCCTCTCCAGCATTTATTGTTTGTAGATTTTTTTAATGATGGCCATTATGACTGGTGTGAGGTGATAACTCATTGTAGTTTTGATTTGCATTTTTCTAATAATGAGCATTGTTGAGCATCTATGCATATGTTTGTTGGCCATCTGTTGTGCCTTATCCTCTTAAGTATACAAACAATAATATAGAAAATATTCACATAATCATTACCCAAAATAACAAATGTGAACATTGTTCATATTTCCTTCAACTATTTGTTTATTATTGAAATAAACAGTACAGATGTTGAAGTTGCCTATATTTCCATTCCTAGTTCTGTTCCCCTCCCTGCCCCACTAAGCAGTCATTATCATGAGTAGTGTGTTTCTGGACTATACTTTTTAAAATTATAATATCTGAAAAAAATGTAAATTATTTAAAAATACACATAACATGAAATTCATCATTTGAATTATTAAAAATGTATAATACAGTATTATTAATTATTGTTACCCTGCAATAAATTATATATCCAGAACTTAATTTATGAATAAATAAGTTATATTATGTAATCATTTTAAAGTATATGGTTAGTGAAAGGCGCTCAGTTGTGTCCGACTCTTTGCAACCCCATATACAGTCCGTGGAATTCTCCAGGCCAGAATACTGGAATGGGTAGCCTTTCCCTTCTTCAGGGGATCTTCCCAACCCAGAGATCAAACCCAGGTCTCCCACATTGTAGACGGATTCCTTACCAGCTGAGCCATCAGGGAAGCCCAAGAATACTGGAGTGAGTAGCCTGTCCCTTCTCCAGTGGAACTTCCCAATCCAGGAATTGAATCAGGGTCTCCGCAGGTGAATTCTTTATCAACTGAGCTATCAGGGAAGCCCCCAAAGTATATGGTTAAATGATATTAAGTATATTTTCACTGTTGTGCCATCATCACCATTATCCATCTCAAGAACTCTTTGCATCTTGCAAAGAGTTGCAACTCTATATCCTTAAACAGTAACTCTTTATTCTCTGCTCCCTCCAGCCCCTGGCAACTACCATTTTACTTTCTAACTCTGAATTTGACTATTCTCAAAGTACATCGTATAAATGAATTATGCAGTTTTGTCCTTTTGTGACTGGCTTATTTTACTTGGCATAACGTCCTCAAGATGAATCTGTATTGTAGTACGTGTCAGCATTTCCTTCCTTTTTAAAACTTTAAGGCTGAATAATATTTCATTGTTCTTTTTATAGTACATTTTAGTGTAGTGCTAGTCACTCAGTCGTTCTGACTCTTTGCAGTCCCATGGACTGTAACCTGCTAGGCTCCTCTGTCCCTGGGATTCTCCAGGCAAGAATACTGGAGTGGGTTGCCATTCCCTTCTCCAGAGGATCTTCCCAACCCAGGGATCGAACCTGGGTCTCCTGCGTTGCATGCAGGCAGATTCTTTACCCTTTGAGCTACAGGGCAGACCCATTAATCTGTTGATGGACAGATTTGTTGCTTCTACCTTGTGGCTATTGTGAATAATGCTGCTAAGAACATGGATATGCAAATAATCTAGTCTGGTCCCTCTTTTTAGTTCTTTAGAGTGTATAGTCAGAAGTAGAATTGCTGGATCATATAACAATTCTACTTTAATTTTTGAGCACCAGCATACTGTTTCCACAGGGGCTGCACCATGTAGCACTCCCACCAACAATGCAGAGAAGTTCTAATTCTTCTACATCCTTACCAACACTTGTTCGTTCCCTTTCTTTTCTTAAATAGTAACCATCTTAATGTATGTGAGGTGTCTTCCCCCGACTGATTTTTGATATCTCCTATGTCATTTTCAGGATTAAAAAAAGATGCTTCAATCTGTTTCTGAAGTTTCTACTAAGTTCCAGTGGTCTGCTCTGTCTATCCCTGAATCAGTACAGTACTATGTTAATTACTGTACCTTCCTAACAATTTAGCTGTCTGTAGTAGGGCAAGTCTTTTTCAAAATGTAATACAAATGTTGGAATTAGTCTGTGAAAAATCCTGTTGGTTATTTATTAGAATCACATTTAACGATTAATTGTTGAAGACTTGATATCCTAATAATAGCGAATATTCCTAACTGTGAATAAGATATAGCTTGTCATTAATTTTGATCTTCTTTTTTTTGGTAACTTTCTTCATAAATATAATGTATATACAGTTGGCCCTTGAGCAACACAAGAGTTATGAGTATTGACCCCCATGCAGTGAAAAATCCACACATAATTTTAGAGTTGGCCCTCTGTACTACAGTTCTGCATCTGTGGATTCAAACAACTATGGACTGTGTAGTACTATAATATGCATTTATTGAAAAAATCCACATACATGCGAACCTCTGCAGTTCAACTGTTCAAGGGCCAATTGTATTATATTTTGTAATTTTCCTCTTAAGTTTATTTTGTAATTTTCCTCACAAATGTTCTGTTCATTTACACAGTGCTTAGGAATAAATTTAACAAAATAAGCAGTTTGCAGGATTGGGGTTTTTTTGTTATCAGTTCAGTTTTTTTCAGTTTCACTCTTAAATATGTTTACATAATTCACATTTTTTTGTTTAAGTTTTCCCACTAAAATTTTCAAATGTATTGGCATAGTTTTTTCTCATAGTAGTCTCATGGCTTTAAAATCTTTATCTTGGTTTTGCACCATATAATTCTTTATATTGTTTAGTTTGTTTCTTTTTCTTGTTTCTTCTTCTTTTTTGCCTAAGGTGTGTCTATTAGTCTCTTCAAAGAACCAACTTGTGATTTTGTTAGTCACTTCTATTGATTTTGCTTTTCAACCTTTGCTAAAGTCTCTTCTTCATTATATCTCTCTTTCTGCTTTCCTTGGATTTACTTTAATTTTTTTTTCCCTAGCTTCATTTTTGTACTTGCAAAGCACTATTTTCAGTCATTTAAAAATAAGTTAGCCATAATTTCTCCCTTTAAGTATAACTCTGCTATATCCAATGTGTATTTTGACATAGTACTTTCATTGTAATTAAGTTCTAAATATATCATCATTTCCACATTAATTTTATTGGAGTCAACTTCTGTTTCATATAGATGTTCCAAGATTTTTATCTGATTTATTGATGGGTTATTTTTTGCAGAACTTGAATGGAAGCTAGCAGAAGTTGGAGCAATACAGACTGATTTGGAAGAAAACCCCAAAAGAGCCATTGTAGATGTGATGGTATCTTCAATTAGAAACACTTCTATTTATGATGACACTGATAGCTCAAACAGTGATAATGAAGACACCAAATAGAAATATTTAATAAATAGCTTTAAAGTGTTTATATATGGAGTATTTTTGTCACTGCCTTTATAATCAGAGATCAGAATATTTATAAATAAATTTATTTTCATTTTCATATTAGAATTATAGCTTATATGTAATTACAAAAACTTCCAGATATTTCAGAATATTTATTGCCTCCAACAAAACTAGAATTTGTCCTGAACCCTTAATATTTTTCTGTACTTTATCCTTTTTCTGATCCTTTTTGGGCAATAACAAATATATTACAAGTCCTCTGTGTTGTCTAATCACTTCCAAAGAGGCATGTGAATAAAACCAATGAAAAAGAACCATGGAATTTAATTTACTTTAATAAATATTAAAGTCTATTATTTAGAGGCTTTGAGTGAAACTACTTAAATTTATGATCATATGCTTTTTCTTTGAAATCTCTTACCTGTTAAAAAAATTAAGCACTCAATGGAAAAATGCAATTTAAAGATTCTAAAAAGTACTAAGAAACATCTCTACTCATTGTTATAATTTCTAATAGTTCTATTATTGTCAGAAAGTATTAGTTTACTAAGTAGGCTATTGAATCATTAGACCTGTATAACATGCAAGTTTCTAAATCATGAGAAGTGAGAAAAGTAAATTGTGAAGCTTACATATCTTTTAATAGTAATCTCAGAAGAATTCATCATGAGAAAATATATAATATTTGGACACTGCAAGGGCCTGCAGCATGTTTTATCTTGGCTTAATAATTGACACCACTTTTAGAGAAAGTGGTGTTAAATCCAGCATGTAATAGTTTAACAACATAGTCTAGTCTTCTAGTTTGTCTGTATTGGTGACCCATCATTGTGATTCACTGATGTTTTTGAAAGAATCCAGGCTAAGTTTAAGTGATTAGATTACAAAAATAAATTGGTGAGAACTAGGCAATTTAGGACTTCCCAGGTGGTGCTAGTGGTAAAGAGTGCAGGAGACGTGAGAGACAGTCGCTGGGTTGGGAAAATCCCCTGGAGAAGGGAATGGCAACCTACTCCAGTATTCTTACCTGGAAATTCCGTGGACAGAGGAGCCTGGTGGGTACAGTCCAAGGGGTTGCACAGAGTCGGACATGACTGAAGCGGCTTAGCAAGCACGAGGAAATTTAACATGAAGTCAGAAAAGGGTATTTGCTGTTCTTGGGGGTGGGTAGGGACCATAGTGGAGAGGGCAGTGGCACCCCACTCCAGTACTCTTGCCTGGAAAATCCCATGGACAGAGGAGCCTGGTAGGCTGCAGTCCATGGGGTCTCGAAGAGTTGAACACAACTGAGTGACTTCACTTTCACTTTTCACTTTCACGCATTGGAAAAGGAAATGGCAACCCACTCCAGCATTCTTGCCTGGAGAATCGCAGGGATAGGGGAGCCTGGTGGGCTGCCATCTGTGGGGTCTCAGTCAGACACGACTGAAGCGACTTAGTAGCAGCAGCAGCAGCAGCAGGGACCATAGAGGCAACAGAGAATGATGAAGTGGAGGGAAAGTTAAATACAGATTGAATTGTTGTTGTTCAGTCGCCCAGTTGTTTTCGACCTCATGGACTGCAGCACACCAGGCCTCCTTGTCCCTCACCATCTCCTAAAGTTTGCCCAAGTTTATGTCCATTGCATCAGTGATGCCATCCGGCCATCTCATCCTCTCGCGCCCTCTTCTCCTCCTGCCTTCAGTCTTTCCTGGCATCAGGGACTTTTCCAGTAGGTCAGCTGTTTGTATCAGGTGACCAAAATGCTGGAGCTTCAGCTTCAGCATCAATCCTTCCAATGAGTATTCAGGGTTGATTTCCCTTAAGATTGTCTGGTTTTATCTCCTTGCTGTCCAAGGGACTTTCAGGAGTCTTCTCCAGCACCACAGTTCAAAGGCATTGATTCATTTGTGTTCTGCCTCCTTCACGGTCCAGCTCTCACAGCTGAATGTGATAACGGGGAAGACCATAGCCTTGATCATACGAATCTTGTCAGCTTACTCTGCTTTTCAGCACACACTGAGTAATAATTTATTTTATCAGATAGATAAAATAAAATGATCTAACTTTGTAAAGAATTAGGGAGACCCCTTCTGAGATAGCAAAGAAAGGCTTTTGAAAATATGCACATTTGGATGAAGGGAGGAAAAGTTGAGAAGCAAAGTCGGGAGTTGCACACAGTGGTCTTTATTATAGTGTTAGCACACATATCAGAGAAATAATTACCTGTAAGGTCCAACTTCTAAGAGTCTTTAACAAAATGGATGGAAAGATTCCTATTGAGAATAAAACAGTTGTGGAAATTAAAGGAAAAACCATATTATCATAAAGTTAAAATGTAACTTTAATGCCATCTAATGCATATAAATATAGACATTATTTCCTGACTTCCCTGGTGGCTCAGGTAGTAAAGAATCTGCCTGCAATGTGGGAGACCTGAGTTCAATTCGTGGGTCTGGAAGATCCTCTGGAGAAGGGAATGGCAATCCATTCCAGTATTCTGGCCTGAAGAATCCCACAGACGAGGAGCCTGGTGGGCTACAGTCCATGGGGGTCACAAAGAGTCAGACCCAGCTGAGTGACTAGCATTCGTTATTTCCCTTCCAATTGAAACCAAATGCAAAAGGTTCCCCCAAATGCAATTTTTTTTAGTAAATCCATCATATTTACCTGTTTTCTTTTTTGAGTTAAAATTAGCAGAGGAAGTAGTAATAGTATTTAAGATGTTTGAATAAAAAGATTCATTCTTCTTTTTTTAACTCAACTCAAATCCACTAGGTGGCAGTAGTTTTTATACGTAAGCACAGTTCATGAAAACTTAAACATTTGTAAAATTCATAAAATTATAGCATAATAGAGGTGGCTGGTTTTGATTCCAGCCTCAGCCTTTTTCAAATAATGCACACAAATACACGCTTCTAGCAAGTACTCATGCTTGCCAGTGTAATCAGAACTACTTCATATGTATCCTACTTGATTTATACATTCTCATTTAAGTGGGGTATAAGTATTTGTTAGAATGTGGGGAAATTATTTAATAATGTGTTTCACATTTTATTGAATGAATTTTTGTGATTTTTTTGGAAATTTTAAATATTCAAATGTTTTTGATCTATAAAAATGATCTAATATTTTTCTCTATTCCTTTCTGCCAACCACTGAAACTCCCTCTCCTGCTTTATAGTGCCTATTTTGTCAAAGTGTGATCCTAGAATCAGCAGCATCCCCAGGGAGCTTGTTAGAAATGCAGTCTCTGGCCTCATCCCAGCCTGGCTGAACTGCAATTTCTGTTTTAATGAGATCCTTAGGTGATTAAGCAGCACTGGTGGTAGCAAGTCCCCTAAAGACATCTTGAGCATATTCTTTAACTCTTCTTTCACACTTTTGGTTATTAAAAGTCTGTCTAGTTTCAAGCTCCAATATCAGTTCCCAGGCAACTGTTCTCTGACTGAACTTGTGATTCAGAAACTCAAAAGGGAAGGTGGAGTTGTTTTTAGCCAATTATTTCCTTCTCTTTTCAAGACCCATCCTCTGTGGTGTTGGGGACTGGAAGGCAGATTAGGGAAGAAAGGCATACATTTCTCTTAACTAGTTAAGTACTATCCATATTGCATCAAAGTGTTCGCGCTTTAATGGGCACATTGAGTTCTCCTAGAAACTCGGAGGCACCCTCTCCACCGTACAATTCCTTGATATGAGATCAGTCTGCGGCTCTCTCTCTTGATCTCTCTCAGTTCCCACTCCTTGAAGTATATCCTGCCTCTTGTTGCTAGAATTTCTTTTCTCAGTAGGTGTCAAAATGGTTCAAACCTGGACAGTACTTTCTACCAGCATGGATGGACTCCGTAGAAACTTCCTTGCCATGCCAAAATGTAGGAGTACACTTTAGCCCACTTCCTCTAATTGTTTCTCCCCAAGTCTCTATCTTCCTGTTCACACAGGTAGATGCAGGGCGGATCAACAAATCTGAAAGAGAAGAGATACCAGTCTCTCCTTAGTCACTCCAGCTTCTCTAGCCGATTCTGTTGGAGCCTTGTTCACTTGGAGTGAGCTGTGCTTAGTTGCTCAGTTGTGCCCGACTCTCTGTGACCCCATGAACGCCAGGCTCCTCCATGGAATTCTCCAGGCAAGAATATTGGAGTGGGTTGCCATGCCTTCCTCCAGGGATCGAACCCAGGTTTCTCTCATTGCAAGCAGATTCTTTATCATCTGAGCCACCAAGGAAGCCCAACTTGGAACGGGGTGGGGGAATAAAAAGGAAAGGAAAAGCCACAGTACTCTTTCAAGTTGTGGCTCCAATGATTCTCTCATCCTCCTCTTCCCTTGTGTCTTATATGGCCTGAAAGTAGGGGTTGGAGGTTTTGACCATGTTAAGTCCAGTTTTGTCCAGCTTTTGGTCCTGACTGAAGGAATGTGCGTGTGTGTCATTTGAGTCCGATTCTTTGCAACCCCATGGACTGTAGCCCGCCAGGCTCCTCTGTCCATGGGATTTCCCAGGCAAGAATACTGGAGTGGGTTGCCATTTCCTTCTCCAGGAGATCGTCCCCACCCAGGGACTGAAACTATATCTCTTGCATCTCCTGCATTGCAGGCAGATTCTTTACTGTCTGAGCCACCAGGGAAGCCGGGGTGAAGGAAAATCTGCCTCAAATATGGGCAGTGGTTTAGAGGGTGAGTGCTGCATGTTCTTGCTCCCGATTGTGGACCTCACTCAGCAGTCTCATACTAGTGTTTCACTATTTTCAGTTTATCTCTCCTTTGTACTTTAAAACACGTTGCTAAGTTTACCTCCTGACAAGACTACAATCTGCTTACGATCACAACTTGGAATATAAGAGTGATCCCCAAAATCTTCTGGCATGTTTTGCCTTTCATTTCATTCATTCTTTCATTTAACTCAAGCATTGAAATGAATGCTGCATGTACAGTGATGAAGAAAACACATAGTTCTTGACTCCTGGAATTTACCATGTGGTGGCAATGGGGTGGGGTTGGCGGGGTGGGGGGGGGAGATAGTTAATAGATAAGAAAAGAAATATTAAAAAAAACCCCACAGTAATAGAGAATAATTGTGGGTACTATGTTGGTGGATGGCAGGTGAGAGGTAGGAGGGAAACATCTTAAATAGGGGGTAGTTAGATCTTTGACACATGAAGACTGAAGAGGAACCAGCTAGGAGAAAAGGTAGGAGGGTCATCCAGGTGAGTGCCTGTATCAGAGCTTGAGAATACAGAGATTAGCACGAAACTTGAGGAAGGTTCTGGGTGGAAGTGTTATGGGAAGAGAGAAAAATGGTAGGACATGAAGCTGGAGAAATAGAGGGGGCTAGATCAAAGAGGTATTATGGCCACAACTAGGAATTTAGGTATAGTGGGAAATAATAAGGATTTTAAAAGTAGGAACATGCAGTTTCATTTATATTTTCAAAAGAATATTCTTGCTGCTTTGTGGAGAACAGATTGAAGGGAGCATCCAAAGTATTTGAGATATTCAAGAGAAGACATTGGGGAGACAATTGGACATGTGTGTTTGGAACCCAAATGTTAGGTGTAGGCTGTAGTTACAAATTTGTGAGTCATTTCAACCATTCCTAGAGTTCCAACAACAAAGCATAAAAATCTAAAGCCATCATCAATTTCAGCTAACCTTTCTGTAGTAGTTTATAATTTACATTTGATCATCACAATTCTGAGATGCCTTTTTTCTCACTTGACAGATAAATACCCTGATGCTCAAATTATTTAACTTGCTCAGTGTGTCTTAGTATTAGTCAGGATTGAAGCCTAGACCTTTGATTACAAAGTTTTCAATATCACATCATACTATTGACTTACTTCTGTTTTAAAGGATCTAGCAAGGATAAGAGTAATTCACTAAAACATGAAGAATTCTTAAAAAACAAAACAAAACCCTAACAATATATTCCCTATTATGCATACCAAGCTTCCCATGTTCCTATTTACCTGAAACTGTAGTAGTAAAAGTAGGAGCGTCAAGGAAAGGGTGGATAAGAATGGTATTATGAAAAAACAGAAAGGACATAGGGTCCCAGAGAACTAGGGGAAGAAATTGAGCAAGAGATGTAAGAACTACACAAAAAGCAACATCATTAATAGCCACTACTAATATGGGATTTTTTATGTACCAGGTACTATCACACACACACATTCCATCTACCTGTTCTATCTTCTCTCAATTATCCTGAGACATGATTGTTACTACCGTCATTTGACAGATGAGGAAACTGAAGAACAGACTCAAAGTCATGCAGATGTTAAGTAGTGGGGCCGGGATAAATCCTGGCAGTAAGTTTCCAATTCTGTATTTTAGCCACTATGCTATGTTGCTTCCATCAAGACATCAACTGTGGAAACCAGTTAGGAATGGAGTTGGAAATGTTCCTTCTAAATTATAGCTAGGCAGACAAGAAGAAATGAGCAGAATATTTGAGTTAGATAAATTGTGTTCAAGGAGAGGATTTAGGCTAGGAGACAAACTATGAGGCAGGGTTTTTGTTTTAGGGAAAAGTGGGATCTGGAAGTTGGAAATGTGATTAAAAATATGTGGTTCAGTTTTCTTCTTGGAGAGTATGGGGAGAAAGATAAGTTGTGAACCGAATCATGGGAAATGTTTGAGTAGTGGCAGAAGAATGAGCAGAAAACGGGACTATCAACAGGTGTTGGTAAATGATTAAATACAGAAAATGAGAGAGGAAGGAGTCAAAGATGAACATGATGTGTTTCTAGTGACTAAGAGGACCATGGAACCATTAAAAGGGGCAAAGGTATTTTTGAAGATACGATGCAGAATATGAAGAGAGATCACTTTCTCTAGAAAATCCAATCCTAGGAAAAGCATTCAAAGCCTCTTGTCTAACTGAAATCTTCCTAATCAGTATTATTAATCTTGCTTCCTCTCTTGCTACCACTGTGAGAATTCATGATGGCAAGTGACAGATAACCTCTCACTGGTTTAAGCAATGAATACATGTTAAGAATTTATTGACTGCTAAGTCGCTTCAGTCGTGTCTGACTCTGTGCGACCCCATAGACGGCAGCCCACCAGGCTCCCCCGTCCCTGGGATTCTCCAGGCAAGAACACTGGAGTGGGTTGCCATTTCCTTCTCCAATGCATGAAAGTGAAAAGTGAAAGTGAGGTTGAACTTAACTGAAATTTCCAGTTATCTAGTCCACAATGGATTCCATGCATCCAATGTGTCTACAGGCCAAATCTCCATTTTTGAACCCGCTTTATTCCACGTTGCCTTCTTTCTCAGAATCTGTGAGTAGGAAGATGTGTTCAGGCTTTCATTTTTGCAGACTTAACTCCACTGGAAAAGAGATCAACCTTCTTAGTTAAATCCAAACTAAGGTAGAGGATTAACTCAAATGTGTTTTCCTCTGGAGTCCTGCTCCAGCCTCAGAATAGGGAATGAATGCTAAGCAGGAAAAAATGTCTACTAAAATCTTGTCTGCTATATGATGACTCTATCACGCTCTCCCATTCCGGATAGAATCCTCTGGTGAATGATAAGGGATCTGAATAGTTTCTCAATTTCAATCGATGTTCTTTTTCTCTTGAGTACACAGCAAGAATCTGAAGTGTTCACTGAGATGAATGTTACCTTTGAGGGAGGATTTTATAGTCACAAGTTTTTTTGAAAGAAGAAAAAATGGCTTCTATTTCAAATTCAAAGAACAATCATTAAAATATGAAAACTACTAGGAATTAGGAGTGTAGACTTTTTCCCAATAATTTTTAGCTACTGAAAGGTGCTTTCCCTTGCGGACCAACTGTCTTAACCATCAAAGAAAGTAATTTCCCCCTAAGATAAGGGGGAAAACATTCACACGTTTTTCTACAAGGGAAGGAAGGTACAAGCTAGGATCCTGGTTTATCTCCCATCTTCCTTAAGGCTAGATAAAAATCTCCAAAGGAGCACGTCCGTTATCTTCTTTGGCCTCGGCCCTCCAGCCAAGGACTCACGTCCGATATCCCCAGGCCCACTCTCCAAAAAGAAGCGACTAAAGCAGTGCACTTCCAGAAGAGAGAGGAGGAGTCTGGAGTGCCAGTCACCTTCACAAACGCCCTCTTCCAGTCCCAAGAGACGAAACGCAAGTGATGCCACTGGATGAGGGGGAAAATTCTTTTCGCCCGCCCGATTTTTTTTTCCCCTGGCATTGGCAAAGTGATTTGGTTTTCGAGAAAGAGAAGGTCCCCCTTTTTGGCTTCGGGATCCCTTGTACATGAAACTCTCCTCTGTCCTCGCTTCCTGCATCCAGGGTAAAAGTCAAAGCCACCCTGATCTAAAACTCCCGGGACCGGCCGCACCCTCCGCAGCTAACCAGGCCCCGCCTCCCCTGCTTTCCAGTAACCGGTGCGAGGAACGGGGCGCCGGGGGGATCTTGGCTTTCCTGCACGCCCGGCGGCAGCCGCGGATCGCGCAGACGCGTAGCCCTAGGGAGCAGGAGTCTCCTCCGGCGCCCGGGATCCCCATCGCAGCTCCGAGCTGCCTAACGGGGCACATCGCATGCGCACCGAGACGCACTGGGGAAAGAGAGAGTGAGGGGAGGGACGAAAGAAAAGCGCCGGCAGTCGGAGCCCGCAGGGGTCACTGACTACGCATGCGCCGGGAGGGAGCGCAATCACAGACTCGTCTTGCGGCTACCGGCTTAAAAAAGGAAACCCCCGAGACAGAGAGCGCGAAGGAAATCTGGCCGCCGACGCGTGCGCGCTCCCGGTGAGTGGCGCCCCGCCGGGTGGGCCTGGGGCCTGACGTCCGCCGGCAGGCTTGCCTGAGCGGCGCATGCGTGGTCCCGGTGCCTGTGGAGGAGGGGAAGGGAAGGGAGGGGGAGGAGTTGAGGGCGGCTGTAGCGGTGAATTTTTGGGGGGTGGGTTGGGGGCGCCACTCAGCCTCAGGTGCTGCTAGAGCTGGGAGCCGCAGCGCCTTCAGGACGCTGCAAGGCTAGTGGTTCCGAGTCGCCGCAGCTGGACTCCGG
Source organism: Ovis canadensis (assembly GCF_042477335.2). Lineage (NCBI taxonomy): Eukaryota > Metazoa > Chordata > Mammalia > Artiodactyla > Bovidae > Ovis > Ovis canadensis. The sequence goes on along the minus strand of NC_091250.1, from coordinate 87,408,860 downwards.
GGTGGGGGAGGGAAGAAGCCGGAGCCGCCGCAAGCCACACGGTGAGGGCGCCGGGAAGTGGGGGGAGCGGGAGGGCGGTGTGTGTGGGGCCGGGGGGCGGCGGCCAGGGGAGGGGCGGGCTGGCGCTGAAGCCCAAGTTTTGCTTATCGCTCGAGAGTGTCTTTTCTCGGGAGTTGGGGTGGAGGCCCGCCCCGTCTGAAGGGCCTTTCGGGACAGCTGGGGTTACCTGCGGGGCAGGGGTGGGATTGGGGTGCGCGGCGGGGTCGGGTGGCCGGAGCGCGCCCTTGGGTTGAGGCCGGTTCGAGCGGCAGAGGGGCGGGGAGAGCCGAAGAGCCGGTGCGGAGAGGGCTTTCGCTGGGGACCCGCTAGGCCTTGTGACCCACTTTATTCCTGTCACAACTCGGGCACGTTTGGAGCGGCGCCCAATGGGGCGCCGGGACGGCCAGCTCCTCCGGGGAACCCCCGCCCTCCCGGCACCCGGCCCGCGCGCCGCGGCCCGCAGTCCGAGCGGTGGCCGCCGCCGCCCGTGGGCTGGTTCCGTTAGTGGTCGCGGCTCCGGGGCTGGGTCCCCGGGGAACGCGCTACTCCTCGCGTCCGACTCAAGCCGCTGCGCGGGTTCGAACGCTCCCGGGGCGGCGCCGGTCTTCCTTGAGTCCACCCGCGCCCGCCCGCCCCGGGTCACCGCGGCGGCTGATTCTTGTGGAAACCTTTTCGCCTGCGAAGCTGGACTCTAGCTTGTCCTGGCGTGCTGGCCCCGGGAGTGTAATTTCCGATGTGTAGCGCCGCAGAGCTTACATTCTTGAGTGCGTTTTCGCTGGTGTGCAAGTCGTCCTGTTGCTAATAGCAGAATCCTGAAAGGTAAAAACCTCGGCCTCTGACTTGGGGAATGAAAGATCGAATCAGGTGGCGGTTGCTTGCTATTAGAATGCCACGCTATACGACTTGAAGGCTTTCTAACCTTAGAAAAGCAACAATAATGTTTTCTTTTACAGTGAAAGAAAAGCACTAGAAGGAACTTTTAGTCATTGTTGATTTGGCTGTTACGCTGATGCCCCAATCAAAAAAAGGTAATTTCACTTGAAGTCTACATTCTAATTTGTACCTTTATTTTAAGTGATAAAATAGTGCGACTTTTCCCGTCTACCTGGTTGGAAAAGAAACGTTCTAAAAAGGATGTAATTTAAATAATGAATTGCTTTGTCTGTTTTTAGATCTTGGGGGGAGAAACAACTCAGGTGTTAAGTAGTTAACTGTATAGAATATCATTAAAGTTTAGCCTGAAGAAAGATGAAAGTTGTAGTCATAATCAGCTGTGAAAAAGAATGAGGAAGCTTTGTGTGTAATGACACGGAAAGATCTCCAAAGTATGTTATAAAGTGAAAAAAACAAGATATAGGACAGCGTGAATAACGTGCTACTTTGTGTGATAACGAGGCACCCATGGAATAGGAATATAAACTTGGGTTTGTCTTTATAAGTATAAAGAAACTGGCGGGGGAGGATAGCGGAGAATTGATAATGGTTGGGTAGAGGGCGGAGTAACCTGATGAGGGGATGGTGGGAAATGACACGTACACTGTATGCCTTTATATTTTAAAGCATTTGCGACTATATTATGAGTTCGTAAACTAGATTAAACAAAAATCCTTCTCTCCAAAATAATTTGCTCAAAATAATTTCTTTCTTTCCTAGTTTGTAGTAATTTTGGCCATTTTTAATATGGTTTCTCTTAGTGGTTTTTTTTTTTTTTTTTAAGGGGAAACGACCTAAACTTGACAGAAAGTTTTAAGTATGGCTATCTAGGCTCCAGTTTTTAAGATGCTAATGTTACAAATTTAACTTTTAAAAATGTTTAGTCATATTTTGTTTTGCTAAAATATATGACATTATTTACATTTGACATTTTGGCTTATGCTGTGTTCAGAGCATAGTTTTTCTTGCTGCTTTTTTTCCCCCAGAAATCCTAGTTGTATAAAATTTTACTTTTACTTTTTTTAACCCCAAAGTTGTGATGACAAACAGTTGGAGAATATGAACTCTCCATTAAAATGACAATGGAATTGGTTCTCTAGATAGTTTGCTTTTCAGATGGGGAAATACTTTCTCAAGGCGGTCAGACATGAACTGCATGTAAATTTATATGTGTGTGTGTTTAGAGAGAGATCCTGTATATAGATATAGTACTTACAGAGAATTAAAGTTGAGAGTCAATGTTCTGTTGGTGCAAACGCTAAAATTTTTTTATGACTTAATGGGTTGCTGAAAACAGTATGTAGTTTCAGGGGGGAGGGTACTCAAAATTCCTCTGGTGGCTAATATCGTATAATCAGAGTCGTGAATGTTGAGTAGTGGGTGACAGTTGCTATGGGCATTTTTGTTGTGTAGCATTCCTTTTTATTTTGGAGGATAGGATAATTTTGTTATTTCTCTTTGATCTGTTGGTCTCTGGTAGTCAAATTTCTGCAAATGGCATTTAATTTTCATTTGAATTCCATATATGTCTGTTCATTCTTTTTGAAAAACATTAGAGAAGTAAGTCAATGTTCAGGAAAAATGTAAACAATGCAATGTATTTATAATAGGTGAAAATCCTTTTTACATACTTCACTTCTATCTCACATCTCTCCCCAGAGATAACTACTGTTACATTGTTATATAACCTTTGAGTTCTTTTTCTGTGTATTTACATAGACTTTTAATCTCAAAAATTAAGTTGTCTTGATTGTCTGCTTTGTTAGTTTGTCTCTACTGTGAGCTCTGTTACTACTCACAGGACAGGGAAATGACCTGGATTGGATATGTCAGAAAGTTAAGCAACTGAGCCTCTCCTGATCCTCTGATGTGAACCTAAGCATGCTTGGTCTTTAACTAAGAGACATTGATTTACTTGGAAGGAATCCAGCAGGGGGAACAGGAGAAGAAGCTTTTTGGTCTGGTTTTTGCTTTAGTGACAGCAGACAAGTTGTATACATACTTCTTCTCAGAACATTACCTTTCTAATAGTTCCAGAGGTGTTTTTTGGTGGTTGTTCTGTTTCATTTTGTTTTTAAACCGAGCTGAGAATAATTACTAAGACTTCCTTTTTTTTAGGTGATAGAGAGTTGGCTATTAGTGAAGACTCTTTACTAACCTGTGAGATACATAGAAGGATGCAGTATAGTTGGCCCTTCCCTGAAGAGTTGGACATGACTGAGTGCTCACACACCCTTGAAAGAGCATGTGTGTAGTGATTGTAACACAAGTTAGGAAATGACAGATTCCAGAAGAAAAACGTACCTAAGGTTTGAAGAGTGAGACTGTTTCCAACTTTTTATTTTTGTGGACATGGAGTTTGAATGGAGAGTAGAGATATTTCGTGACATTTAAAATAGGAAAGGATAGAGCAAATTTAGCTTGTCTTAGCTCTTAAGAGGGAAGAAAGTAAGGAGTTAAGTTGTGTCCTCATAGCAGGCACTAGTTGATAGCTTATTTTTGTTTTTTCACTCTCTCCCACTAGAAAGAACCATTTGATGTTTTACTTGGTAATTATAATACAGCCTCTTAGATTTCAGGATTTGGAGAATAGGAGATTTAATTCTGCCGGTTAACTGTTGTCTGCCATCTGATGTTTCAGGCAGTGTTAGTATTAAAAGTAAATTGTTTTTTCCTATCATTTTTTTTCCTCAAAGCACATATTTAATGTACCTGCTCCCCCATATTTTTTACTTCTTGTGCTGTGTCAAATAAAATACTTATATTCTGAAATATTTTAAACTATGAAAGCAAACAGCATTATGGTGAAAAATCTGTCAAAGTTCCTCATTACAGCAAAATTACCTTCTATTGTTTGTATTTCTTTCCAGTTCCTTGCAGATGTATAAAGTAAAAAAAAAAAAAAAAAAGAGAAACTTTCATAGTTTCTTGTAGGCATTGTCCCAGGATTGTACTTTATATTTTATCCTTTTCTGAGTCTAAAATTCTAGGTGGAATTGAATAAATTATAGAAAACTTTTTAGTGTCAGAACAATTTAATCTTACTAATTGACTGTAATTGTTAAAATGTCATTTATATTTATAGGTTACTTTACAACCATCTGTTAGTCATTTTTATAGCTCTGTTGGGTGTAACTTCTGTGAATTAGGTGGGTAAGAGATTCCTGTTTTTCTCTATGTTTTTGATTATATGAATATTAGATTACCTAAGCTCATCCTTGTAAGTATAATGTCATCTTTGAGTTATTACTTGTTTTAGGTGTGTATTTCACAAAGATGTAATTCTACTTACTATTTTAAGTGTTAGAAGTTTATAGAAAAATTGCTTTTAAAAAATAAATTTTTATGTATTATTTTTAACCTTTATAAGATACTGTTTAGAATGTGATTTACCTTTTATTTTTCAGAAATATTTCTGAAAAACAGAGTAGGTATCTATGAAGCAGGCTGAACATTCTCCATTAAAATTTAAGCTATAATATTTTTTACAGAGAGTGTGTTTGATTGCTTCAAAACTTCCTTAAAAGGAAAATCTTAATACTAAGAAAGAATACTTTCACCCACAGAACTGACATTATCTTTCTGTAGGATTTCTGTGACATTTTATACACCTCTTAGGTATCTGTATCCTCTAGATTAAGTCAGGGAGAAGAACTGCTTAACCTATTTTCAATAGAAAATAGATATGATATTAAAGCTCAGTGCAGTAGTTTTAATGTGTCTTCTGTCATGTTTTTGGAAGTTACATGTTTACTCACGTTTCTGTGACTATTTTGATAGCAACTACTTTTTACTTTTTTGTCACAAAAATAGGAAGTTTTTAGGTGTTTATTTCTTTTGTTCATTTATTTTCAGTGACATAATCAGATCATTAAAATATCTGGTTTTATGTTGAATAAAGATAATTATTACTTATTGCCTGAAATTCAATAACAGCAAACTATTTTAACAAGGTCTTAATTACTTACGTTTGTAGCTTGGTGTAGTGATTAAGAGTGCAGGGCTCTACAGCTAGCCTGCTTGGGGTTCACATCCTGGCTTTATTACTAGTGATTGGACAAATGTTACCTCAGTTTCTCATCTATGAAATGACAATAATGCTAGTTCATAATATTATGTGAGGATTAAACAGTACATGCAAATTATGTAGAACAATGAGTATCATATAGTTAATTGTTCAATAAAAAATGTTAGCTGTTGTTATTTCTGTTGTTTTGTTACTTTCATAGTGTATACCAAACATGGCTCTTACTTTTTGAGACGGGAATCCTAATTTCCGTAAGTTGCTTAAAATTTTGTTTCTGTGTAGAGAATTTGAGAGAGAGTGTGTGTGTTAAATCACTTCAGTTGTATCCGACTCCCTGCGACCCCGTGGACTGTAGCCTGCCAGACTCCTCTGTTCGTGGGATTCTCCAGGCAAGAATACTGGAGTGGGTTGCCATTTCCTTCTCCAGAATTTGAGAGTACTTGACCTTTTTATGTAACTTAGAACAATGAAAATGTTATTAGAAAATGTTGCCAAGATGCTTGGTATTGCATATTTCTTTGAAATCCCTTTGCCAAGTAGAGTTTTGAAAGACTGGTGATTTGTTTTTCCTATGTTGAAACTTAAATTTTAGTTGAAATAATATTAGAGGTTACTTTGGAAAAACCCCACAAATTAAAATGCAAAATGTTAGAACTCAGATTTTATTTTATAACTTATATAGTTTATCTCCAAGAGATCTTCCTGATCTAGGGATCAAACCCAAAGTCTCCTGCATTGCAGGCAGATTCTTTTACCACTGAGCCACCTGGGAAGGCCTTTTTTTTTTTTTAATTTAGTTTTAGTCTTTTACTTTGTTTTCAGTTCACCTTTGAGCAACGTGGCAGTTAGGGACGCTAACTCTCTGCATGATTGGAAAAGTAAAAAATCCACTTATAACTTATAGTTGGCCCCTTTTGTGGTTCCTCAGTATCCAGTGTTCCCCATTCTTTGATTCAAGCAATCACAGTTCATGTGTTACTCAAGTATTTATTTACTATTGGGAAAAAATCTGGGCCCAGGTGAACCTAGGGAGTTTAAGCCTATGTTACTCAGGGGTCTATTATAGTTACATTTTTGCTAATAATAGCTGAGTTTGACATCTCTTTGAGTCGTCTGTTTTACATTCCTTTTTATCACTCCTGTTTTGCTTTTTTGTGTGTTAATCTAATTTTTCCCCATTTTTCCTATTAATTCGTTAGTTATATATTCTTTCATCATACCAGTAAGGGTTATTCTTGAGGTTGCATACAATAAGCATACTTGACTTACAATACAAATTATTTATAATACAGATAGTTCAAATTATTACTTTTACCATTCTCCAGTAATGACTGTTTCTTACGCATTAACTCATATGCCAATCTTTTTGCATTATTACCATTCTGCATTTTATTTATACTTATTTTAAACAGTATGGTTTTGGACAGTTAATTTTTGTTCATATTTACTCTTTCCAGGGTTCTCCTTTCTTGCGTTTTCTGTGTTTCTGTCTGGGTAGTTTTTCCTTCTGTCTGAATAGCTTCCTTTAGTAATATGTGTTTTAATACTGGTCTACCTACTGACAGTGAATTTTTCCTTTTTTGTTTGTCTGAAAACATCTTAATTTCACCTTTTTAAAATAATATTTTCACAGGGTATGGAACTCTACATTGATAGTTATTTTATTGTCTTCTTTCTCTTAAAGACTTATTGAAGGTAATGTATCAGTGTATGTCTTGCTAATAATAATGTCTTCTATTTTTCTCAAAGGACTTCTCAGAATGCTTTTTCTTCTCTTATTTTTTAGCAATTTGACAGTGTTGAGGTGTGGTTTTCTTTGCATTTTGCTTAAGGTTCTTAGAGCTTTTTTGAATATGTAGCTTGGTGCCTTTTAGTTTTGGAAAGTTCTCTGTCATTACATCTTCAATTATTGCTTCTGCCTGTCTCATCCTTTGTGGATTCTAATTTAAATATTTATTATACCCTATCTTCATGTTTCAAATGTCTCTTAAAAATTTTTTTCTCTCCGAACGTCAATTGGATATCTTATAATGAACTGTCTTACAGTACACCAAAAACTACCTTATTTTTCTCCAAGTGAAAATGTTGTGTTAATTTTATATTATAACTTTGAGTTCTAAAACATCCGTTTGGTCCTATTTTATAGATTTTTAATAAACATCAGTTCTCTTGAACATACTGATTATAATTGTGTACATATTTGTCTATTAAATAATTTCAGTATCTGCATCATCCATTCATCTACATACATTGTTTTTCTGATGATTGTTTTTCATATAGCTGTGGGGTTCTTTCTCTCTGTATGTTGACAGGTTTTTCAAAGAACTTGCCCATTTTGTCTAAGTTGTTGAATTAGTAAAGTTGTTTATATCTTAAGTAAGTGAAGTAACTGAAGTCACTCAGTCGTGTCCGACTCTTTGTGACCCCATGGACTGTAGCCTGCCATGTTCCCCCATCCATGGGATTTTCCAGGCAAGAGTACTGGAGTGGGTTGTCCTTTAAATAAGGAGAAGGCAATGGCACCCCACTCCAGTACTCTTGCCTGGAAAATCCCATGGATGGAGGAGCATGGTAGGCTGCAGTCCGTGGGGTCGCTAAGAGTCGGACACGACTGAGCGACTTCACTTTCACTTTCATGCATTGGAGAAGGAAATGGCAACCGACTCCAGTGTTCTTGCCTGGAGAATCCCAGGGACGGCAGAGCTTGGTGGGCTGCCATCTATGGGGTCGCACAGAGTCGGACACGACTGAAGCGACTTAGCAGCAGCAGCAGCAGAATGTATTGTGAGTGTAATATCAGTATAATCTACAGCGATTTGGTATCATTTCTGATGTAGATAATTTGTGTCTTCTCTCTTTTTTCCCTGATCAGTCTGGCTTGAGATTTATTAACTTTGATTAAGATTCTTGAAGAACCAGCTTTTGGTTTAACTGATTTCCTCTAGTTCTCCTGTTTTTTGTTTCCTTGTTTCTTCTCTGATCTTAATTCCTTTCTTTAACTTGCTTTGAGCTTAGTTTGTTTTGTTTTTCTAGTTTCTTAAGATAGAAGCTGAGGTCATTAATTTGTGATCTTTCCCCCCTAATATATGTGTGGTATAAATTTCCCTTAAATATTGCTTACCAGGTTTAATATTTATATATTTTTCAATTTTCATTCAGTTCAGAATATTTTTTATTTTACTTTTTGATGTCTTCTTTGGCCTATAGATTCTTTATATTATTTAGTCTCCAAAAATTTGAGGGTTTTCCAGAGATCTGTTATTTTTAAGTTAACTCTATTGTGATGAAAGAATATACTTTTATGACTTGGATCTTTTTAAATTTGTTGAGATTTGTTTTCTGGCCCAGAATATCATCTGGATTAGTAAATGCTAGCATTAGTAAATGCTCCATGTGTGCTTGGAAAGAATTTGTATTCTGTTGTTGGGTGGAGTGTTCTATAAATATCACTTAGGTCAAGTTGGTTGATTATTTTTGTTTATGTCTTGTAATTTTTGATTGAATGCCAGACATTGTGAATTAAAAAACAAAATAAAGCAAGCATTACCAAGTATGTTCTGCCAGAGGGTGTTTACATTTTCTTTCAGGCAGATAGAATAGGGAGTCAGTCACTTTAATTTATGTGAAGGCTGGGTTGCTATTTGAGTAGTTTGGTGATACTCTTCTTTATGTTATTTGTAGGGTGTGGTTTTCTAAGACTTTCATTTCAAAGCCTGGTAGTCTTTATCCCCTTGATAGTGCCAAAGGTGGGAAATTTCACTTTACTTCTCAAGTTTTTCAGTTATTATTTAGCTTTTTAACCCTGCATTGTTTAAGCAAATATCCTTGAATTTGAGGTCCCTGCAGTTTCCCATTTTTGTTACTCCAGCCTTATGTGAACACCAAAAGCTTTCCTGACTTCTTGGTTCCTTAGTAGCAGCATTTCATGCAGGCCAAATCTCAAGTTTTTCAGCCTTCACCCCCATCCTGTAATCTGGAAATACCCCCTGGGAAAAGACAACAGCAGATCATCTAAACACCTTGAAAAAATTTCCCCTTCTTTGGAGTTGTAGACCTTCTTGTCTCCCATGCTTTAAGGACATCTCTGTACTGCCTTTAAAAATATGATTTTTATAATTTATTTAGCTTTTCTAGTTGTTCTCAAGAAGGATATTGGCCTGCTGCAGACTGTTGCATCCTACTCAGATGTAGACAACTCCTTGTTGTTGTTGTTTTAATATTTTGGTTGTGGCTTGTGCGGTCTCAGTTCCATGACAGGGGTCAGACTGAGGCCATGGCAGCAGTAGTGCCAAATCCCAACACTAAGCCACCAGGAAACTCCTTCCCTATTGATTTTTAAAGCTTCACAGAAGAACTCAATTTTCATGAGCGATTTTGTATTAAACATTCTTCTTCTAGGCTTTAGGTAGTGGGGTTTTAGTTTCAGACCTAGCAAAAAAAGCCAAATTTATTTTAAGAAAAAAAAGCAGATTTATTGGGATATAATTTTTATATGTTAAAATTCACTCAATGTAAGTATACATGTTGAATTTTCATAGATGTATGCGTTTTTGTAACCACTACCACAATCAAGATACAGAAAGTTCCTGTCAACCTGAAAAGTTCTCTCTCCCTTGTTGTTCAGTTGCTAAGTTGTGTCTCTTTGTGACCCCGTGAGCTGCAGCATGCCAAGCTTCCGTGTCCTTCACTATCTCCTGGAGTTTGCTCAAACTCATGTCCATTGGATCAGTGATGCCATCCAACTATCTCATCCCCTGTCACCCCCTTCTCTTTTCCTCAGTCTTTCCCAGCAACCACCTCTCTCCCTGGGAACCACCCATCTGTTGTTTCTTAATACAATTTTTCCTTTCACACAATGTAGTATAATTGAGATTAATACAATGTATGGCCTTCTGGGTCTAGCTTGCACTTAGTATAATGCTTTTGACACTCTCCTGTGTCAGTAGTTTCTCTTTTTTCCTGAATATTTTACACTGTATGAGATATGGCATAATTTGTTTATAACTATTAGTTGTTGAGCTTTTAGATTGCTTCCGGTTTTTGGCTATCATAAACAAAACTGCTAAGCATTTTAGACACGTATTCTTATTTCACTTCAGCGAATGTAGGAATAGAATTGCTGGGTTATGTGATAATTATATGTTTAACTTTGTAAGGCACTGAGGATCTGTTTTCTAAAGTGGTTGTACTATTTTACTTTCCCTTCAGCAATGTGAGATTTTCAGTTTCTCTACATTCTTGCTAACACTTGGTATTGTCAGCATTTTAAAATTTTTGCAGTTCTAGTGGATGTGTAATGTTATATCTCATTGTCATTTTAACTTACATTTTCCTAGTGGTTAACATATTAAATACGTTTACATGTGCTTGTTGGTCATTCATATATTTTCCTTTGTGAAGTGTCAACTCACATCTTTTGCCCATTTAAAAAACTGGGTTGCTTGTTCATGACTGAGTTTTTTTGTTTTTGTTTTTTGTATTCTGATATGAGACTTTTATCAGATATTAGAATTGTGAAAGATCATCATGGCTGCCCTTTATATCTTCTTAGTGGTATCTGAAGAATAAAATTTTAAATTTTGATGAAATCTGATTTATTAATTCTTTAATGCTTCATATTTTTGGGTCCTATCTAAGAAATATGTCTATCTCAAAGATTTTCTCTCATGTTTTCTTGTAGGCATTTTATAATTTAGCTTTTATGTTTAAGTTCATGATTCATTTCAGTTGATTTTTACATAGGAAATGAAGAAAGTGTTGTGAGGTTCTTTTTCCAGTTTTCTAAATTTAATTGAAGATTATCTATTTATCTGTTTTTGACTGTGCTGGATCTCCGTTGCTGTGTGGGTTTGTCTGTAGTTGGGTGAGTAGGGGCTGCTCTCTGGTTGCAGTGCAAGGGCTTCTCATTGCAGTTACTCCTGTTGTGGAGCATGGGCTCTAGGGTGCCCATGCTTCTGTAGTTGTGGCATGTAGGCTCAGGAGTTGTAGCGCTAGGCTCTAGAGCACAGGCTCAGTAGTTGTGGTGCACGGGCTTAGTTACTTTGCAGCATGTGGGATCTTCCCAGCCCAGGGATCGAACTGCTGAATTGTGTCCTCTGAATTGGCAGACAGATTGTTTACCACGAAGCTGCCAGTGGGGGAAGCCCTATGGTAGAGATTCTTACAAAAAAATTTTTCCCCACATAATATACAGTTTTTCTACGCCATTAATTGAGAGACTATTCTCTCTACTGAATTATTTGTTACTTTTGTCAAAAATCAGTCACATGTGTGTGGGTCTTTTTTAAAACTATTTTATGTAATGACCATATGTCTATCCTAACATCAGCATCTTAAAGTCTTGATTACTGTAGCTTTAAACCTGGTAATGGAAGTTCTTCAGTACCATAAGCACAGTACAATTATGTATTTACTTAGGCCTTTAATTTTTGAATATACTTTTAGTAGTGGACTTACCCTGTTTGTTCAGCAGATACCTGGTGAGCATCTGCTGTGTGCTGGGCTCTGTTGTGTTGCTGGTTATTGCAACAGAGAACAAAGAATGCAAAAAGGCCTCCCCTTGGGGAGCTTAGATTACAACTGGGGTAAACCAGATGAGAAATTTATGTTAGATGGTGATTAGTACTATGGAGGAAAACAAATCAGGGTGTAGGAGGTCGCAGTATGGGGATGGGGAGGGAGGGATGTGTAATTTTAAGGTGTGTGGATAGAGAAATTTCTTCAGTGAGAAACTGATATTTGAGCAGACTTCAGCCTGCTTTTTATATCATGTTCATAACCAATGAACAGTTTCAGAAAGAAAGGCGGAAAGAAGGTAGGAGCTTGAATGTGTGCTGAGTATGCTAGTTGCCTCCTAGGAGGCCAAAGCATTTAAAATCAAGAGGTGTAGTAATAGAAGTGTACCTAACAGCAGAAAGGTAGACAGTAAAAAAATCATGTTTTTGGTTGAAATCTGGTGATGAGAAAGTTTATCTTAATATATTAACATAGCTTATGGTAGAGAGCTAACAGATACCGTGAATTGGAAGACTAACTTCATTACATGTGGATATGATTATAAAAGCAATTTAGTGAAAACCTCATTAAAATAACAACTGTTGGTAAAGAGTAGCTTCCTTGCTGGCTGAGTGATAAAGAATCTGCCTGCCAATGCAAGAGGTGTGGGTTTGATCCCTGGGAGGGGAAGATGCCCTGGAGAAGGGACTGACAACCCACTCCAGTGTTGCCTGGGAAGTCCCATGGACAGAGGAGCCTGGTGGGCTGTGGTCCATGGGGTCACAAAGAGTTGGACATGACTTAGCTCTAAATGGCAGCAATCGGTAAAGTGTAAATATAAAGAGAAGATGGAATTAAATAAGACAAAGATGGGTATTTTGATTGTGAAGTTTATAATTTACAATGAAGAAATACCAAATATATGTGCAAAAATAGTATAGTGTTAATATTCAAAAAGTAAAAGTGATCCTAGAAAGTTATTCAGATCAACTTTGCTGGCAGACTTTATAATGACTCTTAGACTGAAGTTATCAAGTGAACAAAAAATTAAGGCTATGGAACAGCTAAATGTCCTAATTAATAAGCAAAATTTGATGGATAAACTGAATCCTACTGTCAAAATAGAGACTATACCTTCTTTTCAAGCACTTACAGAAAGTATACAAAAATTGATTGAGTGCTAGATCATAAAGAAAACTTTGGTACATTCCTAAAGATAGAAATAATTTAGAACTACTTATCTAGTATGATAGCCACTAGCCACATCTAGCAATTTAAATTCATTAAAATTGAGTAAAATTTAAAATTCAGTTTCTCAGTCTTACTAATTACATCTCAAATGCTCAAATAGGATTGATTGCTCTTGGAATGAGGAGAGAAGAAAGCAGACTGAAGATAGTACACGTGAGCTAAATCCTTCTTTTCTATAGCAAGGAGTCAGTAGACAAAATTTGAAGTTAATCAAGGAATAAAGACAGACATGTTATCTATAATTATTGAGATAAATATAAAAACTATAACACATAAGTGAAAGTGATTGCTTATAGGGAACAGGACTACAGTTTTTTACTATTTGTTTTAATATGCAAGTTTTAAGAGACTAATAGGATACACATACAGAATAAAAGCAGCTTATAAACTCTCTCTGCATAATAGCTTCTTATTCAATAAATGTTAAGTGCAACTTTATTCCTTTGCATAAAGTAAAAAGCATCCTTTTTTTAAAATTTGATGACAGTTAATTTGTACTGAACATAGTAATTTTTTTCAGACACCAGTTGCCAGTCTTCTCTTCCATTTACGAATGTGGATGGTAAGCCAAAGTATGTGACTTTGGGTGTATACTACTTATCTTTAATTGATAAAAATAGTTAATTTGATTTCAGTAGTTAGTAAAAGATTCATATACAATATTTGGAGTACTTTAAGATTTTAATCTGAATAAACATCTTTCAGACAACAAAAGGTCACTTACTTAGGTCAAGAAATAAAAATCAAAGCCTATACTCACAGAAAGTGAAGAGAAATGAAAGGTCCTCTTGATGAGGGTGATGGAAGAGAGTGAAAGAGCTGGCTTAAGACTAAATGTTAGAAAAACTAAGATCATGGCATCCAGCCTGTTGCTGCATGGCAAATAGAAGGGGAAGAGGTGGAAGTGGTGACAGATTTCCTCTTGTTGGGCTTCTAAATCACTGCGGACAGTGACTGCAGCCATGAAATCAGAAGACGATTGCTTCTTGGCAGTATAAGTGATGACGGACCTAGACAGTGTGTTGAAAAGCAGAGACATTACTCTGCTAACAAAGGTCTGTATAGTCAAGGCTGTGGTCTTCCCAGGGGTCAGGTATGGTTGTGAGACCTGGATTGTAAAGAAGGCAGAACTCCAAAGAATTGAAGCCTTCGAACTGTGGTGCTGGAGAAGACTCCTGAAAGTCCTTTGGACAGCAAGGAGATCGAGCTAGTCAATCTTAAAGGAGATCAACCCTGAATATTCACTGGAAGGGCTGATGCTGAAGCTGAAGCTCCAGTATTTTTGGTCATCTGATGTGAACAGACAACTCATTGGAAAAGTCTCTGATGCTGGGAAAGATTGAGGGCAGAAGGAGAAGAGGGCTCCAGAGGATGAGATGTCTGGATGGCATCACTGATGCAATGGACATGAACTTGGGCAAACTTCAGGAGATGGTGAGGGACAGGGAGGCCTGGTGTGCTGCAGTCCATGGTGTCACAAGGAGTCAGACAGGACTGGGTGACTGGACGACAACAACAAAAGATTCATACAAAATATTTGGAGTACTTTAAGATTTTAATCTAAATAAATATCTTTCAGACAACAAAAGGAGACTTACATGGGTCAAGAAATAAAAATCAAAGCCTATACTCACAGCCCGTGAGCACTGATGATATATTTCAAAGGTAATTTCTCTGTAATTTCTAGGAAGTATCTTAAATGTAAGTGAAGAATGACATCTGTAACAAGGATTTATGACAAATAATTATATGAAAATTTTACTGCTTATGTAGTGAAGGTATTTGCTATTATTTAAGATGCCAGTTAATATTGTATTATTTACTCACAACATATTGCCATAATTATTATCTATTTTCAGATTACTACATCTTTTTGCAGATTCACTATGGGAGAGGGACTATAGATAAGGGGTAGGGGAAAAGAGAAAAAGTTTTGCTTTGTGATTTAATGTTACTTGAAAGCATATATTAGGCAGACTAGTTCACAGTGTCATTTGTTGAATGTGTGTAATGTTTGTTCTCCAGTTTTCCACATAGACTAGCCAAGCCAGTTTTTATAATGTGACACTCTGATACTGTCCATAGATTGTAGTTTCATAATTCACCTAACCTTTCACATAAATAAGAAAATTAAACATAGGAATCAAATCTAAACACTTAACTTAGAGGAACAGTATTACGTAGCAAATCATCAAAACGAGTGAAAATAGATCCCCATTGTAGTGAAAGCTTTAGAGAATATGCCATTACTAATTTGTCTTTATTATAATCTAAAAGTCTTGTTCTCCAAAAGCTTTTCCAGCATTTAAAAATTCAATATTTTAGACATAATGTTAGGGTTTTTTTTTTTTTTCTGCCTTGGAGTGTAGTTTAAATCATCTTAATGAGTAAAGCTCTTTATGATTATACTTAAACCAATTACAAAGTGCTTGCTGAAGGTGTAGGAGATTGGGGACTTCTCTCCTGACTTTTAAGACACAATCTGAAACTTTGCTTTTCAATATGTTTTTGATATTTTCTTATTTGTCTTTGTCTTAAAAAAAATTAGTGCGTGTTTATAAAAATCAGTAATGAAATGTTCTATAAATGTGTTTATAGACTGTACTACTTTGATTACTTGGTTTACAGTATGCAGCAAGTCTAATGGCATCACTGAAACAGTACCCAGCCTGAAACAAGTGCTTATTCTGTTCTTTCAGCTGCCATCAAGCCATGTGCCTGTATATGTTTGGAGGAGAGTGTCTTTTCATCCTTAAGCTAGGCTCACTCTATCTCTCACTACAAGGCTTTTGGAAAGCCTTGATATTTTAAAATTCTGTACAGATGTTGCTAGTGAATGCTTTCTGTAGATATTATAAGAATGAAAATGAAAATATTGTGTTGCTAACATAAACCACAGTTTTTAACGGTAGAGACTTTGTCTTGTTCAATCGTATAGCTGTAGACTAAAATGCCCGGCCATAATATATACCCAGTAATTTTTTTAACATAAGTAAATGCAGAAACTATGTATTTAGGGAATATGCTATTACTAATTTATCCTTAAATACTAAACTGTAAATTGGAGTATCACTTCACATTATAACTTAGTTCCCCAAATGCAGATTGTCTTATTGTGCCAGTTGAGAGTTTTCACTCATACTAGCCTACTCATTAGCCACTTAAAATTAATGCTCTGATAACTTTAGTTGGTCAGACATCATTTCACAAAGAAAGACAACAAAAGATGAAGAAAAGAAGCGAGGGAACTACAGAACGTGTAGAAAACATTTAGTAAAATGTTATATCCTGGAAAGCATTGCCAAGTTCAATGTCCGGAGTTTTCCTCTATGTTTTCTTCTAGGGCTTTTATAGTTTTATATCTTATGTTTAAATCTTTAATCCATCTTGAGTTAATTTTTGTGTGAATATCCAGTTTTTCCATCACCATTTGTTGAGGAGACTGTCCTTTTTCCCTTGTGTAGTCTTGGTACCCTTGTTGAAGATCATTTGGTCATATGTGCAACAATTTGTTTCTGGGCTCTGTATTTTGTTTCAGCGGTGTTACATATCTGTCATTATACCAACACCACACTGTCTTGATCACTATTGCTTTGTAGTATGTTTTGAAATTTGGAAGCGTGAATCTTCCAGTATTATTATTTTTTTCAACATACCTTTTGGGCTATTTGGTATTATTTTGGAAAACTTTGAGACTCCATATGAATCATATGAGTGGTTGTTTTTTCATTCCTGCAAAAAATGCTAGTGAAATTTTAATAGAGATTATGTTGAATCTGTAGAGCACTTTGTATAGTATGAACATTTCAGTTCAGTTCCATCACTCGGTTGTGTCCAGCTCTTTGTGACTGCATGGACTGCAGCATGCCAAACTTCCCTGCCCATCAACTCCCAGAGCTTACTCAAACTCTTTGAGTCGGTGATGCCATCCAACCATCTCATCCTCTGTTGTCCCCTTCTCCCGCCTTCAATCTTTCCCAGCATCCGGGTCTTTTCCAATGAGTCAGTTCTTACCATCAGGTGGCCAAAGTATTGGAGTTTCAGTTACAGCATCAGTCCTTCCAAGGGCTATTCAGGACTAATTTCCTTTAGGATGGACTGGTTGGATCTCTTTGCAGTCCAAGGGACTCTCAAGAGTCTTCTCCACACCACAGTTCAAAAGCATCAATTCTTTGGCACTCAGCTTTCTTTATAGTCCAACTCTCATATCCATACATGACCATTGGAAAAACCACATCTTTGACCAGATGGACCTTTGTTGGCAAAGTAATGTATCTGCTTTTGAATATGCTGTCTAGGTTGGTCATAACTTTCCTTCCAAGGAGTGAGCATCTTTTAATTTCATGGCTACAATCACCATCTGCAGTGATTTTGGAGCTCCCAAAAATAAAGTCTGTCACTGTTTCCATTGTTTCTCCATCTATTTAGCATGAAGTGATGGGACAAGATGCCATGATCTTAGTTTTCTGAATGTTGAGTTTTAAGCCAACTTTTTCACTCTCCTTTTTCACTTTCATCAAGAGACTCTTTAGTTCTTCTTCACTTTCTACCATAAGGGTGATGTCATCTGCATATCTGAGGTTATTGATATTTCTCCCAGCAATCTTGATTCCAGCTTGTGCTTCTTCTAGCCCAGCATTTCTCATGATGTTTTCTGCATGTAAGTTAAATAAGCAGGGTGACAGTATACAGCCTTGATGTACGCCTTTTCCTATTTGGAACCAGTCGGTTGTTCCATATCCAGTTCTAACTGTTGCTTTTTGACCTGCATACAGATTTCTTAGGAGGCAGGTCAGGTGGTCTGGTATTCCCATCTCTTTAAGAATTTTCCACGTCTTCCAGTACACAAACATAGATTGTCTTTTGATTTGTTTTAGCTATATTTTATAGTTTTCATTGTACACGTTTTCACCTCTCTGGTTAACTTTATTCCTACATTTTTTTTGGGGGGGGTGCTATTGTAAATGTAGTTGTCTACTTAAATTTCCATTTTGGATTGTTCATTATTAATGTTTAGCAACAGAATTGATTTTTGAATGTTGAGTTTGTATTGGGCAACCTTGCTAAAATCGTTTGTTTCAACCATCTTTTTACGTGTGAAATCTTTAGGGTTCTCTGCATATTAGATCATACGATCTGTGAACAGAGGTAATTTTTTGCTTTGTCCTTCCATATTTGAATGACTTTTGTTTCTCTTCTTGCCTAATTGCTTTAGCTAGGATTTCCAGCTCTATGTTGGATACAAGTGATGCGAATAGGCATCCTTGCTTTGTCCATAATTTTTCAGTTTTCTTTCAGTCCAGAAGCTTTCATTTTTTATTATTGAATATGATGTTAGCTATGACTATTTCATATATGGCTGTTGTTATGTTGAGGTGGTTTGCTTCTGTTTCCAGTTTGTTTAGCGTTTTTATTGCAAAAGAATGTTTGATGTTTTCAAATGCCTTCATTACTTGAAGTCATCTTCCCCACCATTTTCATTTGGTTGATGTGGTATATGACAGTGGTTGATTTTCATGGTTCAAATCATCCTTGCATTCTGGGTATAAATACCACGTGATCATGGTATATAGTCCATTTAATGTGCTATTGAATTTGACTTGTCAGTACTTTGTCTGAGGATTTTTGCATCAGTATTCGTCAGGAATATTGGTCTGTATTTTTTTTTGTTGTGTCTTTTTCTGCTTTTGGTATCAGGGTAGTGCTGGCATCATGAAATGAGTTGGAAATGTTCCTTCCTGTTTAATTATTTGGAAACGTTTGAGGAGGACTGGTATACTCTTTTTTAAATGTTTTGGAGAGTTTTTTCCTGTGAAGCCACCTGGTCCTAGGCTTTTCTTTATTGAGATCTGCTTTTATTTCTTGAGTTGTTGTCATTGTCCAACGCTTTGTGACTCCATGGACTGCAGCATGCCAGGCTTCCCTGTCCTTCACCATCTCCTGGAGCTTGCTCAAACTCATGTCCATTGAGTCAGTGATGCCATCCAACCATCTCATCCTCTGTCATCCCCTTCTCCTCCTGCCTTCAATCTTTCCCAGCATCACGGTCTTTTCTAACGAGTCAGCTCTTCACATTAGGTGGTATTGAAGCTTCAGCTTTAGCATCAGTCCTTCCAATGAATATTTAGGATTGATTTCCTTTAGGATTGATTGGTTTGATCTCCTTGCTGTCCAAGATTACTCTCAAGAGTCTTCTCCAGCACCACAGTTCAAAAGCATCAATTCTTCAGCGCTTAGCTTTCTTCATGGTCCAACTCTCACATCCATACATGACCACTGGAAAAACTTTGACTATGCGGACCTTTGTCTGCAAAGTAATGTCTCTGCTTTTCAGTATGCTGTCTAGGTGTGTCATAGCCTTTCTTTCAAGGAGCAAGTGTCTTTTAATTTCATGGCTGCAGTCACTATCTGCAGTGATTTTGGAGCCCCAGAAATAAAGTCTGTTTCCATTTTTTCCCCATCTATTTGCCATGAAGTTATGGGACCAAATGCCATTATGTTAGTGTTTTGAATGTTGAGTTTTAAGCCAGCTTTTTCACTCTCCTCTTTCACTTTCATCAAGAGGCCCTTTAGTCCCTCTTCACTTTCTGCCATAAGGGTGGTGTTATCTGCATGTCTGAGGTTATTGATGTTTCTCCAGCAATCTTGATTCCAGCTTGTGCTTCATCCAGTCCAGCATTTCTCATGATGTACTCTGCATAGAAGTTAAATAAGCAGGGTGACAATTTATAGCCTTGATGTACTCCTTTCCCAATTTTGAACTGGTCCATCGTTCCATGTCCAGCTCTAACTGTTGCTTCTTGACCTGCATACAGATTTCTCAGGAGGCAGGTAAGGTTTATTTCTTGATTAATTCACTTTAAGTTATTCTCTTGATTTTGCTGAGAGCGATGAGGATTTAGCTTACTTTTGCTGTCCTTAATCACTCATCTCTCTTCATCCCAAAGTTTGAAACAGTATAATTAGTTCTTTCATTTGGTACCTGTGCAGTTGTAAATAAAGTGCTTCTTAGACATTATATTTTAAGTCCCTGCTATGTAAGATAAGGATAGTAGAGCCTTTATCCATTTCTCTATCTTGTCTTTTCTTCTCTTTCACTTTCATTTCTACCTTTTCTTTTGTGTTTGACCCGGTTGATCACATAACATTTTTATTCTGTTGTATAAGGAGATTTAAGACATTGCAGTGGTTAAGACTCCACGCTCCCACTGCAGAGGGCACAGGTTTGATCCCTGGTTGGGGAACTGAGACCCTGCGTGCTGCATGGTATGGCCAAAACAAAACAAAAACATTCAGGCTTTTCAGTAGGTTGATTCTAAAAGCTGAACACAATAAATTATAGTTACTCATTGAGCTGTTTGTTTTTTATGAGTACAAAGTTATAATGGAAGTCAAAAAAAAAATAGGATATCAAGGTAAGTTTGGTTATCTTAGGGCAAATTTTTTCACAATCATGCCACTAGTTTGCCTTATATTCTGAGTTGTTTGTTTAATCTTGTCCATCTTCCCCTCCTGCAGTCTGTAATTACCTTTTTTCCCTTGGTAGAAATGTTTCCTGCTTGAATCACAGTATCTTATTTGTTGGAAGGAATCCCTGGTTTT
The DNA here is from genome assembly GCF_042477335.2 of Ovis canadensis. Classification (NCBI taxonomy): domain Eukaryota; kingdom Metazoa; phylum Chordata; class Mammalia; order Artiodactyla; family Bovidae; genus Ovis; species Ovis canadensis. The sequence goes on along the minus strand of NC_091250.1, from coordinate 87,388,513 downwards.
CCTAGAGACATCCCTTTTAGAGTTTTCCTGCTTCTTCCTTCAGTCTTCGTAAGAAGGAAGCCTGCTGAGTGTCTGACATTCTGAGATATTCTTTCACTGCATTTCTGGGTTAGATATACTGTTCCTTAGATGTCACACCTTCCTGTTTCATGGCATTCTCCCCTTCTTGCTGGAATATGTTCCAGATTAACTTCAGTATACAGGATACTTAAGATGTAAACATTCTTGAATGCCTAAACGTGGCTTTTACCTGGTTCATAATTGCTTGGTAGTTTGAGTGTAGAAATTTAGATCCAGAGTGAATTTTCTTTTGAACTTAGGAGCTTTTCTCTCTTTTGTTTAGATCAAGATGGTAGGAAATCTGATGCTACTCTGAGTCTTGTTATATTTTAATAACCCTTTCCCTCTCTCTCTTTGGAAACTTTAGTATCTTACTGTGTCTTTGAAGTTCTGGACTTTTATAGTTACATATCTAGGTATATGGCCAGTAGGTCACTTGTGTCTGACTCTTTTTGTGACCCCCATGGGCTGTAGCCTGCCAGGCTCCTCTATCCATGGAATTTTCTAGGCAGGAATACTAGAGTGGTTGCCATTTCTTCCTGCAGGGGATCTTCCCAACCCAGGGATCGAACCCACATTGCCTGTGTCTGCTACATTGGCAGGCAGATTCTTTACCATTGTGCCCTCAGTGAAGCCCCGTGTCTAGGTATGTTCAGTTCAGTTCAGTCGCTCAGTCGTGTCTGACCCTTTGCGACCCCATGAATCACAGCACGCCAAGCCTCCCTGTCCATCACCATCTCCCGGAGTTCACTCAGACTCATGTCCATCGAGTCTGTGATGCCATCCAGCCATCTCATCATCGGTCGTCCCCTTCTCCTCCTGCCCTCAATCCCTCCCAGCATCAGAGTTTTTTCCAACGAGTCAACTCTTCTCATGAGGTGGCCAAAGTACTGGAGTTTCAGCTTTAGCATCATTCCTTCCAAAGAAATCCCAGGGTTGGTCTCCTTCAGAATGGACTGGTTGGATCTCCTTGCAGTCCAAAGGACTCTCAAGAGTCTTCTCCAACACCACAGTTCAAAAGCATAAATTCTTTGGTGCTCAGCCTTCTTCACAGTCCAACTCTCACATCCATACATGACCACTGGAAAAACCATAGCCTTGACTAGACAGACCTTAGTCGGCAAAGTAATGTCTCTGCTTTTGAATATGCTATCTAGATTGGTCATAACTCTTCTTCCAAGGAGTAAGCGTCTTTTAATTTCATGGCTGCAGTCACCACCTGCAGTGATTTTAGAGACCCCAAAATAAAGTCTGACACTGTTACCACTGTTTCCCCATCTATTTCCCATGAAATGATGGGACCGGATGCCATGATCTTTGTTTTCTGAATGTTGAGCTTTAGGCCAACTTTTTCATTCTCCTCTTTCACTTTCGTCAAAAGGCTTTTGAGTTCCTCTTCACTTTCTGCCATAAGGGTGGTGTCATCTGCATATCTGAGGTGATTGATATTTCTCCCGGCAATCTTGATTCCAGCTTGTGTTTCATCCATTCCAGCATTTCTCATGATGTGCTCTGCATATAAGTTAAATAAGCAGGGTGACAGTATACAGCCTTGACGTACTCCTTTTCCTATTTGGAACCAGTCTGTTTTTCCATGTCCAATTCTAACTGTTGCTTCCTGACCTGCATATAGGTTTCTCAATAGGCAGGTCAGGTGGTCTGGTATTCCCATCTCTCTCAGAATTTTCCAGTTTATTGTAATCCACACAGTCAAAAGGCTTTGGCATAGTCAATAAAGCAGAAATAGATGTTTTTCTAGAACTCTCTTGCTTTTTCCATGATCCAGTGGATGTTGGCAATTTGATCTCTGATTCCTCTGACTTTTCTAAAACCAGCTTGAACATCAGGGAGTTCACGGTTCACGTATTGCTGAAGCCTGGCTTGGAGAATTTTGAGCATTACTTTACTAGCATGTGAGATGAGTGCAATTGTGTGGTAGTTTGAGCATTCTTTGGCATTGCCTTTCTTTGGGATTGGAATGAAAACTGACCTTTTCCAGTCCTGTGGCCACTGCTGAGTTTTCCAAATTTGCTGGCCTATTGAGTGCAGCACTTTCACGGCATCATCTTTCAGGATTTGAAACAGCTCAACTGGAATTCCATCACCTCCACTTGCTTTGTTCGTAGTGATGGTTTCTAAGGCCCACTTGACTTCACATTCCAAGATGTCTGGCTCTAGATTAGTGATCACATCATCATGACTGTCTGGGTCGTGAAGATCTTTTTTGTACAGTTCTTCTGTGTATTCTTGCCACCTCTTCTTAATATCTTCTGCTTCTGTTAGGTCCAGACCATTTCTGTCCTTTATCAAGCCCATCTTTGCATGAAATGTTCCCTTGGTATCTCTAATTTTCTTGAAGAGATCTCTAGTCTTTCCCATTCTGTTGTTTTCCTCTATTTCTTTGCAGTGATTGCTGAAGAAGGCTTTCTTATCTCTTCTTGGTATGAGTTGTTGTTATTCTGTCTGAACTCTCTGGAGTTGATAGACCTTTTCTGTTGAAATGCAGGTGTTTTCATTAAGGTATGGGCAATGTTCTCACTGTTTTTTGGTAATATTTCTTGGTTTCCTATGTTCTTCCACTTTGGAATGCTCATCAGCAGAATATTGGCTTTCTGGTTTGATCCTTATGTCATATCTCTCATGTTTTCTGTCATTGCCTTTTTATTCCTTATTTTATTTCTTTAGCTAGATGTTCCTGCTTTTCTGTGAATGTCTATAAGCAGATTGTAAGTATTGCAGTATCTTTGCTTATTTTCTGTTTGTATTATTTTAAGAGGCAACATGGTATAGTTGTTAAAAGCATATACAATAGAACTAGACTGCTAGACTGTGTCTGTTAAGATCCCAGCTCCACTACTTAATAACCATATGACCTTAGGTAAATTATTTAACCTTTCTGTGCTCTGTTTCTGAACTATGAAATGAGGATAACTACTTTGTGGGCAAAGGAGTTCATATTTGTAAAGTATTTACAACAATTCTCGGTGTTGTAAAATTTGTATCATTGTAGCATTCTGTTTGTGTTTTATTGAATGCAGTTTCTTTAGGAGTCTCTTAAGGATATTTTGATTGTTTAATCCTTTTCTTCTGTACCTGAATACTTTGTGAGTCTTCTGGGGTTAATTTATTATTTACCTTTGTCTTTTTCTAGCTGTGGTTTTTCCTCATACGAAATTACATAGTTGACTCATGTATATTGCTACAGGAATGTCTTGATTACTTTCTGTAGCTACAGTGGGGTGTTTTTTTCTTGTTGGGTAGGTGGGTTTTTTTCAATTGCTTTCTCTGTTTGAAAAGACTGGTTGGTAATTCTTAGTCCATAGATGGAGTGTCTTGTCTGCTGGCAAGTTCAGGTTTAGAGCAGAAGAGCAGGAAACCTATTGTGATTCTCAGGAGCTTTCTGTTTGTCGTATTGACAACAGACTTGCTCGACGGTAACATTCCTCTGGTTTCATTATGAACAGGTTGCCAGATTTCTACTAGATTTCTTTAGAAAAGAGTGGCACAGTTTTTGGCTTAGGGGTGCCATTGGGCCTTGCCTAGCCAAGGAGTGGGTGCAGAGAAAGGAGACAGGTAACTTTTTCCTAGGTCACCAGTATTCAGCCTCTTTATCTGCTAACTTGAGTCTAGAGTCTCAGGAGGATTGACTCAGGCCTCCATGGTAGTCCCTCTATGTGTGAATTTTGCACTGTGTTTTCCCTAGTTTTGCTTAACCTGTTAACACACTTTGGATCTTCTTTCTATTCTCTAGAAATTTACTGTGTCGGTTCATCTCTTCGTAACTTCCTACTCCATTCTTTTTATTGTTTTATAGCTCTTAAACTTTTTGTACTTCTGTGCTGTCTTACCAGTAGGCATTCCAAAGGGGAAAGTAAGACAAAACTGTCATCATTATCTTTCATTCTCCAGGTTTTCTTTTTTTAAGGAAAAAAAAAAAAGAATGAAAGGAATTGTCGCTTCACTTCTAAGTATTTCTGTAGTTAAAAAGTTCTGATTCAAACAGTATAAAAAGATATTTTTTAATACCTCTAGGTGTTAGCTCCTGGTCTTGTTTTTGCTGACTGTATGTATAGAGCTTCTCCATCTTGGGCTGCAAAGAATATAATCAATCTAATTTTGTTGTTGACCATCTGGTGATGTCCATGTGTAGACTCTTCTCTTGTGTTGTTGGAAGAGGGTGTTTGCTATGACCAGTGCGTTCTTCTGGCAAAACTCTATTAGCCTTTGCCCTGCTTCATTCTGTATTCCAAGGCCAAATGTGCCTGTTACTCCAGGTGTTTCTTGACTTTCTACTTTTGCATTCCAGTCCCCTATAATGAAAAGGACATCTCTTTTGGGTGTTAGCTCTAAAAGGTCTTGTAGGTCTTCATAAAACTGTTCAACTTCATAGACTTGGATTACCGTGATATTGAATGGTTTGCCTTGGAAACGAACAGAGATTATTCTGTCATTTGTGAGATTGCATCCAAGTACTGCATTTCAGACTCTTTTGTTGACCATGATGGCTACTCCATTTCTTCTGAGGGTTTCCTGCCTGCAGTAGTAGATATAATGGTCATCTGAGTTAAATTCACCCATTCCGGTCCATTTTAGTTCGCTGATTGCTAGAATGTCGACATTGACTCTTGCCATCTCCTGTTTGACCACTTCCAATTCACCTTGATTCATGGACCAGACATTCCAGGTTCCTATGCAATATTGCTCTTTACAGCATTGGACCTTGCTTTTATCACCAGTCACATCCACAACTGGGTATTGTTTTTGCTTTGGCTCTATCCCTTCATTCTTTCGGGAGTTATTTCTCCACTGATCTCCAGTAGCATACTGGGCATCTACCAACCTGGGGAGTTCCTCTTTCAGTGTCCTTTCATTTTGCCTTTTCATAGTGTTCATGGGGTTCTCGAGGCAAGAATCCTGAAGTGGCTTGCCATCCCCTTCTCCCGTGGACCACATTCTCTCAGGCCTCTCCACCATGCCCGCCCGTCTTGGTCAGCCCCACAGGGCATGGCTTGGCTTCACTGAGTTAGACAAGGCTGTGGTCCTAGTGTGATCAGATTGACTAGTTTTCTGTGAGTATGGTTTCAGTGTGTCCGCCCTCTGAAGCCCTCTCGCAACACCTACCATCTTACTTGGGTTTCTCTTACCTTGGATGTGGGGTATCTCTTCATGGCTGCTCCAGCAAAGCGCAGCCCCTGCCCCTTACCTTGGACAAGGGGTATCTCCTCACCGCCGCCCCTCCTGACCTTGAATGTGGAGTAGCTCCTCTAGGTCCTCCTGCCACCCGCGCAGCCACCGCTCCTTGGACTTGGGGCTCAGATCATGAGCTCCTTATTGCCAAATTCAGACTTAAATTGAGGGAAAACCACTAGACCATTCAGGTATGACCTAAATCAAATCCCTTATGATTGTACAGTGGAACTGAGAAATAGATTTAAGGGACTAGATCTGACAGATAGAGTACCTGATGAACTATGGACTGAGGTGGCTGATATTGTACAGGAGACAGTGATCAAGACCATCCTCAAGGAAAAGAAATGCAAAAAAGAAAAATGGCTGTCTGAGGAGGACTTACAAATAGCTGTGAAAAGAAGAGAAGCAAAAAGCAAAGGAGAAAAGGAAAGATATAAGCATCTGAATGCAGAGTTCCAAATAATACCAAGAAGAGATAAGAAAACCTTTCTCAGCGATCAATGCAAAGAAATAGAGGAAACAACAGAATGGGAAAGACTAGAGATATCTTCAAGAAAAGTAGAGATACCAAGGGAACATTTCATGCAAAGATGGGCTTGATAAAGGGCATAAATGGTCTGGACGTAAGAGAAGCAGAAGATGCTAAGAAGAGGAGGCAAGAATACACAGAAGAACTGTACAAAAAAGATCTTCATGACCAAGATAATCACGATGGTGTGATCACTCACCTAGAGCCAGACATCTTGGAATGTGAAGTCAAGTGGGCCTTAGAAAGAATCACTATGAAAAAAGCCGGTGGAGGTGATGGAATTCCAATAGAGCTATTTCAAATCCTGAAAGATGATGCCGTGAAAGTGATGCACTCAATAGGCCAGCAAATTTGGAAAACTCAGCAGTGGCCACAGGACTGGAAAAGGTCAGTTTTCAGTCCCAAAGAAAGGCAATGCCAAAGAATGCTCAAATTACCACACAATTGCATTCATCTCACATGCTAGTAAAGTAATGCTCAAAATTCTCCAAGCCAGGCTTGAGCAATATGTGAACCGTGAACTTCCTGATGTTCAAGCTGGTTTTAGAAAAGTCAGAGGAACCAGAGATCAAATTGCCAACATCCGCTGGATCATGGAAAAAGCAAGAGAGTTCCAGAAAAACATCTATTTCTGCTTTATTGACTATGCCAAAGCCTTTGACTGTGTGGATCACAATAAACTGGAAAATTCTGAGAGAGATGGGAATACCAGACCACCTGACCTGCCTATTGAGAAACCTATATGCAGGTCAGGAAGCAACAGTTAGAATTGGACATGGAAAAACAGACTGGTTTCAGATAGGAAAAGGAGTATGTCAAGGCTGTATATTGTCACCCTGCTTATTTAACTTCTATGCAGAGTACATCATGAGAAATGCTGGGCTGGAAGAAGCGCAAGCTGGAATCAAGATTGCCGGGAGAAATATCAATCACCTCAGATATGCAGATGACACCACCCTTATGGCAGAAAGTGAAGAGGAGCTAAAAAGCCTCGTGATGAAAGTGAAAGAGTGAAAAAGTTGGCTTAAAGCTCAACATTCAGAAAACGAAGATCATGGCATCTGGTCCCATCACTTCATGGCAAATAGATGGGGAAACATTGGAAACAGTGTCAGACTTTATTTTGGGGGGCTCCAAAATCACTGCAGATGGTGACTGCAGCCATGAAATTAAAAGACGCTTACTCCTTGGAAGAAAGTTATGACCAACCTAGATAGCATATTGAAAAGCAGAGACATTACTTTGCCAGCAAAGGTCTGTCTAGTCAAGGCTGTGGTATTTTAGTGGTCATGTATGGGTGTGAGAGTTGGACTGTGAAAAGAGCTGAGCGCCGAAGAATTGTGCTTTTGATTCTGTGGTGTTGGAGAAGACTCTTGAGAGTCCCTTGGACTGCAAGGAGATCCAACCAGTCCATTCTGAAGGACATCAGCCCTGGGATTTCTTTGGAAGGAATGATGCTAAAGCTGAAACTCCAGTACTTTGGCCACCTCATGGGAAGAGTTGACTCATTGGCAAAGATTCTGATGCTGGGAGGGATTGGGTGCAGGAGGAAAAGGGGACGACAGAGAATGAGATGACTGGATGGCATCACCGACTCCATGGACATGAGTTTGAGTGAACTCTGGGAGATGGTGATCGACAGAGAGGCCTGGTGTGCTGCGATTCATGGGGTCGCAAAGAATCGGACATGACTGAGCGACTGTGCTGAACTGAACTGAACTCTTTGTGATCCCACAGACTAGCCCAGCAGCTCCTCTGTCCATGTGATTTCCCAGGCAAGAATACTGAAGTGGGTAGTGATTTTCTTCTCCAGGGGATCTTCTTGACCCAGGATCAGACCCGGGTCTCTCGCATTGTGGGCGGATTCTTTACCGCCTCAGCCACCAGGGAGGGTAAAATACTTCTATATGTTTTTTTAAAAAGTAAAGATATTTTCTTACATAAACTCTATCATATCTAACCAAATTAACCATAGTTTCTTAATATTATATATTACCTAGGTCTTATTCAGATCTTTTCCACTTGTTTGAAAAATACCTTTTTATGTTATTTGAATCAGAATTAATATGGGATATTAGCAGTTAGTTATGTTTCTTGAGTCCTTTTTTTCTTATGAGTACAGTTTATTCGGGAAAAGAGTGATATTGGTTTGTAGATCCCTTTGATAGACAATGTTTGTACCAGCTATGTATTACATAGTTCTGTTCCAGTTTGTTAAGAGTTCAAAATCTTCTTCAAATAAGACATGCTTTTGTTTTAATGGAATACATATAGAACAGTAGTACAGAATAGAATGATGAACTCTCAGCTTTAATAACTATCAACTCAGGACCTGTCTTGTTTCATATATACCTTCAGCTATGTACCTTCTCCTGAATCTGTTTGAAGCATATTCCACATCTAATTCATCTGCACATATTTCTGAGTATATATATATAAGAAACTAGGTCAGTTCTATAGAATATTTCTCATTCTGAATTTATCTGGTTGCTTCTTGATGTCATTTTACTTACTCCTTTTCTATATTGATTTAAATTGAAAGTTTGATCTAAAGCAGTGTTTCTCAAGCTTTTTTTTTCATTATTATTCCTTTAAAGGCCCTTTTTAGACACTTTTTTCCCCTTTGTGGTCTGTTCCATGAGACCCAAGAGTAGAGCATTGTGCTTTGGAATGTAAGAAACCGTTTTAATTTCTATTGAAGATTTTTTTCGCCCCTGGATGTGACACTGCAACTATTAAGAATAGACAATATAAAGATTTGATTCTGTAGTTTGACTCTGTTGTTGTTGTTTAGTCACTAAGGTGTGTCCGATTCTTTGTGACCCCATGGAGTGCAGCATGCCAGGCTTCCTTGTCCTTCACTATCTCCTGCAGTTTGCTCAACTCACGTTCATTGAGTTGGTGATGCCGTCTAGTGATCTCATCCTCTGTTGCCCCCTTCTCCGCCTGCCCTCAGTCTTGCCGAGCATCAGGGTCTTTTCCAGTGAATTGGCTCTTAACATCAGGTGACCAAAGTTTTGGAGCTTCAGCTTCAGCATCAGTCCTTCCAATGAATATTCATTGTTGATATCCTTCAGGATTGACTGGTTGGATCTCCTTGCAGTCCAAGAGACCCTCAAGAGTCTTCTCCAGCACCACAATTTGAAAGCATCAGTTCTTTGGCACTCAACTTTATTATGGTCCAGTTCTCACATTTGTACATGACTACTGGAAACACCATAGAAAAACTGGAAAAAGCAGAGTTTGACTCTTTACATAAGAACATTTTATAAGTAGGATATGTTATAAAAACATATTTGCTAGGGGGTATCAATATTCATTTCAGTGAGTAAAACTCCATGAGGGCAGGAATTTGGTGTTTTTTTCCCCTTGTCATTAGATATGTAGAACCTATCATAGTAAGTGAATGAATGAGCAAGGAACAGAATTTCCAACTCCTTGTCTAACGGAACTGCTAGTTAAAAGAGAAATAACCCAGTTAATGTTGTGAAATCTTTTGTTTTTGTTAATCAGTCTTTAAAATTGTACTTTTCCTATTGAAGGGTAATTAAAATTCTTTTAATATGGTGGAAAGAAATATCATTAACATTTCTAATAATTTTCATTTCCAATTGTTAATAAAAATTAATGATGATCATTGGACTGTTCATAAAACCATACTGGAAATAGAGAGTAATAAAAAGCACCTATCTCATAGGGATGTTGTGAGGATTAAATTAGTTAATACATGTAAAGCACTTACAGCTAGACTTCACACATAATAAAATGCTTAACAACTATTCATTAGTAATTGAGGATGGTGCTGGGGCTCTTCTTTCCCTTCATCTTGCAGGAGGGCTCCTGATGGTTGGTTGATCAGTTCTTCCATTCATAGTGAGGTTGGCACTTTTCTCTCAGGCCCTTGCAAAAGCTCCATGAAAGGATCATCCTCCTTAAGACTTTCCATCAACCTTCTTCCCAGGGGTCCTCTTCTAAGACCCTTGATGATAGAGGACTGAGAAAAGCTGCAGAATGGTTATTATATTGCAGTCAAGTGGTGAGGGCTTAAAATGAACTCTGCCTGTTAGCTCTGTGTGACTGAGTGATGCCGGGCAAATTGTTTTAACTCCTTACTTTCTTCTTTTGCCCATATACCTTCTCATCTCTTTTCTTACTCTGAGCAGCCACACTCGACTTCTTTTACTTTCACACAATGCCATATCCTCTCCTACATCTGCCCCCTTTGAACATGCTGTTCCCTTTAATGTAACATATTCTTTCTTTCCCCTCCCCAGTTGCTTTATTTGGCCAGATCCTACTCATGCTTGCATTAATTGCCTCTCTTTTAGGAGACATTTTCTAACAAATTCCCACCAGACTAATTTGTGTCTCTGCCGTGCTCCCATTTCACACCATCATGGTTTTAAAACCTTTCATCCCATTTGAAGTGACCCTACAGACTGAGCTCCAGAGGGGTTGATAGAACCTGACATGTTCATTGCTGCGTCCCCAATTCCTGGCACATAGGAAACCTCAATTAATGTGGTATACATGGATGGAAAAAAAAAATATACTGGCAGTATTGTTACTTAGAATTTGGTTAACATTATTTCCATAGCTGCCCTTGTTTCATGGATTTTTTTTTTTTTTCCCTGTAAAGCTGCTGAAACTTAGAAGCTGATTTTGTCACAGTGTAAGATGACTTTGGAAAATTCTGCATTCCTTTTAGATGAATCTTTACAACTTGGTGAGTTTCACTAGATATCTTCAGTCTTCATTTTGAGCTCAGAAGTATGCCTTCTCTTCTTTTTTTTTTTTTGACATAAATATTGGGTACAGTGAAGTTTGCAGTCTCCTTGCAAGAAGCATAGGACAGATTATTATAAAAACATTTAGAGCATAGCCTGCTAACTGCTTTGATAGCTTTTATTTATCTTTAGAATTTTTATTCTCAAGAGAAGTGAAAAATTATTTATTGAAAGATAATGATATCCAGATGTATTTCAGCAGTTCTTGAAATTCTTCAAAGTTACCATCTGAAAGTAAGAACTACAACTTGTCTTTTCTTTTTTGAGAGAAAGGTGATTTGCAAATGAATGAAAAGTAGACTAAGGATTACTTTGTGTCAGGTTTTAGGTTTAGAGATCAGTTGACTGAGGTAAAGACGGGCCAGTCACCTGCTACAACTCCAGCTTATAAGTAGGTCTGTCCATCCAGGGACACACTACCAAATCCAGCCTACTGCCTGTTTTGTATGACCTGTGAACTAAGAATAGTCTTTACATTTTTAAATGGTTGGTGGAAAAAAATCCTGGAAGAAGAATACTACTTTGCGATATGTTAAAATTATATGAAACTCAGGTTTACTGTTTATGAATAAAGCTTTATTGAAATACAGCCGATCTTATTTTTTCACACATTGTGTATGCTGTTTTCAGGCTATAGAGGCAGAGTTAGGGAGTTGCATCAGAGACCTTAGGGCCCAGAAAGCCAAAAATATTTACTTTATGACCTTTTATAGAGTAAATTGGAGAAGGAAATGGCAACCCACTCCTGTTCTTGCCTGGAGAATCCCAGGGACGGAGGAGCCTGTTGGGCTGCCATCTATAGGGTCGCACAGAGTCAGACACGACTGAAGCGACTTAGCAGCAGCGGCAGCATAGAGTAAGTTAGCTGACCTCTGCTCTACCTAGTTGGAAAAGTATTTATAGATTGAGTGCTAAGATAAAAAATGAGTTGGGGAAAATTAGAGGGAGACAAGAGTTAATAAGCAATTCTCAGTGAGTGAACTTACACTTTTTTTCTATCCTGGAAAGTGGAATCCATATTCTCATTAGACCTGTGTTGCTGTTTTCAAGCGGGCAATAAGTTGATTCTGGTATTACTTTTCTTCTAAAGTGAATGTAAATGGGCATATTAGGAAGAAAATTAAAATAGTACTCTCAGTTTTTTACCAGGTTTTAGTGTTACCATAATGTCTTAAGCAGTGTGTGCGTGCAAGTCGCTTCCGTTGTGTCCAGCTTTGCAATCCAGTGGACTGTAGCCCGCCTGGTTCCTCTGTCCATGGGATTCTCCAGGCAAGAATACTGGAATGGGCTGCCATGCCCTCCTCCAGGGGATCTTCCCAACCCATGGATCAAACCCATGTCTCTTATGTCTCCTGAATTGACAGGCAGGTTCTTTACCACTAGTACTAGCTGGGAATCCTGCTTCAACAGACTGTCCTCTAAATCATGATTAAAAGAAGCAGATAATCAAGCACACAAAAATAGTAGGTCATATTGCCTTGCTTAAGCCACACCCTCATGGGAAACAGCAGTAATAAAAATTAAGCCATGAATGAAAATTGGACTTAGTTATATTGTTTAGGGTTGGTAAATTTTGTGCTAGCCACTGCGGTCATATGATTAATTCAGATTAATAGAAAACCAGTGTAAATTGTGTTAAAGAAAAATAAAAAAGTTCTAGCTAAACCGTAAAAAGCTATAGCTAAAATAAAAATAAACTACGAAAGTGACTTTAACAGTTCTTGATCACACGACAGCTAAGACTCAAACCAGGATTAGATAACCCATATGCTTAGCCCTAAACTCAGATAATTACAGTAACAAAATTATTTGCCAGAGTTCTGTTAGCAATAGCTTAAAACTCAAGAGACTTGATGGTGCTTCATACCCCTCTAGAGGAGCCTGCTCTATAATTGATAAACCCTGATAAAGCTCACCAGCATTTGCTAATTCAGTCTGTATACTGCTGTCTTCAGGAAATTCTAAAAAGGAATAATAGAAAGTATAATTATTACACATAAAAATATTAGGTCAAAATGTAACTTGTGGGATGGGAGGAAATGGACTATATTTTCTATTTCAAGAACATATTTCTTATTATAGGAAAGTTTTTATGAAACTAAAAACCAAAGGAGGCTATGGTAATAAGAATAGAGTACCTAGTTGAATCAGGCCATCAAGCATGCACACTTCACCCATCACCCTCCTCAATTATTAATAACCTTTATAACCTCTTAGCAAGTACCAAACACGTGTGAGGAGATAAAATCATACTAGAGGGAAGCATACTAGAAAGTGTGCTTGGATAAATCAAAGGCTAGCGTAAATAAAACCACCTAGTTTATTTTACCCTCAGGAGTTTCATAATTTATGGATACTTTAAATCTGTCCCAAATTTCCCACAAATTCAACTGTTATAAGCAGATTAAATAAATTATTCACCCACTATTTAAAGTATAAGAGATGGAAATTTAAAAATTTGGGGTGCTATGTGGAAAATACTGTAAGGGCATGATTTAAAAAAAAGAATTGAAAGTAATAACAAACGTTTCCCTTTTTACTTTTTATATAATGATTTAACTAGGAAATTTTTTACAAAGAGAACTTAAATCCCCGGAAGCCAGATGAGTTCCTTACGAACAGTTTATAAGAACAAACTCATCTATATAGCAAAATTCTGAGAAGATTTATAAGTAGAGATGACAAGCCTAACAAGCCTGATGAGAGCTGGTTGTCCAAAAAAAAATAATCTTAGATCTTAGTTCAACTTTACAAACTATTAAAAAGTCAGAAAGTTTAATGTATTTTTAAATGTTAATCTAAAAAGTTTCAGCTCCTTAGAAACAGGGTACAACCTTATCTGGAAAGTAAAATAACACCATAGTTGCCTTAAAAAATAGCCATCGATTAGTTGTTCAAGCTTGGCAACATATTGACCTTAATACCAACAATAAATCAACTCCTAGTTTAATACTGGACTAATCTATTAATTAAAAGAAACAATAATGTTAATATGACTAACAGGAAATGTTTCTTCTTGCATAAGCTTATATAAGTAATGGAATCATTGGTAGATAACAAATCTAAGTCAATGTTAAATTATTTATTAAAATTACTCTTAATCTGACAGAGGTATGCACCTACTAAAAGATTTTAAAAAAGTAAAAGGAACTCAACAAATACAAACCTTGCCTATTTACCTAGAGTGTCACCTCTAGCCTGACTAATATTAGAGGCACTGCTTGCCCAGTGACATCTATTATCCTGACCATGCTAAGGTAGCATAATCGCTTGTTTTCTGAATAAAGACTTGTGTGAGTGGCCACACAAGGGTTTCCTATTTCTTAATCAGTGAAATTGACCTTCCTGTGAAGAGGTGGGAATAACAAAATAAGATGAGAAGACTGATGGAGCTTTATTTAATTAATGCCCCGCCCCCAAATGAACTAAATCATCATGGGATAATAACACTTTTATATGGGTTAGTGGTTTTGTTTAGGGTGATCTCAGAGAACAAAAAAGTCTCTGAATGATTAAAATTTAGACCAAATAGTCAAAATGTTTGATCCCTTACTGATCCAAAAAACTGATCAGTGGAGCAAGTTACACTACAGATAACAGCATAGTCCTACTCTAGAGTTCATATCGACAGTGGGGTTTAGAATCTTGATGTTGGGTCAGGACATCCCAATGGTATAACCAATATTAAATATTCATTTATTCAATAGTTAAGGTTTTATGTAATATGAGTTTACACCAGAGTAATCCAAGTCAGTTTCTATTATATATTTCTCCCAGTACAAAAAGATAGAAATAAGGCCTACCTACTTTTCAAAAGCACTTTAAAACTAATTAATGATATAATCTTAATTCATGAAAACACCCTGCCTGAGAACACAGGTAGACTGCAGAGCCTAGTAATTGTATAAAAAAATCGTTATTATTAGAGGTTCAACTCTCCTCCTAACAGAATGTTTAAAATTAACATTCTAACACTCTTCATCCTGTTTCTTCTAGCCGTGGCATTCCTCACACTAATTGAATGAAAAGATATTAGGTTACATACAACTTTGAAAAGAACCAAACTTCACTGACTCATATGGCCTACTATAGCCTATCACCAACACAGTTAAATTATTAAAGAACCACTATGACCAGCCTGTCTTCGATTTGCATATTTATTATAACATCCATTCTAAAAGCATCTGGTAGTATATACCTTTTGTGCAATTTCTGTTTTTTTCTATGTAAGGAGTTTATATGTAAAGGACATTATCTGTTTCTATGTAAGGAGATATATCTGTTACCATATTTTTATGTAAAAGTACTAATATATTATTTGGAAAGTGGTTGATGGCTGACTCAGTGGAACAAGGCTAGTATGTACATTGGGAACTAAGGAACATGGTCCCTTTTGGAGTCAGTGGAAAGATTGGAGGATATTTTTAAGGAGTCTTCTGCAGCCTGACAGAGGCAAATTAAGTCCTCTATTAGGAGATTTAAGACCACAGTTTTAGGATCTACCTTTCTTGTGCTCTTTTCTGTGGCTTCCCTAGTGGCTCAGATGGTAAAGAATCCACCTGCGATGTGGGAGACCCAGGTTCTTTCCCTGGGTTGAGAAGATCCCCTGGACAAGGAAATGGCAACCCACTCCAGTATTCTTCCCTGGAGAATTCCATGGACAGAGGAGCCTGGCAGGCTACTGTCCATGGGTTTGCAAAGAATCGGACATGACTGAGCAACTATTACTAACTTCGTACGTCTCTAGAACATTTCACAGTTCTGTGCAGTTTGACACATTTACCACTCTGCATCCTAGTTGCTTTGTTTTCAGAATAGAGAAAAATAATACCTTTCCTGTCTGAAAGCAGGAATCTTAGGTTTGCTAAACTATAAGTTTCTTAAGGGTGAGTACCATGCCTAATTTTTAAAAAATTATTGATCTCTTTGTAACTATCATAAATCTGGCACATACTTGGCACGCAGTCAATGTTTGTTGAGTAAAAGTACATGATATCTTGTATCTCAAATAGTTGTTATTTCTATGAATGATCACAGTAATTCCAGTTCATTTAAGGATTTGTTTACTGGGATTAGGTGTCTTTTTGTTACTGTAGGAGAGAATTTTGATGAAAACAGTAATTTGTCTAAGTTATAATAATTTTTTGACATCTTGAGGGATAAGATTTAACAATATCAAATCTAGAAACCTTTTGATAATAAAACTAAAAATATGTATATACTAAAGCCACTCTTGAGTAGGAAGTTTTATATATTCTCATCTGAGTCTTCTAAAACTTTTCCCAACTCTTCAATTTAATCTCTTTTTTAATGAAACTTCCCTGTTTGATTTACTCAAAAACCTATGTTTTAAAATCGTGTCTTGCAGAATACCTTATAAAGACCAAGACAATTTAAAAGGTGTTTCAGTTCAGTCGATCGGTCTTGTCTGACTCTTTATAGCTTTCTGTACAGTCCAACTCTCACATTCATACATGACCACTGGAAAGACCATAGCCTTGACTAGATGGACCTTTGTTGACAAAGTAATATCTCTGCTTTTTAATATTCTGTCTAGGTTGGTTATAACTTTCCTTCCAAGGAGTGAGCATCTTTTAATTTCATGGCTGTAATCACAATCTGCAGTGATTTTGGAGCCCCCCAAAATAAAGTCAGCCACTGTTTCCACTGTTTCCTCATCTGTTTGCCATGAAGTGATGGGACTGGTTGCCGTGATCTTAATTTTCTGAATGTTGAGCTTTAAGCCAACTTTTTCACTCTCCTCTTTCACTTTTCATCAAGAGGCTCTTTAGTGCTTCTTCACTTTCTGCCATAAGGGTGGTGTCATCTGCATGTCTGAGGTTATTGATATTTCTCCCAGCAGTCTTGATTCCAGCTTGTGCTTCATCCACCCCAGCGTTTCTCATGATGTACTCTGCATATAAGTTAAATAAGCAGAGTGACAATATACAGCCTTGATGTACTCCTTTTCCTATCTGAAACCAGTCTGTTGTTCCAGTCTAGTTCTAACTGTTGCTTCCTGACGTGCATTCAGGTTTCTCAAGAGGCAGGTTAGGTGGTCTGGTATTCCCATCTCTTTCAGAATTTTCCACAGTTTATTGTGATCCACACAATCAAAGGCTTTGGCATAGTCAATAAAGCAGAAATAGATGTTTTTCTGGAACTCTCTTGCTTTTTCCATGATCCAACGAATGTTGGCAATTTGATCTCTGGTTCCTCTGACTTTTCTAAAACCAATTTGAACATCAGGAAGTTCACAGTTCACATATTGCTGAAGCCTGGCTTGGAGAATTTTGAGCATTACTTTACTAGCATGTGAGATGAGTGCAATTGTGAGGTAATTTGAGCATTCTTTGTCATTGCCTTTCTTTGGGATTAGAATGAAAACTGACCTTTTCCAGTCCTGTGGCCACGGCTGAGTTTTCCAAATTTGCTGGCATATTGAGTGCAGCACTTTCACAGCATCATCTTTCAGGATTTGAAACAGCTCCACTGGAATTCCATCACCTCCACTAGCTTTGTTCGTAGTGATGCTTTCTGAGGCCCACTTGACTTCACATTCCACCAGGGAAGCCCTTAAGTACAAGAATACAGTCTCTCAGAAAACCTCCTATAGAGACACAGAACTTCAGATCTAAGTACTAACATCAAAGATTTTGAGGGAGGAAAGGAAGCCAGGTTGAAAGAAGAAGGGGGAGAAGGCAGGAGAGGGGGGGCAAAAGGGGTGGACTTACAGACATCTCCTGCCACCTACAGATACCCAGGCATTATGGGACTTTTCCCTGGGCCTCCAGAGAAGGGAGGACTGGAACTTGGCCCTACCAGAAATCAGACCAGACCAGAACCAGAATTCGAGTTCTCTGCCAAGAGGAGGTGATCAGTCTCCAATCCTCAGCTCAGGCTGAGGGCCCTTCGACCAGATTCCTGCATCCAGGACCAGGGGACTAGAAAAACAGGGAAGGATAGGAAGGATTAAGGAGAGGAGAGAGAGAGGGAAGGGGAGAGAGGTCAATAAAGTCTCTTGTTCCTTACTGGTCGGAGCACTCTGGCCAGTTGTCCGCGTCAGGAGGAGACCAGGGACAAAAGGGTCCCAGTTGTGGCTGCTGGGTCTGGTCCATTGGCAGGCAAGCTGGCCCCTGAGTACCCTGAGTGGTCAGGATGTCAGTCTCAGCAAAGAAGAGTCCTGCCAGAGCCGCGATTTGTTGCAGGAAGAGGGACTCCTTTCAGGGCCGGAAACTGGGCTCTTGTCTAACACTCGGTAATGAATTGTCCGAGGAGACCCATGTGTTGACAAAGCAAGAGATTTTATTGGGAAAGGGCACCCAGAAGCCCCTGTGTATTCTTAAAGGTGAAGTCGCTCAGTCGTGTCCGACTCTTTGCGACCCCGTGGACTGTAACCTACTAGGCTTCTCCGTCCATGGGATTCTCCAGGCAAGAATACTGGAGTGGATTGCCATTTCCTTCTCCAGGGGATCTTCCCGACCCAGGGATCGAACCCGGGTCTCCCGCATTGGAAGCAGACGCTTTTTCTTGGCACCTCTTTAATATCTTCTGCTCAGGAGATACAATGGCTAAATCTAATACATGACTAAACTGATTCCTAAACTGGAGGAAGACGAATGCCCTAAAGGACTTTATTTACTCCTTTTAAAAAACAGACACTAGATTATAAAAGGATATTGTTGTTCTTAGGAGGTACATGTTTAAGTATTTGGGAGTAAAAGGGCATGGTATATGCACCTTACTCTCAGATGTTTCAGAAAATATGTTCATCTGTATGTGAAGATGACGATGTAGATGTTAAAATTTGGCCGACTGGGTAAAGTATATATAGGAGTTCTCCTAACATCATAGTTAAATAGTAATATAATTTAGAACTTTAAAAAAAAATCTTAGGTATAGTTTATTAAACTTTCATTTATCGTGTACTTTTCTTTAATGTTCACTTCAGCTTGTTTTAATAAAAATATATTTAAGTTTTCCCTTAGTTCCATGAATATGTTTTTTTTTAAAAAAAGTAGATCTATTTTTTATTATCTTAAATATTGAAGGAAATTCAAGAGTAAGGATCTGTTATAATGTTTTTCAAACTGGGTGTAAAGAATCACAGACTTTTTGGTGAGCATTTACATTGTGATATGCATATTTTTAAAGTACATTACATTTAATCATTTTATTTCAGAGCAGCATTATGCTTACACCTTGTTTTGATATGCTTTTTCAAGTTTGGCTTCCCTTGTGGCTCAGCTGGTAAAGAATCCACCTGCAGTGCAGGAGACCTGGGTTTGATCCCTGGTTTGGAAAGATCCCCTGAAGAAGGGAAAGGCTACCCACTCCAGTATTCTGGCCTGGAGAATTTAACATATAGTCTGTGGGGTCACAAAGAGTCAGAGACGACCGAGTGACTTTAACTTTTCAAATTTAGCTAGACCAGAGCTTAGATGCTAAGCCTCAGAAGCTTTGTGTTTTCTTACCTCCTTTTTTCCAGATACAGACTGTGGGAACTGGTGATTTGGAGCTCAATATAGAAAATTGATTATATATATTTTGAGAAAAAAATACTATCTTAGAATTATCTAGTTTGTACATACAAGTTTAACTTCAGGGTAGACTTTTATTGCCCTCATAATGTGGAAAGGATCCATACATAAGACTATTCTTCAGTAATTGTCCAGAAAAAGAAAGTAAATATGACTTTTAGTACCCAAGTTGGAGGCAGACTGATAATAGAAACCTAGTTCTACTAGACTTAAGTTTCACCAAGTAAAATAACCAAAAAATTAAAAATAGAAAGATCAAGGGACTGATGTAGTATTGCTAACTTTTAAATGCTTTTTATTGAATTAAAACATGCATATCATACAGTGCATAAATACCAAGTGTCATTTTGATGAAATTTTATGAAGTGAGCACTTGTTTAATCAATACTAATACCAAGGTCAAGATATAGAACATTTTCATCAATCCTGGAGCCTCCTTCATGCCCCCTGACAGTCATCATGCTCTCCCAAAGGTAACTATTATTCTGGCTTGATTCAGTCTTCATTGGTATTGTCTATTTTTGAACTTCATTTTTTTTATGATTAACATCTTGTTGGCAGGCGTCATTCATATTGATTCATATGGCAGTAGCTCATCCTTTTTCATTGCTTTGTAATACTTCATTATTTGTATATACTGCAATTTCATCCATTGTACAGTTGATGAGCATTTGGTTTATTGTCAGTTTTTGACTACTATAAACAGTTCTGCTATGAACATTCTTGAGTGTCTTTTGGCACATAGGTATGCCTTTCTGTTGGATAAATAACCAAGGAGGAACATGCTGAGTCTCAGGGTATTTGGATGTTTAGCTTTTGTAGATGCTTCCTAGTTTAGTTTTCCAAAGTTGTTGAATCAACTTACACTTACACCCGCATTGTACACAAGTTTTTGTTTCTCTTCATCCTCAATAACACTTGAAATTATTAGTGTTTCAAATTAATAACTGTTCTGTAAATCTGGGAAATAGATGGGGAAACAAGGGAAACAGTGTCAGACTTTATTTTTTGGGGCTCCAAAATCACTGCAGATGGTGATTGCAGCCATGAAATTAAAAGATGCTTATTCTTTGGGAAGGAAAGTTATGACCAACCTAGACAGCATATTCAAAAGCAGAGACATTACTTTGCCAACAAAGGTCCATCTAGTCAAGGCTATGATTTTTCCAGTAGTGATGCATGGATGTGAGAGTTGGGCTGGGAAGAAAGCTGAGCGCTGAAGAATTGATGCTTTTGAACTGTGGTGTTGGAGAAGATTCTTGAGAGTCCCTTGGACTGCAAGGGGATCCAACCAGTCCATCCTAAAGGAGATCAGCCCTGGGATTTCTTTGGAAGGAATGATGCTAAAGCTGAAACTCCAGTACTTTGGCCATCTCATGTAAAGAGTTGACTCATTGGAAAAGACTGATGCTGGGAGGGATTGGGGGCAGGAGGAGAAGGGGACAACAGAGGATGAGATGGCTGGATGGCATCACCGACTCGATGGACGTGAGTTTGAGTGAACTGCGGGAGTTGGTGATGCACAGGGAGTCCTGGCGTGCTACGATTCATGGGGTTGCAAAGAGTCAGACACGACTGAGCAACTGAACTGAACTGCTGTAAATCTAGTGAAATTTTTTGTAGTTTTAGCTTGTCATTCCCTGATAACTTAAAAGGTTAGCACATATTTATATATGCTTATTGATTCTTTGTTTTATCCTCTTTTGAGAAATGCCTTTCATGTTATTTGCCTATTTTTCTATTGGATTGTCTATCTTACAGATTTGCAGTTCTTTATTTCTAGGATAAGTTTCTTGATAGATTAAGTAGTGAAGACCTCTATCCTACTTCTTTACTGTTTTAATATTTTATACTAATATAATTTGTTAATTTTAATAAAGTCTGTTTTATCAAACTCTTCTTTTATGGTTAGTGCTTTGCATGTTTTAAGGATTCTTTGTCTCAAAGCCAAGAAGATAATTCTGCTATGTTTCCCTCTATAAACTTGAGTGTTTAGGTTTTTGCATGGTGTTTGGTAGGATTCATGTTTTATTTTGTTTTCTACTTGGAAATTCATTTGGTTCAGCATTATTTATCGAAAGGACTATACTTTCCTATGGAATTCAGTAGTTAAGGTGACTGTTTATTTGTGGGTCTATTTTTGGACTCTGCTTCTGTTCCATTGGTCTCTTTGTTGTTGTGCCAGTGCCATACTCTTAATTATTATAGCTTTAAATTCTCCAGCCTTTGTTATTCAACGTTGCTTTGGTTGTTCTTGCCCTTCTGAATTTCAATTAAGATTTTATACTCAGCCTGTCAGTTTCCTAAAGAAGTAAATAAATAATAAATCTCTACTTAATATTAAGCATGTTAAGTATTATTTCTTATTATTATTGTCTAGTTTAATGTTGAATCTGTAGATGGATTGGATATATTAAATATCTTTCCATATTGAGACTTTCAATACATTAACCATAGTTTACTATCTCCCATATATTTAGATCTTTTAAAGTTACTGTCAGAAATGTTTCGTTTTGTGTGTAGAGGTCTTCCACATCTTTTAACTTTTAAAGTTAGTTATATTGTGATTATTTTTTTTTAAGTCCTTACAGTTTATAAGTTCATACTAGAGTATTTACAGATGAAATAATATAGTTTGGGGTATTTGATTCAAATAATACAGAGGAAGATAGGAAAGAATGGGGAAGGGACAGAATAGGTGAAACAATATTGACCATGATTTGATAATTATTGAAAATAGGTGATGGATACATGAGTTAATCATTACTCTTTTTTTACTTTTGTGTGTATTTGAAATTTTCCATAACAGTAGGCTTAAAAATACATATTAACTAAAGATTGAAACCCAAATATATAAGAATTCAAAAGTTTATAATAATTCTTTAAAAGTAACTCTCATTTCATTACTCTGGAATCATTGGTAAGTGAAAGCTCATTTATTTTCTATTTTCTGCACAGGCTTTATTCCAGGATAACCAGATAGTTCAGAGGGAAAGTTGACTTTATGTTATAGAAGAATCATAGGTATTAAGAAATGCTACTACCTATGATTGAGGATTAGAGGCTCACCACAGTGCAATTTCTAATAGAACTGTGATCTAGATAATGACCAGTTGTGTGCATGCATGCTCAGTTGATCAGTCGTGTCTGACTCTTTGCAACTCTATAGACTGTAGCCCACCAGGCTCTTCTGTCCATGGCATTCTCCAGGCAAGAATACTGGAGTGGGTTGCCATTTCCTCCTCCAGAGGATGGAATCTTCCTGACGTGGTCATTGAACCTGCGTCTCCTGCATTGGCAGGTGAATTCTTTACTGCTGAGCCAACTTTAACTACTAAAGCCATCAGGTGAAATTCTGTTGGGAAGTAGATATAATACAATGCATAGGCCAAAATGGAGGAAGCCTCTGTGTGACTGATAAGAACGAAATACTCAACAGAATACCAAAAGCAGCTAGCTATGTAAGGACTCTGAAAATTAATGATAGGCAAATTGAGAAGTCGTAACTTGAAAAATAGCCTGTATAGTGGTGAATATCCCTTTTCTCTCTTTCCATGACCCAGCTTTGACCATATAGTGGGCTGAACTAGGGAACTGCACAGTGGGTATGGAAGTTTGCAAAAACCCCAAGAGAAGACCCTTATTTCTTACCAGAAGGCAAGGAAAAGGAAATCACCTCCCCTTTTTTTTCTTTTTCTCTCCCAAGCCTGCCCTGAGACCATCTCTGCCTATAAAGTTGCATTGCCATGGTGGCACAAACACTAAAACTGAGAGAAAACCATTTTTCTTGTCAGAGGATTTGGGGAAAAGGCCTGTGGAATTGATGCATGCTGGAGAAATCTCACAGGGAAGAGGGCTAATGAGAAGGGAGACTCACAAAGGTCCCACCTTACTCACGAGCTACACATGCATGGACAGACCCAAAGAAACACAGAAAAGACAGAGAACTGACCTATGATGTAAACCACTGTCAAATCCTAGACTTGCTGGAGTGATGCATGCAGAGGATGAACCCAAGTAACATAGTAAAGACTTTGCAAACTGAGCTGACAGTAGTACTACCACCCTTAGAAGGCAATATATAACTTGTAGTATAAACTTAGGCAAAAAAAAAGTCAGATTCTCCAGAAGACGTTAACAGAATCTAATTTCATAAACTAATATTCAGAATGTCTAGGATATAATACAGTTATTTTACATACAAAGAAACAGGAAAATCTGACTATTTTTTACAAGAAAAGACAATAAATAGATGCCAACCCTGAGATGATTCAGATGATGGAATTATCAGAAAAAGAATTTAAAGTAACTGCTATGTTATATCCCTGGGCAGTGAGGCAAAAGTGAACATTTTTGAAATGAATAGAATGATAGTTCTCCTCTGATACAGAACCATATAAAAGAAACAAGTGGTAATTTCAGAACTGAAAATATATGAAACACAAATTTACTACATGGACTCAATAGGAGACTTGAAGATAATCATCAGTGGAAATCTCAAATCATGTTTCTTCTGTATCAAGGGTATGTCTCTCTTCTATAATGCTTGTTTGTTATGTCTAGGTTGCATCCTGTGAAGCCTGGTCATAGGTCTTCTAGCTGAGTTAGCATGCCATTTACATATCCTCTTTTATCCTTGATTATTCTTACATGAACGGCTTCCCTCATGGCTCAGCAGTAAAGAATCTTGCCTGCCATGCAGAAGATATAGGTTCCATCCCTGGGTCAAGAAGATCCCCTGAAGAAGAAAATGGCAACCCAGTATTCTTGCCTGGAATACCCCATGGACAAAGAGAGGAGTCTGGTGGGCTACAGTCGGTGGGATTGCAGAAAAGTCGGACATGACTTAGGGAATAAACAACAACTCTTACTTGAATACTGCAAATGTGTCTGTATCAAGGGAGTTCCAACTCCCTTGGAGTATCAAAGGAACTTGATACTTGGAGTATCAAGGGAATAGATTCAAATAGGGTCTTGGCCTGTGATTTTCCCAGACCTTATCATTTCAGGTGGGGTTCAAGCAGTCAGTCAGTGGATTGCAAAAATAATAGTCAGCTAAGGTACTTAACATATCCATGTAGTTTTGCTTGAGAGCTTTAAAAGTAAATATGTATAGAAAAGTGGAAATGGACAACATATACATAAATCATGCACTGTAAAATCTTACGATTTAAAGGAAATGAATTTTATCTTGAAAATAAATGTAGATATAATAATTTTAGTGAAGAAAAAAATACATTGATAATGACAGTTTTCTGAATAATATGTGGTTCAGAATGCATCAAAACTTATTTGAGCTGGTTTTCAGGTGATTGTGAACTTGCCTGACCTACTTGGCTGCACAAAAGCAACTTGGTAGTTTACCGAAATTTTAATAGATCAAAACAATGATTGCACTGCAAAAGGAGGAATATTTGTGGCCTTGACAATGTAAGTGTTGGTAGTATTTATGTGCATCTGGTGGCCTCATTGATGAAGTATATGTCATAACGTTGTTATAAGATTTATACGTATTAGTTGTAAGTTATTAAACATCTCATGAGCTGACCCTAAACCTATTATTTTCACAGTATTACTTAATCAAATTACTTGACGGGTCCCTGTAGTTTTATAGCACTGATAAAATTCTGTACTTCTTTTGAGTTGATATAATTTACTCTCTTTTTCTGGAGACCCATCTCAGAAGTTTACATAAAGTGCCTCTTAAAAATAAAACATTCCAGAAAGGCTGGGATCTATCAATCCTGTTAGACATCTGTTTGATACTTACATGTTGAGGTCCTTTAATGGACCGTAACCTGGTGGTCCGGAGTCGACGATAAGAAGGTAAAGGAGAGAAAGAGGCTGATATTCCTTGGTTTACGCAGAAAGCCAATAAAGCCCCTGACACGAGGCTTGCTTTGTTCACGGGAGGCCTCAGGTGCTCTCTAGATCGGGTGAAGGCGCAGAGCGCCTTCTCGAGAGGGTCTTAGAAGCCCAGGCAGGAAAGTGAACTCAGAGAGCCTCTGCACTCCAAAGAAATAGCCTGAGAGAGAAAGAGAAAGAGGGACACGGGGACCAGAGCTCTGATGGAGCAAAGGTGTTTTAATCAACATGGTGTGGGCATATATACTGTCTTACAAGGTAGTTATTCTCAGCAAAGATAAAGATTAAAATTCCAGACTTACACAAAACATAGGCGATCCATATTAAAGAGAGAGAGAGTTGTAAACAGTCACTTTTACCATATGGTTCACAAGAAGGAAGAGGGTACTTAATCACTGTATAGAAAAACTAATGAAGGAAATACCTGGATTCTTCAGCCCCTGGGAAAGGCTTGCCTCTCTTAATTCCCAAGTATTCAGGAATTAATAAGGAGCAGAGAATTCCTGACAGATCTAAAACAGTACACAGGAAGCCTCCTGTTAAATGCTTCCTGGCACTTACAGATTATGCCATTTTATATGGCATTAAATAATTGTAGCCCATTAAATAATTGTCCAAAAGGGAAATCTGCTGTCATATTCACTTGGATATTAAGCTAAGACTTTGGCCATTGAGAAAAGCATGCCTTGAGCCTGTTGCATGTAGCAATAAAGTTAGACATTCTGTTGCATTTCAGCTCATGCAACTGGCATTCTCATCTATAGTATTTTTCAGTTCCCTTCAAGAAAGACAAAAGGAAAAGAGTTCACATAGTTACAAAGTTCTGAATGGTGATACAGTCTTATCTATTGATGGATCAGATTATTTAATGTTTATCCCCAGAAGATATTTTGTGTTCACCAGAGAGTTTTCTTGGGTCATAGTATGTGGTAGGCAGAATAATGGTCCTTCAATGATGTCCATGTCCTAAGTTCCCAGAAACGAACTGTTAGGTTTGATGACAAAGAGGAGTAAAGGTTGCTAATCAGCTGACCTTATAATGGGATCATTATCTTGGATTACCTGGGTGGGCCCAGTGTAATTACAAGTGTCTTGATAAGGTAAGAGGGAAGCAAAAGAGATGACAACCTGAGAAGGATATGACCTGCTCCTGGCTTTGATCATTGAGGAGGGGATCCCTGAGCCAAAGATTGCAGGCCACCTTTAAAAGCTTGTAAAGACTAGGAAACAGATTTTCTTGTTCAAATTTCCAGAAAGAAATGCAGCCTAGCTGACACCTTGAGTTCCGCCCAGTGGTAAATGGTAAGGCCTTGAGCGAGAGCAGAACTCCTGGCGAAGAGAGATCTGTTGGGGCAGGAAATGGGAAGAGAGTGTGCAAAAACAATATTGAGGAAATAGGATGTTTTGCTAATGATAATGTGTCTATAGGACACAATCAAAGGATTTTGAAAATTGGGAAAGGTGGACGGTATCAACGTGGGTATATACAGAGTGTGTAGGAACAAAAGTCTAGGTGGTGTGGGGTGACCTGAGTCTTGATCCTCTCCTGGTGACTGATATGAAGGAAAGTAGGGCATAATTGGGATTAGTCCCTGTGGTTTCCTAGGTAGATTATTGTGACTATGGAGGGAGAAAGGGTTTGGGAAAGGCAGATTTCTCAAGAGCAGCCAGAGATTTTGGACCTGTATCAAGTTTCTATTACTGCCATAGAATGACAAACTTAGAAAGTACTGCAAACTTAATGGTTTAAAACAGAACAAATTTATTATTACTATCTTACAGTCCTGCAGCTCAAAAGTTTCATAAGGGTCTCACAGGGCTAAAGGCAAGAGGTGTTAGTAGGGCTGCATTCTTTCTGGGAGCCTCAGAGGAGAGAGAATGTTTCCTTGTATGTTCAAGCTTCCAGAAGCTGCCTATATTCCTTGACTTGTGGCTGTCTTCTTTCACCTTCAAAACCAGCCACATTGTCTGCTTCTCTTTTGTCTCATATTGCTCTGACCATGAACAGGAAAGGTCCTCTGCTTTTAAAGACTTGTGTGATTACGTTGGATCACCCAGATAATCTGGCATAAACTAACTACTCATCTCAAAATCTTTAACTTTATTGCATCTACGTAGTCCCGATTTCAGGAATTAGGGCGTGGTCCTTTTAGTGGGACCTCATTCTGCCTACCACAAGGTCCCCTCTTTCTTCCTGTGAATGCTAATGTAGGGCTCGGTGCAGGATGGTATCCAGCTTTAGGGTGTGGTACCTGGTTCAGTATGTAGTTGATGCTGAGTCTTGGGCTTGAACTCTTGCTGCACTTCAGATCTTCTGTGAGGTTCATTTGAGGCTGAGGACAGTCTCAGCCCTCACTTTCATCTCAAAAAAGGGTTAAGGTGCTCATGTATTCTATGGACCAGATCAGTCCATCACATGAAGAGGGAAAGTGAAAGTGAAAGTCGCTCAGTTGTGTCTGCTTGCAACCCCTTGGACTTTCCATATTGTCTATGGGATTCTCCAGGCCAGAATACTGGTGTGGGTAGCCTTTCCCTTCTCCGGGGGATCTTCCCAACCCAGGGATTGAACCCAGGTCTCCCACATTGCAGGCAGATTTTTTACTGACGGAGCCAGAAGGGAACTCAGACATTATTTGAAGAAATAAATTTGTTGAATATGCAGTTGTCTTGTGTGCTACCAAGAGAGCTGTATTAATCTTTCAGTTTTTGTTTACTTAATAAGGCCTCAAAAATGCTTCACATCTAGATATTGACAGGGTAGAATTTTTTTAGCATTTGATGTTTGTCTTGAACCAGAATATTCTTTGGTTCTAAGAGGTCTGGATTGTGAGACTTTGATTTAGGATGTGTTTCTTGTTTTTGCTGTCTGTTTTAGATTTAAATTGGTGTTACAAGCTACTGTAGAATCAAGAATTTTTTATCATGCTAATGTTTCATATCCATTGTGGAAGTGACTAATGTTCCCATTCAGTACTGAATAAATTGAGAACTTTATTTAATTGAGAACTTAAATTTCATCTTTACTCATTCATTAAATAATTTAAAAAGTATTTCAGCCTTTCTTTACAAGTTAAAATTGTTCTCTTAGAAATAATTATCTTTTTAACTATAATACAAACAATAATCTACAGAAGCAAGTTTGACTTTTTCATAAATGATGATAAACATAGTTAAGGATGGTTGGTTTTGTATTATATCAATTAAATTTCAGCACTACTTTTAATTAATGTTTATATCAATAGATCCCTCAGTCCCAGAAAGGTCTGTGATATCAGATTTAACTAACCTAAATTCCAAAGTAGGTCAGTGGGTCAATAGGTTATTAGGTTAGAAAAGGATTTACTGTAGTTTCCATTTTTTAAACCGAGGTTCTTGAGTTAAACCTTTTAAATTAGTAATTTAATATTAATAATTAGATGAAATAAAATGCTCCTTCTTTAAGTTACAGGAACAAGTACATAGGAAGATAGTCTCTTTTACTTGTTTGGTAATAGTAGCATGTCACTTTGTTACTCATTTTTTTTCCCCCTCAGCCCAGTCTCTAATGTTGGACAGTTGAAAGGAAACAAGAAAAAGGCAGCAGTTAAGGTTTCCTTGTTATAAAATAACACATGTTCTTAGAAAAATTTTAGAAAGTGCTAAAGAAAAAGTAAAAATGGAAAAAATCCATAAGCTAATTACTCAGATAACAAGTTGATACTTTGACGTATTTTGGATTTATGTTCAATATATTTTAATGTCACTGTTACTGCTGTTGGATGTTTAAATCTTTCTAGCTTTACTGTTTTAAATAATAATGCATTCACTGTCAAACTTTGGATACATCTCTGATTATTTCCTTTTTTTTCCCCCCAAAATGAGATCACTAGGTCAAAGGACTTAGGCGTTTCGAGTTATTGACACTTCTCACCAAACTTTTTTTTAAGAAAGGCAGTCCTCATTTACTCTCTTAAAGCATTGTTCAGTGTCTATTTCATTTCTCTGGCACAAACTTCTCAGACTATTAGTAAATGTAATAGACACTTGAGAGTCATTTTCATGTCCTCGGTGCAGTGTTGACATTGTCAACTTCTTGAAGTACTCTTTTCTTCTAATTTTAGTGACAGATAGTCCTTCATGGCTTTCTTCTTTATCTTTGATTGGTCTTTTTCCATCTAGTTGATGGTATTATTAACACTAATTATACTTAAAATTTATCACTCATTTGTTGGGTTTTCTACATACTTTTTCAAACATGTAACATAGCTGATCCTCAGAACAATTTTATGGGCTAGGTACTTATGTTATCTCCATGAGCCATAATTCACATTCAGGAACTGTTTCCGAAGCCCATTTCTTTTACATTTTTTTGCTCTGCCTTATCCCCATTTTATTGGCAGCTCTTTTGCTTGCCTCCAAAATGTTACTTTTTTCATCAGATTTGAGCCTTAGCCTTGAGCCTTAGCCTTTTTTCTCCTTTTGTATGTGTTTTTTTTTTTCCCCTAGAGAAATCCATTTAATCATTATCTTTAATGTGCATATTTACTTTGATGGCTCTCACTTTACATCTTCACCCAGTTCTTTCCTGAAAGCCACACCCATGTTTCCAGCTGCCTGCATGACTGAAGCAACTTAGCATGCATGCATGCATTGGAGAAGGAAATGGCAACCTACTCCAGTGTTCTTGCCTGGAGAAGCCCAGGGATGGAGCAGCCTGGTGGGCTGCCGTCTATGAGGTCACACAGAGTCAGACACGACTGAAGCAACTTAGCAGCAGCAGCAGCAGCTCGACATTTTTCCTCTTACATGTCCCATAGATATCTTAAGCATAACATGTCTAAAACTGTATCCATCATTAGAAGTATTTGTGAGGTGTTTGTTTCACAGTGATTAAGAGCATGCTGCTGTGTGCTGTGCTTAGTCACTCAGTCGTGTCTGGTTCTTTGTGACCTCATGGACTGTAACCCGCCAGGCTTCTTTGTCCATGGCAATTCTCCAGGCAGGAATACTGGTGGGTTGGCATGCCCTCCTCTAGGGGATCTTCCCAACCCAGGAACTGAACCCAGGTCTTTCGCATTGCGGATGGATTCTTTACCATCTGAGCTACCAGGGAAGCCCAAGAATACTGCAGTGGATAGCTTATCCCTTCTGCAGGGGATCTTCCTGACCAGGAATTGAACCAGGGTCTCCTGGATTGCAGGTGGATTCTTTACCAGCTGAGCTACCAGGGAAGCCTGATTAAGAGCACAGTTCTAGCTAAATGATTGGGTTTTATATCTTAGCCTTACTGCTCATCTTGGCCAGCTAGCTTGCATATTCTCTTTGTGTGTCAGTTTCCGCATCTGTAAAATGGAGATAATAATAGAGCCTACTTCATGTGATTGTTGAGTCTTAAATGAGAAAACTTTGAAGAATGCCTGGCACATAGTAAATGTTCAATAAATGTTAGCCAGTGCTTTCAACATCATTCCCTCCCTCTTTTCTCCAATTTACTCCTCCAGTATTACCTATCCACCCCACAGATGTGTCCAAGCCAAAATTTGAGTGGTACTCTGATTTCTTCCTGCCCCCAGCTTTTCTTAATCAGTCACCAAATTCTGCCTAGTCATCTCAGTATCTATTAAAATTCTCATTTTTAAAATGAACTCTGCTTCTATATGGAGAAGGCAGTGGCACCCCACTCCAGTACTCTTGCCTGGCAAATCCCTTGGACGGAGGAGCCTGGTAGGCTGCAGTCCATGGGGTCACTAGGAGTCAGACACGACTGAAACAACTTAGCAGCAGCAGCAGCTACTTCTATATTGCTTTACCTAAACTGTTAGAATACTATACTTCTACCATTCTAATTCTAGTCCTGGCTCCTTATATTCTGTTTTCTGTGTTGTAACCAGATGATGGCTCAAAAGAACAAGTGTCTATTGTCAGTTTCCTGCTTAAAACTTTACAGTGTCTTAATTGGGGAGAATGGGGTCAGGAGTTACCTTCATGATCCACGTGGATCATCATTATCATCTCTTACTGCCACCTCTGTTACCCCTGGTCCTGGGTTTTTGCTCCAGTCAACACTAAGGTACTTGGTAGTATTCTAAAATCACAGTTCCTTCTCACGTCTCCAGACCTTTGTGTCAATTTTCTCTTGACATTTATGGAATTTCTCTCTTTGCTTGCTGCTGCTAAGTCGCTTCAGTCATGTCCGACCCTGTGCAACCCCATAGACGGTAGCCCACCAGGCTCCCCCATCCCTGGGATTCTCTAGGCAAGAATACTGGAGTGGGTTGCCATTTCCTTCTCCATCGCTGTTTGCTTAGTGAAGTCTTATTTTATTCTTAAGATCTCAGTTTATGTGTCAGTTCTTTAGAAGACTTCCTTAACTTCTGTGTCACTCCCAGAGTGTTCAGAGAGCATTTTGTGCCTTCTCTGGGAAGCACCTCAAATGCAGTGGCTGTGTCTATTTCGCCATTTCAAAACTACAGTCAGTATACTACTGGACACTTGTGTTAGCACTCAGTAAATATTTGCTGAATGATAATTGTATGAAGTTAAATTTTTAAGGAATCACTAATATTAAACTATAATATGTTTTTACTTCACTTCTTTGATTTCTCTTGAAAGAAAGTGAAAGTCGCTCAGTTGTGTCAACTTTTTCCCGACCCCGTGGACTATACAGTCTGTGGGATTCTCCAGGCCAGAATACTGGAGTGAGTAGCTGTTCTGTTTTCCACGGGATCTTCCCAAGCCAAGGATAGAACTGAGGTCTCCTGTATTGCATGCAGATTCTTTACCAGCTGAGCTACCAGAGAAAGCTCCTTGCCAGGAATAATTTTTACATTTATTAGCTGTTTGTTTTCTTCATGGCTGCTTATTTAGTCTTACTTTTTGTTGTTGTTAGTTTTGTTATGTTTTAAACTCTTTTGAATAACTTTTAGGGATACTTAATATGGTAAAAAATACTGTTTGTCATGCTGCATATGTTTAAGCCTTTTATTTTGCCTTTAAAGGGAGAGTTTCTGTTTGTGTTTATTTTGTTAATAATTGGTATCCCTACATATCCTTTAGACTTCACAACAGCTGCCTTAGGTAAGAATTCTGAGGCTTAGGATAATTATGTTAATTGTGCCAAAGATTTTCATCCACGCCTCTCTGACTCTAAACTCATGGTCTTAACGTCTACTTTCACTCCTCCAGTATGCTGGGTTTATTAGGTGCTTTAATTATGACTGACTCTATCCCAAAATGCTTAAAACCAAATAGGACACTAGGAACTGGCTTCTGAATTGGCTTCATGCACATGTTAGGAATTCAGTTCTATTGCTCTGGTGTTTCTGATTCAGACCTTTTATATTTATTTGAGTCTCCAGGGATGTCTGTCTTTTGTTGTTGCCATAAAAAGACAGTCTCTTTTTGTGCTCAAAAATACCCCCTTTTTCTGCTGTCATAAATTTCCCAATGTTTTGCTGTCATATTACATATATAGCATTTTCTTGGTTTTTAAAAAATTATGTAAAATGGACATTGCATAGGTCAGATGCAAGCTATAACTGTAAAGTTTTGCATTAACTTTGGCACAGTTGGGTTGGTCTTGGTTAATTCAATTATTCACAGTGATTATTGAGTTTTTGTTGTTGTAAAGTTGCTAAGTTGTGTCCAACTCTTTGTGACCCCATGGACCGCAGCATGCCAGGCTTCCCAGTCTTTCACTATTTTCTGGAGTTTGCTCAAACTCCTGTCCATTGAATCAGTGATGCTATTCAACCGTCTCATCCTCTGTTGTCCCCTTCTCCTGCCTTCAGTCTTTCACAGCATCAGGGTTTTTTCCAGTGAGTTGGCTCTTCGCATCAGGTAGCCAAACTATTGGAGCTTTAGCTTCAGTATCAGTAATGAATATTCAGGGTTGATTTCCTTTTAAAGTGACTGGTTTGATCTCCTTGCAGTCCAAGGGACTCCCAAGAGTCTTCTCCAGCACCACAGTTTGAAAGCATCAATGCTTCGGTGCTCAGCGTTCTTTATGATCCAGCACTCATATCTGTATATGACTACTGGGAAAACCATAGCTTTGACTATATGGACCTTTGTTGGCAAAATGATGTGTCTCCTTTTTAATATGCTGTCTAGGTTGCTCATTGCTTTTCTTCCAAGGAGCAAGTATCTTTTAATTTCATGGCTGCAGTCACCATCTACAGTGATTTTTGGAGCCCCCCAAAATAAAATCTGCCACTGTTTCCATTGTTTCCCCATCTATTTGCCATGAAGTGATGGGACCGGATGCCATGACCTTAGTTTTTTGAATATTGAGTTTTAAGCCAGTTTTTTTCACTCTCCTCTTTCACATTCATCAAGAGGCTCTTTGGTTCCTCTTCACTTTCTGCCATTAGGATGGTATCATCTGCATATCTGAGGTTGTTGATATGTTTCCTGGCAATCTTGATTCCAGCTTGTGCTTTATCCAGCCTAGCATTTCACATGAGGTACTCTGCATAGAAGTTATATAAATAATCAGGGTGACAATATACAGCCTTGACATAACTCCTTTCCCAATTTGGAACCAGTCCATTGTTCCATGTCCAGTTTTATCTGTTGCTTCTGGACCTGCGTACAGATTTCTCTGGAGGCAATTAAGGTGGTCTGGTACTGTCATCTCTTTAAGAATTTTGCACTGTTTGTTGTGATCCACACAGTCGAAGGTTTTAAGTATAGTCAGTTAAGCAGATATAGGTGTTTTTCTGAAATTCTTTTACTTTTTTTTATGATCCAGTGGATGTTGGCCATTTACAAGCTGTAAATCCAGCTTGTACATCTGGAAATTCTCAGTTCATGTGCTGTTGAAGCCTAGCTTGAAGGATTTTGAGCATTACCTTGCTAGCATGTGAAATGAGTGTAATTGTACCTGTATTTGTTTTATCTTCCTGATAAATTTGATGCTTTTATTTTTATATAATGTCTTTTTAATCTCTTGTGGCAGTTATTTACTTAAAGTCTGTTTTGTCTGATATAAGTACAACTCTTCTTGCTTTCTTGGTTACTGTATGTGTGGAATATCTTTTTTCAGTCTTTTACTTTCTGTCTGTGTATGCTTAAATCTAAAGTGTCTCTCATAGATAGCATATAGTTGGATCTTGTATTTTTATCCATTTACCTGCTTTCTCTTTTGATTGGCAACTTCAGTTTATTTGCAATTAAAATAATTACTGATAGGGAAAGACTGTTACTGTTTTGTTCATTTTTTGTCCATCTTGTAGCCTTTTCCACTTTTTTTCCTCTGGTCTTCCTTTGTGTTTCATTGATTAAAAAAAAAATTTATAGGGGTTGATTTTTTGATTCTGCTTTGATTCTTTTCTCATTTCCTTTTTAGGTATCCTCTATAGGTGTTTTCTTTGTGCTTACCATAATGTTAATAGTATATTTTAAGCTGATAACTTGAAAAACTCTACTCTTTTTACTTCTCTCCCCTCTACCACACTTGATCTCTGTTACAAATTACATCTGTTTATATTCATCATATATGAGTGTTTGTTGAGCACATACATATGTATGTTCATTAACATACTTTATAGTTATACTTATTTTTGTACTTTTGTCTTTTAACTTCTGTAGTAGAATTAAAAGTGATTGTACGTTTTTAAAGTTCTTTTATTTTTTTTTTTTTTTATTTTAAAATCTTTAATTCTTACATGCGTTCCCAAACATGACCACCCCTCCCACCTCCCTCCCCACAACATCTCTCTGGGTCATCCCCATGTACCAGCCCCAAGCATGCTGCACCCTACGTCAGACATGGACTGGCGATTCACTTCTTACATGATAGTATACATGTTAGAATTCCCATTCTCCCAAATCATCCCACCCTCTCCCTCTCCCTCTGAGACCAAAAGTCCGTTATACCCATCTGTGTCTTTTTTCCTGACTTGCATACAGGGTCGTCATTGCCATCTTCCTAAATTCCATATATATGTGTTAGTATACTGTATTGGTGTTTTTCTTTCTGGCTTACTTCACTCTGTATAATTGGCTCCAGTTTCATCCATCTCATCAGAACTGATTCAAATGAATTCTTTTTAACGGCTGAGTAATACTCCATTGTGTATATGTACCACAGCTTTCTTATCCATTCATCTGCTGATGGACATCTAGGTTGTTTCCATGTCCTGGCTATTATAAACAGTGCTGCGATGAACATTGGGGTACATGTGTCTCTTTCAATTCTGGTTTCCTCGGTGTGTATGCCCAGAAGTGGGATTGCTGGGTCATAAGGGAGTTCTATTTGCAATGTTTTAAGGAATCTCCTCACTGTTCTCCATAGTGGCTGTACTAGTTTGCATTCCCACCAACAGTGTAGGAGGGTTCCCTTTTCTCCACACCCTCTCCAGCATTTATTGCTTGCAGATTTTTGGATCGCAGCCATTCTGACTGGTGTGAAGTGGTACCTCATTGTGGTTTTGATTTGCATTTCTCTAATAATGAGTGATGTTGAGCATCTTTTCATGTGTTTGTTAGCCATCCGTATGTCTTTGGAGAAATGTCTATTTAGTTCTTTGGCCCATTTTTTGATTGGGTCATTTATTTTTCTGGAGTTGAGCTGCATAAGTTGGTTGTATATTTTTGAGATTAGTTGTTTGTCAGTTGCTTCATTTGCTATTATTTTCTCCCATTCCGAAGGCTGTCTTTTCACCTTGCTTATATTTTCCTTTGTTGTGCAGAAGCTTTTAATTTTAATTAGATCCCATTTGTTTATTTTTGCTTTTATTTCCAGAATTCTGGGAGGTGGATCATAGAGTATCCTGCTGTGATTTATTTCTGAGAGTGTTTTGCCTATATTCTCCTCTAGGAGTTTTATAGTTTCTGATCTTACATTTAGATCTTTAATCCATTTTGAGTTTATTTTTGTGTACGGTGTTAGAAAGTGATCTAGTTTCATTCTTTTACAAGTGGTTGACCAGTTTTCCCAGCACCACTTGTTAAAGAGATTGTCTTTACTCCATTGTATATTCTTGCCTCCTTTGTCAGAGATAAGGTGTCCATATGTGTGTGGATTTATCTCTGGGCTTTCTATTTTGTTCCATTGATCTATATGTCTGTCTTTGTGCCAGTACCATACTGTCTTGATGACTGTGGCTTTGTAGTAGAGCCTGAAGTCAGGCAAGTTGATTCCTCCCGTTCCATTCTTCTTTCTCAAGATTGCTTTGGCTATTCGAGGCTTTTTGTATTTCCATACAAATCTTGAAATTATTTGTTCTAGTTCTGTGAAAAATGTGGCTGGTAGCTTGACAGGGATTGCATTGAATTTGTAAATTGCTTTGGGTAGTATACTCATTTTCACTATATTGATTCTTCCGATCCATGAACATGGTATATTTCTCCATCTATTAGTGTCCTCTTTGATTTCTTTCATCAGTGTTTTATAGTTTTCTATATATAGGTCTTTAGTTTCTTTAGGTAGATATATTCCTAAGTATTTTATTCTTTTCGTTGCAATGGTAAATGGAATTGTTTTCTTAATTTCTTTTTCTACTTTCTCATTATTCGTGTATAGGAATGCAAGGGATTTCTGTGTGTTGATTTTATATCCTGCAACTTTACTATATTCATTGATGATCTCTAGTAATTTTCTGGTGGAGTCTTTAGGGTTTTCCATGTAGAGGATCATGTCATCTGCAAACAGTGATAGTTTTACTTCTTCTTTTCCAATTTGGATTCCTTTTATTTCTTTTTCTGCTCTGATTGCTGTGGCCAAAACTTCCAGAACTATGTTGAATAGTAGCGGTGAAAGTGGACACCCTTGTCTTGTTCCTGACTTTAAGGGAAATGCTTTCAATTTTTCACCATTGAGGATAATGTTTGCTGTGGGTTTGTCATAGATAGCTTTTATTATGTTGAGGTATGTTCCTTCTATTCCTGCTTTCTGGAGAGTTTTTATCATAAATGGATGTTGAATTTTGTCAAAGGCCTTCTCTGCATCTATTGAGATAATCATATGGTTTTTATTTTTCAATTTGTTAATGTGGTGAATTACATTGATTGATTTGCGGATATTGAAGAATCCTTGCATCCCTGGGATAAAGCCCACTTGGTCATGGTGTATGATCTTTTTAATGTGTTGTTGGATTCTGATTGCTAGAATTTTGTTGAGGATTTTTGCATCTATGTTCATCAGTGATATTGGCCTGTAGTTTTCTTTTTTTGTGACATCTTTGTCAGGTTTTGGTATTAGGGTGATGGTGGCCTCATAGAATGAGTTTGGAAGTTTACCTTCCTCTGCAATTTTCTGGAAGAGTTTGAGGAGGATAGGTGTTAGCTCTTCTCGAAATTTTTGGTAGAATTCAGCTGTGAAGCCGTCTGGACCTGGGCTTTTGTTTGCTGGAAGATTTCTGATTACAGTTTCAATTTCCGTGCTTGTGATGGGTCTGTTAAGGTTTTCTATTTCTTCCTGGTTCAGTTTTGGAAAATTGTACTTTTCTAAGAATTGGTCCATTTCTTCCACGTTGTCCATTTTATTGGCATACAACTGCTGATAGTAGTCTCTTATGATCCTTTGTATTTCTGTGTTGTCTGTTGTGATCTCTCCATTTTCATTTCTAATTTTATTGATTTGATTTTTCTCTCTTTGCTTCTTGATGAGTCTGGCTAATGGTTTGTCAATTTTATTTATCCTTTCAAAGAACCAGCTTTTGGCTTTGTTGATTTTTGCTATGGTCTCTTTTGTTTCTTTTGCATTTATTTCTGCCCTAATTTTTAAGATTTCTTTCCTTCTACTCACTCTGGGGTTCTCCAACTCTTCCTTTTCTAGTTGCTTTAGTTGTAGAGTTAGGTTGTTTATTTGACTTTTTTCTTGTTTCTTGAGGTATGCCTGTATTGCTATGAACTTTCCTCTTAGCACTGCTTTTATAGTGTCCCACAGGTTTTGGGTTGTTGTGTTTTCATTTTCATTAGTTTCTATGCATATTTTGATTTCTTTTTTGATTTCTTCTGTGATTTGTTGGTTATTCAGAAGTGTGTTGTTCAACCTCCATATGTTGGAATTTTTAATAGTTTTTCTCCTGTAATTGAGATCTAACCTTAATGCATTATGGTCAGAAAAGATGCTTGGAATGATTTCGATTTTTTTGAATTTATCAAGTTTAGATTTATGGCCCAGGATGTGATCTATCCTGGAGAAGGTTCCATGAGCACTTGAAAAAAAGGTGAAATTCATTGTTTTGGGGTGAAATGTCCTGTAGATATCAATTAGATCTAACTGATCTAATGTATCATTTAAAGTTTGCGTTTCTTTGTTAATTTTCTGTTTAGTTGATCTGTCCATAGGTGTTTAAAGTTCTTTTAGAAACAATTATTAGTGTTTAGTGTTTCTTATATATTTTGTGACAAAATTCTAAATTTTATGTTTCAAAATTATTTTAAAACCTCTCTTATGATAAATGTCTATACAAGTTAAGTAAATCTAACAAACTTTTTTCTTATTTAAACAGAATTCTGAGACTGATGGTCAGCCATACAGAAAAATATATTGAACTTACAGTTTTCTGAAGAATCAGTTCAAAGATCTCAGAAATACAAAAGGTAATGAAATGATTGTATCTTGAAATGTACTTTGAAATGACACTTCCCTAGGAAAATGAGTTGGGGAGAGTCAGTGCTAAATTATTATTTTTCATAGTGGAATTCAGTAGATGATGGGCTAAAGATACTTTTTGGAGCAGAAGCAAGTGCTTTTAATAATTACATTGGAACTACTCGAATAAATTGGGACTGTGTAAGTCACCCCACCTAAAACAGAAAGAATCAAGAAGTTGTAAGAGGTATTAGAGATGTGCAGTTAACTACCAAAGGAAGGAGCTAACGAGATAAAAGGGGTTGAAGGTAGAATATGGCGATCAGAGAACTTTGGTTTTTTAATAAGTCTTGTAAAACTTTTTGGACACTTTAAACTTTGAACGGTTATACATTTGTGAAAATCAACACTAAGTTTTAAAATGAGAGAGGGGAATTAATGAAAGATCTTGAAATACGAACTGTACACAATTGACAAGATGTTTTTCTGTGAAAGGGAGCAGAAAAGGAGGACGGTACCTGAAGGAGATTGGTGGGTCAAGGAAGTTTTGTGTTTTGTTTTTTCTTTAAGGTAATACACTAAGATTTTGATCAGTTTTGGAGGGAGAAATCAGTGATGTAGAAATGGAAAGCTTTGAGAAAGAGAGCAGATGGGATTCAGAGAAGAAGTAGTATCATATCATTAGATACTGCATAATTTATTTTTAATGCAGAATGAATTTTAATGTTGCATTGTATATATGAATTCTTTTCCAAAGATGGACTGCTGGGTACTGAGATTTTCTGTTAGTTACCTGTAATGTTGTGTGCTGAATTTAAAACATACCTGCTTCCATATTGGCAAACTTTGAATTGCTTATACAGTTTATTAGTTATTAATAGCTCCCCATTTGATAAATTTTTCAAAAAGTTGTTTTTAAAATGTTGTTTATAAAAAACTTATACCATCCTGCCCTCTGTTGTGATAAAATAGTAATGTGGTGCATACTCAGCTGGGAATTCATATCACTGAATGACTTTGAGCTCAAGTTGCTTATGTAAAGGAACATTCGATTCCTAGCTGTAACTTGATCCTTTATATAATTTAATTTGTTCCAACAACTGTAACTTCTCCTTTTAAAGACATTTTATTGCATACCATAGTGGTCTATTATTAAAGTCAATATTTAAGAGACAAGAGTTTTAACAATAATATTTAATCTGTATTAGAAATTCCTTGCTATGAGTAGGAACTTCACATGTCTTCTAAAAATGAGTCCTTAGAATTCATAGCATGAGCATGTGTAAACTATACCTAGTCTTTTAGTCTGAAAACGTGGGTCCTAGAATAGTCCCAACACAAGACCTGTGGCTGCTCCCACATTACCACTTTGTTTTGTTAATCAAGGGGAATCTTCTAAAAGTTACTTTACTTAGTTGGGCCTACTTCACTTTTTCCTCTTATCTTTCCCTTAAATATAGCATGCCTATCATTTGGCTGGACAAGTAGAGAAAAGATCTTGGGCTAAGCTGTCAGAGATGTAATTTTATGTTGCTCAATTAGTTGGACAGCAAATAGTGTTTGGAAAAATTTAACCAACAATAATAAAATAGCTTAAGAAAGCATTAGTCTGTCTTCTAAAGATTTTGGATTCACCTCCCTTAGAGTCAGCATGGTCCCTCCTGTATAGTCTTTAAGTCCTTATTCTTTGAGTCTTTTTTTTCCCTCTAGTTTGCCCTATTCTGTCTTCTCATAATTAAACAGGTGGATACTTGGTTTCATATAAGGCTCAAATCTGGTCTTTTAACTTTAAACTGAAACTGTTCTTTTTTAGTTCACCTAGGTTGGCTCTGTTACCTTGGGACTGTTCTTTCTGTTCTAGTGATAGAACCAGCCTCTGTTATTATCATGATGATAAGTATGTCTGTTGGACCAGAGGGCTGTACTTAGGTGATCTTTAAAGTCTCTTCTAACTCTGAAATTCTGTAATTTTGTCTTGTATTTGCTGATGTTGACCCAGACACTTAAAATCGCTATTTTATCCTGAAGTTAGTTCTTTTTATTTTTCTTAACCACTGTCCCCCCTCCCCCTACCCCATTATCCTCCCCCACTATCTTTTAAGAACTCTTAGCCCTGCACAGTTCCACTTCTTCAGCCACAACCACATAGGCAACCCAGCATCATTTATCAAGTTATTGTCTTCCTTTCATGAATATACATTTGAAAACAGTGATTGAGTATTTTAGAATCTCATGTTCTTTAATATTCTCTGGTTCAGAGTGACAGATCAATTTACACTATTTTCTAAATTTTAAATAAAGTTTCATTTGGCTCAAAACTGTAAGGATATTAGAATTAAGGTGTTTATTCAGTATTTAACTCATGACTATCTTTTATGGGTAAAACCTGCCTTCTACTTTAGAAAAACTGTATAGAATATAGAGAGAAATTTTAGGCTTATGATTGAGTTTTAAAGCAGTAAATTTTAATTCTTTTGGTGTGAATATGAAACTTCAAAATAAGGCTGTTCTTCAGTTTACTTGCCTTCACCCCCTTACTACTCCTGTTATCTCTCACTTTATACTGTGGT
Source organism: Ovis canadensis (assembly GCF_042477335.2). Classification (NCBI taxonomy): domain Eukaryota; kingdom Metazoa; phylum Chordata; class Mammalia; order Artiodactyla; family Bovidae; genus Ovis; species Ovis canadensis. Next base: position 87,347,450 of record NC_091250.1, on the reverse strand, counting down.
AATTAAAACTTTCCGTTGTAATATACCTACATTTTTATCTAAAGAGAAAAGTCCTCAAATATGATGCCCTCTCATCTCATAAAGGCCCGGGCCTTTGCATATTGCTATTCTTGTGGCCTAGAATCCTGTCAACTATTACCTCTTGTCGTTTAGCCTGTTATGTCTGAAACTTAAATGGTCATACAAATCACATAGGGACCTTGTTAAAAATGTGGATTCTGCTTTACTAGGACTAGAGCTGGTCTCAAGATTCTGTATTTTAACAAGCTCTCTGATGATGATGTCAGTCTCAGGACCACGTTTTCAATAACAAGAATCTCTGCTGCCTGACAATATGACTGTCATCAAGAATATTTCCTGACTCCCCCAATATACCTTCATTATCCCTGTTTCTGTAATTAGTTATCTGCTTCCCTATTTAATTGCAGATTTTTGCCTATAATGATTGTATCTCTCATCCTTCTATTTCCAAAGCTAACTGTACTGTTTAATAGAAAATAGGCTTTTAGCAAATGTTTATCACCCATTAGCTGGTGTTCTTAAAGCTTACTTACCTAGACTGACAGATGTAGCCTACGTACATAGTTATATAATCTATACTGAATATAGTGGCTTTTTGATTACTTTATTATAGAAAGGAAATGAATTATGGTCTTCAATTTTTTTTTCCCCTTGTAGCTCTTTATATAGAAGAAGAAAAAACAAAACCTCAAATGTGCCTCAGCTAAAGGATTATTTTCTTGAAAATAATGTTCTAGCCCTTTGTAGAAACAAAAACATTTTGAAATCTCTATGATAAACATATAGTGTTTCTCAAATTATTTAATACTCTGTTTGTAGAAATAAGTGTTTTTAGAAAACTAATGACCATTTACCTTTCCTTCCACTCAAGGAGAAGTACAAATGTCTACCACAAGACGAAAACGTAACATGTTATGTTGTTTACCGTAAGCTGTAGTAAAATGAGCTCACTTGTTGACAGGTATGTTTTTAGAGACTCATTTATTTTGAATTACGTAAAGCTATTTTAAAAATTCACTGTTAGAGTAATGGTCTATATCACTGATAAAGGCAGTGTTATGCTTAATCATTAATACTGTTATACTTACCTTCTGTATTGAGCAAATGTCATGTAATAGTAAAATGTATTATCTAGAGCCAAAGTCAGCAGCATGTGGCTTGTGTTCTGAATGGATCTTGAGCTATAATTTTGAGTGATTTGGTCAGAACTGTTCTGAAAGAAATTATGACAGTTTCAGGGGTTTCCTTGGCACTTTCTGGAATCATCTATCTCCTTATCTATTGGTCCTAACTTCAGCCTGTTAAACATCTTAGCATAAGAGGTAACTGTAATTATTAATAGGATTTTGTTAGTTGAAATTATAATCTTTAAATCTTACTCTTGGTAAAGGATAGGCCTCCTTGTTTCTTTGATTTTAAGACTTCTTTAACTTTTTTATTTACCTTTTAACATGTTTGACACTAGAATTCATCTTCGAGTAGGCCTATCAGAGTTTAATTGGTAGTATTTTTAAATTTCTTAGTGGACATAATAATGGACTTCCCTGGTGGCTCAGACGGTAAAGCGTCTGCCTGCAATGCCAGAGACCCGGGTTCAGTCCCTGGATCGGGAAGGTCTCCTGGAGAAGGAAATGGCAACCCACTCCAGTATTCTTGCCTGGAAAATCCCATGGATGGAGGAGCCTGCCTGGTAGGCTACAGTCCGTAGGGTTGCAAAGAGTCGGACACAACTGAGCAACTTCACTTTCACTTTTAGTGGACATAATAAGTCTTATCATCAGTGATATCTTAAATTTGATGAAATATAGTGACAGCTTTTTAAAAATACCTACTCTGACAGCTAACATGCAGAGCACTTTCTGTGTTTTAACTTCATTTAACTTCACAATAATTCCATGAGATTTTACAGATGAGGGATCTGTAGGTCAGAGAGGTTAAATAGCTTGTTTTAAGGTCACATAGTAAATAATAAGCTGGAGTTATGACCTGTGTTGATCTCTCTGACTCTAAAGTTCCTGTGTTTTTATTTTAGTATACTGTGTGATTTTTCCATAGGGGATTCTTTAAGAATTTTATAGCTAGACTTGTGCACAGAAGTGACTTTTGACATCTAGAGGCAGCTTCCTTCCCTTTTCTGTGAGGTGAATAGTGAAGGTCCATACTTTACCAGAGCTTAAGACCTGAAGTGCAAGGAGTATCCTCAGGGAGCCCTGCCATAGATTTGGGCTGAGCAGTAGTTTCAAGTGGAATCTATGTGTAGTCTTCTTCTCAGAAAAAATGTTTCTTCACTACTCCTTAGGCATTAAATATGATTTCAGTGTTGTGCTTTTGATTGATTTCCAGTTCCCATTCTAGATAATATGACATCTAGGGATGACAGAGTGCTCAGACATAAAGCAGTGGTTCTTAATATGAATTCATTTTCTCTCGGAATGTCATGAAAGTTAATGCACTCTCTCCTCAATGATGTGCATTTACATGTAGAATTTTTTAATAAATTTTAGTGTTTACATGGAACCCCAAAAGTTTGCTATGATAGAAGATTTGTAGATGATCTCAATTGTGAGACTCATAGGTACTTTATAGGCCACAGAGAGATGTGCTTAAAGGAATCAATAGTGAGTTCATGTAAAAGATCTTAAGTCACTTGAAACTATTTAATATTGCCCCTTAGGTTAAGGAGTTAGCCACCAGGTCTCTAGATTTCAGAGAGACTTTCATTAGAATGCTCTTCCTTTCGGTCTTCCAATAACCAACCCCTTCTTGTCTTTTAGATCTCAGCTCAAATGTTCCCACTTCAAGTCCTTCACTAACCACACAGATTAAAATAACCACCCAGTAATAAACACATCACTTCTTTAAAAATAAAGAACAGCTCATACATTTTCATGTTGATTTGTTTTTTTCTACTAGAAAGTAAGCTGTAGGGGAGGAGGGGCCTATATGTCTAGCTAACTACTTGGTAGCCATGTCTAGAACAGAGCGTGGCACAAGAGTGCTAACAAAAAAAAATGTTTGTCAAATGAATCAGTAATGAATGAAATTATATCAATGTAAGTTAACATGCTAGATATTGTGATGTTTCTGAGTGATTTGTGTTTTATAAAGTAAATGTCTATTTTTAAAATGTGTGACTATAATTAAATATGATTTTAAGTGAATCATTTTTATAATGGCAAATACACTGATTTTCTCTAGGTTTTCACTAGTTACTAAAAGTTTGAAATAAAATATTTAACTTTTGGTTAAATTATTATTTATTCCAATAAACTTTTAAAAGTGTAAAACATAGTTGAACTTTGTCTGTTTGTATTAGAAAACAGGTTAATAGTTATTGGATTTGAATTTGTACAGTCTGTAACTCTACAAAGATCCTAGGCTATAACTGATTGATTTACGTTTTGTTTCAGTATTGCTGTTCCTTAGCGAATCTGCTCTTATTTTCTGTATCTTTCTTTTTCTTTTAGAGATGATGGTAGTATTTTTGATGGGTTGGTGGAAGAAGATGACAAGGACAAAGCAAAAAGGTAGTTAAACTTATGATGTAATATAGTAAAAAAAAATAAGTAACAAGTAAATATAATGGTAAAAAATAGTAAATCAGTGATTTCCAAAGCTGTCTGCCATAAGAACTTAGATATGTTAGAAAGGAGAAGAGCTGAGGATATCAGTGTGTAGTTTATAAATTAAGTAAAATTTTCCTCTAAAAGTGCCTTTCTCACCACATCACATTATGGCACATAGTATTTACATGACATCACTGGGGACGTAAGCCTTCAATCACTTGTCAAGAGAGGGTTTGCCTAGAGTCATCATTGTAGTTACTATTTTCCCTTAACCTACTCTATTCTTTGGAAGCAATTTATCTAGTATAGCACACCTTCAGAGCAGAGATGGGAGAATTAAGCTTCATCTCCCATGGGGGGATCTTATACTCCAGTGCTGTGTTATTTCTTCAGTTGCTTGGTTTGCTCCAGCTTTGGCATTTGGAGGTCTTTCAGAGTTGGCTTCTCTGTGTCTTTTGACATGCCTCCATTCTCCAGTAGAAGGCAGAATAGATGATGGGGGAGGACAGGGAGAATTGATGGAGAGGTGTCATCAAGTAGGTGAGTGGATGGCGTCTAGAGCCATGGTGGCGATGGTGAGGGTTTAACCTTAAATATGGGCCTTGATGGTAATTAAAGTAGCAGGAGGGAGGGTCCAGATAGCATTACAGCCAAGTTTGTAGTCATTGAGAGTGAGCAGTACTTTTCTGGTTTTTTCCCAGTCACATTGAACTATGTGGGTGCTTAGATGAGGGTAGAGGGTGTTGTAGCATTACATTCAGAAACAAAAAATAAACATGTAATAAGTAATAGTTCCTAAATGTGTGTTTTAGCAAAATAAAAGGTACTGGGATAAGGAAAATATTGAGGAAAGTTATATAACTTTATTCAAGTAAATAAAAAGACCTGTACTTGAAGCTAAACATATATAGGATAACTCCTTTCCTTTCAGTCTAGTGAGAGAAAGTTTCTATAAAATATTTTAGGGTCGAGGTAAAGTCACTGTTAAGGTGGGAATAATCAGTCTTGCCTGAATGAAGAGGCAGAACTTTGAGGAATTAACTTGGACAGATTAAAGGCCAAGTTTATAGATGGATAAGGTGAGCTAAGGGTTTTCTGTTTGCAGAGACTTAGAAGGTTTGATCATGTTTTTAGGGAACCAAAATTACTATGGTTGTGGGAAACCTTGGAGAAAGAAGACCTCATAATCATGCTGTCAGAATTACCCAGACTGCACTGGGCTCTGACATCTATGAGCTGTTATTATTGAGGTCATCACAAGGGCTGAGTACTTCCAACCTGAGTGTAACATGAAGTAAAGTTGCTTTAATGAGTGTGATCCAGTGGTAGAATTAGCAATGATATTTGATTTCCATGTATTTCTTACACTTGAGTTAAAATGCTGGTTTTAAATGATTACTTCATGATAACTGTATGATCCTGGGCATATATTCTCTTTTATGCCTGAGTTGGCGTACCTATAAAATGAAAAATAATAAGATCTACTTCATAGGAATTAAATGAAATTTCATAAATGTTTCCAATAATGCCTAGCATATAAATATACAATAATGGTTCTAAATTTTACCTTCTACACATGTCTTCAGATATTTCGTAGATAGTAATTCTCTGGTGCTTATTTCCTGCTTACTCCTTTCTAGAGGCGTAGAATTAGATCTGTCTCACTTCTCTAGTATATGTCCTTTAAAATGTCAAACAAGCAATTTCACCATATTTAAATTCTCCCCAAACCATCTCTCCACCCAAACTAATATCTCATGTTATATTACTTGGAAATTCCTTTTGATTTTTCTTTTGCTTCCTCACTCCAAATCTGATTTACCTAGAATTGCTAGTTCTGCCTATTAATCCTCAGACCCACACTGCTGTGTTAACACTGCCACTGCTGTGGTTTTTAGCCTAGGATATTGCAGTTGCCTCCTAAATGGTCATCTGGCCTCCAGTCTTGTTTGGCATACAGTAAGTTTTCAGTAGCTTTTGTTAAATGAATTGTTTTACCAAGCATTGATTCTTTCATTACTCAGTTGCTAGAATGGTCTTACTATCAGTCAGTTCTGTTCATGGCATTTCTTTGCTTAAAACCTTTCAGTACCTTTCATTATTTAATGACTTTCACTAAAACTAAAATCCTTTTGTGTAGCATAAAAACTTAATGATTTTTTTTCTGAGTACTTATTATTCCGAACTGCCCACCACTTATACCCCCGACTCCAGCATACTTGGGCACAGAAAGCCTGTACTAGCCACATTAGCCAAGCTGAGCTACTTGTGATGGGTTTTCATCTTTGTACAAGTTGCCTGTGTCTGGAATGGTCTTCTCACACATCACTACCCCCTCTTTCTCACTCAGCCTTCATGATTCGATTTAGCACACTTAGGAGTTTCCATAGGATTTAGGTAAATTTCTTGAAAGGGGTTATCTTTGTCCAGTATTCCTAGCCATTGTTAGCACAGTCTGTATCATTATAACAAAGAGTTTAGTGTTTGGTGAGGGGGTCAGTTAATTTCTATTACATTTATTAAGAGATTTTTTTTTAATTTCTTCTCAGTACTAATATGGAATAAATGCTGCTTCTTTACTGAAAAAAATTAATAGAATTATCCTCTGACCTTTTGGCAAAGTAGTATACTTTGTTTAAACAAAAACTGAATTCTAAAGTCTGACTTCACAAAAGCATATAGTTAGAAGTGTTACAGAATGATTAGTTGCTCTGCAAATAATTACATTTATTTTACAAGTTCTCAATGCAGCTAACAATTTGCTCCTGGTTACTGCTTCACATAGAACAGTGGGAATTATTCATTTAGCACATATATTTTGATCACTTACTGTTTGTTAGGTATTATGCTTAAGTGCTTAGATGAAAAAAATTGGGCTCTGCTATTAAGAAGCCCACAGCCCAGTGAAGAGATAGATATGCAAGCAAGTGGTTACAGCTCTGTATTGGAGGCTGGGATAGAGGAGTAAAGAGGAAGAATGTGTGGGTGAGCCTGAGGGTAGAGAGATTTTCATCTTTAGATTTCTGTTTATAATTTAAAGCTTACAGGAGATGGATAACTTTCTCCTATTCAGTAATTTATAATAATTTGTATTTATATTTTACATGTACTTTCACAAACTCTCTCAAGTAATAATAATAGCATAAGGGAAACACAAATTCTTGATAAATATTAGATTTAGTAAAACTTGAGATTTGAACGTAATTTGTCTTAAAAACAGATATGCCAAGTGGTTAATATGTAAAAGTTTCTTTAGTGGTTAAGCCAAGAAGAAAAATTACTGTCCTAATTAACTATACTGTTAGTAACCTAGAATATGAACATTCATTACCATTTGTAGTCACAGAAGTACGTGCTCTGTGGTCATGTCCATATTGAGCATTGTGTTAAACTATTTGTGTAGTTAAATGGATTGTTTGAAAGCTGCTTATGTAATTTTTTATTCCATCAGAGTATCTAGAAACAAATCTGAAAAGAAACGTAGAGATCAGTTTAATGTTCTCATTAAAGAACTGGGATCCATGCTTCCTGGTAATGCTAGAAAGATGGACAAATCTACTGTTCTACAGAAGAGCATCGATTTTTTACGAAAACATAAAGGTACATTTTTAACTTTGTAACATGGATTTTTTTTTTTTTAATAACAGACTCTCTCTTAAAGCATAATGTGATAGAATCTTGGCAGTAATGCATGAGACTGGGTGCTTCCTAACCTTTTTTCAAGAGAAAGAAACAATTGCCTTTTAATGATTCCCTGGTATGTTCTTTCTTTCATTCAACAAACATTTATTTAGTGCCTACTATATCCTTGGCTTCCCTGATGGCTCAGATAGTAAAGAATCTCCCCGCAATGCGGGAGATGTGGGTTCAGTTCCTGAGTTGAGAAGATCCCCTGGAGGAGGGCATGGTGACCCGCTCCAGTATTCTTGCCTGGAGAATCCCCATGGACAGAGGAGCCTAGTGGGCTACAGTCCATGAGGTCACAAAGAGTGGGACATGACTGAGCAACTAACACACATAGCCTAGATTCTTGTGGTGCAGGGTAATAGTTCTGACCCTCAAGTAACTCAAACCAAGGGAGACAAATAATATATAAATATCTAATTACAGTGCAAGTAATTATTGTGAGTGGTGCTTGTAAAGAATATTTATGTGAGAATACAGAGGAAAGAATGTGTCAGAGACATCATAAAACCAGTTCATTTTTCAACCGAGTCTTCCTTTTATCTTAAGGAAAAGAGCATTTCACATGGAAGGAGGAGCATATGTAAAACCAGAGAAGCGAGGAGAGGTCAGTTTAACTGGAGCATAGAATTGAGTTGGAAAGTTAGGAGTGTGTTTGGAAGAGAATCGAGTCAGATCATGAGATATGTAATTTAAACAGATTACTTCAATGACTAGGAAATAAACATCATTTTAAAGTGATTATTTGTTAAAGAAAATAACTTTGAGAAAATATGTCATGGAAAGGAAATTTTAGAGAATAGTAAGTATCTTGGTACTTAACAGATGCTACTTAATAGAAAATAGGTGAAAAGCTTATAGAAGGACATTTCCTTTTTCAGATGCAAATAAACTACAGAACTTCTCAAAAGAGAATTTGTAACTAGTGCTTTTATTTCTCGATAGCTCACTCTGTAATATATTACTAGCCTGGTTTATGCTCCACCACTGTTTAAAATTATTTTTCTTAATACCATGACCCCCATCCTCTCTGCTGCCAATAAAGCAGTAGCTCTTTCTTGTACCTCATCCTCTTCTGCATCTCTGAAGCACTGGGAATTTTTACCTGCCCTCCACTGGCTTTCTTTTTCCTTGTTCTGAGATACGCTGGACTTCTTCATTCACTTCCCTCTCCCAACCGAGCTAACTTCTTTTCTCTTTCTGCCCTCTGAACATGACATTTCTTTAGGTCTTATCTTGTGTTCATGCTTTCTCCATGTTCTTACCCTTGGTTTTGCCTCTCTGTTAAACTACTAAGTCTGTATTTTTAGATGCAGACTTTTTAGTTTTTCATTTCCAGGTAACTTCTGAATCTTTGGTTTTAAATGTTCTCAGACTTAACACGTCTAAAACTGAATTCATTTTCATTTTGTCAAGTCATCTCTTTCAGTTTTCCATTTTCACACCACAATCCTTTCACTCCCCTGGGACTCAGACCTGAGAAGTGTTTTGCATTTTTTCATCTTCTTTAGTGTACAGTATCACAGTTGCCAAATTTTTTTGATTCTTCTGGTAATGTGTCAAAATTGCTGGTTTACGAAATTTACTGCCTACATTATCATTACATTTTATCTCTACAAATGGTATTCTCACTAATTTCTTTGTCCCTTGTTAGTGCACTCATTCCTCAGACATTGTAGCAGTTCAGTAAATGATTGTTGAATGAAATGAAATGATATGCATGCATAATTATTTCCCCCTGACAATAGAGGATTAATTTTGGCATATAGATTTTTTTTAAAGTTGAGTTTATGGTTCTCACAAAATTAAAATTTACCTGAAATTGAAAGGTAATTCTTACATACTTATTACTCTAAAAATAAACCTGGGTTTAGCTAAATTTGATGGAATTTGTTTATGGATTTAAGTCCTTTTTTCTGAATGTATATAATTGATGTGAATTTGAAAAGCATGATTGTATTCCGTAGAATTAGTAGCTATAATTGTTCATATCTAATACAGACATTTCCAATATGCCAAATTTGGGGTGCCAATTTTTTATGCTGTTTTTATATATCTGGTAATAGAGAAATCAAAACAACTTAGTCCATATTTTCCACTTCAAGATAGAGTATATTTTGTAGAGTAAAATCTATGATATGTATTTTAATTTTACTTGGTTGTTTTAATATGTCTGCATTTAAATATGGAAAAAATATTGCCTAAGTATAGATTTCATCATTTATGAATAGCTTTTTATAACAACCTATTAGAAGTATGTTGCAAAATAAACTATACTAATTGTGTTAAAATATGTGCCGAAAGCTAGGGAATCTCCAAATTTTGACCAGCTTCCTACTACTAAGAAAACATGCCAGAGGACACAGAGCAGAATCACCCTGGGTTTATTACTATAAAGTTTTTGCCTAGAATTTTAATTTAGTCTCTTTGATTAATTAAGAATAGAACACCTTAGACTGAGAAGAATCTCTGCCTGGCAATAGGCAGGCCTAAAATAATTCTTTTTTAAAAGCAGACTGACTGATCTCCTTGGCTCCTTTCCTCCAGGTTTATGTCCTTAGGTCTGTTCTAGGTACTACTGTTTGAAAGGCAAAGAAAGGGGAAAGAATATATTTCTAATGCTTGATATAGTCTGCTTATTTTGATTCTTATTTGATCATTGTGTAAAGCAGGAAGCAATCTCAGGCCAGTCAGGAACAAAGGTTCTCAAAGCTCCCCAGAGAAAATTCAGAGACTGGCATTTTTAAGAGACTAGTCTTAAAGTTATCCAAATTATTCAAGCAGATGACCTGCTACATTAGCTCAATATTTCATCATACCAAAATTTGGACCTCCTGATACCTACCTAGACCAATAAATGTTATTGACTATGGCTCTTCTCTTTAATTAGTGCCACTAATGTGTCAATCTGTTTACAGAAATCACTGCACAGTCAGACGCTAGTGAAATTCGACAGGACTGGAAACCTACATTCCTTAGTAATGAAGAGTTTACACAATTAATGCTAGAGGTATGTCCAGATTAATTTTTGAAAAGTTTTATTTTCTTAAGAAATCACAGGGGTTGCCAATTCTAGTATAGATTTAACAATATTAGTTTAATACTGAAAAATCTTAATTCAGTGTAAGTCAACCAACTATTCATTTAAAATTAACTGATGTAAGTATTGTAATAAAATAGTACTATATGTGGTAAAATAATGCCAAATCTTTGTGCTTTCAATATCATCTGAATTTTTGAGAGGCTTAATAAGTTAGAAACCTGTAACTACCAAGTCCTCTACCTGGACAAAACTAACATTTAAATGAAAAATAAAATATATTATTCATCACATAGTAAATATTATGAAATGTATTTTACTGGACAGTAGGATTTTTTTCAACAAATTAAAATCTACCTAAACACAGCATTAAATGATACTAAATGAAGTATTTTGAAAATATTAAAATAGTGAAATATACATTGAAAGACAACTCTTCTCATTTTAAATGGAAACTTCTAAAAGGTTTTCCTTCTAAAAGTAGATATTCTTCTATGACAGAATTATTTTTGAATACAGTTCAGATCATACTTGCTTAGAATTGCAAAACTTAATATGTCACACAGTCAGTTATAAAATCCACAAAAATTTTGAGTCACTCATACTATCAGTTTTACTTTTTAAACATTTCCAATTTAGATTAATAAGGATATCTTCATGTACACAGAGTACAGAGTTCAGTATCAGATTTCTATGAAAGCTTTCCCCCCGCCCCCCCAAGAAACAAATAATAAATAAAGGTGATATTATACTTGGGTGTTAACAGTTAAGGACAAGAGAAGTAGATAAGCAAAAGAAGCTAGAGATAGAAGGAGTAGAAGAAAACAATTGAAGTAGAGATTGTTAAATAATTTACATTTCTTATTCTGTTTGTTCAGGTTTGTTATTTTAGACTTTAAGCATATATCTCTGTTGTATATGTTTATGTAAGAACCATGTCTTAAGTGTCTTTGCATGTTGACTAAAGTCCAAAGCAACAGTATTTTGCAAATTATTGAATTATTTTTCTGTTTTTACTAGGTATAACAGTTAATTGCTGGATTAAGTCTTTATATATTCAGCAGAAATGTCACCATATGAAAATTTATTTGAGTGTAAATACATTGTATATATACTTAAAGCCATGCTTAACATCTGAAAGAATAACTGAGCACATCTTACATACCATTACCTCAGTGAATCCTCACAGTAATCTTATGAAGATACACTATTAGCATCCCTTTCTTACTTTCACATGAGGAAATTGGGCAAAGGGATTATGAAATTTGCTCAAAATAAAACTAATCCTGAGCTAGGATTCACTGCAGGAAAACTAGCCTCTGATCCCTGTGGCCCTAGACCCTGTGCCCACTGCTGCTCATGGCACTTCTTCTCAGTGAAAGTTAGTTGTGGCACAGAACTTTTAGCTTGGTAACCAGCAATTAGTTCTTTAAATTAATGGATACAAGTTACAAACCGAATAATAGTTCCAATTAATTTTCTCTTCTCTAAAAAGAAGTTTGACATTGTCCAAAATTCTCTCTTTAGATTAAATAATACATTTATGAAAGGGTACAAACAAGCTAATGTTTGTAACCCCAAGAAGAAATCAACTCATTTAATTGTTCTTTAAATTTTTTTTTATTTCTCAGTGCCATGATTCAATACCATCTGTGTTATCATAAATCCTTTTTAAAACCTTTTTCTTCATTTGGTTTTGTTGGGTCTTAGTTGCGGCATGTGGGATCCTCTTTGTGGTGCATGGACTCTCTAGCTGTGACTCTGCAGACTCTGGGGTACAAGGGCTCAGGTTGTGGCTAGCGAGCTTAGTTGCTACCAGGGACGTGGGATCTTACTTCCCTGACTAGGGATTGAACCTGTGTCCCCTGCACTGCAAGGCGGATTTTTAACGACTCGACACCAGGGAAATCCCAGTCATAAACTCTTTACTTACCCTGCTTTATTGATGTGAAAATTTTCTTTTTTTAATAATTTTTCTTCATTTATATTTTTGACTTTTTGCCACACTGAGCGGCATGCAGGATCTTATTTCTCTAACCAGGGATCGAACCCACACCCCCTGCAGTGGAAGTGCAGAATCCTAACTGCTCGACTGCCAGGAAGTCCCCCCAAATTTTCTTATAAATTCATAAATTAATGTAATATCTGTATTTAAGAAACTTAGGAAGGTAAATTACCTATTCAATAATAAGCTAAATCAAAAAGAATTGTCTTCAAATTTTTCTTTACAGTGAACAGATTTTAACTTAATTGCAAAGACATGTAGTACATATGTAGTATTAAAAATAACGAAATCAGAGAGTCTAGAGATTATAATCTTATATATGAGAATATTTAAACATGTTAATTTTGAAATTATAAATTAGTCTTCTCATGATTATCCTCACAGCTTTTAAAATTATATTCCTGAAAAATATTACATTGACTAACTTTTAATATGTCAAGCATATTTTTGATTTTTAGTGAATATTTGCAGCTGCTAAGTAGGCATTTTAATGTTCATATGCCAGGATTGAAGGCTATGTGTAATTGTGTGTATTGTAACCTGGGTTCAGCTAACCTAGTTGTGTTATTGTTGGCTTATCATGTTGATCAGGTTACAGTTAGGCAGTCTGGATACCCTTTTCAGCAGAATTTCAGATGTAGTTTTTGTCTAGGAATGTTAGAGCTGCTAGCAGAAGAGCTGGGGTCATTCAGCTCAAACTCTTCGTTTTATGGCTGATGCCTGGAGAGATTGTAGCTTGTCCAGTCAGTTAATCAAAGAACTGAGACTGAGATCTTAAAATTCATTTATACCTTGTGTGTTGGCTATCTCTCTTCATTCGTCCATTGCCACCCATCCCTCTCCCTCTTGTTTCTGATGCTTAAGGAATATTCCTTGCTACCCTTGTTGGGGATGTTGAGATTAAGGAAATAAGGGCAATTTAGCCTTACTAGACCTCTGTGCCAAGTTATCTCTGTATGTATATCCTGGTACAGAGTTCTTTCCTCTTGACAGCTGGCAGCTCTCGTCAGTACTCTACAAGGGAAGGGCCAGGGCCCTGCCTGCCTCATCTCAAGGAGGTTCTGTCCACTTCCTTGGGACTTCCATCCAGTCTTGCCAGATTAAGTAGTCACCAAGTAAACACCCGAGATGTATACAGGCCTCTTGATATGTGCAAAGTTGATCTAAAGTAGATGTCAAATAGGAAGATGAGTTTTAACCAATGAGCCCTTTCCCTCCTATCACACAATGTGGACAAGGGATAACCTTCGCAGTCTTCAGTCTTGGGATAAGGACGTCCTTCTGTCTTGTTCCACATCTCTCAAGTCTTCCTCCTCAAAGCCCTTCCTGTTTTGGTGTATGTACCTACTTTCTTGGAAAATTACATCCTTCCATTCAAAAGAAATTTGAACTCTGGATCCTTTCTTGTGTTAAGACTTGGTGAGATGCTGATGCAGGCCTTTCTCTGCTGAATCTTTACCTGCTTCAGAAGAGAAAGGGGTAGGCTCTGCTTCTGGGAGTGGGGTCAGGTCATTAGGAGTTCTGATTTTAGTTTATTCACTTCACAGAAGAGAGCTGCATCCTAATTCCTAGTAGATCTCCTAGGAATAAGTAGAGTAGAGATCATCACAGTAATTTGCTTTCAAAGATGACACAGTCTAGCCTCATGTGAGAAAAGCATGTTCTCAAAATCACTGCAGATGGTGATTGCAGCCATGAAATTAAAAGACGCTTACTTCTTGGAAGGAAAGTTATGACCAACCTAGATAGCATATTCAAAAGCAGAGGTATTGCTTTGCCAACAAAGGTCTGTCTAGTCAAGGCTATGGTTTTTGCAGTGGTCATCTATGGATGTGAGAGTTGGACTGTGAATAAAGCTGAGCACTGAAGAATTAATGCTTGTGAACTGTGGTGTTGGAGAAGACTCTTGAGAGTCCCTTGGACTACAGGGAGATCCACCCAGTCCATTCTAAAGGGGATCGGTCCTGGGTGTTCATTGGAGGGACTAATGCTAAAGCTGAAACTCCCAATATTTTGGCCACCTCATGCGAAGAGTTGACTCATTGGAAAAGACCCTGATGCTGGGAGGGATTGGGGGCAGGAGAAGGGAACGACAGAGGATGTGATGGCTGGATGGCATCACTGACTCGATGGACATGAGTTTGAGTGACCTCCAGGAATTGGTGATGGACAGGGAGGCCTGGCGTGCTGTGACTCATGGGGTCGCAGAGTTGGACACGACTGAGCGACTGAACTGAACTGAACATCATTTTGACCCTTTTCCTTAGGAAACAATACTGGCATAATTGTACCAAAGAGTTTTGTGGAAATTTCATGCATTTGCTTAAATTATAAGGTTTCATCCCTTCACCTTACATTAGCCAAGAATGAGTTTGTCTGAGCCATTCTGGAAGGCAGACATCTGCTCAAATTAATTACTTTCTGATACCCAAACGTCTTCCCTCAATAAAGGGGAGGTGGGGGATGCCTTTTTCCATACATTCACCATACTGCTGCTAAGTTGCTTCAGTCGTGTCTGACCCTGTGTGACCCCATAGACAGCAGCCCACCAGCTCCCCCGTCCCTGGGATTCTCCGGACAAGAACACTGGAGTGGGTTGCCATTTCCTTCTCCAATGCATGAAAGTGAAAAATGAAAGTGAAGTCGCTCAGTTGTGTCCAACTCTTTGTGACCTCATGGACTACAGCCTACCAGGCTTCTCCATCCATGGGAGTTTCCAGGCAAGAGTACTGGAGTAGGTTGCCATTGCCTTCTAGTAATGTTATTTACAGTAACAACAATCTAGAAATAATATGTTTCAGCAAGAGGAATAATTAGATAAAAGGGAACACTTTGCAGTCATTAAAAAGGATGATTTTAGGTAGGTCTCTATTGAATAGGAAAGATGTTCCCTTTATGCTAAGAGAGAAAAACAAATTACATATATATATATATAAAATCCCATTCACCATATACCTCAACAATTACTTAGAATTAGAGGGAGGTTGCTCTAACTTTCAAATACATGAGTAACATACAATATTTTTTATTTGCTGTGTGCCACACATATGCCAGGTGCTGCAGATATGCAATGTTGCAGATACAATATAGTTCTTAACAGAATTGCATCCTTTGAGAGAGCCCTGTACTTACACAAGAAATTCAGATTAAGTGTGATAACTATTTGATAGAAGAGGAACTCTTCTGATGATATACTTTATCTGCTGTATATCTTTAGTATCTTTTCTTTTTTGTTTTAAGTTACTTGTTTGTTTATGACTGCTGTGGGTCTTGGTTGCTGCGTGCTGGCTTGCTCTAGTTGCAGCAAGTGGGGGCTATGTTCTAGTGCAGTGCATGGGCTTCTCATTGCCATGGCTTCTCTCACTGTGGAGTGCAGGCTGTAGGCGTGCGGGCTTCGGTAGTTGCAGCATGCAGGCTCAGTAGTTGTAACACATGGGCTTAGTTACCTCATGGCATGTGGGATCTCACCCATCCAGGGATCAAACCCATGTCCCCTGCCTTGGCAGGTGAATTCTCAGCCACTGGACCACCAGGGAAGTCTTCAACATTTTTTCCATTGAATCTTCTTTTCCTCAGCCTGAAAATATATTTCAGTTTCTTTTTCTAAAAAAATAACTTCCCTTGATACTTTGTCCCCTCAAAATGTGTCCTTTCATGAACTTGAACAAAGTGTTTTATAATATAGCCTTCTGATGATCCACCCATCTCTAAACACACTGTAGTATGAATCTCTTTCCTGTTGACATAACTCTTGAAAGTCAGCAAAATTCAGTCCATTTTTTTATTCCGTGTCTTGTTTGATCCCATTTTTTACTGAACCATCCATTTTCCTCCTCACTCACTTTGTCATTCTTTCTTCCATTGACTTCATCAACAGCAGTGTCTTCTGTCCTGTCTGTCATTTTCTCTGGCACTTTCGCTCCTTCTCATCTCTGTACGTAGATAATACCCCAAACCTTTGTCTTTGGCATCCTTTTCATTTTTGCAGATCTCATTTCTTTAGCTTCCACTTTGGTGCCTAGGATTCTCAGATGAAAAACTTTGTGAGACATGAATAAAGTATTGCTTTTTGTTAAGTATTGTTCCCCTGTGCTGACTCCTCTCCTGAACTCTTAACATCACATTTCCCAATGCTTGCCTATGTCCTTTCTTCTCTGTTTTTACTGCTATTAATTTCATTCGGATTCTCCTTAACGTCTCTGATTATTCCAAAGGCCACTGAAATTTTCCTCTTAATTCACTTTTCCCTCAAAATCCATTTTACGCATTGCTTCCAGACCATTCTTAAGCTAAGTTCATCTGTCTTGCCCTGATATTCAAAGCCTTGCATGATCTGAGCTCGCTCTATTTTTTCAGCTTATTCCCTTTCAAAGTTTATTCCCTGTGCTTCAGTCATACACTTCTGTTAAGATTATATATGTTATGGTGATAATGTGTTCTTTTGTTGGCCAAAGACATATTGTTGATGGCATCTGTGCTTTGGAAATATTAATATCTTCAAATAAGACCATCATTGTATAATAACATATGATAAAGGTAGAACATTAAGTCTCTATCTTTTAGAAACTTGCCATTCAGTAATGGTCATAGAGTGATATTTTTCTTCCAGAAGCGTCTTAAAATGCACAAAGATAGATACTAAGGTATTGTAAAGGGGAAAAGCTAGTATTTTGACAGTGCTCTAGAAATTTCCAGTTCTTTGTGATTTATCTTAGATTTTTATGTCTGTCCTATGAAATACTTTTTTCTTTTCATTTAACTGACCATTGTGTTTAATTTCAGGCTCTTGATGGTTTTTTTTTAGCAATCATGACAGATGGAAGCATAATATATGTGTCTGAGAGTGTAACTTCATTGCTTGAACATTTACCGGTAAGTATAAAAATCCTATGATCTCTTTCTCACTTAAAAAAAATTGTTTTATTAATATGTTTATTTTTGGAGGATAATTGATTTATAGTATTGTGATGGTTTCTGCTATACATCAACATGAATCAACCATAGGTATACATATGTCCCCTCCCTCTTGAACCTCCCTCCTACCTCCCACCCTGTCTTTCTCACTTAATGCCTATTTTTAAATGTTCTGAAACCTTAAGAAGTGAAGGCCCCAGAGCACTGTTGAACAATGATCAGAGTGGGGATGAGACCTCTAAGTATGTCTTAGTTTTAGTATGGCTGTATTTTTTCAGGTCAGTCATGACTCTCATCTGTAGTAACTAAATATTCAACTCCTACTTTAACCTCTATTCTTCCTGTCTTCTTTATTCTAATGCTGAGTTTTCACTATTAACTTTAATCAGTGTGGTGGTGATGTCACTTACTCATTGAAAATATCTTGGGAATAACTAAATTTCTACTGAGATATTTGTTGCAGCTCAATAATAGTTTTCTCAAAAGAATAACTTACAAGAACATGCTGAAAATAATAGATACAGAACTTTTGTGCTCTGTGACTTGAGTTGATAATATTTTAATTCCCATATTCCATTTGTTCTTAATATGACCCAAAGGGTAGATAATCAGAAAAGATATATGTAAATTTTGATTAGAATGGTGAGTACCTGAATTAGTGTTTGCTGTTTTATTAACATATATTTATTGAACATCTGTGCTACCAGATACTATGCTAGGTGCTGTGCTCCAGTTGACAGTTTTTATGAATTTGAAGTTTTTGTAATATTCTCAGCTAAGGTGATGTTACACAAAAATGGGTTTGCCTCTTGGTGGATATCAAGCCATTAGACACAACCAAGCCAAAGATTAGGAGAAGGAAGGATTTATTATTACTTGGAGCGAGTAAGAACACCGAAGATACTTTGGGAAGTATCTTTCCCAAAGCAGTATCTCTCCGAACAGCAAAATTAGGGAATTTTTAAGCTAAGAATACATGTATATTCATGAAGGGACTTGAGCAGAGGGGAATTCAGTATAAAAGTAGGGCAAAGGTCAACAGCATCTAAGCTTTACTTGATTGAAGTGAGAAAGGGTCAACATCATCATCATATTCTCCACTTAGCAGAGGCCCTTGGTTTCCTATAGAACTCAGGCATATTTTATAAATATCCTTTGAGGAGGAACTGGAACTCTGCTCTCACTGCACTGTTGTTTGCCTGCCCTTTCTCTGTTCCTGTATTCCTTTGTTCCCGTAAGATCATTCATTACTAATATTCCTTCAGGGGCAAGCATTGTGGCCAGGCTTAGATTACAAAATGGCTTCTTATGTCAAGAAAGCTATTTCTGGTTCTCTTTCTCTGGCAACCCTCTAACTTATTGGCTTAAAATAGGGTTTGGATGTAAATATTTTGAAGTTACTTATAAACTACTCTTAAAATGCCATCTCTTGAAAATGTATAACAGTACAAAGTCATCTGTTCTATAAAGATTTCTTTAAAGAGATGTTGAAAAGCAGTATCTCCTTCTCTCTGATTACGCTGCTGTTTTGTACTTTATGAAGAGAATTTACTCTATACTTAAAAGGCCAGATTCTATAAGGGAACTTTATTTCTGAAAGTCAGGCAGTAAATAATTTGCTGATTTCTGTGTCACACAGAAAATGACTTGGCTTTACTACTTCTCTGGGGGCAGACCAAAGGACAGACTGATAACTGAATTTTTCTGGATAACTGTTTCCTTAAGAAAAAATTTGCATAGTAAGAAAAGCCAGGGAAAGAAATCCTTTGTAGGATTATGATATGACTAAGTTAAGATTGAATAATAAATAAAACAAAAGAATGAATATAACAAAACAGAAGCAGACTCACAGATAAAGAAAAACCAGCAGTTATCAGTGTGGAGGGGGATGGGAGAAGGGTGTGATGGGGGAGGGGATTACCCGTGCAAGGTATAAAAGCCGAGAAACAAGAATATATTGTCTAGCACAGGGAAATATAGCCATTATTTTGCAATAACTTTAAGTGGAGTGTAATCTGTTAAAACAATTGATTCATTAATGTTGTACACCTAAAACTAATAATACTATAAATCAGCTGTAATAAAATGAGGTTGAGTAATTTGAATAAATATATAATTATAGGCTTTTAAACCTATAAACAATTTTATTGGATTTTCTTTCAGTTATGTATTTTAAAAACTATATAATCTTTAGTCATAATCAGGGTGTAATTTGCAGTGTGGTCAGACTTTTAAAATGCCTGCTTCTTGGGCACTTTTCCTGGACTTCACTGAGAATTAGATGCCTTTTCTCTCTGTTCTCATGTTACCTTATACCTACTGCCACCATGACACTTACAGTGAATTGTAATTTTCTGTTTATTTGGGTAATAATGGTACACTTTCTAAGTGCAGGGACTTTATGTCTGTATCCATATATGCTGGCTAGTTTCTTAGTGAGGCGTTTAGTAATTATTGATTGAGTATAAGAAAGTGAGTAGATTATTTGAAATAGATGTTTTAAAGATTCCTTCCTAAGGCCACACTGGATCTTCAGTGAGGGAGTATTTCATAGCATATTGAAATAACAAACATGTGTGCAACAGACCTAGTTAGGACCCAGCTGTTTGATAATTAACATACTCCCCTCGATGAAAAGCTTCATGACCTTCTCATTGCCTTCTGGATTAAAAAAATTAATTTTGGAGCTATTTTTACATTTATAGAAAAATTAAGAAGATAGTACAGAGTTCCCATATATGCCTACCTAGTTTCCTCTGTTAGTAACATCTTCTGGGTGTTTTTAACCGTTGGTGTCACCCAAAGCGTGTAGAGACCGGCAGGTGAGTTTCTGGGCAGAAGAGATTGCTGCTGATACAGCAGACCCATTTCATTGCATACTGAGTTAATAGTATCCTTTAGTAAAACAGGTTTTTTTGGTTCTTTTTTTCTTTTAACTGCTCTCCAGTTACGATGGATACTTTCCCTCACACCACTTACATTGCTGTATTGTTTATTTGGCTGAGCTGTTCTTAGTTGTAGCACCTAGGATCTTTCTTGTGGTATGAAGGATTTTTTTTAGTTGTGGCATGTGGGATCTAGTTCCCTGACCAGGGATCGAACCAAGGCCCCCTGCATTGGGAGCGTAGATTCCTAGCCACTGGACCACCAAGGAAGTCCCCAGAAGGATGTTTTGATAAAATGAAATAAAACTTGTTTAGGATCAAACCCAATAAGGAAAAAAAAAGTGATTTTTCTCTTGGCCTGCCATTAATAATTAAACTGTTACAGATGTTAAGCAAAAGATTTAAAACAGTGGTGTCCCTTCCTTTCTGTTTTAACATACATACCTTTTTATCTAAAATACATTCTTGACTCTTGTCTGGAGGGGAAGAAACATTAGAAAATCTCTAAATATAAAGCTTTAGTGTTTATAATTCAGTTCTGTTGAGGAATTAAAATTTGCCATCTTCATCAGTGGTCAGGATGACTTAATAGTTTTTAATTTAAATTTTAAATCTAGCTATAAAATTGCATATCTGATTCTGTAGGTCTTGGAAAATATTTTTTCTTAATTTTGTCATGTCGTACTTATGAAGCTAATTTAGGTAAATTTTAACCTATTTGTGGCTACTAATCAGGAAAGGAAATTTATGGATTTTTTTTTTCATTCCTGAAGTGGTTTTCTACAACAAAATGATAGGATCATACCACCTCCAGGGCAGAAGAGATTTTAGACGTTTTTCGCCCAGCCCCCTTTAAAAACATATATGAACCCCAGAGAATTGTTCAATAGTTTAGTGGGAATACCAAGACATAAAGTCTCTCTACTGGGAACTTAAAATTTGTAAACTTTTATAATTCAAAATTGCTTTCCTCCCACTTGCTTAAATGTGTTCCTGAGAAGAGAGTATATTAAATTTGTTACCACGTAATACAGGGAGGAAGATTAACCATTTTACATAGCCTGACAGAGTCCTTTTCCCTGGTGGCTCAGAGGTTAAAGCGTCTGCCTGCAATGCGGGAGATCTGGGTCGGGAAGATCCCCTAGAGAAGGAAATGGCAACCCATTCCAGTATTCTTGCCTGGAGAATCCCGTGGACTGAGGAGCCTGGTGGACTACAGTCCATGGGGTCGCAAAGAGTCAGACACAACTGAGCGACTTCACTTCACTTCACTTTGGATAGAGTCCAGGAATAACACTGCTGTTATTAAGATATTGTATGAGCCTTTCATTATCTATTTTTCTTAACTTGAAAATTTTGAAATATAAACACAAGTGTGCCTTAAGAAAGTCAGTACAGTGTTTGGTGTAAATGCAGTATGCAGAAATAAAAATCTAGAATTTTTAAAGTAGTTATATGATTATTTGGACTTTTCTATTTGCAAATAAATATTTTTAATAAGAAAACAAATATTTGAAGGAAGTAAATAAAGCCTATCAAAAGGGCCAGAATCTTTGCCCCTTATGTTCTGTCCGTAGCTCTTCAGACACTCTTACCCTTGAATCTATTCATCTCTTCCATGGCATAATCATAAGGGATTTGATTTAGGTCATATCTGAATGTCCTACCTTCTTCAATTTAAGCCTGAATTTTGCAAAAAGGAGCTTATGATCTGTGCCACAGTCAGCTCCAGGTCTTGTTTTTGCTGACTGTATAGAACTTCTCCATCTTGGCTGCAAAGAACATAATCAGTGTGATTTTGGTATTGACCATCTGGTGATGTCCATGTTTAGAGTTGTTGGAAAAGGTTGTTTGCTGTGACTAGCACATTCTCTTGACAAAACTCTGTTAGCCTTTGCCCTGCTTCATTTTGTACTCCAAAGGCCAAACTTCCCTGTTACTCCAGGTATCTCTTGACTTCCTACTTTTGCATTCCAATCCCCTGTGATGAAAAGGACATCTTTTTCTGGTGTTAGTTCTAGAAGGTGTTTTAGGTCTTCATAGAACTGGTTAACTTCAGCTTCTTTGGCATCAGTGATTGGAGCATATTACTGTGATGTTGAATGGTTTGCCTTGGAAATGAACCGAGATCATTCTGTCGATTTTGAGGTTGTACCCAAGTTCTGCATTTTTGACCCTTTTGTTGACTATAAGGGCTACTCCATTTCTTCTAAGGGATTCTTGCCCATAGTAGGAGATATAATGGTCATTTGAATTAAATTCACCCATTTCCGTCCATTTTAGTTCACTGATTGCTAAGATGTCGTTGTTCACTCTTGCCATCTCCTGCTTGATCACTTCCAATTTACCTTGATTCCTGGACCTAATATTCCAAGTTCCTATTATTAATAACAGCAGTAATGTTATTTACAGCTTTGGACTTTACTTTCACCACTAGACACATGCTCAACTGAACATCTTTACCACTTTGACCCACTTCATTCTCTGTGGTTGTTCAGTTGCTAAGTTGTGTGCAACTCTTTGCAACCCCGTGAACTGCAGCAAGCCAGGCTTCCCTGTCCTTCACTATCTCCCACTTTGCTCAAACTCATGTGCATTATGTCGATGATGGCATCCAATCATCTTATACCCCCTTTTCCTCCTGCCCTCAGTCTTTTCCAGCATCAGGGTCTTTTCCAGTGAGTTGGTTCTTGGCTTCAGGTGGCCAAAGTATTGAAGCTTGAGCTTCAGCGTCAATCTTTCCAGTGAATATTCAGGGTTGATTTATTTTAGGACTGACTGGTTTCATCTCCTTTTTGTCCAAGAGACTCTCAAAAAGAGTTGAGGAATGTACGGATAACCACTAGGCCATTCAGATATAACCTAAATCAAATCCCTTTTGAATATACAGTGGAGGTGATGAATATATTCAAGGGATTAAATCTGGTAGACAAAGTGCCTGAAGAACTATGGACAGAGGTTCCTAACATGGTACAGGAGGCAGTGACCAAAACCATCCCCAAGAAGAAGAAATGCAAGAAGGCAAGGTGGTTGTCTGAGGAAGCATTACAAATAGCTTAGGAAAGAAGAGAAGTGAAAGGCAAAGGAGAAAGGGAAAGGTATGTGCAACTGAATGCAGAGAGTTCCACAGAAGAGCAAGGAAAGATAAAAAGGGCTTCTTTAATGAACAATGAAAAGAAATAGAGGAAGACAATAGAAAGGAAAAGACTAGCGACCTCTTCTATGAAACTGGAGATATGAAGATAACATTTCATGCAAGGATGGGCACAGTAAAGGACAGAAATGTTATGGACCTAACAGAAGCAGATGAGATTAAGAGATGTCAAGAATACACAGAAGAACTCTTCAAAACAGATCTTCATGACCCAGATAACCATGATGGTGTAGTCATTCACCTAAACCTGGACATCCTGAAGTGAGGAGTCAAGTGGGCCTTAGGAAACATTACTATGAATAAAGCTAGTGGAGGTGATGGGATTCCAGCTCAGCTATTTAAAACCCTGAAAGATGGTGCTTTAAAGTGCTGCACTCAGTGTTACAACAAATTTGAAAAACTCAGCAGTGGCCACTGGACTGGAAAAAGTCAGTTTTCATTCCAGTGTCAAAGAATGTTTAAACTACTCTACAGTTGTGCTCATTTCACATGCTAGCAAGGCTATGCTCAAAATCCTTCAAGTTAGGCTTCAACACTTATGTGAACCAAGAACTTCCAAGTTGGGTTTAGAAGAGTCAGAGGAACCAGAGATCAAATTGCCAACGTTTGTTGGGTCATGAATAAAACAAGGGAATTCCAGAAAAACATCTAATTCAGCTTTATTGACTATGCTAAAGCCTTTGACCCTGTGGATCACAACAAACTGAAAAATTCTTCAAGAGATGGGAGTACCAGATCACCTTTCTCTTTCCTGAGAAAACTGTATGCTGGTCAAGAAGCAACAGTTAGATCCAGACATGGAGCAAGGGACTGGTTCAGAATTGGGGAAGGAGTGTGACAAAGCTGTATTTTGTCATTCTGCTTATTTAACTTCTATGCAGGGTACATGATGTAAAATGCAGAGCTGCATGAATCACAAGCTAGGATCAAGATTACCAGGAGAAATATCTACATCCTCAGATATGTACAGGATACCAGTCTAATGGCAGAAAATGAAGAGGAAGTAAAGAACCTCTTGATGAGAGTGAAAGAAGAGAGTGAAAAAGCTGACTTGAAACTCAGCATTAAAAAATTAAGATTATGGCAGCTGATCCCATCACTTCTGGGCAAATAGAAGGGGAAAAAGTGGAAGCAGGGATAGTTTTATTTTGGGGGGTTCCAAAATCACTGCGGACAATGACTGTAGCCATGAAATAAAAGACTTGCTCTTTGGAAAAGCTATGACAAATCTAGACAGCATATTAGAAAGCAGAAACATCACTTTGATGACAAAGGTCCATATATTAATAGTCAAAGCTATGGTTTTCCTAGTAGTTATATAGATGTGAGAGTTGAACCATAGAGGAGGCTCAGCACCAAAGAATTGATGCTTTTGAATGGAGGTGCTTGAGAAGACTCTTGAGAGTCCCTTGGACAGCAAGGAGATCAAACCAGTCAGTCCTAAAGGAAATCAATCCTGCCTGAATATTCATTGGAAGGACTGATGCTAAAGCTGAAGCTCCAGTACTTTCATCACCTGGTGTGCAGAGCTGACTCATTTGAAAAAACCCTGATGCTGGGAAAGATTGAAGGCAAATGGAGATGGGGGTAACAGAGGATGAGGTGGTTAGATAGCATCACCAACTCAATGGACATGAATTTGAACAAACTCTAGGAGTTAGTGGAGGAGTGAGGAGCCTGGCGTGCTGTAGTCCATGGGGTCGCAAAGAGTTGGACATGAGTTAACAACTGGACAATAAACAGCAATGCAGTTAAAAGACATACTTTTGGAGGAAGTAATTTCAGCTGGTCTGTGAAAGACAGAAGAGTACAAATGTGGTGAGAGAGGAAAGATTCACTTCATGAGGTGTACCTTGAAGGCTAGGGAAAGGACTGAAGAAAGTGTATATGGCTTGTATGAGAGTGGTTAACACCCCTATCCTGCTTCTTACCATCCTCAGTGGCTCTCTGTTTTTTGTTATTGTTTGAGGTTTTTTGTTTTGAACAATCTTAAAAATATTTGAAATAGGAAATAAAAGTGAAACTACTTAGTGGAACCCTTAGCCCTGTCTTTACCTCCCTTGCCTTCCGTAGTCTTGGAGCTATCACTTTATTATCCCCAGGATTTCACAGAGCAGTTTGAAATGCAGAGAAACCAAGTAGCCTGGATGGGATTTGGCAGGAAATGTAGTGGTAAAGAACTCACCTGCCAGTTCAGGAGACATGAGATGTGGGTTGGATCCCTGGGTCGGGAAGATCCCCTAGAGAAGGGCATGGCAACCCACTCCTGTATTCTTGCCTAGAGAATCTCATGGACAGAGGGGTCTGACAAGGCTACAGTCCATGGGGTTGCACAGAGTCAGACATGACTACAGCAACTTACCACACACACATACATGATTTCACTAAAATTTTATTGTCCATAGTTCTTATGGGCTGATGCTGTCCTATTCGCTTTGGATTCCACAGCCATGTCACATTGTAGGCAACCTCCTGCTGGTCAGATTACTGTTGATTAAAGCCATATCTTAGCATAGATTATAATGCTCAGCATGTAAGTCATCTTTTTTGGGAAGAGGTATTTATCTTAAAGCATGACTTTTTGACAGTGGGATACAGGTTAGATGACTGGAAAAGATGAAATAAAGAAAGGACACATTGGGCAACTGAACTGACAGCAAAGTCAAGTCTTCTCTTCATGTAGCCTGTGGCTCGTCCTGTGGTCCTTTATTTGTAGTGTATACCCCACTCACCAGAAATTGGTATGTAAGGCTACATCTGGTAGCCAGAGATTCTTCTAATAAGCTTTCTTAGTCCTGTTATATTTTACATGTTCACATGTGGTGAAACTTACAATTTACAAAACTTTCAAAGGTCGTATTGATCATGAATCTGATGATGCTAGTATCAGAGACAGATTATGGAAACTTTTTTCACCTTCTCAATCTTGTCTTTTGAGTTGTACTTGAAACTTGATATTTGTCACTGTTTACAGATAATGAAATGTCAACATTATGCTTGTCTGATGTTTAAGAGTGATTATATATTTTTAAAATAAATTTCTCTTGAATCACTGTAATTATTTAATTAAAAAAATTTTTTTTTCCAGTCAGATCTTGTGGATCAAAGTATATTTAATTTTATCCCAGAGGGGGAACATTCAGAAGTTTATAAAATACTCTCTACCCATCTGCTGGAAAGTGATTCATTAACCCCTGAATATTTAAAATGTAAGTAGTACCTCTTAAGCGAAAAGTTACATGGATTTGGTTGCATTATCCTTTACTTTTGTAATTTCATGACAGAGATATGTTTAACCAAATTAACACATAGCATCATCCCAAATCCCCTATTAGATACTTTTTAAATATTAAAATATAATGGAATTATGACCATGTTAAAAGTCTGAACTCTGTTCCAGAATACAGTGAAATCTCATCTGTTATAATATGCCATAAAACTATTTTATATGAAAATGGAACTCAGCAATATATTCTTATTAATTTTTATACAAAAATCTTACTGTAGTAAGAGAAAATGAAGGGCTTTTATTTTCACCATCACTAACCAATTGAACACTGAAACTATGAGACAAAACATGTTTTTTATAAAATTACTTAATCAAAGAAATTTTGTGCTCTATTAAGCAGAATTAAACAATAATTTATTGGATATGTCTAATGTGCCGAATGGGAATCCCCCTGCCAATGCACAGATGCAGTTTTGATTTCTAGGTTGGGAAGACCCCGTGGAGAATGAAATGACAACCCACTCCAGTGTTCTTGCCTGGGAAATCCCATGGACATAGGAGCCTGGCATGGTACAGTCCATGCGGTCGCAAAAGAGTCGGATGTGACTTGGCGAGTAAACAACAAAGCAGCAGTGTAGCAGACACTTGTGCTATATAATAGAAATGCCAAGAATAGGGAAGCATAGTCCTGCCTTTAATAAGTATAAAATATTGTCGTATAATATGACTTTTCTTCTGGATTCATTGACCAGAATACCTTTTCTGTTAGTTGTTTTTAACTGGAAGATAATTGTTTTATGATGTTGTGTTGGTTTCTGCCACACAGCAGTGTGAATCAGGCATAAGTATATATATGGCCCCTCCCTCTGGATCTTCCTTCCCACCCTCGTTTTCTTGAATAAATTATCCTGTGTAAAGTCTGAAATCATGACAGCTCTACATTTGGCCATTAGCTATTAGATGTCTTCTTTAACTGCTTTTTTCATGGCTTTTAAATTTTGGCTTTTCTTATAGTGGTGATGGTTTAGTTGCTAAGTCGTGTCTGACTCTTGCAACCCCATGGACCATAGCCCACCAGGCTCCTCTGTCCATGGGATTCTCCAGGCAAAAATACTGGAGTGGGTTGTCATTTCCTTCTCCAGGGGATCTTCCTGACCCAGGGATTAACCCAGGTCTCCTGCATTGCAGGCAGATCCTTTACCGACTGAGCTACAAGGGAAGCTGACATTAATCATTTTAAAGGTTTTCATATTTTGAATCTTCGATTATGTAAAACACTAACTGTTCAACAGTTGAGATACACATACACACACATGTAAGTATGTGTGAATGTATGTTTTTTATAAGAATAGCCTTTCAGAAGTTGAGAGGAGTTAAGAGACCAGGAGAATACATTTGAAGCTTATTTATACTTGTTAAAAAACCAAATTCTTATGACACGACTAAGCGACTACTCTAGTCTTTCGTTTAGGAGAAAGATTTGGGTTGGATATAATGATGCAGAGGCCAGTTATACACCTGTAAACAACAGTATTTGAAGTCAGTTCAGTTTAGTCGCATCCCACTCTTTGCGACCCAATAGACTGATATACAAAATAAAGTTATTTCCACAGATGAAAAGGATGTTTCATGCCAAAGGAATGAACATGATTTAAAACAGAGGGGAAATTTCTAGGAAAATTCAGGATTCTACAAATAGGTCATTTGTATCATAATGAAGGTAAGGTAGTACAAGTGATGTGTTTGTGTCTAGAGAAGGAAATAAAGCCTGATATTTCATCCTTAACAGTTTGGTTTTTATTTTTTACTTCATGAGAAGCCAGCAGAAAGGGGATTTGGGTGGTTTTGTGGTTCAAAAAGAAAATCTCTCAGGTGGAAAATTTTGGAAAAATGACTAGACTTGAGATGAAAAGGACAGCAGTAGAAGTAAGGATGGAGAGGAAAGCATGCCTGTGAGTGTTGAGGTGAACTCAGTAGGACTTGTGGGGAAGGCAGTGGCACCCCACTCCAGTACTCCTGCCTGGAAAATCCCATGGATGGAGGAGCCTTGTAGGCTGCAGTCCACAGGGTCGCTGAGGGTTGGATACGACTGAGCAACTTCACTTTCACTTTTCACTTTCATGCATTGGAGAAGGAAATGGCAACCCACTCCAGTGTTCTTGCCTGGAGAATCTCAGGGACGGGGGAGCCTGGTGGGCTGCTGTCTGTGGGGTCACACAGAGTCAGACACGACTGAAGTGACTTAGCAGCAGCAGTAGGACTTGGTGTTAGGCACTGGTGTCAAACAGCTAGAGATCGTCAGTAGGGAAGGTTTTAGGAAGAAGGTAAGAATTTGAACTGGCTGAGTTTAATGATAAAGCCATTGATAATAATAACAGAAGAGTATGAGCTGGATACTGTAAGTGAAGAGAGGTGTTATTAGTCCTTGAGTACTGAAATAATAATGATGAAAGTAATACTAATCTAAGAGTAGTAGGCAAGGGTGAGTCTGAGTGGCAGGAGTGTGGAGGCATAGAGAATACATTTTTGCAGTTACCTAGATGCAAGGTCATTTACATCGGTACCAAAATGGTGGTTCTGGCTGCTCATGGGAAAAAATGACTCACCAGAGCATTCTTGGTATAATAAACAGCAGATCCTGGTTACAGATTTAGTTTTTGACCTGGTGATACAAAGAGAAAACAAATTGATGTGATTTCTAACTAAGGAGATAGGACAGAGGGGAATGACAGCTGCCTTAGGAAGATAGAAGGAAAAATTCACTTTCAAGTATTTTGAATTTAAGTTACTGATGGAACAGTCAGGTACAAATGTTCTGAAAAATAGTGATATGAGACTTAGTGAAGTGAAAGTGAAGTCGCTCAGTTATGTCCGACTCTTTGCGACCCCATGGACTGTAGCCTACCAGGCTCCTCCCTCCATAGGATTTTCCAGGCAAGAGTACTGGAGTGGGTTGCCATTTCCTTCTCCAGATATGAGACTTGGTCTTAGATAAAACGTTAAAATTGATGAGAGAGATTTAGGAGTAAATAAGTTTGTCAGTGCTGGTAAGTTTGTAAAGCATAATAGATTACAATCAAAAGAACTTTCGTGAATGTCTATAGTTTGTTGACTGATTAATAGAAGGGAGAGAAATAGTCAATAAGGTAGGAAGGTAAGTTTCATGCTATGGGAATGAAAACATGTGAGTTTTAAGAAGAGGTAGAAACAATGAAGAGCCATTTCTGTAGAAGTGTGAGGGCAAAAGCCACAATACATGAAGTTAAGGAGGGTGAACATATGGGAACTAGAGCTCATAATGAGAAGGAAGGAGATCTGTGTTACTAAAAAGAATAGCATGAAAAAAGACCTGAGTAAATTAAAAGTAGACAGTAAGGACCCAAAGAAGATAATGTGTGAATGCTAAAGAAATGAATGGTTCTGGTGTCCTAGAGAAGGAAGATGGGAAAGACTGTTTAAAGTAGAGATAGAAAAATTGGAATAGGAAGCAAGACCTTTCTTTGAGATTAGAGTGATGAATGACAAGGCAGGACAAATAAACATGGAGGAACATGGAGTTACTTGTATCAGAAGATCTGTCTTTATTAAGGACAACATGAGATCATTTCCTGAAGAGACTCTGCTTTTATGGACTAAACACAATGTCATTGGGGACCTCTGTATGAGAAAATAGTAATTGTAAACTTACACAGCTGTTAGAATCTCACTTTGTGTGGCTTATTTATGGTAAATCATAAAATATGTTATATTTTTTCTCTTATTTCAGCAAAAAATCAGTTAGAATTTTGTTGTCATATGCTTCGAGGAACAATAGACCCAAAGGAACCATCTACTTATGAATATGTGAAATTTATAGGAAATTTCAAATCTTTAAACAGTGGTAAGTTAAAATGCTTCTCTTACAATGTATTTTCACTTGTTATTCTTTTAAGCTCTTAAAGACAAATGTTCAAGTATTAGTAAAAACTAGGTTTTTACTGGAGTAACTGATGATATTTATTTCCTTATTGCTTTAGTATCCACTTCAGCACACAATGGTTTTGAAGGAACAATACAACGCACACATAGGCCTTCTTATGAAGATAGAGTTTGTTTTGTAGCTACTGTCAGATTAGCTACACCTCAGTTCATCAAGGTATGTTTCTGTTTCCCAGAGGGGTTTCACTTCATATTATGGGTCCTATCTGTTGTTTTTTTTATTGTTTCCAGATACTTCCTGTAAACATTAAAGTAGTAATGGCCATGAGTCATTAAACATGTATGATCATAATATTTTTGAAGCAAATTGTGAGTTATCAAAGCACTCATCAAATTATAGAACTAATTTTTTGATAATATACCTTGTGTTGGGTTGGCCAAAAATTTCATTTGGGTTTGTGAAATTTTTGGCTGTTAACCAGTGGTTACTTATCACCATTGTCCTGCTTTTGTGCAAAATTTTAAGGTGCTTTTGTTGTATAGTTCACAAATACATTAAAGGGGAAAGGCCAAAGATTGCTTTTGAAATTTTATTTTGAAATACACAGGTGACCTTCTTAATACATTTAATTTACCTTTTCAATTTAAAAAGTCAATTAAATAATTTTATTTTCATATCCTGGGTCCAGGAAGTAGGTGATTAGTAGGAAAGTCAGCAAATGAAAGACTTCAGTCACTGCAAAGTGGCTGAAAATAAGCCAGGCTAAGATTTTAAATTTAGGGAAATACATAGGACAAAGTACTGAATTAGCAGTTAGAGGATCTTAAACCACTCTGACTCTACTTGTTTTGGTCGTAGAAAATAATGGCAGTGGTAGCATGCTTTTTGCATGCTTACCACATGCTGTTTACGTGCATTATCTCATTTAATACTTATAAATGGTGGTATGATCACCATTTTATATATAAGGAAACTGTGGCTTAGGGGAGTTAAGTTACTTACCCAGAGTCACAGCTATTAAGTAGTAGAACTGAGATTGATTCTAATTCCTTTTCTTTCTAAACCCAAACTCCTAATCACTACATTGTGCTGCAGAAGGTCATTCAAGAAGACGGGCAGGTTAGAATACATTGTTGAGTATGACTAGAGTCTAGGGTTACTGTGAATGGAGGGAGGGTAGGGATGTTGAGAGATGAGGTTAGAAAAGTAAGCAGATGCTGGCAGTGATATATGTTTCTTTCTTTGTTGTTTGTTTCTCCTTGTTTAGATTTTGTCCTAATGGAATGATCAGCTATTAAGATTTTTCTGTCAGGGAAATTATACAATCGTGTTTGAGTATTTATAAGGTCATTGTGGCCAGAAGAGAAGATGAGTTGAAGGACAGGGAAACTTGTTTGGAATATTTTGCAATAATGTGAGCCAATGGTGGCAACTAGAGTCTAAACTAAGACCCTGAAGATGGATGGGATTGAATAGATTAAAAAAAAAAAAACTTAGAAGGTGAAACCGAAAGGATTTAGTAGTGGCCATTTAGATGGTGAAAGGTGAAAATGAGTGTATTGTGATTATTAGATTTTAGACTTAATGGCACAGTACAGGTATCCCTCCATTAATGGGATGGAACATTATGTAACTGGATATGAAGATTAAAATAGTTGGTTCATTTTAGGACATGTTGAGCTTGTGGTACGTGGAAACATCCAGACAGAAATATAGAACTATAATTCAGGAGAGAGATTAGAATGAGACTTTATAGGCATGTGAGTGAATAGAGAAATGTGTGGAGTGAGAAGTACTCCCCCAGAAGCCTGCATGTGTTTATTGCCACATTCCTTAGTACTAGAAAATAAAAATTTTTTTAAAAAAAATGTTTAAGGAAAAATTAGCTAAAAATGACTTATACAGATAGCAATATTTAGGAATTTGCTGAGTATACAGAAAAGTATTTCTCAATTTTAATTATTTATTTGTAGGAAATGTGCACTGTTGAAGAACCCAATGAAGAGTTTACATCTAGACATAGTTTAGAGTGGAAGTTTCTATTTCTAGATCACAGGTAACTCCCATTTTTAAATTCTATAAAAAGATTAATCATTATAATTCTTGAAATTATTGGATTTCAAAGACAAACTTTTTCTAGTCAGGATGCTCAAACTCCTTATCCATTATTTTTAAGAAATAAAGTTTCCTCCCAAAATTGGTTTGTAGTTGAGTACTTCTTATTAATGGAAAAAGTCATAATATTGATTGTTTTATATATAATTTAGGGCACCACCCATAATAGGATATTTGCCATTTGAAGTTCTGGGAACATCAGGCTATGATTACTATCATGTGGATGACCTAGAAAATTTGGCAAAATGTCATGAGCACTGTAAGTAGATTTTAATACTTCGGGTGGTAATACTTTTTTAATCTGTAAATAACTATCTTATTAATAGTGGTAAAACAGACCATTTTTGTACTTTTGAAATGTATTGGAAAAATTTCTTTTGTATGCATAACTACTTCTAATAGGAATCCTAGATCGAGTCTAAATTAAACTTCCTCCATTTTATATATTTCAATCTATAGTAGTAATACAGTTTTATAATATGGCATCTAATAAACCTTGTTTTGAAGTATAGAAGTTCTATATTTAGAGTAAGAGAAGTCGATTCCTTTGAAAATTATATTAGAACACTATTTCATGAATTTTTATTTCTAGGCATGTGAGTCTGCACAGGGAGGTATGCCACATTTAAAGAATCTCTTACAGAAAACTCAGTGAGCGCTTCATTAATGTTACCATCCATTGTTATATTAACGGAAGGAACATTCTCATCTCATTTTGCCCTGTTCTGAACAACTTACATGTATTATTTTCATTATTCATAGTCACAGTTGTATAATAGAAAGTAGGTACTGTTATTATCTCCACAAGTAAACTGAGACACAGAAAGGCTAACTAATTTATTTACAGTCCCATATAACATTGGTGGCAGATGTCAAAAAGTCTACAAACAATAAATGCTGGAGAGGGTGTGGAGAAAAGGGAACCCTCTTACACTATTGGAGGGAATGCAAACTAGTATAGCCACTATGGAGAACAACATGGAGATTCCTTAAAAAACTGGAAATAGAACTGCTATACGACCCAGCAGTCGTACATACACACTGAGGAAACCAGAACTGAAAGAGACACGTGTACCCCAGTGTTCATCACAGCACTGTTTATAATAGCCAGGACATGGAAGCAACCTAGATGTCCATCAGCAGATGAATGGATAAGAAAGTTGTGGTACTTATACACAATGGAATACTACTCAGCTATTGAAAAGAATGCATTTGAGTCAGTTCTAATGAGGTAGATGAAACTCTAACCTATTATACAGAGTGAAGTAAGTCAGAAAGAAAAACACCAATACAGTATATTAACACATATATATGGAATTTAGAAAAATGGTAACGATGATCCTATATGTAAGACAGCAAAAGAGACACAGATGTAAAGAACAGACTTTTCTGTGGGAGAAGGTGAGGGTGGGATGATTTGAGAGAATAGCATTGAAACATGTATATTACCATATGTGAAATAGATGACCAGTCCAAGTTCAATGCATGAAATAGGGCACTCAAAACTGGTGCACTGGTACAACCCAGAGGGATGGGATGGGGAGCGAGGTGGGAGGGGGTTCAGGATGGGGGGATACAGGTAGACGTGGCTGATTCATTCCGATGTGTGGCAGAAACCACCACAATATTGTAAAGTAATTAGCCTCCAATTAAAAAAACAAACAACCTTGGTGGCAGAGATAGGATTAGAGTCTGGACCTCCTCCTTTACCACAGGCTGTTTGTTCATTCTTTGTTTCAGAAGTTTGTTTTAATAAATAGGTTTCATTTGCCTCTCTGATCCTCCTTCCCAAATCTTTCATCTTGAGTGTCCTCTAAAGCTTAATTAGATATTTAATGTAGCTTCATGTCTTAGGCTGGTTTATAAACCTCTCTCTATGAAAATAAAGCGTGTTATAAAATATCACGAAAGAAATATTTTTCACTTCGAGTGATATGGGCACTAGGCTCCGTGATGTATTAAAAAAAACCTGACACCTCTATTAACTAGCTGGATAATTTTCGACAAGCAATTTTAAGTATGTAGACTTTGATTTCCTCATGAATAGTGACGGGTTGGAGGAGAGAGAGCGAACACGATTCCGGTCCAGCCTGTGTTAAGGTTTTGTCCACTGAATATCAGTCTATTAAAAATGAATTTTATGGTCAAAGAAAATTAGGTAAGAGTTCATAATCTCCCCAACACCAGAATCTTGACAGATTAGCATACTCAAGGCTTTGAGAAGAACAAATTTTCCCAAGTTAATTTAACGCAGAACCCATTTTATGCTTAATATCTGCTAAAAGACTTTTGAACTTATAATCTGCAAAGAATGTTTTGGGAAATACTGCTTGAAATACTGTTTTGGGAAATCAGCTACTTGAAATAATTAAGTTTTTCTGATTTTGGTAAGTTCAGGTTTAGAAGTAAATGCCTCTAAAATGCTATACTTGGACTTCCTGGTGGTCCAGTGGTTAAAAATCCACCTGCCACTGCAGAGGACATGGGTTCAAGTTCCTGGTCTGGGAAGGTCCCACAGGCTGCAGGGAAACTAAGCCTGTGTACCACAACTGTTGAAGCCCACGCCCTGGAGCCTGTGCTCTGCAATAAGAGAGACCATTTTAGTGAGAAGCCCGCACACCGCAGCTGGAGCAGAGCCTCAGCTCGCCCGAAACTAGAGAAAGCTTGGATGTAGCAACGAAGACCCAGTGCAGCCAAAAAATAAAAAGATGCTGTGTTTGCAGAGGGTGAGGGGTAGGGTATGGGGAGTACAGCTCAGGTGTGATTACTTATTGCTGTTATCCTTAATATCTTAGCAGGAGAGAGTCAGTATGTGAATAATTTATTCTCAAGTATTTGGACATTTATTGTGTATGAAAAATACCTACGATCAGCAATAACAGGCTAAAAGTTGGGTGCTATGGAAGATTTACTATATGTTATTGAAAAGCCAGAAGAATGATAGATAGATAGATAGATATGAATATGAATGATACCTTTGAGTAAAAATCTAGTAATACAAATCAAAAAATATTTTTTTCTTCTTAGTAATGCAATACGGAAAAGGCAAATCTTGTTACTATAGGTTCCTGACCAAAGGACAGCAGTGGATTTGGCTTCAAACTCATTATTATATCACTTACCATCAGTGGAATTCAAGGCCAGAGTTTATTGTTTGTACTCATACCGTAGTAAGGTAATACTTCTTTTATAGAATTTCTGAATATGGAAACATTCATAATGATTCTGGAATGTAGTTTTATGTATGACTTATTACAAAGTACAGAGTGATTTTTTTCTCTTTTATTTCTCAGTATTTTTTTCAATATTCAGTATTATTTTCTATATTATTGAAAATATTCATATTTTCAATTTATTATTAAATTTACTTATAGGCATTAGATAGAAATAAAGATAACATAATTTCTGACATAAGTTTTATGGTTTAGAGCAGATGCTGTAACTGTCTTTTGTATACCACAGTCAGTCATGCAAAAGGAGAGCTGGAGTAGATAAAGCATACTGTTCCTTTATTTAATTCCTCTTGATTTAGGTCCTGTGTGGTTACAGATCATTTATAGTAGTACATTAAACTTTTTAGATATGTAAAAAAAAGAAATTTGAATTAAGATACACTCTGTGTGTATATATATATAGTGCTATATATGTATATGTTTAAGGGTTTTTTTGGTACATAGAAAATAGTCTGGAATTTGTGATGAACAAATGAGATACATAATGAACATTGAATTGTTGCACCTCTGCAGTGTTTTAAATGAATGATCAAACACTGAAATTGCATTTTTTTCCACTTGTAGTTATGCAGAAGTTAGGGCTGAAAGACGACGAGAACTTGGCATTGAAGAGTCTCTTCCAGAGACAGCTGCTGACAAAGTATGTATCTTACATGTTTTTAAAAAATTATTTCTTCTCAATGAATAATAAGACTCAATAATTTATAGAAAAATTGTTTTTCAAATATTTCATTTACTTGTAATTATAACTATAGTATTTATTTTTATATTAAATTTAATATTTTAAAACCTCATGTGTTTTTAAAAAAGATTTGATGGGCCTGCTATTTAGAGATCATTATATGAAACATGTATGATCTCAGAATTAAACTAACATTTATTACAATCTGCTAGGCTCTGGTTTTTATATGAAACATGAAATGTCGTTTATTTCTCAGACATCCTTATATCCCCACTTTGAAAATAGTAAAACTGAGCTTAAAGACTCAAAGTGAATATATCCCCACTTTGAAAATATTAAAACTGAGCTTAAAGACTCATGACTGGAAAGTTATAGTCAGATTTTGAACACTGGTTTCTTTTTTTATTATATCAGGTAGAAATATAGTGTATTAGCTACCTGTTGCTATGTAACAAACCTTAATGATATAAAATGACATACATATATTATCTCAGTAGTTTCTGTGAGTCAAGAATCCAGACACATTTTATTTGGGCACTCTGCTTCAGAATTGGTCATGGGTCTGTACTCAAGGTTTCAGTCCAGGGTCCCTCACAAGCCTGTAATCAAGGTGTCAGTGGAGCCACAGTCATCTCCAGGTTCTCTTTCCAGGCTCACTTAGTGGTTGAAATGCATGTAAACACTACAACAGGATATCATTTCATACCTGTAAGAATGGCTGTTATCAGAAAGGCAATAAATAGCAAGTATTGGCAAGGATATGGAGAAAAGGGAACCCTCATGAACTGTTGGTGGGATTGTAAGTTGGTGCAGTCACTACAGAAAATAGTATGGAAGTTCCTCAAGAAATTAAAAATAGTATGATAAAAAAATAAAAAATATAAAAATAGTATGATAGAGCAGTTTTACTTCTTAGTATTTACCTGAAGAAAAAACAATTGTAAAGATTTATATATCCCTATGTTCATTGCAGGATTATTTACAATAACTAAGATACAGAATACCAAACCACCTGACCTGCCTTTTGAGAAATCTGTATATAGGTCAGGAAGCAACAGTTAGAACTGGACATGGAACAACAGACTGGTTCCAAATAGGAAAAGGAGTATGTCAAGGCTGTATATTGTCACTCTGCTTATTTAACTTCTGTGCAGAGTACATTATGAGAAATGCTGGGCTGGAAGAAACACAAGCTGGAATCAAGATTGCCGGGAGAAATATCAATAATCTCAGATATGCAGCTGATACCACCCTTATGGCAGAAAGTGAAGAGGAACTAAAAAGCCTCTTGATGAGAGTGAAAAAGTTGGCCTAAAGCTCAACATTCAGAAAACGAAGATCATGGCATCTGGTCCCATCACTTCATGGGAAATAGATGGGGAAACAGTGGAAACAGTGTCAGACTTTATTTTTCTGGGCTCCAAAATCACTACAGATGGTGACTGCAGCCATGAAATTAAAAGATGCTTACTCCTTGGAAGAAAAGTTATGACCAACCTAGACAGTATATTCAAAAGCAGAGACGTTACTTTGCCGACTAAGGTCCGTCTAGTCAAGGCTGTGGTTTTTCCTGTGGTCATGTGTGGATGTGAGAGTTGGACTGTGAAGAAGGCTGAGTGCCGAAGAATAGATGCTTTTGAACTGTGGTGTTGGAGAAAACTCTTGAGAGTCCCTTGGACTGCAAGGAGATCCAACCAGTCCATTCTGAAGGAGATCAGCCCTGGGATTTCTTTGGAAGGAATGATGCTAAAGCTGAAGCTCCAGTACTTTGGCCACCTCATGCAAAGAGTTGACTCATTGGAAAAGACTCTGATGCTGGGAGGGATTGGGGGCAGGAGGAGAAGGGGACAACCGAGGATGAGATGGCTGGCTGGCATCACGGGCTCAATGGATGTGAGTCTGAGTGAACTCCGGGAGTTGGTGATGGACAGGGAGGCCTGGCGTGCTGGGATTCATGGGGTCGCAAAGAGTCAGACACGACTGAGCGACTGAACTGAACTGAAGATACAGAAACAAGTAAAGATGTGGTACATACATATAGTAGACTCAATCATAAAAAATGAAATATTGCTTTTTGTGACAGTATGAATGGATCTTGGGGCCACGATACTAAGGGAAATAAGTCAAAGAAAGACAAATTATCTCACTTATATGTAGAATTTAAAAAACAAAACAAATGAGCAAGCAAACCAGACTCATAGAGAACAAACTGCTGATTGCCAGAGTGAGGCATTGGGGTGTGAGATGGGGCAAAATAGGTGAAGGGGGTTAAGAGGTGTAAACTTGCCGTTGTAAAATATGCCATAGCATAAGAAAAATTATAAGTGCTTTCCTCAGAAAATATCTTTTATTAAAACATAATGGATCTTTTTCCTCTAAGCCGTCATAGTCTTTTTGGAAAAATTCTTTCATGTGGGACCCATGAGAGCAGAGAACATGTCTGTGTTATTTGCTGCTATATTCTCAGCATCTTGAGCCATAGAAGGCAATTTTTAAATTGAAATATAGAAGATGCAAAATTTATTAGTTTTAGGTATACAACATAGTGATTCAGCATTTAAATATATTACAAAATGAATGTGTGTCTAGTCCCCATACAAAGTCTTTTGGAATTGAAACAAAAATAAATGGGACCTAATTAAACTTAAAAGCTTTTGTACAGCAAAGGAAACCATAAACATAATGAAAAGACATGGGAAGAATGGGAGAAAACACTGGCAAACGAAGTAACTGACAAGGGATTAATCTCCAAAATATGCAGATAGCTCATGAAGCTCATTATCAAAAAACAAATGACTCAACCAAAAGATGGGCAGAAGATCTGAATAGACATTTCTCTAAAGAAGACATACAGATGGCCAGTAGGCACATGAGAAGATTGTTCAGCATCACTCATCATTAGAGAATTACAGATAAAAGCTACAATGAGGGTATTACCTCACACTGGGCAGAATGACCATTATCAAAAAGTGACCATCAATAACAGCTGAAGAGGATGTGGAGAAGAGGGAGCCATCCTACACTTTTAGTGGGAATGTAAATAGGCACAACCACTATGGAGAACAGTATGGGAGGTTCCTCAGCAAACAAAGAGAGCTCCCAGATGATCCAGCAGTCCCCCTCCTGGGCATATATCTGCAGAATCCATAATTTGAAAGGATACATGCACCCCAGCGTTCAGTTGCAACACTATTTACAATATTCAGGATATGGTAGCACCCTAAGTGTCCATCAGTAGATGAATGGATAAAGAAGTTGTGGCACATATATACAGTGGGATATTACTTAGCCATAAAACAGAAGGCAGCAACATGGATGGACCTAGAGATTATCATACCAAGTGAAGTCAGTCAGAGAAAGAATCATATTGCTTATATGTGAAATCTAAAAAATGATACAGATCAACTTATTTACAAAACAGAAATAGTCTCACAGACTTAGAGAATAGACTTGTGGTTACTGAAGGGGAAAGGTAGGTGGGAGGGATAAATTAGGGTGTTGGGATTAACATATATGCACAGTATTATATATAAAACAGATAATCAACAAGGACCTACTGTATAGCACAGAAAACTCTACCCAATACTCTGTAATAACCTTTGGGAAAAGAATTCGAAAAAGCATAGATATATACACAAAAATCACCTTGCTGTACACCAGAAAGTAATGCAATGTTGTAAATCATCTATACTCCAATTTTTAAAAAAACCAGTAAGGACGGTACTGAGCCAGGAGTAGAGAAACTTTAATTCAGCTACTTAGTGAGGAGTAAGCACAAGGTGAGTAAATGACTACAGCAAGGAGAGATAGTGAGTTACTTGGTGTGATAATGTGGCGTTCATAGCTGTGAGTTTTGGGAAAGGTGGAAGGGAGAATGTTCAGGCCAGAGCAGTAGGAAGACTTCTGTTCTACCTTCGGAGCAGAGGTCTGAAGATTGAGGGAAAGGAAACTCCAGCTGCCTAAGAGACCTACAAGGAAAGTGGTATCCTTTGAGGGTAGGGGGTGGGAGGTTCTGGGTTTTAGTCAGAGGACGCCAATGAAGGAATGTTCATCAGTGAGGTTGAGAATACAGCTTTTGCTGCTTAGGGAAACTGAAGGCAGGCAGAAGGGTTTCAGGAGCTGGGAGAGGGTAGGAGATGGAGACAAAACAGGATGTGAAGAGCAATTAGAGTGCAGGACAGTGGGCATTGTGTCACATAACCCATTTTTTCCTTTTGTGATAGTAGTAATTTTGAAATCATTTATTTATATCTGTGTATACACACACATTGCCTTCTATGTAGCTTCCCTGCAATAGGGAACAGTATTTATTGTTGCTTAATTCACTGTTGCATATGGAGGTTCTTTGACGGACCCTCTTTGACACTTTGCTCCACTGTAATGAGCAAACAGAAGATGGGTCTATCTATATACCTGATATGTTAATAGGTGGGCTCAGCTGGTAAAGACTCCGCCTGCAATGCAGGAGACCCCAGTTTGATTCCTGAGTTGGAAGGATCCCCTGGAGAAGGAAATGGCTACCTACTCCAGTATTGTTGCCTGGGAAATCCTGTGGACAGAGGAGACTGGCAGGCTACAGTCCATGGGGTCACAGAGTTGGACATGACTGAGTGACTAAGCATAGCACAGCATGTTCATACGTAGAGTTACATATATGGTGGTGGCAAGTATTTTCATCTATATAAAACAGAGCTCTCTGTGGAGAGAGAGGGAGAAAGAGGTTTAAGAACTTCTGGAAAGTATGGAATAACTGTGGAGAGTAGGAAAGTGAGCCCGCTGGAAAACATAATGTTTCTGCTCAGTGTTATGTATCATTTTAAGTTGACTGTAATTGTCTCCAGAGGAACAAGTGAACTGGAAAGCTCAGACAGGGAAGTGTGGTTTAAAGTTGGATTTTAATTTGTGTTTTTAGAGGCACACAGATTACCAGATTTAGAGTAATCTGGTAATGAAGAGTAGAGACTGAATCAGGTAGAATAGAGGAAGAAGCTAGTAGCAATGAGGAGTTCCTAGAAAGCTGAGAGGCCAGGACAGGGTATTGCATGAATCATCCATATAGATATTGAATTCTGGAGAAGGTCAGAGTTGGTGTGAAGAAGATGATTTTGAGCAGTCAAATGCTGAGTTCCAAAGATACTTACAGGGCCTTTATAAACTAAAGTGTCTGTTGGTTGTTTTTTTTTTTTTAATCTGATTTGAAATATATGTAACAAAATTTACCATCTCAACCAGTTTTAAGTTCAGTGGTGTTAAGTACATTCACAGTGTTGTGTAAGCATTACCACCATCCATCACCAAAACTTTTTCATCTTTCCAAACTGAAATTCCATACCCACTCAACAGCAACTCCCCATTCCCTCCTCTCCAACCCTGGGCAGCCACCTTCCGACTGTGACTTTGATTCCTACAGGTACCTCATGTAAGTGGAATCATACAGTATTTGTCTGTATATGATTGACTTATTTCACTCAGCATAATGTTCTCAAGGTTCATCTATATTGTAATGTGTCAGAGTTTCCTTTTGAAAGATAAACAGTATTCCATTGTATGTATATATACCATGTTTTGTTTATTCATTCATCCATCGATGGACATGAGTTGCATCCATCTTTTTGACTGTTGTGGTTAATGCTGCTAGGAACATGGCTTACAAATACACATTTGACTCCCTGCTTTTAATTCTTGGGCATATACCCAGAAATGAAATTGTTGGATCATATAGTAATTCTATATTTGATTTTTTGAGGAGCTGTCACACTTTTCCATAGTAGCTCTGCTACTGCTGCTGCTAAGTCACTTCAGTCGCTATGGAAATGTTTTATGCATTCTTACCACGCTTCCCAGGCGGCTCAGTGGTAGAGAATCCACCTGCCATTGCAGAAGACACAGGAGATTTGAGTTCAGTCCTTGGCTCGGGAAGATCCCCTGGAGGAGGAAATGGCAACCCACTCCAGTATTCTTGCTTGGAGAATCCCATGGACAGAGGAGCCTGGTGGGCTGCAGTTCGTAGGGTCGCAAAGAGTTGGACGTGACTAAGCAGCTGAACACCCCCACCCCCAATGGCACTGCACAAGGGTGCTAGTTTCTTCATATCCTCACCAACACTTGTTATTTTCTAATTTTTTTGGTAATAGCCATCTTGATAGATGTAAAGTGTATTTCTTGGTTTTGATTTGCATTTCCCTAATGATTAATGATACTAAGTATCTTTTCATGTGTTTATTGGCCATTTATATATCTTCTTGGAGGAAATCTCTATGCAAGACTTTTGCCTATTTTTTAATTGAATTTTTGGGTTTTGTTTTTTTTTTTGCTGTTGAGTGGTAGGCGCTCTTTATATATTCTGAGTGTTAATTCTTTATCAACTAAATGACTTACAAACGTTTTCTCCCATTCCTTGGTACATTTCCACTTTGTTTATAGTGCATTACTGTTGCTTGTGCTTTAGTGTCATATCCAAGAAATCATTGCCCAGTGCAGTGTTATAAAGCCTCCCTCTTTTTTTCCCTAAAAGTTTTATAGTTTTAGTTCTAATGTTTAGATCTTTGATCCATTTTGAGTTAACGTTTATATATGGTATAAGGTAATAGTCCAACTTTATTCCTTTGCATCTGTTGTTTCTTTCAGTAGAGAAGGAAACCAAAACTTTCTGGCTATAAAAAATAAATTTTCACTTCTTTACCTAGTTATTACACAGGTACACTTGCCTTGTTATGGTTGAAAACTGATTTTGGGGAGGGGAAATTAGCAAGCAATATACTAATTTGGAACCTCTGAACTGAACCACAGAAGACATTTACTTTACTCTTGTCTCCTTAGAGCCAAGATTCTGGGTCTGATAATCGTATAAATACAGTCAGTCTCAAGGAAGCGTTGGAAAGGTTTGATCACAGCCCAACTCCTTCTGCTTCCTCCCGGAGTTCAAGAAAATCATCTCACACAGCGGTCTCGGACCCTTCCTGTGAGTACCCTAGCTTAAAAGCAGACTTCCCTTTAAAGATGCCCTTCTAAATTGTTTGCATTATCGTTACCAGCGTTTTTCATCAGCTG
The DNA here is from genome assembly GCF_042477335.2 of Ovis canadensis. Classification (NCBI taxonomy): domain Eukaryota; kingdom Metazoa; phylum Chordata; class Mammalia; order Artiodactyla; family Bovidae; genus Ovis; species Ovis canadensis. The sequence goes on along the minus strand of NC_091250.1, from coordinate 87,303,953 downwards.
CCACTTTCAAATGATAAGTGTTTACATTTCTGAAATACAGTAACTTTTTCAGTGAGCAAGAGGCACATTGTTCACATTTGGCAAAGAATTAATTTATAAAGTAACCTATAAAACATGTAGGTAGTAATGTTGGTATTGGTATTTTTAATCATCCCTCAGAAAGAAAGCAAAACTATTACAGTAATTCCTTTTTTTATTGATAGCACCTGTAAGTGTTCTTGGTTTGCTTTTTTGAAAGTGTTTAATGTGTATTTTGTCTTTATGAAAACATGCATAATTGTCATTAAATTAATACACTTTTAAATTTTTTAAAAAGAATCTAGCACTTTTATTTCTCAGATACTAAAACTGAATATAATGAAAAAGGGACTTGTTTGAACTACTTGACATCTACATGATGGGTGGAACATCAAAGTGGTTAAACATAGAATATCTGAGATTTTAGGGGAAAAAATGTCCTTATTATAGCTATTTCTTTTTAAAGAAAAAAAATTTATTTTACTGTTGTAAGCAGACTTAAAATGAAATCCTTTAAGTGTATGATACATTATTGTTGACTATAGGTATAATATTTTACTGCAGATCTCCAGAGTTTATTCATTGTGCTTATCTGAAACTTTTTGCCCACTAATTAATAACTCCCCATTCCCCGCCCCCCACCCTTGGCAGTTACCATTGTGCTTTGTTTCAATGCATTTGACTGTTTTAAGTAACCTCATGTCATTATGAGATACTTGTTTTTTCTGTCATTGCCTATTTCATTTAGCATAATGGCCTAAAGTTTCATTCATGTAACATATTGTAGAATGTCCTTCCTTTTTCAGGATGAATAGTAGTATTTCATTGTATGTATATATCACATTTTATTAGTCCTTTCACGTGTCAACAAACATTTAGATTGTCTCCATACCTTGGCTATTGTGAATGGTACTGCAGTGCACACTGGAATGCTATTATTTCTTTAAGATGCTGACTTCAATTTTTCTTCATAAATACTCAGAAGTGGGATTTCTAGTTCATATATGGTAGTTCTGATCTTAATTCTTTTGAAAAATGGCCATACTGTTTCCACAGTATCTATATCATTTCTCATCCCCATCAACAGTGTGCAAAGTTTCCAGACCTTCAGAAAAGTTCTCACCAACACTTGTCTTTAGATTTTTTTTTTGAACAGTTGATAAGGTTTTTTTGTTGTTGTTGATTTACAATGTGATTTTTTGATAGTAACCATTCTTTAGAGGTAGAGGTGATGTCTCATTGTGGTTTTGATTTGCATTTCCCTGATATTTAGTGGAATATTGAGTATTATTTCACATACACTGGCCATCTCTGTGTCTTGTTTGAGTAAATATCTATTCAAGTCCTTAGGCCATTTTTAAATTAAGTTATTGGTTTTTTCTATTATAGAATTGTAGCGGTAGTAACCATTTTATATTTGAAATTTTCCTATTTCAGATGTTTTCTTTATCCTTAAAAAAGAGGTAATTAAAATAAATCATCTTGTTGTCACAGACTTCACTTTTATTGTATCATTTAGAAAAACAACTCTTTTACAGACCACTTTTATTCACTGGAAAGCATTTTGAGACTGATCTTTGAAAATTGTATTTTTCAAGTACTAATGCTATTCTGTTTCTGTTGACCAACCTTAGCTACACCAACAAAGATCCCAACAGATACTAGCACTCCTCCTAGACAACATTTACCAGCTCATGAAAAGATGGCACAAAGGAGGTCATCATTTAGTAGTCAGGTAAACTCTTCATATAGTATGTTTCTGAATAAAGATTTATTAAAAGGGGTGGGGGGGGGAATCATCTAAATATTCATAAATTCATTTATTCATTATCCCTTGCTATGAAATTCAAAATAGTTGTTGATATACAACAGTTACTCAAGGTCTTCATTTTTTTGTAAAGTAGTAGTCAAACATACAAGTCCTTTTGATTATTTTTCAGATAAAATGTTAGATTTTTTTTAAATTATGGAAAGCTGATAATTTAGAGCCATTTTATATCTAATTTCAAATACCAGTCACTTTCAGTAAAGTCCAGGCAACTCTTATTGAGAGCGTATGCGAGATAATGTGCCAGATGCCTTGAAAGATAGAAAGATAGATAGGGACCAAGCATTTCCAGCTTAGAGGGAGAGACAGGCCTGTGCTCATCTGAAAATGTAGGAGGCTCATCTGAAAGCTGTAATTCAGTTATAAAGATGCCATGGTGGTATTTCTGGTGGGAGTATTCATGTATAGAAATGATTATCACCCAGTTTTATTTTTTATTTTGCTTCTAGTCTATAAATTCCCAGACTGTTGGTCAGTCATTAACACAGCCTGTGATGTCTCAGTCTGCAAATTTACCAGTTCCACAAGGCATGTCCCAGGTATTTTTATTTGCTTCTGTTAAATATTTTTTAATTATAAATAGTCTTTAAGCTACTAGTGGGGCTTCCCTCACAGCTCAGTCGGTAAAGAATCTGCCTGCAATGCAGGAGACCCCAGTTCGATTCCTGGGTCGGGAAGATCTGTTGGAGAAGGGATAGGCTACCCCCTCCAGTATTCTTGGGCTTCCCTTGTGGCTCAGCTGGTAAAGAATCTGCCTGCAGTGTGGGAGACCTGAGTTCGATCCCTGGGTTGGGAAGATCCCCTGGAGAAGGGAAAGGCTACCCAGTATTCTGGCCTGGAGAATTTCATGGACTGTACAGTCCATGGGGTTGCAAAGAGTCAGACACAACTGAGTGACTTTCACTTTCAAGCTACTAGTGATTTTTAAAAATATAGATGGAGTAAATCTCAATTGTGGACGTTTAGAATACCTGGGGATTTTCTGATTGTCAGTGATATTGGGGAGCCTCTGGTACTTTAGTTGTCTTTAGGATTCATGACAGTTTTGGCACAACAAAAAGCTATCCCGATTAATCCCTGTTGAGAAATACTGTGGTGGCTCAGATGGTAAAGAATCTGCCTGCAGTACAGAAGACCTGGGTTTGATCCCTAGGTCAGGAAGATTCCCTGGTGAAAGGAGTGGCTACCGACTCCAGTATTCTTGCCTGGAGAATTCCGTGGACAGAGAGGCCTAGAGGTCTATAGTCCATGAGGTCACAAAGAGTTGGACATGACTGAGTCACTAACACTTTCACTTTTCATAGAAAAATATTAAAGATGAAATGTAGTTGTCCATTTTGTTCTTCCCATGGATATTGGAAGAATTGAGTAATTTTATTCATATATTCATTTGTTTATATATAAGCCATTTATTAAGCTCCTTATCAGATATTGTAGGTGCTGGCAGTGCAAATATATCTATACTAAGAAACTTTATTACATCTAGAGGGAATGATAGATAACTACAAATATCTATGTTCAAGGTTTAAAGCTTGACACGTGAGCACATTAGATGGACTCTTAATTGCTGAGGAAGTGAAAGAATTTTCTGGAAGAATTGTTACTTAGGCTGAGTCCCAATGGAGGCTTAAATATAAAAGCTAGCAAGACAAAGGAGAGGTATTATAAAAGTGACACTTTTGATTATAACTTCGCAACTTTTAATTTATCACTGCACTCACTCAGTGCCTCAGACAAATGAAAAGTACTAAGTTGTGCTAGAAATGATCCAAAATTTTCTGTTTTGTTTGATGCTGAAGCTATCTCCACATTGTCTTAATTTCAAATAATATTAACACTGCTGCTGCTGCTGCTAAGTCGCTTCAGTCGTGTCCGACTCTGTGCAACCCCATAGACGGCAGCCCACCAGGCTCCCCCGTCCCTGGGATTCTCCAGGCGAGAACACTGGAATGGGTTGCCATTTCCTTCTCCAATGCATGAAAGTGAAAAGTGAAAGTCAAGTCGCTCAGTCTTGTCCGACTCCTAGCGACCCCATGAACTGCAGCCTACCAGGCTCTTCTGTCCATGGGATTTTCCAGGCAAGAGTACTGGAGTGGGTTGCCATTGCCTTCCCTAATATTAGCACTAGGTATCTAAAAATACTTTTATCTTACATGGTGGTTACTTCAGTTGTGCTTAGTTGCTCAATCATGTCCGACTCTTTGTGACCCCGAGGACTGTAGCCCACCAGACTCCTCTGTCCATGTGGTTCAGGCAAGAATACTGGAGTGGGTTGCCATGCCCTCCTTCAGGGGATCTTCCCAACCCAGGGATTGAACCCAGGTCTCCTGCATTGCAGGCAGATTCTTTACCATCTGAGCCACCAGACATATATAATTATAGCTATTATATATTATGATACTTGTACAAATATATTGACATTGCTGTAAACTGTCATAATCTAAATAACAATCTAATTGTCATAATCTTGACTTTTAGCAACACATAATTGTGTAAGGTATTTATAGCAGCACTATATTATTAAATAGTATCTGGAGTAGTTTTTATCAGCACTGAATCCTCAAATAAGTATTCAAATCTCATTTCATTCAGTGATAAAGCCAAACACTTTTCCTCTTAGTTCTTTGATATTATTTCCCATTATTCTGCTGTGTTTATTTTTATTTTCTTATTTGTATTTAATAGAAATTCTTCAAGTGGTGACAGTATAATGTTTACCTAAGTGTATAAATAACTTTAGGATATAATATATTTATATGATATAAATATAAAATTTCAAATAATAAAAAATTAAGGCATGAGGATATTTGTAATATTTTTTCATACCTAGTGTAATCTGATGTTTGATCTGGTTATTGTCAACTTCAGAAGTCAGAGTTGTATACTTTGAAAAGTAATGTTCAATATTCTCAAAACAAACTTTTGAAGATAGGGTAAAAAAGCTTTTGGGGTGTCATTTGCTTTTACATGCATTGTAGGAGACTCTTAGGGTAAGACAGATTTCCAATGAAGTTAGATTCTTTCTGCTTTTATACTGCATCCTGTGCTGAATATTCCTGGAAATAAGTAAATGAGCCTATTTAAACTTAAGTGGTGAATCACTAAATGTGCTTAGTTTCAAGCAGTAGTAAATAGAAGCTGTCTATAACTCAGGTGAAGCAGATATAAGTGAGATTGAAAACCTTACTCTGTAAGTAGAATAACTGTGCTTTTGTTCACATATGGTGCATTCACTTATAATTGCTTAGTCTTTAAAAGCCTAGGTTTTTGTGTTTGAGAACAATTTGTTGAAAATTTTATGGTTGGTTAGTCTGTCAGATTTGTAATGACCTACACAAAGAGGACATTCTTGGGATGACAGACTTTTATGTGAATAACTCTAGGTGCAGACCACTTTTTCATTTGTTAAAAGATCAGGAATGAAGTTCAGGAACTTGTTCTATCAAGTAGTAGCACCACAGTAGGAACTTAGGTCTTTAAAAGCCAGTGTTATGAAGTCATTTGTAATCAGTCAAGCTCTAGTCAGGAGCTGGATGAGAAATTTGAACAGAGATTATATAAAAAATTATTAAATGGTAACAGAGATTAACTACTGAGAGCAGTTAAGAGAATTCAAAAGGATACAGGGAAGACCAGTGTAGAGAGCAGCCACTAAAGGTAAATGAAGGGGAGAGTTGCCAAGGGGGAACAGCTCAGAAGACTCCTTCGACCCTCCTGAACTGCTCCTCCAGGCCAAGCTGAGACTCAGGTCCCATTGGAGATGCTGTGGCTATAGCCACTGAATGGTACACACATTCACTGAAGTGCCACAGACTTGGGCTGGGGAGCAAGCAGCCACTTGCTGGGATACCAGTAAAATTTGCTGGGAAGCTGCCCACTAGCAAGCCAGTGAGACTTGCTGGAAAGCCAGCTGCTGGATGCTGATGACACTCAGTAGGATGCTACCCACTGGCATAAGAGCACGAAGGAAAAGCACTAGAACCAGAGGGGTAACCCATTCTCCCTTTACAGTATCCCTCCACATCATCACTGACATGACTGCTGGTGCCTGCTGATTAAGGAGAAACATTTATGGGGTCCAGCTCTAGCACCACAAAGCTGAGCAAGGATAGGTGAATTAGGCATTGAGAAGCAATAAATTAATAACTGGCATGACAGTCTTAATTCATGATAGACTGCTTGCATTTCACATTTTACAATTATGAGAAGTGATTGTAAAATATGTTATGCTTTTTCCATCCACAATACTTAAGTTTCAGTTCTCAGCTCAGTTAGGAGCCATGCAGCATCTCAAAGACCAGTTGGAGCAACGGACTCGAATGATAGAGGCGAATATTCATCGGCAACAAGAAGAACTAAGAAAAATTCAAGAACAGCTTCAAATGGTCCATGGTCAAGGACTGCAGGTAAGTTACTACATTTGATTACAAACAAAGCATGACGTTTGTATTTTGGCTTCTTAGGAAATTGACTCTTCTTAATAAAAAGTGAGATGCAAAAGATATGTTTCATCCATTTAGTTCAGTAAATGCTCATTGGTTATCTACTCATTATGATTGCATTTACAGTCGCTAAAGATAATTGATTCCTAAGTGTTTCTCCATCAGCATTTTTGTTTCTCCAGATTAGAGTCATCTGTTTTAGCAGTCTAATTATTAGTAAGGTTAAATTCCCATAATATCAAAATAATACTTTACATAGACTTTTAGGTATATGTAGGTACAGAATTTAAAATTAATCATCAGTAATTTTTTGGATAGCTTACTGGTAGGTATGATTCAAATTATAGTCTTATTTGGTCAACCAACAGGGCCAAAGTTATATCTATCCGATGCAACTAGGACTTTGGTAAAAACTTCAAGTGAAAACCACTTCTCTCTAATGCCATGAATTATAAATGATGAGTGATGCAGAGCTTCCAATCCACAGACCTTTGAGTAGCTGAGTTTGGGTAACATTAGCGTGTATAATAATCCTCAACATGTAAAGTGTCAAGCAAGTAGAGGTTTTGAAATTTATAACACTTTTTCTGACAATTAGAAACATGATTAGGGGTTAGGATGATTGAAAGAATGAAAATGAGTATCATATTTTATTCAGTAATTATTTGTTGCTCATTGTTCATTCAGAATGCTTAGTCTTCTTGTTACTTGCTTTTAAAACTTAATTTTTAGCTATTTTTGCTAAAAATGCTCTCATTCTTTTTAATTTAAAAAGATCATTTAAACGTAATCTTTATTTTTAAAGATGTTTTTACAACAGTCAACCTCTGGATTGAATTTTGGTTCTGTTCAACTTTCTTCTGGAAATTCATCTAATATCCAGCAGCTTGCACCTATAAATATGCAAAGCCAGGTTGTTCAAACTAACCAGATTCAAAGTGGAATGAATACTGGACACATTGGCACAACTCAGCATATGATACAACAGCAGACTTTACAAAGTACATCAAGTCAGGTAACGTTATTGAGTACAGTGGGCTAGGGAATGTTCAGTGATTGAAATGTGTGGTGTCGCTAAAACAAAAACAAAAGCTTCATTTTGAACAATATCATATGTAAAACTTTAATAGTAATAATTAGAATGTTTCCTGTATTTCAACATTCAGAAATTTTTTGCAGTTTGCTTGAAATGAATATACAAACTACTTCTGTGTGTGGAAAAAAAAAAGTTGCAGGATTCTGACCAGGATATATGTTACCATATGTGAAGAATGTATTTTGTTAGGGCAGTGATGGCTTAATTAACATTCTAGGAAATTTTGGTAATTGACATGCATCTGTGATTGTAAATCTCAAGACTTCAAATGAAATACATAAAAATGTCAAATGTCAGTTACTTTGGGTGTTTAGTAGTTCTTCATGTATATTTTATGTCATCCTTGTTAAGACCATGCTCCTTTTCAAAAATCATAGCTTACCTTCCAGCAAGATATTGAAGATTAATTCATTCTCAGATATTGCAAGTTATTCCTTGATGGTTCATTTTCTCCCAGAGTAGTATGTTCTGCCACTTCTTTTTCTGTCTTGTCAACTATTGTTAGAATGATTAGTAGTAGAAGCACACTTCCTGAATAAATTTTTTTCTATCTGTAAAATCTTCTGTTTTCTAGCAGAGTCAACAGAATGTACTGAGTGGGCACAGTCAACAAACATCTCTTCCCAGTCAGACACAGAGCACTCTTGCAGCCCCACTGTATAACACTATGGTGATTTCTCAGCCGACGGCTGGAAGCATGGTCCAGATTCCATCTAGTATGCCACAAAACAGTTCCCAGAGTGCTGCAGTAACTACATTCACTCAGGACAGACAGATCAGGTAGTTGTCATGTTTCCAAAGATGTCAGTTGTTTGATTATAAAACAATATTTGGGTTTTTTTAATGAGATTTTAATTTATTGCTCACTCTAGAATTTGAAATAAAAACAATGTATCCTTGTTGAAGTACTTTATAATAAAAGAGTAATAGCAAATTTTATTTCATTTTATTTCATGTTCAAAAATGTGCTAACATATGGTAGAATCCAAATTCTACACAAGTTTTATGATAGGTTTTGTCTGTATCACTGTAAAACTTTTATCTTTTCAATACAGCTGCTGTTGTGTTGTCAATGTAGTAGCAATGGTTAAGGTGTATGCTACCACAGTTTATATGTGTTATGGAGTAAGTTTAGCTCACCTTTCTTGAGTTTTGTTAAGTACTGTACTAAATGCTCAAAGTATATTATCTCATTTAATTCTTATTTTAAAAAATGTGTGAGGGTCTTTATTTCCCAGGAAAGAATAAAAAATTTGGTCAAAGGTCTGAAGCTGTGAAGGGAGTGAAGAAGAGGATCTGAATTCAAAACTGGGTGTCTGATTTCAGAGCTCAAGTACTGAAACATACACTACACTAAAGTTTTATGGGCAATTCTAGAAAAAAATCACTATCTGTGGCTAATTTTAGTCTTCCAAGTAGCTGACCTAGAAATAGATACTTTTCTAAAGATAACCTTTTCAAATATTAGGAAGAAAGATATCTTTCAAAACTATAGGATTTCTATAGTCTTAAAAATTATATTTTAAATGCATTTTTTTTATTTTAGTGCAATATAAGTAAACTGCTACTTTTATAATAAAATCTTGCTGTTGTATTAGACTTTGTAGTAGATTTTATTGAAACTCTATTAATACTTTCCAGAGTGTGAGGAAGCTGCTAGATTGCAGAAGCAATAAGATCAGAGAGAAACTCACTGCTGCTTTTTGGGACTCAGTTCCTTCAAGTTAAAAAGTCCAGCTTTCAAAGGAAGTGTTATGAATATACTCCATAGAAATATTATAAAGGGCTAGATTTAAAGCCCAAGGGAAAATCTATTAACATAGAATGTTGACATGCATTTTAGAGGACACGGTTTAGCAATTATTTGTAGACAGCTGTATTTGAAGGGGGAAAAACAACTTCAGCAAATATTTGAGTGCCTGCTTTATGAGTATGGCACATTCTTTATCCTAGAAAAGATCAGAATAGTCAAAGCTGTAGAAAGGTGAATAAATCAGTATTATTTGATGTGATAAATACGTAGTAGATCTTTGAAAAGGAGGAAGTGAGCAGTTTTATGGGTTGAGGCAAGCAGGTGAAGAGAGGAATGTGGTCAGGGAAAATTTCAGGGAGGAGATACTTAGCCTGTGTCTTAAGCACATTGCTTTAGATATGTGTGTAGCAGGGAGTCACAGGAGGGTATTCTAGACAGAGGGAGCAGTGTATACAAAGAAAGAAGTTAAAGCCAAAGTAAATTGCAGAATGTCTTTTGGTGCCAGAGAGGAATGAGATATTCTCATACTTAGCAGTGGGCAGTTGGGCAATTCAGATACTAAATTCTTTTAAGATTACAGAGAAATTAGTGCTTAGCACTTCTGTGATTAAGCCACTCTGTAATGTTATTTGTTTGTAAATTTTTCACTATATGTGTCTTTGTATTAAATAATAACTTTAATCCTAAAGTACATAATATACAATGCTTTATTTTTAAGATTTTGCATGGATTCAAAATAGGATTGTTTTGTCTTGTGGAACATTTAAACTGTTAGCATAGATATGCTAAGTGTAGTTATAATTATCTACCTTAAAACAGGTTGTAATTGCAGTTAGGTCATGTTAAATCTACAGTAGAGTCTTATCTTGATTTCCTCACCTTAGTGACCAGTGTTAGAAACTAACTTTATCTCACAGAAAAGGCAGATAGAAATGATATTTTTCCCTGAAAAGGCATTGTTTTCTGTTGTTCTTTTATTAAAAACTGTGGAAGCATGAAGGTAGTGGGTGGGACGGAATATTAGTGAATTGTAATAGTACATAGTACAGTGGGTACTATGCCTCTTGATAAATTTGTAAATTGAGGGTATTTTTATGTGCTGTTAGAATGTCATTTAGTTTTGAAACATGAATGTCAGTTATGTTTATAAGACACAACTTACAATGTAAACATCTGTAAACTTAGAGGTTTTTTAAAAATAATTCCTTTAGGACAGGTTTAAGTTTGATTAGCAAAATGAACCATGTGTCACATATATCTAACTCCCAAGTACCTAGTAGTTTTATAAAAGGAAAAAAGTTGATATTTTTAACAGATTAAAAATTTTTTGCATGCGTGCATTACATTTTTTTTATTGTGGTGAAATACACATAACAAAATACTCACTATGTTAACCATTTTCACATGTGCAGTTCATTGACATACGAGCAGATTGGCACCATTGTGACAGTCACTACCATCAATCTCCAGAAATTTTTTTCTTCTTCCCAAACTAAAAATCTATATTAATCAGACAATATCCATTCCTCTTCCACCTAACTCTTAGAAACCACCATTCTACTTTCTAAGCACATAAGTCTGTGAGTTTGGCTACTCTAGATACTGTATGTAAATGGAATCATATAATGTATGTCTTTTCTACCTGGCTTATTTCACTTGCCATAATGTCTTCAAGGTTCAGCCATGTTATAGCATGCATCAGAATTTCCTTCCTCTTTAAGGCTAAGTGTTATTCAGTTGTAATGTATATACCACATTTTGTTGACCCATTTGTCTACTGATGGACACTTGGGTTATATCCATCTTTTGAAAATTGTGAATAGCTGCTGTGAACATTGGTGTGCAACTGTTTGAGTCCCTATTTTCCATTCTTTTGAGTATATGTACAGAAATGGAATTGCTGGATCATATGGTTGTTACATTTTTAGTTTTGATGAAAGACCACCATACTATTTTCCATAATGGATAAACCACTTTATATTCCCACCAACAGTGCACAGAAATTCCAGTTTCTCCACATCCTTGTCAGCACAATTACTTTGTTTGATAGTAGCCATCCTAATGAATGTGATGTATCTCATAGTGGTTTTGATTTGCATTTCCCTAATGATTAGTCATATTGAGCATCTTTTCAGTGCTTATTAACCAGTTGTATATAGTGTGAAGAAATATCACTTAGGACCCTTGGCGGTTTTTTAATCAGATTGTTTGTTGCTATGTTGTAGTATTGTTTTATATTTTCTAGTTATTAATCCCTTACCAGATCTATGATTTGTAAATATTTTCTCCCACTCTAGAGTGCCCTTTTACTGTGTTGGTAGTGTCCCTTGCTACATAAAGATTTTAAATTTGTTTTTCAGTTTACCTGTTTTTTCTTTTGTTGTGTATGCTTTTAATGTTATAATCTAAGAAATTATTGCCCAGTCCAGTGTCATGAAACTTTCTCCCTGTGTTTTATGCTGAGTTTCAGTTTTTGACATTTATGTTTATTAAGTCTTTAATCCATTTTGACTTAATTTTTATATAATTTTTATATGATGTAAAGGTCAAATTTCATTCTTTTGCATGTGGATATCAAAAAAAGTTTGTATTTTTGTTTGTGATCGCTTCATTTTGCTCTGTACATTTGTTTCACTGGTATCCTGAAGGGAAACAAAATTAGAACATATGGCTTTTAAAAAGCTAAATTGGTAATATCATGGGTATTATCTTAGAGAAATATTCAGCCCACTGCCTTTCATAGTGTATACTTGTACTTCTGACTCCCCTTCCCTTTCTTTCCTCTTAACAGATTTTCTCAAGGTCAGCAACTTGTGACCAAATTAGTAACTGCTCCTGTAGCCTGTGGGGCGGTCATGGTACCTAGTGCTATGCTCATGGGTCAGGTAGTGACTGCCTACCCTGCCTTTGCTCCACAACCGCCGCAGCCACAGACACTGTCAGTCACGCAGCAGCAGCAGAGTTCCCAGGAACAGCCTCTCCCTTCAGTTCAGCAACCATCTCAGGCTCAGCTGACTCAACCGCCGCAGCAGTTTTTACAGGTAATTCTCCCTGGGAAGAATGTCCCAAACGTGTTGACCTTTTTATAGTGAAATTAGGGATTAAATGATAAGTTCTGTAAATGAGCTGAAAAATCTGCAAAAACTTATTGTACAACTTAAATTTCTATAAATACAGAAAGCTTATCCCAGTTGGCTACTTTTTCTTCTCTTAGGAAACTTTTAGTACTGCTGTGGAGATACCCAGTTATCTAAATTGGTGGATACAATACGTGGCTACTTCCTACCCATATCAAGGCAATTTACAGAGAGCTCTGTCTGGCTAGAGTTTCTGGAAATCAAGCAAAGGCACCTTTCTCTCTTCTCTTGTTACCCTAGGGCCCATCAAGCTGTGCTCTCTACAGATCATAAGTATTGAAAGGGTTGTTTTTTTTTTAATTACTTTAGGCATTATGTTAAATTGTTGAATTAAATTTTATAACTTTTTTGTTATAAATTAATATTGGAAGAAAAATACTGTGAAGGCACAGGCTGTTCTGAGATTGAGGTACTGCTGCACCACATGCTGTGTGAACTTTGGCAGTTTACTTAACTTGCTCAGATCAGTTTCCTCATCTATGATCTGGAGGTGCTAGTCATTCATATCTCATGAGTAAGATGCAAGTGAATCACTGAGGCTGGTATAAGGTATATACTTAAACACCTTTTAAGTATAACTTGCCTTCATAAATGACCACTATCTTGAATAATGTAATAGATACTCAGATTAACCAAAATGCAGACACAGATGTCTTATGGGCACACCAGACAAGACCTGCTTATCTGCAGGATGCAGGACAGAGCCACCTAGATTGGGGTCCTCAGCAAAGCAGCAGGCAGGTTTCTGGGCCTCAGTGCCCTCTTTGGGGCATCACAATAGCAGACTGTGATATCTGAAAATCCAGCTTTTTCCTTACTGGTCCAAGAGGCCAGCAATGTTGAATATAGGCTAAGCCACAATTTGTACTGGATACCATTCCACTTATTCCAGGCAAATATCATCAGTTTTTAAAGTTATACAACATATGGTATAGTTAGAAGATTTCAGTATTATACTATATACTCACGCATAAATACACTGTTAGTTCATCATCATTGGTGTTCTGGTGCAGATATATTTCTTAACTTGATGATGTGCTAAACAAAAAGAGGTTAGTTACTTAATTATCTCTTGAGAGTCATACAGCCCTTTAGACATTAAGCCATTAATGACTGGGTTAGCAATTGTTATAAATGAATTAATGACAAGAATTTATGATAAGTTAGAAACTATTCTCTAGGGGAAATGTATGTAGTGAGAATTAGGCAGAAGCTTAGAAAGGAAGAAGACTTGCCCTAGGAACTCAGTTTTCTGAGTCTCTCAGAGAACAAAGGCTCTTAAAAGAATGAACATTTTCTTCCACTTCTGGGAAAAAAAACATTTCTAAGAAGCAAGATAGGCAGTATCCTTTAGAAATACACTAATATGTAGATAGAAATACACAATTTGTCTTTTCTGATTATGTAACACCTAGTTGCAAAAGATACTTTTGTTGTAACCCTATAAGGCTCATAAATACCCTGAATTCTTTTATCTTACAAAAGCTTTTCCTAATAACAGTGAGAAAAAGAAAATGTCTCCAAGTGCTTAGCAAAGCTCAGTGGCCTTTAAGTTTCAGAGATCTATCCTTCTGTGTGTTTGTATAGGTGTCTTTCATACACATTTGCAGAAATCACTGACTACAGTTCCTTTTAAAAATTATGAACCCTGCATTAAGACATATTGTCCTTAGTGAAGAAAGATATTAATTTTAAAATTCCGCTTTCTTTTGACTAGTTTCCTTTGTATCTCTAGAAGGAGAAAATTAGGCAAAAGAAACTGAGGTTCATGGAGCTGACACTTGCCCAAGGCCTAATAAATAGAGAGCAAAGCTCAAAGCCAGGGCTGCTTCTGCTTTCAGATCCTGTGCTCTTGTTCTGTTTTGTTCTTTGTTTATCACACTGTTACATAAAGGACATAAGTCTGTAATTGTGTCCTCAGTTTTATGGTACTTTTAAATAATAATGTTAATATTTAATCTTCGTAAAAACCCAGTGTGGGAGGTACTCTGACTATCCTTATTTTGTAAATGAAGAAAATGAGGTCCAGAGATGTGAATATCTTGACCAAGTTGCACATCTGGTGAACTGTGCAGCCAGAGTTTGAACCCAGGCGGTGTACCTCGGGGCCCATGCTCCTGGCCACTGCTGCTCTAACCAGCCAAAAAGCTGGTGCCGAAGGTGTTTTCTGTTTGCCCACAGATTGTTCATATGTCGTGTGCTCTTAGCAATGCTGAAATTGTGTCATCTGTTTAAAAATGTGGTCTTTAGGACATAAAGTAAAAGAGTATGTGTGGTTTGTCTCAGGACATAAATAGCTTTCTGTATCATATTATCTCTAGCTCAGTTTCCTTCTAAAAAGTGAAATTCTGATATACTTCAGAAAGAGGGAAATGCTCATAAGCATTTTCCAGAATACTATTTTTAAGTAGAAGAAAAAAAAAAACAAAAACAAAAACAAGACTTATGTACAGGTTTTGACCCTATGGATAAGTGGAAAACTTGAGTAGTCTTAATGTACACAGTATAATGGGGGTGAAGCAGTGTTGCATAATCCGCTTGTCTTTTTAGACTTCCAGGTTGCTCCATGGGAACCCTTCAACTCAGCTTATCCTCTCTGCTGCATTTCCTCTACAGCAGAGCACTTTCCCTCAGTCACATCACCAGCAACACCAGTCGCAGCAACAGCAGCAACTGAGTCGGCACAGGACTGAAAGCTTGACGGATCCTTCCAAGGTTCAACCACAGTAGCGCACATGCATCCTCTCTGCCCTCAAGGGAGGATGGGGGTGGTCCATAAAGAGTTGCTCGGATGATCTAAGGATATGATGAAAAGTTCCAGCGGTTTCATGGGATGCAATACTGAGTGTTCTAGTTCCTGGAATTAGTTAGCAGGGAAAATGCTGCCTAGCACTGCAGATGTACATTAAATACCAGCCAGCAGGAGGTGATCATAGGGCCACAGCCAATTCTGACAGTGTTTTACTTGCCCAGATATTTTTTAATGGAAAAAGAGTATATTGCCAAATGTTAAGAAGCTCAGCTATGAAAAAGGACCTCCAGTGAATCAGAAAGGCACTAATAACATTAGTAACTTTGAGTGGTTCTGTGCCTGTTTTCAAGTGTTACAGAGGACACACCACTGCCATCCATGTCAGGGGTTTGCTTACGATGATGCCATGAAGACAGTCCAGTAGACTCAGTAGACCCCCTTCCCTTTTCAGATAATGATGGAATAGTAATTAATTTCAGAATGTTGTGTGGGTTCAAATTCTCTATGTACAGATGCTGTAAAAATAATACTATGTATATGTCTGGATAAAAGGAGAGAAAGCAAAACATTTTGTATGCTGCATGAAAGCATTATCTCTTCCTTTAGGTATGAGTACATTTCCTTAGATTCTGACGCCATGTGCAGACTAATACATCCTCTTTTCCCTTTTGTTTACAGTATGGTAGTGTTCTATTCACTCTTCCGGGGCACAAGTCTTTTTTTTTGGTTCATACTTTGACTGTGATGTCACAGTTTGTTCAGTGAGGTATGATGTGCTGCTGGGAATGGAGTTTTTTGTTTTTTTTTTTCAGGTTAAATTATTTGAAACAGGATTTTCAAGTTACTCAGAAATATCCTTCATTTCATTATTCTTCAATTATGTTTAAGAATAGGATTTGCACTGCTTTATTTTAAGATGGTTGGGAGTTTTGAGCACATATTTTGATCTAGTTCCTAGTTGGAAATAGTTGTGTAAACGGTTTTTAACAAGCTTGACAGTTATTTCAAGTATGTTTCAGTTATAGGAGTGAATTTGCACACAAAATATTTTAGGCACTTTTTAATGTTCTCACTGGTGGGAATTTTAACTTTTAGGATTTGTTGGAATCTTTTTATTATCCTCCACAGTTTCAGTGCTTATTTTAGTCAGAAATGATTCAGGGTTATTTAAGGGGGAAAAAAAAAAAAACCAACCCATAGTGCCTTGATTTTCATTCAGGTGATTACTCACCATCTTAAACTCATTGTCTAGTTTCAGTAGCAGTTTTGAAATCTTGGTACATTTTTAATAGCATGTGGGTGTCAGCACCATTAAGTTCCTAATGAAGACTCTCTTGGATTAGAGGTACAAATAATTTCAAAAGAAAAGATAACATTCTAGTGACACTATCAGAGTTACTATTGTGATCACAAAGTTGTTTTTCTAAATCAGCATTTTCCTTAAATTTATGTATTCATTTAGGAATTACCAGTAAATATTTTCTCAGTGTGATCTTAAAATCCTGCAAAAACAAAAGAAGGGTTAGGGATTGGCTTTACCTTCACTATAGCGCTAGAATCTTGTAACTCACGTGCTTTATAAACATGAACTAAGATTTCGTTTGGTGATACCATATTCTAAAGGTAGTAAGTTCCAACCAGAATTGCATACATTAAAAAAAGCATTTTATAGATTCTATGGTACTAATAATTAAATTTATAACTAGAGAACAAAGGAAAATTAATGGGAAAATATCTTATTGGCTATCAAAAATTATTACTGAGGAAAGGGAAGATAGCAAGCTGTAAGAAATCAAAATTAACCTTAAAACGTATAACAGAATTGAGGTGGTTAAACAAAAGATTTTGGCAATGAAAATAATACAGAATTGCTAGATAAAGGTGTCGGGGAACTCTCAGGTGGTTCTTAAGACTTTTCTGTTCTTAGCTTAGCTATCATCCTTAAGGGATATACTTTATCTTTCTGTAGAAAATCATACCTGGCCACACTTAAACTAGAAAATTCATGTTGAAAGAAAACAACCAAAGAAAGTTGGTACCTACCCTTCTACAAAAGAAGTGTTACTAGATGCCAATCAGTAATTAACATATCAAGGAGCTCATCTTCTAGCTAAATGACCATCCAGAAGAGATTTCTGACTTCGCCATGAATGTCAAGAATAGATCAAGATGTCATAATATGTGTGTACTTAAGCATATGCCCACAGTGGACAACGTTGATGTTGTAGAGTATGGCAACAGTATTTTTTTTTTCCCCTTCAAACTTGCCTTTCCTAACCTTATGATGCCATTCCATATATTCTGAGTTGTGCCTCATCTATTTATTGGCAATATATAGTGATACAAATTTAGCAAACAAAAGGTATGAAGAACTGTTATAGTTTATCCTCCAAGTCCCATATGTGAAAAGAAAGATGGTGAACCATGAGTACTGTGTACTTAGTTTAACACAAGCAAAGTGTGAGACAAGCCACAAAGTAAATTTGTAGACAGTTCATTCACATTCTCCTCTCCCTATCCCTTCGAGTATTTTTCCATCCTCAAATATTTAGAAAGCAAATTAGACAAGATTTTGCTTTATAAATCCTATTGTTCTCACAGCTCACTTTTTTCCTGCTTAGAAATGGTTGCTACATTTAAAGAAGCAGCTGGCTGCTTTTCATTTGCTGTCAGAACGAAGTGTTGTGTCCGAAGAGCTAGTAACTGCCTCTCAGCTCCTTCTTTAACTTTGTTTTCCTCCTGCTTCCCTGGAACTTGGACCGCAAAGCGGTTCCCACCCCCTCCTCCATGAATCGAGACTTGAGCATCCTGATGGAAGATTCAGCAGTTGCCTGTAATTCTTTCATTTCTGTAGCCAAAGCTGTTAATTGAAATCCAAATCTCAGTCATGAAAAAATACCAAATAGGAACACTTTTCTGCTACTTAAAAATCTTATCTTCCCTCTTCTTTACTCTCATTGATATTCCATTTTTCTTAAAAAAACACTTTTTTTCTGGGTGGAAATTGTCAGGTGTTAGCTGCTTTGAACTGCTGTGGCCCTGGGTGAGTCACTATTGTTTTTAAACTACCAGTGAGGATTATAAGGATTAAAAAAGTTGCTACTGAGAGTGGTGTCAAAGCAGAATCAAGACACTTAAAAGTACTTTATTATTTGAGTGAAAATATTGGTGGAAAAGCATATTCAGGGGACGGGGATAACATGTAAGTAAATAACTATAGTTCCGTCTCCCAACTCTGTCCCAAGTTGAAGGGGGAATTTGAGTCCTGTGCTCTATCACTTAAATCTGGTGTAAGAATGTACTAGTAATAAAGGGATGCCAGTAACTTTGAATAGTTTGTTACAGAGTACTCAATGCAGATTAGTGAAAATGTTACTGGAAATTTTCAAAAGTGCTTGGGTTGATGGTCATTGCCTTAAAGCATTCTGCTTGCAGTTAGTTAAGGGCACTGTGTGTTGAAGGGAGATGAACCCTTGTTCAAGAAGCCTTAGAAAGGGGCCCCATAAAATAGAACTCGTTTGCCTGCTCTACACAGACAGGGGAAAATTATTTTAAACTGGATATTACTCAACAAGTTTTAAAATTTTTCCACTACATTGAGGTAAACTATTTTTTAAAGTGGACTGCAAATAACATTTTGCTCTGGTATTGCACATTTTTACTTTTTTTTCTGTATTTCTTTGGTGATTGAAAGTTTGTTGACGAACATTTGTGTAAAACTCATTCACGTCTATAACCTTTCCAATATCTGTGACCCTGTTCTTAGTCCCTCGGGAGTCAGTGTTGGAAGGTATAAACACTGGATATTACTATTGCTGAGTGAGTCTAGCCAGAAATAAGCTGATGGGAATTTTTAAATGGAGGAAAAGAAACAGCACAAAGGCGCTTGCCATTTTTCTAGTGATCAGAGAAAAAGTCTTTTTCGTTTGGGGCGGGTGAGCATTCTTCTAAAAGGAGCTTCTGAAGTAGTTGCAAAGGAAAAGAGTTGACTATTTTTATAGTATATTTAATATATTTGTATATAACTATGAATATAATAGGAACCCTTCACATGCCTCCCACTTTTCTAGTTTACTTCCCCCTTTGCCATAGCACTAGCATAGCCTCATCCGCATGGGTACCGTGCCTATTGTCAGCCTACCAAAAGATAGTGCTGCTGCTTTCTGAGACAGGTGAGAAGACCCAACTCTCATGCCTGGGGATCCTTTATGTAGGAATAGCACACACTTTGCAGATATCACACCACAGTCGAAAAGCATCATTCTGAAAGGTAACAAGCACTTTATTGCAATTATTCATTTTGATAAAGTTTATTATCTTAGATATTACCATTTCTAAAGGATCCCCAACTCATCACTTAGGTGAAATTTTTAAATGACACATTTCTGAGAAATGTTTAGATCCAGTGAACCATAGTAGGTTTAAGGGAGTGATTTCAAGGTAGCCAAATGAACTTTGACTTTTGTTTTGAATGTGGTAGAGTCAAGGGATTGTAAATGCCTAGTTCCATTTAGACACTATTGTAAACCTATCTTGCCTATTGTGTGGACACCAAAAGAGACCAATGAGCCTGTTTGTTTTCAGAGGTCTAGGAGAATTGCATCAGTGTGAAATAGATGTATAGAACTAACCTAAAAGTGATTGGTAGTCATATTTTAGAATACAGTAATTTCAAGAATTATTCTGAGTGTTTTAAATGTGCTCTGAAATGTTGGCATGTCATTTCAGTGTTTCCATTTGAATTGCTCTTGTAATGCTTTTGCACAAAAAGAACTGAGAAATACTACTTTGGTTGAAGAAAAGGAAAAAAAATAATTTGGTCGTATTTTAATGTCTCCTGTGGAAACACTGGGGGTGAATTTTGTTGGTACAGTTATTTTCAGGATATTTGAAACAGTATCAAACAGCTCACAAATTAAGCAACCGTGAATGGATTGAAAAATTAAAACTCTTTCCATGTGACTGTTTTGCATACTTTATCCCCATGTCATAATTTAACACTACATTCCTTGTTTTTCTTAAATAAAATAACTTTGCGGGTTCTGTTTTTGAGTATTTAGCAAGTTATTTTCTAAGCTGCCCGGGTTTTCCTAGGGAAAACGTTCTTAGGTGAAATAGGATATAGTTCATGAAAAGACATTAAGTGAAATCCCATCACCACCACCAGCAAACACTGAGGTGCTGCATTAAGTGACAATCAAAATAGTATTTATAGGAGAATTGAAAAAAGGGTTTTTAAAGAAGCAGTTGCTTTGAAAGTAGTTGTCTGGGTTTCTTAAATAAAAATGGCTACATGTATTTATTTATATTTTTAAATATCTTTGCGTTCTGTTTCCTCATCAGCGTGATTTCAGTGTCGTGTATTTAATTGTGGTTTGTTTTGTTCTGCCTCGTATCTTCTGTGCAGAGGACTGGCTCTGCCTCCTGGGAGTGCGTGTGGTCCTCAGCCCTTGCGACACCTCTTGGTGGCGCTCCAAATCTGTTCCACTTCAGCACAGCGGTGGAGCCCAGCCCAGGTGCCCCGAAGGCTCCCCTCCTGTTCTCAACTTAGTTAAGAAAAAGTAAAAGTAACGCCAACTTTTTTCTAGTTTCACTTGCTGCCTTTTCTATTTTATAGGCACTTTTTATATAACTTCCCCAACACAGCCCAAGGCCAGTATGACAGAACCCATGGCACACGTTGCCCGTTTTGCCCATTTAGAAAATGTTACTAAAACAATCAGCATCTTCTGATGGCCATCACTCATATACATATTAAAATCCATCTAAAGTCCTTAAATATAGGCAGAACAATGTATAAATACTACAAACTCTTCTGCAAAGAAAAATAACGTGTGCTGTCTTTTATATATAGTGTAATGTTGCGTGGTCCTTTAAAACCAAAGCCAAACCAAACCTTCCTACACAGCACCGTCCAATAAAAGCAGTGTGTGAACATCTAAAGCCTAGAAATTTGAGGATACTTATTGCTGGTCTGCATTGGAACAGAATTGTCCACCTTAGGGCTTTTGAGTCCCACAGGCCACATCCAGAGTGCACTCCAGCTTTGGGAACCATTAGAGAACGGTAATTAAAACAAGTCAACCACACGCTGGATTTAATGATGTAAAAAGTGTTTCTTGACTCTTTAAGGGAAAATTGGAGAGCTCCTGTTCTTAAATGTACGCTTTTAGGTTTCTGAGGAAACAAACTGTGACATCGCTTTGAAAGTGACATTCAGATGTTTTATGATGTGTGTTTTGAGTTGGCCTGTACTGGTGCAGATTCACCACTGGCAATGGTTGTGCCAATACTAGAGTTAAAATGTAGGAGAAGCTATATTGTGTTCAGGTGGATGTATTATGTAACCAGACAATCATGCAAAAAAAAAAAAAAAACTGGCCAGGAAGTGTCATTTTCCTTTATAGATTTCAGCCAGCCAGAACAGCTGTCATTTAGATCATCCTGGAGTCACTTTGAGATCTGTTTTATCATGGTGTAAGTAAGTTGGGGAAGGTCCTCAGTATGGCACTTGCACATTCATTCTATGTAAAGACTGAAGCCCAAAGACGAGTTAAATTCAGTGCTGTATTGAAACCAGTTAGTGCAAAAAAAAAAAAATTTATCTCTGTAAATCTTTAATTGTTAACATCAGTTGGTAGTTGTAAAAACACACACCAAATTATTTCTATTATGTTCTGTGTGGTTCTTAGTGTGCTACTCTTGACATTGATATGTCCTTACTGCTTGGTTCTTGGTTTAAAATTGAAATTAGATATAGCCTGTCATTCTTCCTTCTGAAAGGGTGGAGCTGTAAATGGCTAAGAATACCTATTTTTCCTAAAGCAAACATTTCATTAAAATCCAGATTGATATACAAAAAAACAAGGCTGACATTTTCCAAGTAATGTCTTCAGCCCAAATCCTAAAATACACAGCAGCATGATGGGTAATAATGGTTTTAACGGTGCTATAATAGGTTCTCTGCTAATCTTCACGACCTGTTTGGAAATACAGTATTGTATAAAATGTGGATCATTTTGTTACCAATTTAATATTGCCATTCTGATTTGGTGTTTAAATTGGTTACACTTGTTTCTCAGAGCTATCCTTTGAGAAGAGTGTAAAGTGTGTTATTAGCCTACCTCCACTCAGGCCTCTTGCTGTATGGTCATTTTTTCAGGTTATGATGTGCAGTTTTTAAAAACTATATGTTCTCTATTATAATGCTTTTTCCCACAGATTCCTGTAATGTATTCAGAACCTAAATTGACAGTGAAAAGAGCCAAGCAGTAGCATTTTGTTTTTTTTATAAATGTAAAAATTAGATTCACTTTGTTTCCTATTCAGTTTTAAAAATAAAAATACCTCAGTGCTGTGTTTCCCAGTATCACCTACATTTCTCAATTTAACACCTGCTTTATGTGGCACATAACTTGTAAGAATCACATTATTTTGGATTTTAAAGAATATTAAATATTTTAAAATCACTACTAATGACATTTTTCTCTTTTATTCAGCCATGGAGTTAGCGGCATTTAGCAATTTTTGCCTGGTAGCTAAGCAAGCTCTGATCTGCCGAATTCTCTTTTGAGTAGTTGTGTCCTGTTACGAGCGTGTGGGACCTCAGAAAGCCTCATCGTTACTCACTAGGCTGGTGCTGGGACCAGGCTGCCTTCACTGCCAGGTGTACCAGCTACTTTCTAACAAGGAAGTAATACAGTTCCTCACTTAATTCTGTTTGTAACAATTTAAGGCAGTATTAGGGATATTTTAACTGCAGAGATTTCTGGTATAGTCTGGGGACTTAACCTGAGATTTCGTTGCAGTGTTTTATGGACATTGTGTTTTTCTACCCTGTAATACACACTTTTCATGATAGAAAAGTGTCTAAAAATGACTTTTTCAGAAATACGTGAACTGCTGCTTTTTAACTCACAATAGTGGTCAGCTGTCTCCCCCAAAGTTACTACTGCAGAATGACTGCTGTGTTGAGAATGCTGGGTGATTAACTGGGTTATTTCACAGTCTCTTCAAGTTACCAATGACCATACACTGTGCACTTTGTAAGTAGCTCAGTAAACCTGACTTGCTCTGGGTCTCCTATTATATATACTTCACACAAGGAACACGTGGAGGTTTCTATAGAACTGTTCTTCAGGTCTGTAGCAGCTTCTGGTAGCAGTGTTACCGCACGTGGTAATAGAGCACATCAGGCTGGGAGAAGGCAGGTATGCTGCTTGGATGGAACATTTGGTATGCAAGTTACAACTTAAATGACAGTGATTACTGAAATTGCTGTGATGAGGCAGCCTTCACCATAATCAGTGATTGTGGTCTCTAGAACTAAACTGTCCAGTTTGACCCCCTGCTGTACCAAGAGTTAACCTTTTAAAAAAACTTTACATTTAGTACCGACTACCTCACAGAACTTTGTGAAGGCTTATTCAGTCGCTAAGTCATGTCTGACTCTTGGCGACGCCAGGCTTCCCTGTCCTTCATCATCTCCCGGAGTTTGTTCAAACTCATATCCATTGGGTTGGTGATGCTATCCAACCATCTCATCCTGATGCCCCCTTCTCCTCTGCCCGCAATCTTTGCATCAGGGTCTTTTCCAATGAGTCGGCTCTTTGTATCAGGTGGCCAAACTATTGGAGCTTCAACATCAGTCCTTCCAGTGACTATTCAGGGTTGATTTCCTTTAGGATTGTGAAGGCTCAGATAGTGGTTTAAACAGTCAACTTCAGAAACTGGTCTATAAATACCAATATGACTGATAAATTAGGAAATTAGGAGCTAGCGTAACACACAAGGAAAAACAAGCACTGGTCATACCACTTTTATTTATGTTGTATGTTACATTGTTTATTCAATATAGAAAAAATATGAATACACTCACAGTATTCTCTTAATTTGGTAATTCCACATGGTCAAATATTGACTGTTACTGTATTGGGTCTTCTACCCAATTAAAAAAGAGGAAGAAAGGACCTGGCAAACAGTTGTCATGTTAATAACAGCAATACCTTTCTCTTGCTCTTAAAAGACAAATTTTGAAAAGACTTCTGATTAAACTACTGCTTACTGGCTCAGGAAAATGTTTTAAAAGACAGAAATTAATTCATTCTTTCCCCCAGGAAGAATTTTAAGGTAAACATTTTAAAACACCCGGTTATCCAGGAGAAAATTTATATTCTTTACAAAGGGATCAGTCAGTGCTGAAAAAAAATCAAGTGGCAGACCCCCCTGAACAACGGTTCTCTATATAATACTATGCCCACCTCACCCCCAGCCAAAAAGGAAAAGCCAATAAAATAAAAATGGACTTTATAGTAACATAATTATGCTGGAGAAAAGGAAAAACTCACACAAGTATCAGGTTTCTTTTAAAACTCCATTTTGCAAATAGAATCAGTGATTATTTCTTTTGGACATAATACTTCCATTAAGTGGGTCAAACTCACAAACCAATGCTACAAAATACAGTATTTTCCATCACTTTTAGTTATAATATACACTATGTACATAAAGTTACCTATCTTAAACTAAATACAAATGAACAATAATAGCACATTAAAAACCAGAATCGGGACTTATAAATAGTGCAGAAAATGCAAACGCCAAAAATACAATGCCTCCTATGATTGTCACTGTAAGAGAACAGAAAAAAGTTAAAGGCAAATTCCTCTAAGTCATGATGTTGCCTATTCTAATAAACTCAAAAAAAAAAATTAGAAACACTTCAACCTCATTTCCACAGTAAAATACTTAACGTGCCCAACTCTAAACAGGTAAGAATTTATTTTCCAGCACTGTTTTAAAAACAATTATATTAAATTCAGACAATGCTGATAGGCAACAATAGAACTATAACTCATCTTAAAAGCCAGTTATGGGGGTTGAAGGAGTAGAAAGGCTCAAAAGGGAGGGGATATATATACATATAGCTGATTCACTTTTGTACAGCAGAAACAATATTGCAAAGCAATTTTACTCCAACTAAAAAAAATTATAAAAATTTTCAACAACTTCTGAACAAGCAAAGAGACTATTTCTATTTCATTTTTAAGATCAGGTACATAGGAAATTTTCAGCTGAATCAGTAAATATAATCTCCACCTATGATTTCCAATTCCGTATATGTTTCAAAGCTTAAAATTTCTCAAGTGTCCACATAACTTGACAAAAAGCTACTATGAATCCAGTAATGCTTTGACGTGACTTTGTATTTTACTAACATCTACACATGTGAAAAACAGCCCATGTTTGCAATAGCAGAACCAATACGCTGGACTTCTGATTATCGTAACAAAGACACAGTTTACTTTTGAAGACACACATTCTTTTTCTAACCTCAGTGATGCTAAAAGTTAAATGGTATTTTCTAATTAAAAATAAAAGACTTACCAGTTCTGACAGAGATTTTCTGTGCTATCATTCTTCCTCCAATGACGGCCAGTCCAGTGCAGAGGCAGTGTCCCACTGTTCCCCCCACTGCTACACCATAGGGATCCTGGAAACAAGGGCACCGTTAATCTAAAACCAAGGTGGAAACTGCCACCTGAGAAAGATGACTACTTTCCAGCCATGAAAAGAGGTCAGCAAAAACACCAAAGCAGGAAAAAGTTCTACAAATTCAGGTGTGTAATTTATAAAATGGGTAATGGCTGCTTGAAGGAATATGTTCCAATTATACCTAGGACTAGAGATAAAAGGAAAATAAACTCAATGTGCAAGATCAAAAAAACCTAATCCAGTCTTTCAGCAGTTGCTAACCCTATCTCACAGGCAATATTTCACTCAAGTGAGTGCTAAGGAGACAGCCTGGACACCTCTTCCCTCAGGCAGTATTTGATACTCTCTAAGAAACTATGCCAGCCTTTACAGTGTTGTCTGATGATGCTTCCCAAGAAGAGACCGTGCCTCTCAGCCTCTGCTGAGCTAAAGCACCAGGACACAGCATCATTCAGTAGACAACTGCCACCAAGGCAGACTGGAGGCACTCAGACTGGGAGACCAGTGAAAGTTTTCCAGAAAAGACAGCACTGAAAGACAAGCTGGATCACCTGACTTGGCAGCAGGCCAGCAGCAGGAGACAGCCATGAAACACCTGTGTGTTTCTAGAGAGAACCAGTGAGTCACAAGCAAGGAGTCCATCATGGTAGGACGGGGTGTGTCATGAAGCCTCAAGTTTAGACTTTTTAAGACACTGACTGGTTTCTAACTGGGGAGTGACATGACAGGTTGTGCTTTAAAAGTTAAGTCTACAGTGAATGGAGGGAAAGAAGACAAAACCAAGTGATCAACTGAGAAATTCCTCCAGTAGCCCTGGGAAGAGAATGCTGGCCTGGACTGGCATGGAGCCCAGGCAGAAAAAAGCAGATAGATTCTGAGAGAAACTGAAACATGACTGATACATCTTAATGACAAATGACAGGTATGAAAAAAATCAGACTTGACACTCAAGTTCCTCACCCATACTTCTCTAGATGAATTGTAGTGATACCAAGGTGAGTAAAACAGGTAGAGGAATAAAGGAAAATGGAGAAGGGGGTGTGGATGCCAACAGAAGTTAAACGTAGAGAAGTTCAAGAGTCAGCTAGGGTCGCTGGGGAAGCAGCGATGGGACTGAAAGTAATAATCCCAGGAGAGCAGGGCGGAAGGTGTTGACGATACGGTCATGAGGAAGGCAACATTGAAGGATGACAGCAGAGAGGAGCCCAAGGGAGACTGAGCAGGTGACCAAGCAAGTAGCCTCCCAAGAAGACCACAGCAGGACCCATCCGTGGCCGCAGTGAGCTTAAAGCACCGCTGAGTCAGAAACTGAGTCCAGTGTGTTTAGCAAGCAAGGAAGTAGAGCCAACTCCTGTTCCCATCACAGCCAAGCTCTCCGAGGCTCAGGGAAGTAGGGCACGAAGAAGCTTTATATTTGGAAGAGAAGCAGAATTAAGGAAGGGGTAGAACTTTTTTAGATGAGAAACACTCGTGCATGCTAAAATGCTAACAAGACTGGGCTGGAAGGAAGGCAGAGATTCTAGGCTCTAAGTGGAGCATAGAGGGCTGAGACCCAAACAGGCGGGAGAGGACTGTCACTGTGACGGGTGGCAATGAAGAAACGACTTCTGCTTTCCTCCGTGAAGTAGGAAGCAGGCCCATTTGCTGGGGTGGGCAGTGTGTGTGCCAACTGGGGAAATGGAGACAACTGGAAATGTGTTCATGCGGAACGGAAAAGTGGGACCGCATTCCACAAATTCTGTGCATCACACCCTGTAAAACTAACAGAAGATGGTTTCATTCTATTTAAAAATGACACCTGAAAAATCACTGGATTAAATAAAATTAAATGGTTCCTTTAATACAGGATTTTTCAGTCTTTGTTATTTTGTATATTCCATCTTCAAAATGAAAAACCACGTTATAGTATTTGCCAAATTTACTGGACCTTGGAACCTTTTTCCTCAACCTTTTTCTTTGTTGTTGTTGAGTACCTATCAACATCTCAAAGGGCACTAGAGGATTCTGTGAAATTCAAAGTGGGAATGCTGAATTTTACTGGAAACAGAAATGAAGTTTAGACCAAAATGGAGTGAATCAGACTACAGCATGGATTATACAAAAAAGTTGCCCCCCCAAATTAAGAATATTAAAGTAACAAAAACAGACGCCCCTGAAGAGCTCATTACCTGTCCCTGTGGTGCTGAGTGTAGAAGGCAGCTAACACCCAGTGCCCCCTGTGTCTGGGACCCCACATGCATTGTCTAGTTTCAGCCCCAAACCACCCAGGAAGCAGATGCTGCAGTCATGTGCTCACGTGGCAAGAGACTCGACCCCAGGAAGCATTCACTGCACTGCTGGCAGGCAAGCAGTGGGCCACAGGAACCCAGGGAATGTTGAGCCTGTCCCAAGTTACTCTGGGCCATTTAGGTGACAGTATTAGGAAAAAAGCAACGATTCCGCCATCATGACATCTCACATGGCAGAACCACCACCACCACCATGAAATGATCACTTACTTTCAAGTCCCAGTTCTGGCAATCTGAATGCCAGTAAAAAAGGCTATAAATCAAGACAAACATAGGGCAAAGCCATTAAAATGACATTTAAAAAGAAAGTTTATTTTTAAACATAGGACTCAAAAAATTGAGTTCCCTTTTTCCCCCAAAAAATACAACATTTTTGAGGCTTCTTTGACAAAACTGTCCAGCTTTAACTATTTTAGCCCTGGCCTTCAATTCTTGTTTTATATTCTTAACTGCAGCCTAAGCTGAGCAACTCATTCTTTTATGGTAGATACCTCCTAGGAGTTAAAAACAAATTCAAATCAAGCTTGCTATCTAAAATCTTATCATCTGACTAAAAACAATGTGATTTAATAGATATAAAATAAGAAATAGCATTAGTTAAGATCAACAAGAGCTGAAAAGTAGCAGCATTTCTGTCCCACAACTGTTTCCTCAGCAGATCTTAATCCGTGTGAACAACAGACCCTCGTGTAAACTTTACTATTCCCTTCAAAATAAATAAGGATTTAACATTTTCTTTAAAAAGTTATCTTTTACAGAGTGGCACCTGACAACTCTGAACAAGATACAGGAGAAACGCCTAGAAGGCAGACAGTCTTGGCTCTAGTCCTTGACCTTGCTACCAACAACTAGCTTCTGTCCTAGTGACAAGCCACCCAGTCTCTCTGGGCCTCAGGAATTGATCTATAAAGAAAAGGCTAGGACAAGATGATCTGAGATCTCCTCTGCCTTAATATCTTAGGACTGAGTAGCCTAGGGCTAAGACTTAAATTTTCTAAGTAACCTTTGCAACACTCAATTTTTTTAGCACGAGGAATGGAAGAAACCAGAGATACCTACTTTTAATGCTTTAGGTATTTGCCAAACTGGCCTTCAATAATTATATACCAGTTTATGTTTTCAACAAATATATAAAGGAAGGTTCTGAGAAAAGAAAAAGAAAAAAAAAAAAAAAAACTAAGCCAAAACAACAGCCACACTGTCATTTTGGCAAAACTCAAAGAGGAGTCAAAAGAGAGTAATCTGACTGATTGTAGAAACTGGGGAAAGGTCAGTTTTAAAGGTTAGCATTGTTATTAGACCTAAAACATATTGTCAAGCATATGAAGTCATCCCTTGACCCACCTTGACTCTGTCCAGTGACCTCTGGAGCAAAGTAATGATAGTTTTAATACAGAAGCAGTTGTCTCCAAGTACCACTTACCTCTCTAGCTGCCAAAACAATTGTAGTCAGTTGAGAGCGATCACCCCATTCTGCTAAGAATGTTAATGTAAGAGCCTGAACAAAGATGGGTGAAATAAAATGCAGCCACTTTTTCTGAGGTATTGTTGTGCTTGTACCAGTTTCAACATCTCCTGGTCCATTTAAGAGTTTGGTTCGTTGAAACTAAATTAAAAAAAAAAAAAAAAAAAAGACAGTAACCCCAGAAACCAAGCCAGTATGGCCCAAAATGCTTAATCTTTCTTTTAAAGAGTGTTTAAAGTCTATGGGAATATGCTCTCAGAAGCTAAAGTTATGTTGATCCCAACTTATTTTTTGAACCACTGGTCTCATATGACAACAAATGCAATATTCTCAATTTTTCCAATTCTTCCCAACAAAATAAATAAAACATTTATTGATCACTTGTTACCCTAGATGCTGTGGAAAGAAACAGGGAAAATTATAAACAAGTTCCTATTTTTCAGGAGCTTATAATCAATCTAATTAAGAAACCTGATTACAGGTGTTCAATATTTATCCCTGAGGCCCTTCTCTACCAGATTTCCACTAACCCAGTCCTATCACAGCCAGATGTAAGAATGGAAACCAAACAAAATAAGCTATTTCTGTGTAGCCCACACATCTCACAGATATGGATGACCACTGAAAAACTTCTATATCGTGTTTACTCTTAATAGTTGAGTGCCTTTTTAACCGCACTCTGACTTACTTCTTCATCTTTTTTCTTTAATTCTGCTTGAACTTCTTCTAGTTCCTCTTGACCTTCATCTGGACTCATCTTTAAGCCTTCCCGAAGCATTCTAATGCCAAAAATGGCAAATAATGCAGTTGAAACATAGTATGTATACACCCTGGGGATGACAGTGGTGGCATAACCAAACAAAACTGCAAGAAAATGCAATGATGTGTCTGATTAATTAGCAGATTATACACCAACCAAAGAAACAGCTAACTTCAGAAGTCATCATTTACCCCTGTTTTAAAGGGAAAATGGTCCACATTAGAAGCTAACAGGTAAGAATCTTAAATTCTACTTCTTTCTCTCCACTAATATTGAGCCCTTACGTCTAACCAATGACCTATCTATCACAGTTTAGCAAGAAATCAGTGGTGCAGCTGAAGGTGGCAGAGGTTCCACACAGACTCTCGGGAGATCTAAAGATAATCATCTCTTCAGACACCTTCCGCCAGAGGCTGGCTTGCCACAGGTCATTCAGGGCACAGTTCTTTAGTTAGGAGAGTAACTTTGATGTACTCTACACATCTCATGATCTTATAACCTGGAAGCTATATACAACTGTCCTACATGATATTTCTTCATCACAGATCTAAGTTACAAACCTCTATCGTGAAGAATCATGACAAGATTCTTATGTGGCATGTTCAAACTATGCTTCTTTGCAACTATTTAAAATAAAAATACTTTGTGAAGGAAAATAATTCCATACATATATATATATACACACATATATACATAACAGACTCAAACTTCCTCAGTATTATTCTTTCCTCTCATTAAAGTATAGAGGGATTAACTGTATAAGTTACACAAAAAACTACACCTGGAACTATATCAAGAATCCAAACCCTAACTGTGAAACACATTCACATTGATAATATAAAGTTAGTAATTAAAAACTATGGCAGGGCCAGAGGGCATTTCCATATATATAATAAATACAATTACTCTTCACTTTACCAGCTCTTTTTCTAAAATGGGCACAACACTTATAAAACTGCCTAATCGGATATATAACTGCATAGGTGAACCATTCCCTGATTCATTATATTACAAAATGAAAAAGACTTTAAAATCATGTTTAGAAACGTAAGTCTATGCTTCTGTGCATATCAATATATAAGTTATACACATATGTGTATATATGTGGCCCCCTCCCACACACACACACACAATACAGACATATTTTCTAGTTCTGTCCACTGAGAAGGCCCAAATGTCTCAGTAACAAGGAACATTGGAACTTTGCACTCAGCTCTTGGTTTCTAATGTGTTTCCCACTAAAAGGCTCTTCAGAGAAATTGCTAATTCCAGGACCGGGCAAAGCAGGTGTAAGATGAACCTGCACTATCTTGTTATATTAGAAAAAAAGGAAGAACAAAAACAAAAAATAGCATGTCACAAGGACACCGGAGTCATCGGCCTGGAGGGGTGCCCAGCTGCCCTATCTTGGGTAATTTAAGGAACAACAGAGTTAAGTAATTAATTACAAACCACTGAAAAAAAGGAGTTCATCAGTTTACATTAATAATAAACAGACAAACCAATGTGAGTGGGGAGAGTTCTTTCTTGGAATAGCATATCAGGGCTCACTGGTAAATGTGGGTGGGATTTTGGAATTAGCCATTATTTTGCAAGCATCGAGGCAGAGTTCAGATCATGTAAGAGCCATCAACTGATGCTAAACAATGGGGAGTAGGGTTATCTGTACTGTCTTAAAATGTCTCCCAAAAGATTACAAATTAACTGTGAGGGAGGATAAAGACAGTGTAGCCTTTACTAGGAGACCATCAGTGAGGGACAAGTGGGTGCCTCATGCTTCCAGGTGTGACTTTCTTCAGAGGGGCACCCGTCAGCTCTGCGGGGTTCTAGTCAAGAATACATAACCCCAACCCAGTCACGAGGCAAAAACCAAACAAACACAAAATGAGGAGCTGCCCATTAAAGGGGGAGGGGGATGTAGCTTCGAAAAAGTATTATACATAAGAAAGGCCTATAGAAACATTTCAGATTAAAAGCTAAAGAGAACTAAATGCATTATCTGACCTAGACTCGATCCTCTACAGGAGGACAGAGACTATTATCAGATCAACTGACAAAATTAAAATATGGATGATAAGATTAACATATCAACCTATGTCTATAAAGATGTATACTGTGCATATATACTTTCTCTACAGATATATAAAATGTGCATATTGTACACCTAGAGATACACAGAGATATAAAGAGAGAGGTCACAAATGCTAAAGAAAATGTGGTAAAAATGTTAACAGGTGAATCTGGATAAAAGGTATATAGGTATCCAACGATCTTATTTTTGCAACTTTGTAAATTTAAAATATTTTCCATAAATGGTTTTTAAAATTTTAGAAAGAAATGCAGCAGATCTTTTAAATCTCCTCAATTTAGTTTTCCTTTTATCTTCAGATAATCTAAAAGAACTACTTACTGACACAGTCCCATGATTTCTGCCTTGACATCTCCATAGAGAGCAAAAAACTATCTGGCACTCTAACACTGTTCTTCTTCCCCTGGTTACTGTCCCTCTATTTCCTCTTTCTTTGGAAGCCTTTCCTCAGACACTTGAGTACTTTGGTTCTGTGAACAATGAGAGGTTATTTCTCTTTAAGCAAGTGATTTGCATCAAGTCAAAAATCACTGACTTACAAGTAATTAAACTGAAAACATGTGGCACAAGAATATTAGTTGCGGGGGAATAAACGGGCCGAGGGTTAAAAACTAGGCGGAATGTCAATATTTACGGTACCTTCTTTTTCAGAGATAAGAATGTAACTAGAAGCAGGGGATGTCTTAGAAACCAAGAGAATAAAAAGATGAAAATGCCCATGAATGTGGTAAGAGGGGCTCATTAAAATGAAAACTGAACTCTGTAATTAGGAAAGCTGATTACTGAAGGCTCTGAAACACAGAGTTTCCAGTTTGTGGAAGATGAAGTTTATGAGATCTATTTCCCTAAGTTCAACTTCCACAGGCACATTCGCACATGCGGGTCCTCCATGCCCACATCCCGGTCCTCCATGCCCACATCCCTTCACAGCTGCCCTCTGCCCCTCTACCAAGATGCCTTTCACGCAGCTTCCTACAGTGCCTTTCTCACAGCATAAAAAGGTATCATAGGGCACCAAAGAGAGGGTCTGAAATACTGATACACCTAGTCAAGGCATCATAAACCAGAGATGGGGCTTCAGTCCTCCCTGTCTTACACAAGTTTCTGATGCCGTGGCATTGAAATAAGAGCGTGACAGGCACTGCAAACAATGGCCGTGGATGAGAAAGAGAATCTTTTGGCTTCAATAAGTTTTACTTAGAAATTGTGCTTCTTTCATCCCCAAACCAGGGGCATGCTCTTCCCTAAGGCAGAGTCTTGCTATAACAAAGAGAGCATCACAAAGATACTAAATCTCAGTGGCTTACTTTCCCATGCAGCTCAAGCCTAGCTGGGCTTCCAGGCCCAGTCTCGCCAGCCAGCCATTTTAGAATCAGAATTCTAAACAGACAGTTGCCATGGACATATATCATGTTTATTAAGTTAAAAAACCAAGTAAATGTTTTCTGATACAAAATAAACCTGACTTAGATGGTTTACTATGGACCAATTGTCATAGCAGTGTGACAGACATTTTTCATAAATTGAATGAGCTAAATCTGTAGCTCCAAGGCCCCATTAAACATGTAATATGACACAACTTTAAAATCCCTTATTGATAAAAGTACACTGAAATTAAAAATATTTCAATTTTCTCAATTACTTCCTTCTAAATATATCCAGTTAAACAAAGGACCTCTAAATAAAAGACTAATATGAATAAGTACAGTCATTTGATTAATTTTAGAAAAAATTTTTTGCTATACTTGATGGTATCCAACTGCTTTTAACAAAATTGACAGAAGGCCTTATTAAGTTGTCAGTTGGTAAATCACTTGAAATCACTTGGTGATAGACTAATATGTGATTTTTAGCATATAACCCAGGAGTTCAATGAACTGAGTGACAAGGCTATAACAAAATTCCTTCCTGTCTGCTTTGGTGAATAAAATATCTCAGCCCTTATATCTATGTTTCTTTTTAAAGATCAGAATTGACTTTAAACCTAGCTTCATTCTAGCAATAAGT
This sequence comes from Ovis canadensis, assembly GCF_042477335.2. NCBI lineage: Eukaryota > Metazoa > Chordata > Mammalia > Artiodactyla > Bovidae > Ovis > Ovis canadensis. The sequence goes on along the minus strand of NC_091250.1, from coordinate 87,269,824 downwards.
ATAAAAAATGGACAATTTTAAAAGTACAGTTCTATCATCTCATTATGAGATGCATTTCCAACTTTTAAAAAGTGTTTACTTAAATTTGTGATATATTTTATTATGATCAACTCTGTCCTAGTAACTATAATTCAACTGATAAAAAAATTTAACATTTATAGACTTAATAAAGGAAATTTTCACTATGTTCTACAATTCAATTTAAAGGTGTTTTTGCTACAGATAAATATGACAATGTGATCCACAGAAGACTTTCAAGCAAAAAATTTATCATAGGGATAAAGTTCTGTGAGGAAAGTAAATGAAAATAAGAATTAAAGGAGAGAAAAGAACAATGTAAATTTCCAAATGTTTATTTAATATTAAAGGAATGATGGTGTTGGTAAAGCTAAGGATCAAACTCCCAATGGTATTTAGATTCCACTGGGTGAATCTTATTTTTGGCCACATCTCAGCATATGGAACTTCACTCACCAGGGATTGAACCCACATTCCCTGCAATGGCAGCACAGAGTCTTTACCACTGAATCACCAGCAGAGTCCACCATTGGGTGTATTTTAAAAGAACAGGGCAAGTAGACCCAAGACCTGGGACAACTGGCACAGGCCCACTCTGGCCAAGTCAGGAAGAAAATCAATGGTAACCTTACAGCTGCCTCTTGTTTAGTTGCTCAGTTGTGCCCGACTCTTTGCGACCCCATGGACTGTAGCCTGCCAGGCTCCGCTGTCCATGGGATTCTCCAGGCAAGAATACTGGAGTGGGTTGCCATCTCCTTCTCCAGGGGATCTTCCCGACCCAGGGATCAAACCCAGGTCTTCCGCATTGGCAGGCGGGTTCTTTACCACTAGTGCCACCAGCAAGCCCACAGCTGCTCTTATCTCCCAGCTCATCCCTTTGAGGCCCTCATCCAGATCTGCCTTGAGTTTTCTATGGTCGCTCCTCCCAAGGAACAAACTCACAAAAACTGAGAAACTGCCTCTCTTGATGGGTCTGAATTTTAGTGAGAAATTTTGAAAAAAGCTAAAGACCAGATGGAGGCTGTTCAGACATCAAGCTCTCTTCACGGTGGGATGTAGGAGGAGACACTCTCAGAACCGCTGTATTACCCAGCAGCCCATCCCACTTCCACCAGGCATCCCTGGTCACAGACCCAACACATTTTTAGGCAAGCAGTTGGTTCTAAACAAGTATCTATTGAATTAATTGTAATTAAGGGCTTCCCTGAATGGCTCAGCGGGTAAAGAATCGGCCTCCAATGCAAGAGATACAGGAGACTTGGGTTCGAACCCTGGCTGGAGAGGATCCCCTGGAGAACGGAAATGGCAACCCACTCCAGTATTCTTGCCTGGAGAATCCCATGGACAGAGGAGACTGGTGGGCAACAGTCCAAATCCAAAGGGTCACGGAGTTGGACACGACTGAGCAACTAAGCATGCATTGCAAATAATGTGAAAATATCCAAATAAATGGTTCAACAGTTGTGTCCTGGGCACAGCTGGGCCATACCTAGATGCAAAGCCTTTTTATGATAAGGAGGAAGAGAGCTAACTGGTGTAGAACTAACAAGATGGCTTGCTTGTTTTATTTCATCTAATCTTACTATTCTTTAAGGATGGTGCTAATATTATCCTGAGTTTACAGCAAAGATTCTCCAGGGGCTTAAATAACTTAGAAAGTCATAATGGAGTAAAAATATAATTATTTTCTAATCACTTTTTAGCTTCAAACCTTTTCCCAATAAAGTCTTAATTATCAAACAGATGACAGTAAAATTTTTCTCAAAGGAAAGACTGGGGGCCCATAGCTCCCCCGACTGTGTAGCCTCCAGGCTTCATCCCCCTCTCCCTGCAGAACCTCTTATCCTGAAGAAAGCCATTGGAAACCCTTGGATTCAGAGTCAGACACAGCTGCCTCTGAATCCCAGCTCCACTGCCTGTGAGCCATGGGACGGATGATATGTCCCTCTCTCTGTCCATCTGCACCAGGAGAGGACTTGCCCTAAAGACGCCCTGAAGTGTCATGCACACAGATGGCACTCAGCAGACAGCAGCCACGTGACCTGCTCCTGTTTGCATAATGAGCAGGCAGTAGAGGCTGGATTCAGCCCCAGGTTCAAGCTGTCAGATTCCATGCCTTTCCTGCCACTTGCACCCTCCAAAAGCAGCTCCAGGCCCCTAAATAGAACGCAGAGAAAGGGCTCAGGATGCAAAGGCAAGCCAGTTTAGGAGCAAATCTGGAATGCTAACAAGAAAAAAAACACTGTCAAACTGGAAATTTCACAAAGGAAAGCAATATCCCCACACTTACAGACTGCTGAAATTCGCCAGCACTGAACTCAACCGTCTAGGGTGCATTAGTTCAGTATGGACAAGGCTGATGAGGAAACAGAGTGGCAAACAGATCTGAGCAGCGCAGCAGGGTTTAACCTGCCCTGAAAGACTGCTAAACATGCATGACATAAGGGACTTCTTTCGTTTTGGAATTTCTTTTTTCATCAGTTTGCAAATGCAATATGTATTTAAATACTGTATAATAAATGTTAAAATACTGGTAAGATTAAAAAAAAACCAACTATAACAATTTAACGTTCAACATACCCAAAATTACATCTTTGAAACTTCTTGAATTTAAGATGAAAAGTGAGAGGGGGCACATAGTCTTTTAATGATTTTAGAGATATACAGGGAAGAGGCTTAAAGACCACTGATACAGCCTGTTCCTTCAAATAGTCCACGTGAGGAGCTGTCAGTGCCAGCAGTCAGAGGGAGACAGGCCAAGAGTCAGGACAGAAGAGATCAGCCCTGCTCAGAGCTAAGGGACAGGAGCTAAACCCAAGCTAAACCCAAGCAGAGTGGGGAAAATGTATGGAGCCAGGTTCCGAGCAGGGAATGGGCAGAGAGAGGACAGTCTTCCAGTGGTCCTTAAAGATGGAAGTTTCAAAAATAAAATTCTCTGGTATTACTCAAACTCATTCCAAACAAGTGACTTCACCATTTACAACCTGTCCCACTTATCCTATTTCCTAGAATCAGAATTTGCTTTTGAAGAGAAAGTTGTTTTTATTGTGAAATATGAATAATGCTAATACCCAAATGTGAAAAGTAGTAAATTTTTAAATTCAATAAAATACTCATTATGTTTAAAAAGACAGACTTTAACAAGCATCTAAGCAGCCAGTAATAGCACCTGTCCCATACTGTGTTTCAGGAGAAATCTGCTGCATGCTGAAAGAGAAGGGTGAATGAGTACTTGAAATATAAGAGCTTGTTTTAATACAAACCACAACCCCATGAGGCAGTTATATACTATCTCCAGTTAACAGAGGGGGAATTGAAGCCCCAAGAGGTTAGGTAACTTGTCATTAGGTTAAAACACGGCAGAATTAAACTTTAATCCAAGTTTGATGCTAAGGGGGAAACTCGTTCTTTTCCACCCAACTACATGGCTCAAGGTAGCTTCTGAATCAGAGACTAAAATATGTTCAGTTATTTAGTGTAAGGTTTACATTCTCTTGGTCTTAATTTTTTTTTTTTTTAAACTGAAGCCTATATAATAGTAACTCAAATAGTAATACAAACTGGGACTCTAAGAATGTTTCATTCCTTTACTGATAATGGGTAAGAATAGCTTAATAGTACACAATACACTGAACATGATTCCTCATTATTTGACTTCCAAATATCCACCAACAGGAAACACGCATTTCTCCGTGGTGGCTTGAGTCCTATTTCTTAGATATCAGATATAACAAGACTTAACAAGAAAAAAAGAAAGCAAAAATATCCATAGTGAAAGCAAGGATCAAGGTACTGACAGCTCCTTTCACCTGGACTATCTAAAGGAACAAGCTGTATCGGTGGTCTTCAAACCTCTTCCTGGCACATCTCTAAAATCATTTTGAAAAACTACTTAAGCCCTCTCACTTTTCATCTTAAGTTCAAGGAGTTTCAAAGATCTAATTTTTGGTATAGCAGGTAAAACTGTTAGTTATTTTTTTTAAATGTTTGTCTTTTAAGTGTTTTAACATTTATTACACAATATTTAAATTCGTATTACATGTGCTTGCTAAAATCTGTCTTTTTAAACATATTATAATGAGTACTTTGAATCAAATATATAATTTTACTATTTTTTCCATTTGGATATTAGCATTAGTGAATAAATGAGGAGTATGTATCTTCAGTAAGTGGTGCTGGGAACACTGGACAGCTACATGTAAAAGAATGAAATCAGAATACTCCCTAAACACTAGACACAAAAATGAACTCAAAGTGGATTAAAAGACATAAATATAAGACCAGGTACTATAAAACTCTTAGAGGAAAACGTAGGCAGAAGATTCTTTGACATAAATCTCAGCAAGATCTTTTTTGATTCACTTCCTATAGTAATTAAAATAAAAACAAAAATAAACAAATGGTATCTAATTAAACTTAAAAGCTTTAGCACAGCAAAAGGAAACCATAAACAAAAGAAAAAGATAATCCTCGGAATGGGAGAAAATATTTGTAAACAAAACAACGGACAAGGGATTAATCTCCAAAATATACAAACAGCTCCAGCAGCTCATTATTAAAAAACTAAATAACCGAATCAAAAAATGGAAGACCTAAATACACATTTCTCTAAAGATATACAAATGGCCAAAAAGCACATGAAAAGATGCTCATCATCCCTAATTATTAGCAAAATGCAAATCAAAAGTACAGTGAGGCATTACCTCACACCGGTCAGAACAGCCATCATCAAAAAGTCTATAAATTATGGAGAAGATGTAAAGAAAAGGGAACCCTCCCACACTGTTGGTGGGAATATCAACTGGTACAGCCACTATGGAGAATTATATGGAGTTTCCTTGAAAAACTAAAAACAGAACTACTGTATGACCCAGGCGGACATATACCCAGAGAAAACCATAACTCAAAAAGATACACGCACCCAAATGGCAACTGCAGCCCACGACAGCCAGGATGTGGAAGCAATCTAAATGTCTACCAACAGAGAAGCAGATCAAGAAGATGTGCACATATATACAACAGAATGTTACTCAGCAGTAAAAAAGAAAAAAAAGAACAAAATAATGCTATTTGCAGCAATATGGATAGAACCAGAGCTTGTCATACTGCGTAAAGCCAGTAAGACACAGAAAGACAAATACTATATGACATTGCTTATAGTGAGTGAGTGAAAGTCAGCCAGCCATGTCTGACTCTTTGCAACCCCATGGTCTATCCATGGGAGTTCTCTAGGTTTCTTGCCTAGAGTGGGTTGCGACTCCCTTCTCCATGGGATCTTCCTGACCCAGGGATCGAACTCAGGTCTCCTGCATTGCAGGCAGATTCTGTGCCGTCTGTGCTACCAGGGAAGCCCACAGATTACACGTGGAATCTAAAAAAATAAAAAAAGGGTAGGGATACAAATGAACTTATTTACAAAACAGAAGTAGAGTCATGGCCACGGAAAACAAGCTTATGGTTACCAGGGAATAAGGGCAGGGGGAGGCTGGGTGGCAAGAGATAAACTGGGAAAATCGACTGACATATACACACTACTATATATAAAATAGGTAACTAACAATAACCTGCTGCATAGCACAGGAAACTCTACATAATGCTCTGTAATGGACTAAATGGGAAAAGAATCTTAAAAAAAAATAAGGGGCATGTATCTTGATTGTGAATAGCTAAAAATTTAATTTTAAAAGTGCAATATGGTTTTTAGGAATTTTTGTACTGAAAACATTTTCTGTTTCCTAAGTTCTGGAGCACAAACCAAATTCCAACATAACTGTGTGAACGATCCAGTGATTCAACGCTGTCGTGCGCATGTGCGCTCAGCCACTAAGGGGGGCCCTCAGGGCGATCATGCTTTCTCTTAAATGCAGTAAACTCATCAAGAGGAAAAAGCACTCACCTGATAAACACGTCATTAGGCCCAAGGCAAGCATAGCACCAGCCAATACTGTCAAACGGTTATAGCGCATTGCCATGATGGCTGCTATAAAAAACGTCTTATCACCCAGTTCAGATACAATGATAACTGATATGGCAGCCACAAATGCATGGATAAATCCCAAATTAGTTTGGGTAGCTGGATCTTCTTTATTGGAATGAACTGCAGCAGCTGGTGTAAATCCTTTCTGAAATTAGAAAATACATATTAGCTGTTTTTTAAAAATAATAAAATAAAATAATAATAGCAGTATTTTAAATTATTTAACTTGTAGGTGAATTGAAATTGTTTTTCTATTGTAGTCATTAGACTTATTTACTGTCTAACCACTGCCTCAGTGATGACAGCAACCTCTGATTGATGGTTGTTAAAATGGAAATCCAAGCACAAGTCTACAAAACAATTTAGAAAAAGAGCAGAGACCAGCTCTAGCCACACATTAAAATTACCCTATTTTCTAAATGCATGCGAATTGAGTTCTTAGCTATGCCTCATTCAAATCTTTGTTCATAATTTAGGTGTAAGACCTAAGGTATCCTTATCAAACTTTCAAGTAACAGGAAGCTGAGAGAAATTTCATGAACACTTAAGAGAACAAAGCAGGATCTGAAAGCTCAGTAGGCTAGAGGATGAGCTGGCTCTAGCTAAGCTGAGATCTAGTATCACTGGATATATGGATGGTCCTACACCAATACCCTAGTCTGTAACGCGGCCTAATAAAGAAGATAAGCTGAGTTTTTGTTGCTGTTAAGGCCATTTTGAGTTGCAAATATGACAAAGTTCCAAAAAAGCACCAAGCACTTTAAAGAGTTAATGACAAGTTCATCTTCTGTGCCTCACAGTCCTTCCCCAGAGTTCTGTACTGGCTCTGAGGCACCACATGCTAAGGCACCACCGCCCTCTGAAGGTAACCTCAGACAGAAGAGACTCTAAAACCAGGGGCTGGCAAGCTACTGGTAAGAGTAGATCCAGCTGAAAATGACTTTTCCGTTTTTTATGGGATTGCAAAAAAAAAGACAAAGGGAAGGAGGGAGGGAGAGGGTTGGAGAGAAGTAGGAAAGGAACATTAGGCAACAGAGACCTTAAGGGAGCCTACCAATATGTGGCCAAACCTAAAATATTTATTACCTGGCCCATGACCAAAAAAAAGGTTTGCTAACTCAGGCTCTAAAACAATCACATAAGGACTGGGCACCTAATGTTCCAATAACTGAAAAAGTCTATATGAAAGTCTCTGCGGGCCCAAGGGGTAGAAGTAAAAAGTTACAGGTGGCAGGTTATATATAGCTGAACACAGAGAAAAGAGTTCTACCTCATGAGGGTTTCCAGAGGTTGAAATGCACTGCTAGCCTGTGTGCATTCTCAGTCGTGTCCAACTCTCTGCGACCCCATAGATTGTAGCCTGCCACGCTCCTCAGTCCGTGAATTTTTCAGGCAAGAATATTGGGAGTGGGTTGCCATTTCCTTCTCCAGGGGGCCTTCCCGACCCAGGGATGACACTAGCGTCTCCTACATTGACAGGCTGATTCTTTACCCCTGAGCTACCTGGGAAGCCCATATGACATAAACTTGACTCCCAAAGTCCACGATAAGGATCAGAAAACTTTACTAAAGCATTACTCAGACTAGACCTCTAAGGTAAAGATTTGGGAAATTTAACAATTCAGAAAACATTTGGCATTAGGGCTAAATTGAAAGGGCAGCCTTGGAAGGCCAGCTCATGATTAACCAAGTACCATTTATTCTAGCTTTCTCTCCATCATCATTTTAATTCCAACTATGCTGGTTTTCTTTTGAAAATGAGTTTTCTTTCTATTTAAATACCCTAAGAGCATTAAACATGATAAAAAAAAATATGCATTTTCATTCAGTTTTCACTAATGCAACATTTTCCTCTTGGAAATACTTTTTGTATGAAACAATCTTGTTGCAAAATATTTAGGGCCTGAAATCCAAGAAAATATTTTAGGAATATATATATACCATTTACAACCAATTTCAAACAGAAAATGTTTACTTTTAAAAACAAACACAATAGTGATCAAAACACACATTCTCAGTTTCTTATTTCCCAGCTATAAAACAGAGGCCACATAGCCTCTCCATTCCTTTATGAAATTATGAGGATAAAATAAAACTTGCCTTATAAGCACAAAGCAAAACAAAAGCTGATGCTTGTGAACTGTGGTGTTGGAGAAGACTCTCAAGAGTCCCTTGGAAAGCAAGGAGATCAAACCGGTCAATCCTAAAAGAAATTAACCCTGAATATTCATTAGAAGCTTAAGTTGAAGCTACCAATACTTTGGCCACCTAATGTGAAGAGCCAACTCACTGGAAAAGACCCTGATGCTGGGAAAGATTGAAAGCAGGAGGAGAAGGGGACAACAGAGGATAAGATGGTTGGATGGCATCATCAATTCAATGGACATGAGCAAACTCGTGTGTGAGCAAACTCAGGGAGATAGTAAAGGACAAGGAAGCTTGGCATGCTGCAGTGAATGGGCTCACACAGAATCAGAAACAACTCAGTGACTCAACAACAGCAAAACCAAAACTATATATTCTTAAAATCTTTCTATTTACAGAGCATTAAAAAAAAATCAACTTATAGTTTTTGTTATATATTGAGCTGATCCTGGATAGCCCAAATTAGTGTTAAACAGCCACCAACCATGGTGTGATTAAGAATTTAAAAAAAAAGTATCAGGGTATTATGAAGATGTGTGTGTGTGTATGGGCACACTCAATTGTGTCCATTTGTGACCCCATGGACTGTAACCCACCAGGCTCCCCTATCCGTGGAATCTTCCAAACAAGAATACGGAGTGGCTGTCATTTCCTCCTCCAGGGGATCTTCCCGACCCAGAAATGGAATCTGCATCGTGGGCAGCTCCTGCATTGGCAGGCGAATTCTTACCACTGGGCCACCTGGGAAGCCCACTATGAAGACAGAGGATTTAAAAACTTAAAAGGTTAATAAATGCAGAAAATGATCAATTACTATTCATTCATTTGTTGTCATTACCCAAGTAATTACTATGTGCAGGGACCAGCTTCTTTTCCTAGTTCATCTCCAGAGGGGCAGAATGTAATGGTTAATACATGGGTTCTGGAGTCAGACTGTCAGCGTTCGTAGCCAAGACATTACTGGTTACTGTAGGACATTGGGCCAGTAAGTTTACCTCCCTGTGACTCAAGTTACATCTCTATGATGAGGGGTATCTATCATAGATTGATAAGGTTGGTGTTAGGATTAAATGAATTACTACACGTAAAGCCCTGAGAATGGTGCCTAATACACAATAAACAGTTACAGTTAGTTATTCCAGCACATCACAAACGACCAATTAAATCATCCCAAAACTAATTTCCCAAAACTAATGACCTTAAGCCTAGAACATAAAACACAAATACTTAATTCTGGTAACTATACAATATGTCCCATGTAATCACATACTAATTCCCAAAATGAATCTTACATTTCCTAGTGAAGGATGAGCCAGAGCAACACTGTCCAACAGTAAATAATGCAAGCCACATAATGTAATTTTTTAATTTCTAGAGAATTTCTTGGCAGTCCAGTGGTTAGCCAGATATTAAACAATAAAAACAGATAAAATTATTTTTAATATTATTTTATTTAACCCAATAGACCCAAAATACTACTCTAGGAGTATTTTTCAATTAATGAGATATTTAACCCTCTTTTTTTCCGTAACAAATCTTCCAATTCTACTGTGTATCTACTCACTGCACACATCTCATGCACCTCTCAATTCGGACCTGCCACATCTTTTCAGGTGGTTAAGAACAGTCACACGGCTCATAGCTGTAGTACTGAACAGTGCAGTTCAAGAGTATGAGCTTTTGGTAACCACAAACTTGCTATCATGCAGTCCTACTTCCTTCCTACCATCCTATTATCCTCCTATTTATCTAGATTCCTCAAGACCCAACTTCTGTGGAACCTGCTGAGCAATGCCTACCCCAACAACTCCAGCCCCTAAGGATCCCACTCTCCTCAAACTGAAGGCATGCTGTGGGCAGTGAGTCATGGCAAGTACATAACGGAAATAGTTTGAGACAGGAACACTCAGGGAGTTAAACTTTTTGTATTAGAAACAAGTATAAACATACTGTTATCATTTGAAATAGTTAAAAGAGACAAAATAACTAAATGCCCATACACAGGGAACTGATTAATAAATGGTAGCTGCATTTACTGGAATATTATGGGCTGAAAGTAAGAATGTTTTATATACACTAGTAAGAAAAAAATCACTATGACATTTTTAAGTTGAAAAAAGTATGTCCTACGTATGTGGTCACTGTATTATGTTATGGGGTGGAGAGTCAGGCAGGTTTATAAAGTATACACATAGTTGCTAATGCTCAAGAAATCTCAGGAAACAGTAACAGTGGCCAGGGAAGGAACCAGGATGACTAGAACAGGTGTGGGCAAACTTTCTCTTAAAGGGCCAAACATTTAACCTCTTGGGCCATAAAGTTTCTCTGGTAATTACCCAATTGGTGCTATGGTCTGAGATCAGCCATAGGTAATACTTAAATGAATGGCCGGCTGCTGCTGCTGCTGCTAAGTCACTTCAGTCGTGTCCGACTCTGTGCGACCCTATAGACGGCCTCCCACCAGGCTCCCCCATCCCTGGGCTTCTCCAGGCAAGAACACTGGAGTGGGTTGCCATTTCCTTCTCCAGTGAATGGCCTAGCTCTATTCTAATAAAACTTTACTTACAATAAGACGCAATCAGTGGTAAACTAGTTTGCTGACCCCTGAGCTAGAATACAAGAGGAGACACACTTTTACCTTTTGGATTTTTCACCATGCTCATGATTAAAGACACCTATTATGCCCCACTTCAAAAATCACTTGACCCAATCTCTTACCCCAGCCATGGATGATCAATTCTGCAAGCTGTAACTGGCTTCAGGCAGATCCAACCAGAAAATAACTGTTCTGCACACCCTTATTCACTTATACACTACCCAGAAGTGTGGAGGAATCAAACTCTACGGGCCAACCTTTTACCAACACCGAGGAATCAATTCTGAGGTTCATTTCATAGAGCTCCTGGAAAGTCTCAACAAGATGTGTGCTAGTCACTCATGGAGCAGATAACTTGAAAATTCATGAGGTACATCGACCTCCTTCCCTGGACTGACAATTTGAAAGAAAACAGGCTTTATTCTGAGAACAGGGAGTAAACCATCAGATGAATGACTGGAGTAAGATAAGAAAGATAAACTGGGCCCACACTGAAACGCCTGTATGTTTATGGACCAGCTAAGAGGCAAGGGAGAAGCCTTTTAAAGTTTTTGAGTAGAAGACACAAACGTAATTAAGGCACCGTGACTAATAGATCAGGACAGAAAGTAAAGAATACCAACCACTGAACCAATTAATTAGGAGGTCTACTGCACAAGACTCATGTTGAAGACACAATAAAGGAAAAAATCCTGTACATGATGAGAAAGAAAAATTATAAAATTTTTAAAAGGCAAAGAATCAAAGATACTATTCATATTCCTCTAAGGTATATGGGAAAGAGGAATAAAAATAAGGGGCCTGGTTTCATACATGTTCGACTTGAGGATAAAAAGCATTTCAAATAAAGATTTCCAAGAGGTTTGGAAATCCAAGAGATTTCAGAAATGAAACACCTGAGTTTAGGCCAGCATAGTCTCAAAGTATGTATTTGGTTGCTGGCAACCTGAATTTATCAGCTAGAGCTTTGCAAGACTAGATTTCTAAGGGAAAAGGCAGAAATTACACTGAAAAAAAAACGAGCTTCAGACAATGTCTATATTTAGGGAAGGGAGTGGAGGAGGGAAACAAAGAGAAAATTGTCTTGGATATTTAGAGAGGCAGGCAGAAGAACACCACAGATGGTCAAGTTAGGGGCAATCATCATTTCACTGAGCTACTAACTAAATGCCATGGATTTTCATACACAGTTTTATTTGACACTCAAAACCTTAAAGCTGTTATCCCAATTTAACATAAAAGAAGAAACTGAGAACCAACAGGGTTAAATAACTCCCTCAAGTTCACGCAAACTGAGGTAAGAGTAGGACTCTTAAAAACATAGAGAGTTAACAGTGTTAAAGAAGAACTGAAAAAGAGCCCTGGATTTAGCAATTAATTAGGTTACAGGTATCCTTCAAAAATGAACTTTCAGTATAAAGACATGGGATGACGCCAGATAACAGAAGACTAAAGCAAGGTGAAAAAGCCGCTAATTCTCTAGTTAGAAATTTCATTTATAAAGCTGAAGAAAAGAAACTAATACAAGCAAGCAGTTAAAACAACTGCCTTTCCCCTCCCCCCTTCCAAACAGGAGAAACCTGTGGGAATGTGTAAGCAGATAAAAAGGACCCAAAGAAAAGGAGAGAATAAAGATACTGAGGAAGTAAAGTACTAGAGGTCAGGAGTATGGGCACAGGGAGAGAGGGGGTATGGAAAGGGCGATAGTTTTGCCCATTACAGAAGGAAGGCAGAAAGTACTAGCATAGAAGCAAATATTTAGATTAGTACAGGAAGGTCAGAGGCAGTGACTATAACTCCAGTTTTGGCATTCCACTGGTCAGTTACACAGCGTTAAAGTAATGAAATACACTCTTCTCCTCAGTACAAATACCATTCTTGCAGATTTGGATCTAAAATCCAAATTATTTACATCCTAAGAGTAGGGTCAATAACTTATCATTAAAAACTAAAGACAAAAAACTTAATAAAACTCTTCTTTACTTAAAGTTAAAATTAGTTTGAAATTGAGAAACTGTGAAAAAGCACCTTCATTTAGAGAATAACCTTTTATTCTTTAGAATAAAAATATTCTAAATATCTAAAGATTCTTCCCTTTATCTTCAAGAAAAGGAAGAAAATAACAACAATGAAAAAAATAATTTCTAGTTCCAGAGTTCAAATGAACACATATGTATTAAAACTCATACAGATAGCTGCATCAGAATCTCCATCTACACATAATGAAACTAGAGAAGATGAAGATGCTTTCTTTTAAACAAAATCTACAGCCTGCTACCAAGAAAAAGATTGATGTCCCTGCAAAAATAAAAACAAAAGTCCCCAACAAGTTACCACACAAGAAGTGAGATTATTTGAAGATAAAGGAGTTAGAGGAAAGTGCTTAAAACTGGCTTATAACTGTCTCCTTGCCATTGCTTTATTGTATCAAGTCAGAAAAACCTTTCCAAAGTTGAAAAAATGTGTGTAAAAAGACATGTATAACTTAAACTGCGACACCACTGATAAACTTGGTTTTAAAAGATGACATTAAAATAAATAAAATTACATTTTATTATAAATATTCATGATCGTCTTTTTGTGGATGGCTTAGCTTTTTAAATATTTTTTATGAATTTACTGTTAATTCATATCAGAATAATATATTTAACAATTAATTTTTATCTTAATGAATGTTTATGTTTGCTTATATAAATGTTATGGTTTTGCAATGTGTTTATAAATTTTGACATTTGAAACGTATTATTTCATTGATTTTTTTAAAATTAACTGCTCTGATAGTAGAACACCAACAAATAAATGCAGTAACATCAGATCACTTCATTCTGAAGCAACAATGAGTAAGACAAGGGTCTTCATGCCTGATAGCTTCAGTCTTAGCTGTAAAGAGGTTAGAACTGGGAGTTTGGATTGGATGGAGCAGGACTGAAACTTAATGAAAACAGACAAAAGTTTAAAATATTGTGTGAAAGGCCTTTGTGTTAAAAGATACTACATAAAAGAAATGCCAAGAAATAGTAAAGTAGAAATACAGTATAGAGAATTTGTTCTGGGTCAAGTGGTAGGCTTCCGTGGATTTATCAACAGTGCTTTGCAACCAGAGCAGTCCTTCTTTAGTCTTCCAGAATACACAGCAAATTACAAATTACCTCTATTAAATCTATCTGAACTCCCTGACCTAAAGGGACTTAATGCTTCTTGGAGTTCATACTCGCGACAGGAAAGAAATTAAGAAAAAATTGAGTATGTCACTAGAGGTGAACTGCATAAATGAAAGGATCCCAGTGATCAACAGGGCTTTTTTCATGGGTTTGTGAAATGCGGTTTATTTATAACTATAAGTTCAGAGTAAACTCCCTCAACTTTTTTCCACCTGATTATGGAGAGAGAAAAAAAAATCCAATGTAGAAAATCCTATTAGAAGTTCAGTAATCTTGCTTCAAAGCACCCTATAGAATACAACTACATTTTTACAATACATCTTACATTTGAAAGCTCCCTAATAAAGGAGATTTTTTTTTCCCTCTCCATTTTCAAAAGAGGAAACTTAACATAGTGGCATGAAAACATATATTGATGTATCCTACATTTTTAAAAGATCTGTTGCATGTAGCTGCAAAGCAAAACAGTTGAAACTTTTTGATATTTGGTGATGCTGAATCCTTGCCTACATGGCTATTAAACTTAACTCTGATGATATCTTACTTCTACCAAGTGGACAAAAAAAAGCAAATGATATTGACATTACATAGTTTAGAAAATATGTGGGGGAAAAAAAACCTCTTCCAACATACTGTAATACAAGAGGAAAAAAAAAACCAACACTTGAGCCAAAACAAAAAGTTACATGAAAATACAATTAAAAACAAAATAATTAGATTCTACTAAAATACAGAAAAAGTTCCTAGTGTCTAAGAAGAACCACCACGAATGTATCAAAATAGAAAAACAAAAATTATATTGTGCCTGTCCCTTCCCTCCACACCCCCAGTTTTAAAGACAGGATTCTTCGGACACTTAAATATGGTCACTGGACACTCTTGCCTTTTTTTTTTTTTTTTACCACAGCTATACTTCTCCCAGCTGTCTAAAAGGGTATCAACCAGCACACCTACCACTATTTGTATCTCAAAAATGACTATATGACCAAAACTTTAATGTAAGACCTGGAAAATTACATAACCCAAAATACTTATTGCTTTAAAATAAACTTCTGATAAAGAGTGAAATGACGAAGGCTAAAAGATGAACATTAAGAATGAATTTCATGAATCAGCATTTCAGTTCAATTTTGGAAGTGGACATGGCAAGCTGGGTCAGCTGGATCCAGGAGTCACAGGCAGGAGAGAGAAATCACTCTAAGTCAGGAAATTTCAGGGAAGTCTTCAGAGAGGAGATAACTGGCTGCTTCTTGAAAAGTGGGAAAGGTTCTGATCAGTGGGCTTCAAGCTCATTAATCCCCTTTTACTTATAGGTCTTTGTTGGAAAGCAACAGAGCACATGGCAGGCCTTGGATGTGAGTACAGTGGTATGACTGGGAGTGGGGCTAAAAAGCCTGGAGGGGTTGACTGCAGTCAGATTACCAAGAAACCTGAATATCCTGCTGAAGAGGCTGGACTGAAATCAGTAAGCCAGGCAACTCACTGACGATTTCTGAGAAGGAAAATGCAATTCAATGGTAGGAAGATTAGTTAGGTGAGGACAGGCTGGAGGTAGCCTGGGGTGGAAATGTGATGGTTGAGTGCCCATGTCCTCTACTAGAAAAGACTACAGAGGATCTGAGTTCAGAAATCCAAACTGGAAACGAGGAGAAAGCTCAGGACCCAGGGTGGGATTAAATATAAAAACGCTGCTGAGATTTTGAACACTGATCACTAAGTGATTCTATTAACATAAATTAAGATGTTAACATCTACTTAGTGAGGGCCAAAACGCAAGATTCTGGTACACTTTAAAATTTAGTCTCTGGCATCCCACACTGCTTGCATACAAAGACAGACTATTCCTCTGCATTCCTCAGGGTTACTTACTACAAGCCAGAGCACGTTTTTAACAGTCACCCTTCCTTATCCACATATATTTGGCAAAAATCACAAGTTGTGCGAAACTGAATCTGGTAAACAGTTCGGGATAAGCTGCTTCAACAATGAAATGGCAGATGTTATTATTCTCAGAGAATAAGAAAAGCCTCCCAGCTGCCCTCCGTTAAAACTTTTCTACTTGGGATGAGTATTTCCAGTTCTCTAGGATCCATCTGATCAACAAGACGCCCCCTTCCTCAGCAGCATCTGCATCCTCCCGAACTAAAGGTTTACAGTGGCCTCCCAGCTCTGCTCTCCCCTCCCCCATAAGGAGCCGGGCGAGGCCAGGGCCCACCCGGGAAGGGCACACTCCCCGGTCTTCCACCCCGGGAAGCCGGGGCCGAGGTCCCCTCCTCGCGCCGGCAGCCTGAGTCGAGGGCGGCGCTCCGGCAGCGGCGAGCCTGGTACCCGGCGCCGCCGGCTCCGCAGCCTCGCCCTCCCGGGCCCGTCCCGCTCACCTCGACCCGGGCCGGCTCGGGGCCCTGCACAGCCGCGGGCTGCGGCTGCAGCTGCTGGGCAGGCGCCGGCGGTTCCTTGTTCCGGTGGCTGAGGGCTTCGTCGGGTACGGCCCGGACCCCGGCCGGGGCCCACAGCAGAGGAACCAGCAGGAGCAGAAACAGCCCGGGCGCAGATGCGCGGCCGCTACCCCGGGCCGCCGCCGCCATCCCGCCCGCCGAGACGGCCGCGGACCGGCGTCTCAGGAGGAAGTGCGGGCGACTGGAAGCTTCGACCCCAAGCCGTTCCTGGACGCGCCCCCCACGCCTCGCCGCCGGCTCAGGGAGGAGCCTGCAGCATGCGGGAAGTAACCAACGGAGGACGTGAGACAGGGCGGGCCGGCGCCTACAGCCGGCGACTGGTCCTCCCCCAGCCCTGACCACACGACTCTGCCAACTGTCTCAGTGCGGCCCGGCCCAATTCCTCCGGGCCCCGCCCCTGCCTGTGACGGCCTCCCATTGGCCCGGCGTCCGCCTCGGCGTCGTGACGTCCTCGGGCAGGTTGAGATGCGGCTCGCGCCGTCCTTCCTTTGGACCCGGCGCTCCCGAGGTGCTGGGAGCCCAGTGACCGTCCTCGTCTCGCATCCTTCCCGCGGCCCACTCTGGAGCCTCTTCATCTCGCTGTGCCCACCGTCCCAGAACCGTGCGGCTCTTTATTTCTTGTTTCCTCCTGAGTCTTCTGCCCTAATATCCAGACCGTCCCCCCCACCCCCATCTCTTCTCTTAGCCTTTCCTAAATGTCAAGTTAGTTCGGGCGTCCTGGTTACGTGGCACTTACGGGAATCGCCACGCCTTAGACAGGTTCCTCACTTCACCGATTCTCGGTGCCGTCTCCGACCTGGTGATCTACTGAGGACAGTATTCTTGAGCTTCAAGATGCGATTATGTGAACAAACCTTTGAAATGAGACTTAGGAAATAACAGAAGAAAAATTTCAAGCTTTGTTTTAGATATTGTTTGCCTATAATCACCCCCAGATCAAAAACATCTAACATTACCCTTTTCCTGCAACGCCTTTTTGTTTTACATGTTTTGGGCCATATCGATTTTAGACTGGCCTCTTAAAATGTTTGTTTGGCTTTTGAAATGGAGTGTTTAGGATTTTTGAAGGGTGAGGATGGGGTAGGTAAAAATAGAAAACAGAAAAGAACGATTGGCTGAGAATATTTTTCCATCCTATTAAAAAAAGTTGAGCGCTAAGTGTGACTAAGGTTGTGCTAACATGTGCCAGGCACCATTATTCTTTATATATATTACATATATTAAACCTGGGCATCGTGAAAAAACTAAGGAAGGTTATCAGTAAATAGTGGAACAAGAAACGAATCCGCCAAAACAATCTGTGGCAGAATGGACAAACCTTTTAATTCATTGAAGATACCATGTTATGTCATGGGTTAGTAAAGCTTTTGTCCATGCCACTCTTCCTGTCTGTAATTAACTTCCTCCATTCTGTCACTGTAAACTCCTACTCATACTTTGAAATCCCCTTCCAGCTGACCACTCAGAAGTCTTCCCTAAACACCTCCTGTTACAGAATTCATCACTACTTGCTTCATGCTGCTGTAGCTAATGCATGATGTATTACTGTTTTAGTAACAAGGATGCCTTACAGTTTGGCATACAACTATTTTGCCTCCCAGTGTATCCCTAGGGTGCAAATGTTTGAGCCTCACAAACTAGTAATAGAGAACCCAGAGGTGTGAACTGTCCTCCCCCCACAACTCCCTCTCCTCCATGCCTACAGCCCAGCAGTGCTTGAGAGCTACCTGAAGGGAAGTCTGGCGGCTCAGTCTAATGGCTGAGGCAGAGGATAAATGCAACAAAACAGGCCATGTGTCCCCGGTTCCTGGAAGATGCTTCGCTTATTTTCTGGGGGTGGGCTCACATACTCCAGAGCTAACAGGAAGTACTCATGGCTGAATTCTCAGTCACCTCAGCAAGTGTGGCAATGAGGACTTATGGGTTAAGCTACAGGATGTCTGTGGGTGAGGGGTGGCTCAGGGGCAAGGCAGCAAAGCTATTTAGCAGATGTGAACAGCCTTGCCCTCAGGGGGCACTTGCCAGGAGGTCAGTGCAGTGTCAGAATTTGGCCAGAGTGGGTCCCTATTGGCCTGTTCCAATGTCACTCTGAGTCAGGGTCCCTCAGTTCAGTTCAGTTCAGTCGCTCAGTCATGTCCGACTCTTTGCGACCCCATGAATCGCAGCATGCCAGGCCTCCCTGTCCATCACCAACTCCTGGAGTTCACTCAGACTCACGTCCATCGAGTCACTGATGCCATCCAGCCATCTCATCCTCTGCCGTCCCCTTCTCCTCCTGCCCCCAATCCTTCCCAGCATCAGAGTCTTTGCCAATGAGTCAACTCTTCGCATGAGGTGGCCAAAGTACTGGAGTTTCAGCTTTAGCATCATTCCTTCCAAAGAAATCCCAGGGCTGATCTCCTTCAGAATGGACTGGTTGGATCTCTTTGCAGTCCAAGAGACCCTCAAGAGTCTTCTGCAACACCACAGTTCAAAAGCATCAATTCTTCGGCGCTCAGCCTTCTTCACAGTCCAACTCTCACATCCATACATGACCACTAGAAAAACCATAGCCTTGACTGCTACTGCTGCTGCTGCTGCTGCTGCTGCTGCTAAGTCGCTTCAGTCGTGTCTGACTCTGTGCGACCCCACAGACGGCAACCTACTAGGCTCCTCTGTCTCTGGGATTCTCCAGGCAAGAATACCTGAGTGGGTTGCCATTTCCTTCTCCAATGCATGAAAGTGAAAAGTGAAAGTGAAGTCGCTCAGTTGAGTCTGACGCTCAGCGACCCCATGGACTGTAGCCTACCAGGCTCCTCCGTCCACGGGATTTTCCAGGCAAAAGTGCTGGAGTGGGGTGCCATTGCCTTCTCCATAGCCTTGACTAGACAGACCTTAATCGGCAAAGCAATGTCTCTGCTTTTGAATATGCTATCTAGGTTGCTCATAACTTTTCTTCCAAGGAGTAAGCGTCTTTTAATTTCATGGCTGAAGTCACCATCTGCAGTGATTTTGGAGCCCCAAAAAATAAAGTCTGACACTGTTTCCACTGTTTCCCCATCTCTTTCCCATGAAGTGATGGGACCAGATGCCATGATCTTCGTTTTCTGAATGTTGAGCTTTAAGCCAACTTTTTCACTCTCCTCTTTCACCTTCATCAAGAGGCTTTTGAGTTCCTCTTCACTTTCTGCCATAAGGGTAGTGTCATCTGCATATCTGAGGTTATTGATATTTCTCCTGGCAATCTTGATTCCAGCTTGTGTTTCTTCCAGTCCAGCATTTCTCATGATGTACTCTGCATAGAAGTTAAATAAGCAGGGTGACAATATACAGCCTTGACGTACTCCTTTTCCTATTTGAAACCGGTCTGTTTTTCCATGTCCAGTTCTAACTGTTGCTTCCTGACCTGCATACAGATTTCTCAAGGCAGGTCAGGTGGTCTGGCATGCTCACGTCTTTCAGAATTTTCCACAGTTTGTTGTGATCCACACAGTCAAAGGCTTTGGCATAGTCAATAAAGCAGAAATAGATGTTTTTCTAGAACTCTCTTGCTTTTTCCATGATCCAGCTGATGTTGGCAATTTGATCTCTGGTTCCTCTGCCTTTTCTAAAACCAGCTTGAACATCTGGAAATTCACAGTTTTTGAAATTCACAGTATTGCTGAAGCCTGGCTTGGAAAATTTTGAGCATTACTTTACTAGCATGTGAGATGAGTGCAATTGTGCGGTAGTTTGAGCATTCTTTGGCATTGTCTTTCTTTGGGATTAGAATGAAAACTGACCTTTTCCAGTCCTGTGTCCACTGCTGAGTTTTCCAAATTTGCTGGCATATTGAGTGCAGCACTTTCACAGCATCATCTTTCAGGATTTGAAATAGCTCCACTGGAATTCCATCACCTCCACTAGCTCTGTTCATAGTGATGCTTTCTAAGGCCCACTTGACTTCACATTCCAGGATGTCTGGCTCTAGATGAGCGATCACACCATCATGATTATCTGGGTCGTGAAGATCTTTTTTGTAGTGTTCTTCTGTGTATTCTTGCCACCTCTTCTTGATATCTTCTGCTTCTGTTAGGTCCATACCATTTCTGTCCTTTATTGAGCCCATCTTTACATGAAATGTTCCCTTGGTATCTCTGCTTTTCTTGAAGAGATCTCTAGTCTTTCCCATTCTGTTGTTTTCTTCTATTTCTTTGCATTGATCGCTGAAGAAGGCTTTCTTATCTCTTCTTGCTATTCTTTGAAACTCTCAGTCTGAGAGTCAGGGGCCCTCAGACTCTGCCAATTGAGGCTACAAGTGTCAGACTCCAAAGTGATCAGCTCTTTCCATGCCCTTGTGTGCTAAATCAAAGCTGGTTCTAGCTTTCACTGCCTTGAAAATTTAGAGCCATCATTGTTTTAGTCATCACTGATAACTAACTCCTTTCAAAAAAAAGAAAAAAAAATACCTAAAAACACAGGCAGTTTCCTGATAATCTCTTGCAGACAGAGCTACTTACATGACCCCCACCCAATAAAGATGTTGGATGCTCAACAATTCCAAGATGATTTTTTTTGGTCCTGGCCTGCATAGATGTAATCTCACTAAAATGGAATCGCTAGTTGGCACCCCTCTGGCAAGAAACTCTACTACATGTGCATACCACTGTATTTTAAAGTTGTTGTTTTCAAAATTCCTGTCTCCTTAGCTTTAAATGGGCTTCCCTGGTGGCTCAGACTGTAAAAAATCTGCCTGCAAGGCAGAGACCTGGGTTGGGAAGATCCCCTGGAGGAAGGCATGGCAACCCACTCCAGTGTTCTTGCCTGGAGAATCCTCATGGACAGAGGAACCTGGTAGGCTATGTTTTATCTTTTATATCTTTTATATATAAAAGCTATCTTTTATCTTTTTTATCCCTGGCACCTAACAGATTTTCTAACTTGGTGATAGTGATAGTCATCCTCACCTTAGTAATAGTAGTGGCAAATCTTTATCGAATGCTTCTTTTGATCCATGCAGTGCATTTTGTGTGTTACATGAATGATCTCACGAGGTAGATACTCTTATCCTTATTTTTACAAATGAGAAACCTGAAACAGCTCAACTAACTTTCCCCAAATTGCATAGTTTGTGTCAGACTTGTGCTTGTATCTGCTTGTTGAACTTAACTGTGTCTTACTTACTGAAAAGCCAAACATACAAAACCAGCCAATTAATGAACATTTCTATTATCATTAGAGGAGAATGTCCTTTCTCCACTCCAAGTTTCCATGAGGAGGACTGTTTCCTGGCTTCTCTCCAAGGCTTAAGCATTTCACCTCTGATGATGGAAAGTAAATTTGGGCAGAGTAATTGAGTATACCAGGCTCATTTCTGCCCCTTTCTTCCTCTTGGGAGATACAACCCACAGGGAAAAACTAATTTCTGCTGCTCTTCCCAGGGCCTGCATGCTCCCAGCCTAGAGCTGCTTGGAACTGGGTGGAGACAGCCCTTCATTCTGGAATTCAGTATTAGCTCAGCACACCTGGCTACCAGACCTAAAATCACTTCTGGGGGCTGGTCTCCCTCTTTTGTTTTCTTTCTCAACTTTTCAGAAGTAGGGAAGAGGCCAGCTATTTCCTGAGCTGTATCTTCTCTTAGAGACCTCTCCCTGCACCCCAGAATCATAGAGGGTGAATTTAAGCTTTTCAGCTTGAAACAGTCCACAGAGTAAAGGCTGGTTAGAAAAGCCAGGGCACCAGAGTGATGAGGATGAAGAAGGGGAAGCAGAAACTAGAAACTTCCCGCTAAGTGTCAACTGAAAGCGAAGTGAAGTCGCTCAGTCATGTCCGACTCTTTGCAACCCCGTGGACTGTGGCCCACCAGGCTCAACTGAAGATCATTCAAAACTAAGGAGAAGGTACTTGGCAAGTTGAAATGTAAATGAAGGGCAAATAGCAATTTGCAATTTGCTTTGCGCGCACAATTCTTTAAAGCACTTCTGCTATGTGAAATGAAGCATCCCATTGCCCTAGGTGTGCTTAAACCCTTAAGGTGATGGTGATCTGGACCTTGTAGGACAACTCCTCTGCTCCTGAGTAAAGGGGAACTGCCCTTTCAGGTCCATTCTTGAACATTTCTAGGTTTCCACAGGCAGGATGAAAATTCCCAAAAGAATGCTAAACACGTGCTCCATGAATTCTTATTTATCCACCTATATGCCTGCCATCTCCATCTAGGTGTTTCACAGGCATTTCAAATAAAGCCTGGGAAATCCTGCTCCTTCAGTCTCCCATCTCCGTGGAGGGAAGCAGCATACCCCTGCAGAGTCCTCTCATTTGCTCCTGCCTTGAATCCAGTCCCCCTGCCAAGTTCTGTTGTCTCTGTCTCTAAAACAGATCCTGAATCTGCCTCTGTCTCCTCTATTACCACCTTGTCTAGACTAGGTGTCATTTCTTACCTGGATTGTTACAATGGCTCCTACTTGGCCTCCCCTCTTGCACAACTGCCAATCTATAGTCTAACCAGTGTCCAGAAGAATCTTTCAAAATTAATATAAATCAGTGCATCCCCCTGTTTAACATTATGTTCAAGCTGGTTTTAGAAAAGACAGAGAAACCAGAGATCAAATTGCCAACATCCGCTGGATCATGGAAAAAGCAAGAGAGTTCCAGAAAAACATCTATTTCTGCTTTATTGACTATGCCAAAGCCTTTGACTGTGTGGATCACAATAAACTGGAAAATTCTGAAAGAGATGGGCATACCAGACCACCTGACCTGCCTCTTGAGAAATCTGTATGCAGGTCAGGAAGTAACAGTTAGAACTGGACATGGAACAACAGACTGGTTCCAAATAGGAAAAGGAGTACGTCAAGGCTGTATATTGTCACCCTGCTTATTTAACTTCTATGCAGAGTACATCATGAGAAACACTGGACTGGAAGAAACACAAGCTGGAATCAAGATTGCTAGGAGAAATATCAATAACCTCAGATATGCAGATGACACTACCCTTATGGCAGAAAGTGAAGAGGAACTCAAAAGCCTCTTCATGAAAGTAAAAGAGGAGAGTGAAAAAGTTGGCTTAAAGCTCAACATTCAGAAAACGAAGATCATGGCATCTGGTCCCATCACTTCATGGGAAAGAGATGGGGAAACAGTGGAAACAGTGTCAGACTTTTTTTGGGGGGGCTCCAAAATCACTGCAGATGGTGACTTCAGCCATGAAATTAAAAGACGCTTACTCCTTGGAAGAAAAGTTATGACCAACCTAGACAGTATATTCAAAAGCAGGGATGTTACTTTGCCAACAAAGGTCCATCTAGTCAAAGCTATGATTTTTCCAGTAGTCATGTATGGATGTGACAGTTGGACTATAAAGAAAGCTGAGCACAGAAGAGTTGATGCTTTTGAACTGTGGTGTTGGAGAAGACTCTTGAGAGTCCCTTGGACTGCAAAGAGCTCAAACCAGTCAATCCCAAGGAAATCAGTCCTTAATATTCATTGGAAGGACTGACGGCTGAAACTCCAATACTTTGGCCACCTGATGTGAAGAATTGACCCATTGGAAAACACCCTGATGCTGGGGAAGATTGAAGGCAGGAGGGGAAGGGGACAACAGAGAATGAGATGGTAGGATGGCATCACTGACTCAATGGACATGAGTTTAAGCAAGCTCAGGGAGCTGGTGATGGATAGTGAAACCTGGTGTGCTGCAGTCCATGGGGTTGCAAAGAGTCGTACACGATTGAACGACTGAACTGAATTGTGAGTCCAGTTTGGGTTTCAGGCTGCCAGTCTGCAATCCTTTGCCTACATTAGAGCAAAGAGCTTGGTTCTTTAACCCTATACACGTATAACAACCCCATACACCCCCCACACAGCTGGAATCACACCTATGTGATAATAAGAGGCCTGAGGTCCCACCCTTTTCTGGAGACTCTATCTAGATAAATAGCTAGTCTCAGGTTTTTTGTGTGTATGTGTGTTTCTGTTTTTATTTGTTTCACTGCTGTGTTGATGGTATCTGATAAACAACATCCTTTTCTCTTTGTCCTTGTTCTAGCTCATCAAATTATTTTCACTGTAAATTCCAAGCTTTCTGATGCCAGTGGTTTTGAGCGGCACAGGAAGGAGGATTGAGGTGGTAGGTGGGGTGGCATTTTGGCTGCTAAAGCCCTGTGACTTTTCCATCTGTCATCAATCACCAGTCACTCTGTTCTCTGAGGACCACAAAGACAGAGGAAGGCCACTCTTTTCCACACTCTCCTCGGACAGTTCTTTTAAACTTGCTTTTGTCCTTCAAAGCTAACTTTGATACAGTCAGCCTAGAAAACAGAAGCCTGCGGCCAAGTCATTTTGTCCCTAATTTGTAAGAGGGCTTTACACATTATGAAATTTATTTTCTTATTCTTATATGTATCGCTCTTGTTTTTCCTAATTTTAGAAACATTGTTTATCATGCCTTTCTCTGTAATTCTGTACCTGCTTATAGCTTTTCTCAGTCTATTTTAACATTATAGATACTAGAAATGGGACCATTTAAAAGCATTGATTGGAGAAGGAAATGGGAACTCACTCCAGTATTCTTGCCTGGAGAATCTCATGGACAGAGAAGCCTGGTAGGCTACAGTCCAAGGGGTCGAAAAGAGTCAGACATGACGGAGTGACTTCACTTACTTGCTAAAAGCATTGATAAACAAATTATATCACTTAGAAATCCATAACTTCTTTCAAAGTCAGAAGATAGAACTAAATCTGTTTTGGGTAAATATGCATCTTCTTTTAAAGTTGTTTTATATTACAATCATAAAATAAAATAATTATAATTAATGGATCTTTTTTTAGCTCTATGGAAAGCAAATTTGATTTATCCGATTTAGGTGATTTTCCCTGATATTTCATTTTCAAATATAAGTCATGTCTATGGTGATTTTGTAGCTTCCCTTGTGGCTCAGCTGGTAAAGAATCTGCCTGTAATATGGGAGACCTGGGTTCAATCCCTGGGTTGGAAAGATCCCCTGGAGAAGGGAAAGGCTACCCACTCCAGTATTCTGGCCTGGAGAACTCCATGAACTATATATCCATGGGGTCGCAAACAGTCGGACATGACTAGCAACTTTCACTAAAGCTTATTGGAAGTTGTCAATTCTGAAGAAGCCTAGGAGGGAAGGGCCCATATTGTGATGCCATTTCTTTGATTTGGGGAAAAAATAGCTCTTCCTACTTGAAAATCTCAGCATACTGACAGGACAATCTGACTGACTTACTGCTTATAAAGTACGAGTTTGACCCTCATGTGAATGGGTGTTTATCCCTGCTAAACTTATGCTTTGGACCGCAAACGCTGTAATTTTAATCAGGATGCCAACCCACTGGAGGGATTGTCCCAAACTGTTTTTTTGTGACATCCATTTTGGATCAAATGCAGATTTCTCCTTATGCCAAATTCTGTACTCTGACTCATAGTATTACACAGTTTTCCTCTTAACGTAGATAAAATGCCTACCAGCTGATAGATTTTGTATGGAACACATTAAGAACAGGCATCTTTTTTGTTTTTTGTATTTCTTACTCTTTTCTATATTCTTAAGCATTCACAACACAAACTGTCTTGAGTAATGATGGCTTATGATGAAAAATCTGTCATACTCTTACCTGACCAAGGTTGGCTACATAATTTGCTTGGTCAGGTGCAGAATGAAAATGTGGGACCCCTGTTCAAAAGCAGGGGGAAAAAAGGGCAGCTAAAGGTACTAGTTTAATAGGAGTAATGGTGGTAAATGGGAAACTCAGTGAATCTGAAAACTGCAAAAGTAATATGGGGAGGGTCGTCAGTATTCTACATAATATAATAAACTACAATAGTATATTCATATGATATCTTGATTTATTATGAACATTGTTTTGGCTCACTTGTCTGCAAATTAAGATTTACACTTGTCATTTTAACAGGTAAGAAATTCATTCCATTTAGTTTCTTTTTCAAGAGCTATGCCTGAAAGCATTATCAGTCACTCAGCAAATGTAAGATCACAACTTATGATCATTTTCATTTTGAAAGGATCTTTCTGCTGATGCAATTGCTGAGAATATTTTATAGGCTGTGACAACACTAAGATACATTTCTAATGACTTATTTTGAAATAGATATTTTAGTAGTTCTAGTCTATTCTATGGAGAAGGAAATGGCAACCCACTCCAGTGTTCTTGCCTGGAGAATCCCAGGGACGGCAGAGCCTGGTGGGCTGCCGTCTATGGAATCGCACAGAGTCGGACACGACTGAAGCGACTTAGCAGCAGCAGCAGTCTATTCTAGTGTTGGTTCTTGTGGGACTGTTTTTCTAAACAGATTTAATTTTTCACATGGATTTGTTTTATGTAAGTCTGAGTTTAAAGTATGAGTGTGCATAATGTCATTTTAACGTTTCCTCAGTTATAAAGCAGTGTTTCTTGAAACTTGTGGAGGTTGTACAAGTAACTGAAAGTGACTTTGTGATTTGACTATAATTTGAAAATCTTGTTTAAGCTTTCTGTCATCTTAGCTTCAATTACAAGGAAAGAAAATTAATTCCCTATGGCTTTCCTCATTAAAAACTGGTTCATTCACAGGAGAAGAAGGAGAGGGTAGGACAAACTGGGAAAGCAGTAATGACTATACACTCAGTTCAGTTCAGTGCAGTCGCTCAGTCGTGTCTGACTCTTTGCGACCCCATGAATCACCACATGTAAAATACATAGCTAGAGCAAAGTGCCTGTACAACATGGAGCTCAATTCAGAGCTCCGTGATGATGTAGAGCAGTTTGATAGGGGGTGGGAGGCAGGCTCCAGAGAGAAGGGATATATGTATACATACAGCCGATTCACATTGTTGTACAGTAGAAACTAATACAATATTGTAGAGTAGTTATACCCCAAACCCCAAACAACGACAAATGACTCATTCAAACCTTCGAATGAAAATAGTGTCTTTAAACACTGAAGGATAGTTGCTTTCAATAACATAGTTTACCACATAGTGAGTCAGTACTGTTATAGCTTTAGTCTATATATAATAACTTTATAAATACATATAAAAATAACAGGCTATATTCCCTGCGCTGTACATTACATTCTTGTATCTTATTTATTTTATACCTAGTAATTACCTCTTAATCCCCTACCAGTATATTGCCTCTCCTCCTACCTCTCTTCCCACTGATAATGACTAGTTTTTTCTCTGTATCTACGAGTCTTTTTGTTGTATTCATTTATTTTAAATTCCACATATAAGTGATAACCAAAGTATTTGTCTTTCTCTGACTTATTCCACTAAGTATAAAACCCTCTAAGTTCACCCATGTTGTTGCACGTGGAAAATTTTCATTTTTTTTTTCCTTTGTGGCAGTTCTGCATGGCAAACGGAAGTTTCCCAACCAGGGATTGAACCCACGTCCCCTGCAGTGGAAGCACAGAGTCAACCACTGGGCCACCAGGGAGGTAAAAAATTACTTTCTTTTTAAGTATAAGGCTGAGTATATATACCACATCTTCTTTATAGTGTTTTATTCTGTAGAATGTGGGTAATCCTTTTATTTCTGTTTCTACATGTGTGGTTATTTGCTTCACAATGCGGCAGCAGTTTTCAAAACCAGAGATTCTAAACTCTTTGGGAATTCTAATAATTCCCTGATATGTTTCATTGCAATGTTCATGTGTTTGGCACTAACTTACTGATATGGTCTGCTGCCTGAGTGCCAGCAGTTGCTGTCCCAGTGTCAGGCTGGAGAGGTGATGTTTGTGTGCTGACCGGAAGCAGCCGGCTGGCTTCCCACTGCAGGTCCTGGTGCTGTCCCCATGCAGGGGCCCTTCGTGTCTGTGGAGCCAGCGCTGCCACAGCTGTTGCCTCTGCTTCTGCTATTGCCTCCACCATCCTCCCAGCCTGGCTGCACCGAGCTGCTCAGACGCATGTGTGTGCATGCTGGGTTGCCTGCGTGGCCTGAGCCCTCTGCACTCAGGTAGGCATAACCTCTGGTCACGTTCCCGCTGCTCACGTGCATGTTCCATTGTCCCAACAGACTTCATCTATCAACACAAGTTCAAAAATAAAATCATTACAAATAGCAACCGCAATCATTCCAGATAGCAACAGCAGAGGATTAAACCAAGCATGGGGCCCTTCTATGCCTGTGCGATGGCCTAGCTCTTTTGCTTATGAAGCCACATATGGTTTCACAGCCTATCAAGTGTCCGGATCTGAACTGTAAGGAGGAGATCATGAGGTGCTAGGGAAATGATGACACCGATGGACTTCCTCCATGACTTTAATGTAAGGCAATAGGTTGTTGATAAACCTATGTCATCTTCATACTGAAATGTGGGCTTCTTGAGATCAAGAATCATGTCTATATAACCTTGTGTGTACCACAGAGCCTACCTCCATGCTTTGCATATAGCAGGTGCTAAATTTGGTTGAATAGATAAACAGCTCTTCTTTTGTTTTCAGAGAGGTAACATGTAAAGACCTGGCCACAGATAGGTGATCTTTTTAAATAAGGCACTAAGCTGATAAAAGTCGGTGTCAAAAATTCTGGCAACTGCCTGATCCAGGAGAAGGAACATCCTTAGTAAGCATTGTGTTTCCTGTATGGAGTCTCTAAATGTGCCTGGCTGTAAACTTCTGAGTTTGACAGGAGCCTTTCTGTCTTTCCCTGGACTTAAAGAGACTATTTCACAATAAATTGTGGAAAATCCTGAAAGAGATGGGAATACCAGACCACCTAACCTGCCTCTTGAGAAATCTGTATACAGGCCAGGAAGCAACAGTTAGAACTGGATACGGAACAACAGACTGGTTCCAAATAGGAAAAGGAGTACGTCAAGGCTGTATATTGTCACCCTGCTTATTTAACTTCTATGCAGAGTACATCATGAGAAACACTGGACTGGAAGAAACACAAGCTGGAATCAAGATGGCTGGAGAAATATCAATCACCTCAGATATGCAGATGACACCACCCTTATGGCAGAAAGTGAAGAGGAACTAAAAAGCCTCTTGATGAAAGTAAAAGAGGAGAGTGAAAAATTTGGCTTAAAGCTCAACATTCACAAAACTAAGGTCATGGCATCCGGTCCCATCACTACATGGGAAAGAGATGGGGAAACAGTGGAAACAATGTCAGACTTTATTTTTGGGGGCTCCAAAATCACTGCAGATGGTGACTTCAGCCATGAAATTAAAAGACGCTTACTCCTTGGAAGAAAAGTTATGAGCAACCCAGATAGCATATTCAAAATCAGAGACATTACTTTACCGACTAAGGTCTGTCTCTTCAAGGCTATGGTTTTTCCTGTGGTCATGTATGGAGGTGAGAGTTGGACTGTGAAGAAGACTGAGCGCTGAAGAATTGATGCTTTTGAACCGTGGTGTTGGAGAAGACTCTTGAGAGTCCCTTGGACTACAAGGATATCCAACCAGTCCATTCTGAAGGAGATCAGCCCTGGGATTTCTTCGGAAGGAATGATGCTAAAGCTGAAACTTCAGTACTTTGACCACCTCATGTGAAGAGTTGACTCATTGGAGAAGACTTTGATGCTGGGAGGGACTGGGGGCAGGAGGAGAAGGGGACAACCGAGGATGAGATGGCTGGATAGCATCACTGACTTAATGGACGCAACTCTGAGTGAACTCTGGGAGTTGGTGATGGACAGGGAGGCCTGGCGTGCTGCGATGCATGGGGTCGCAAAGAGTCGGACACGACTGAGCAACTGAACTGAACTGAAAAGATATTAAGCTAATTGATTTTCACTTTTTCTCCGTTGTTTCCTGAGGGGATTTAATTTCTTTCCTTCCCAAGGTTGAAAAGAAAAAGTGAAAGTTGCTCATCATGTCCTACTCTTTGTGACCCCATGGACTGTACAATCCATGGAATTTTCTCCAGGCCAGAATACTGGAGTGTGCAGCTGTTCCCTCCTCCAGGGGAATCCTCGCAACCCAGGGACTGAACCCAGGTCTCCCACATTGCAGGTGGATTCTTTACCAGCTGAGCCACCCGGGAAGCCCAAGAATACTGGAGTGGGTGGCTTATCTCTTCTCCAGCAGATCTTCCCAATCCAGGAATTGAACTGGGGTCTCCTGCATTGCAGGCAGACTCTTTACCAGCTGAGCTATCAGCGAAGCCCTAGGTTAAGATGGTGTTATTCTTCACCCAGAGTTTCCAAAGATGATTTTATAAATATTGTCTTAGACCTAATGATGAAAGACTGCTGACTAGGGAAATCTAACCTGCAAGTGGGAAATGCTGAAGGGAAAGAGCAAAGTCTATAATTCTGCTTGTGACTTAAAAAAAAACAACAAAACTGTCTTCTGCGGTAGACAAATCAGGGTGCAACTGCTCCATCAAGTAGCACAAGCATTTGCCTTGTTTCGCTTACTATATAAAAGTTTGAAATTTAGGGTAATGAAAACGGACATTGTGAGTCATGAAATGGAAGGCAGGTCTGGATTCTGCAGGGCAGATGCGCAGTCTGCAGAGAGCCAGCCCTCTTTGCCAACTTCTACTAACCAGGTTAAGGTCTAGCCACACCCCGAATTCCTGTTGATACCTTTATGTTCTATGAGTAAGTAAAATGTATTAGCATGCATACCAAAAATGGCATACTCAGAGGTTACTTATTCATCCCAACACACCCTCTTACTATCAGGTGCTTCTGATTCTAAATTACTACACATTCCAGAAGATATGATCTGGGGAATGCAAATAAAATTCATCTGAGTTAAAAGCCTAAGTCTCTCTTATATTAAAAAAATAACAAGAGCAACAATAACACTTTACAACTTCACAGCCTGGAAAATTGTACCGAGAAGGGAAAAAATATTAAAGTATATAAACTGTGATTTTGGACAGGGTAAATTCCAACTTGTTCTACACATTCTAGACAGAGCTGGGTGCCAGTGGTGAGATTCCAGAGGAGCTGTGCAGGCCCCTGTCAGCACACACATGGGGTGGCAAGTGAGCAATGGCTAAGCTGTGAATCTCAGGAAGACTGGCCCTGGGAGAGGACCCCTCTAGCTATGTAGAGACCCTAGAGGGGTGTGGCACGTGTCCTGAGGAGGACAGGGACGGCTATCATCAGCATGTCCAGTAGTGGTTCCTCTCCCAGCTGGGGTGCCTGGGCCCCAACCACTCCACACTGCAACTCAGCATAGCTACAGGGCAGGCAGGTCCCGGGAGAGGGCTGCAACAGAGGCAGGCAGATCTCTGGTAACAGTGCCGCCATCTCAATCCCTGCAGCCACAACACCCAGATCCCCAGCTTACCCCACACCACTGCCTGGCACTAGATCTGGGACGAAATGTGAAAGGGATGTAAGCTTGGGCAGAACTGTGGACGTCTATACGGGTTTACACTGGTCCTCTGTGATTGCGTGTGCTTCGCTTCCTTCAGCAATCCCTTCCTTTGGGCCATGGCATGCACTTGAGGGCAATGGAGCCTGACCGAACCCAGCACTCAGGGCTGCTACTCCAGCAACTGTGGAGCAGACCCTGCCCTTGCCAGGGTGGTGACCACCAGGGAGCCAAGAGGAAGCCCTGCCTCACATCCAGTACAGGCTCTAGACACCACAATACCAACCACATTCCCAGAAGGGAGGTAACCGCTAGCATACCCTGAGTAAAGGTCCATTTGGTCCATTCCAAAACCAGCCCTTCCACCAAAGATATTGGACACACACAGTCTACACAGGGACATTCCCACCTAAAAACACTCCAACAAGACCACAGTAGACAATTGTTCCTCCTAAATTCATAGAGACAGAGGAAGTTAAATAAAAAGGGAGATAAATTACTCCTAACTGAAAGAGCAAAGGAAATTCCCTGAAAGAACAAATAAAGCAAAGCTCACAGGCCTACCAGACCCAGAATTTTAAAAATGGTAATGAAAATACTAACTGAATTAAGAGAGATTACTGATAGAAATGCTGACCACTGTAACAAGAAGATAGAAACTATAAAGATAAAACAATAGAAAAGAGACAATTCAACTGCTGAGGTAAAAACCAACCTAGAACCAATGAATAGCAGATAAAATGACACAAAGAAACAAATATGTGATCTTGGAGACAGAATAATGGAAATCACCCAATCGAAACAGCAGGCAGAAAGACAAATGAACAAAAATGAAAGCAGTGTATGAAATCTATGAAGTGATATAATATGTGCCAACCTATGCATGATAAGGGTTCCAGAAAGAGAAGAGAAAGAGGGGAAATGTACTGGAAGAAATTATAGCAGAAAACTTCTGAAATCTAAAGAAAGAAACTGATATACAGGTACAGGAAGCCCAGAAGGTTACAAAAAGGTGAACCCAAACAGACTCACAACAAGACACATCATAATTTAAATGGCAAAATTAAGAGAATATTCTAAAGGCAGTGAGAGAAAAACAAAGAGCCAGTTACAAGGGAACTCCCATAAGGCTTATAACTGATTTTTTCGCAGAAACTTTGCAGGCTACAAGGGAATGGCAAGATATATTAAAAATCCTAAAAGGGAAAAACTTAATGCAGGATTCTCTAGCCACCTAGATTATCATTTAGAATAGAAGGAAAGATAGACCTGACCCCACACCAGTCGGAATGGCCATCATCAAAAAGTCTACAAGTAATAAATGCCGGAGAGAGTGATGAGAAAAGTGAGCCCTCCTCCAATGTTGGTGGGAATAAACTGGTACAGCCACTATGGAGAACAGTACAGAGATTCCTTAAAAAACTAAAAATAGAACTATCAATTCCACTCCTGGCATATATTCAGAGAAAACCATAATTCAGAACAGTAAGGATTTTGGCAAAGGGAGCAAAGAGAGCGAAGGGAGATGAAAACACGAAGGTTAGACTGCAACCCTTAAATAAGGACCCAGGTGGCGCAGTGGCAAAGAATCTGCCTGTCAATGCAGGAGACACAAGAGACACGGGTTTAATCCCTGGGTTGGGAAGATCCCCTGGAGTAGAAAATGGCAACCTACCCTCGTATTCTTGCCTGTAAAATTCCACGGACAGAGGAGCCTGCGGGCTACAGTCCATAGGGTTGCAGTCGGACACAGCTGACCACGCCACACCATGACACCTTACTGACAAGGTGGTTATGGTAGGCAGCCTCTTAGATGGTCCCCACCCCCAATGGCCCACACCCTCCTAACAACCCTGCCCTGTGTAATGAGTATGAACTGATCTAGTGACTCCCTTCTAACAAACAGACATGGAGAAAGTGATGGGACGTCACTTTCAAGAGTAAGTGATAAAGAGGTTGCTTCCGTGTTACATTCTCCTGCTTGCCTGCTCTGATGGGAGGTGGGTCCCATGTTATGAGCTGCCCCACTGAGAGACCCATGTGGCAGGGAACTAGAGGAGGTTCCTGGCCCACAGTTCAGTAGCTAACAAGGAACTGAATCCTGCTAATATTCACATGAATGAGTTTGGAGGAGGGTTCTCCTTTAGGGAGCTTGCTGATGGGGCTTCAGCCCTGGGGACATCTTGAGGCACCCTGAGTGAATCTTTGAGGCAGAGGCACCCAGCTAAGCTGCACCTGAAATCCTGACCCACAGAAACTGTGAGAGACATTTGCTGTTTTATGTTGCTAAGATCTGGAGTACGTCATTACGCAGCAGTAGAGAGCACAGTGATGGTGAAGGAGTTAGCCATGTGGCCCTCTGGGGAAGGAGCACCCTACGCAGAGGGAACAGCCTGTGCAAAGGCCCTAACTTGGGAGCATGGCTGATGTATATGGGCCAGCAAGGAGGCCAGTGTGCAGGGAGATGGAATGAAGGTAAGAATAGGAGACGAGGTAAGAGAGATGACTGTGGGTCAGATCATATGGGAAGCTAGTAGGTTACTGGAGTTAACTTTGGCCTTAATCTGAGAGGAACTGGTAGTTGTTGCAGGGCTTTGAGACAGTAGTGACATGAGCTACATTTTTGAAAGATCACACTGGCTTATGTTGAGAATCAGCTGTAGAGAATGAGGGAGAAAGCCAGGAGACTGATTAGGAGTCTGTTGCAACAGATTAGGTGGTTCAATGATGGTGGCTCAAATCAGGAGGGGAGCTCAAAGAGTTAATATACCAGGGATAACTTCTGGATGCAGAGCCACTGATGGTCTGCACACCAAGAGAGAAAGAGAAGAGTCAAGGAAGACCTTGTTATTTTCAGTTTGAGTAAGTAAAGAAACAGGAGGGCTGTAGGAGAGGTGGCGGATGAGGAAAATCAGAAATTCCCATGTAATCACATCAATCGAGATCTATATTACACACCAAGTAGAGACACCGAGTATGCAATTGGACATATGAGTTGAGAGTTGAGGAATGATGTTTAGACATTGTCATATATTTAGAAGTTATCAGTATATAAATAGTATTTCAAGTCATAAGACTGTTATGAGATCACCATCTAAAGATAGAGAAAGGGACCAAGAACTCGGAACGGGCGCATTTCTACATTCAGAAGTCAGGATAAAGAGAAGGAATCGTAGAAAAACCTGGGAAGGAATAGCCAGGGAAGTGAGGAAAGCTCAAGAGTGTGCAGAGTCT
The DNA here is from genome assembly GCF_042477335.2 of Ovis canadensis. Classification (NCBI taxonomy): domain Eukaryota; kingdom Metazoa; phylum Chordata; class Mammalia; order Artiodactyla; family Bovidae; genus Ovis; species Ovis canadensis. Next base: position 87,234,971 of record NC_091250.1, on the reverse strand, counting down.
TAGAGTCAGTTAGAGGAAGCGTATCAAGGTGAAGTGACTGACTGCTGCCTTGGTGCGGATACTGAGAAGCAACCACTAGATTTCTCATGGTTGCTGGAGGTTCTTTCAGGAGCAGTGTCAGTTGAGTTGTGTGGTCTGGAGAGTGACTGGAATGGGTTGAGCAGTGAGAGGAAAAGAACTGGAGCTAGTAAGGACAAAATAAAACTTTGTAGTTTGGCTGCAAAGCCACCAGAAAAATCAGGTGCTATCCAGTGAAGGAAATGGGGTTAGGTTTTAAAAAGGTATTTTGTTTGCTGCTGGAAAAATTGAGAAAGGGCAAAACTTTGCTGACTTAATAGGAAGAATAGCTAACCAGTGTCCTTATGTAGACTCTAGTGCCCAAGCAGAGGGCCTAGCTTCAACTAGAAACCCAAACTGACTGTTTTTAGTTTCAGGAAAAAGTTGTAAATGATTTTGAAATGAGAAAAAGAAAATATTACTGGTGCCTAGTCTATCATACTCTTCAGGTTATCTGCACCTTGTCTTTGAACTATTTCATAACTTTCTAAGTCATAGACACTTGGTGAAGTCGCTTAGTTGTGTCCGACTCTGCGACCCATGGACTGTAGCCCACCAAGCTCCTCCATCCATGGGATTCTCCAGGCAAGAATACTGGAGTGGCTTGCCATTTCCTTCTCCAGGGGATCTTCCCGACCCAGGAATCGAACCCAGGTCTCCCACATCGCAGGCAGATGCTTTAACCTCTGCACCACCAGGGAATCCCATAGACACTTCGTAGGAATGCAAAATCTTTTCTATAGACATACAAATGAGTTTTGTCCAATGAGGGCACAACTGATTTTCCTCTCTTAACTACAGAAGACAGTTTTGCATATATTAAGCAAATTTATTTTTAGCATGCCTTACTATCCATATGGGTTTCCCAGGTGGCACAAGTGGTAAAGAACCCACCGGCCAATGTGGAGACATGAGAGGTGGGTTCAGTCCCTGGGTTGGGAAGATCCTCTGAGGGAAGGCATGGCAACCCACTCAAGTATCCTTGCCTAGAAAATCCCAAGGGCAGAGGATCCTGGTGGGCTATAGTCCATAGGGTCACAAGAGTTGGACACGAGTGAAGCAACTTAAGACACACGCATGCACATTATCCATTTATCTGTCCGCTCTTTGAAATTCTTTGAGCTGGTTCTAATGTCTTACTGGTTCCTTCACCATGATTTCAATAGAATCTTTGGCACATGTTCATTTTATATTTGTATGAGAATGATTATATATTTTTTAAAAAAGTATCCTTCAACAATAGTAATAAGGGCAGACAACATACAAGGGCAGATGCTTACGTGGGGGCAGTGATGGTAACCTGTGGAAGTTGTCTTCCAGCAGCTTCACTCTCTTGAGTCAGAGATGCGACTCAGTCAGCAGAGTGGGAGAGTGAATGGAACAGGGATGCTCACTATGACTGCAGCAGTGAACACTGCTTGAGGTGAGTGGCCATAATCTGAAGGGGGATGTTTGGGGACTGTATTTCGCCGCCATAGTTCAGGTGCCTAGGTGCACACACAGGGAAGGGAGGGTTGAATTTAACCAGGTCTGGGCTGCTGTCTGTGGGGTTGCCCAGAGTCAGACACGACTGAAGCAACGTAGCAGCAGTAGCAGTACCTTAGTTAAATCAGCAGGAAGCAGCAATGCAGGGAGGCAAGAGAGCTGGGGATATTACAAATGGATGATAAGAATGATTCTCTTAAGTACATCAAGGAGCTAAAACTTAGAGAGGTGAAGGACGATAATAATGTCATGGTATCAATAGACTGGAGGTCCCAATGGGGTGGAAGGGCTGTTTGAGTTGCTGTACTAGAACAATGAACTGGAAAGACAGATGTCAATCAGAGAAGCAAAATATTCTACTTGGGACTAGCATCCTAGCATCTGAACATTCGACCGTTTGAGAGTCACTTACCTGCTAACTACCAAACTGCTCTTTTGGTGGGCAGCAGCAGAGATGTTTTACATGGAGTGCTTACTTCCCCTTCTCCTAGATTTATGCATATGGTCTCAGTGAGAAGATTCCATGAAATCAAGTCTTTTTACTTTAGAGTGAACAGAATCTGCAGAATCAGGCAGCACGATGAGCAGGGGCTCCATGGACCACTGTGCAGTTCGTGCACTGCACAGACACCAGGCTGAAGGATGACTGGGCTGAGATCCAGCTCAAGATCTGCTTGTTAAGCTGCACACCCATCCCCAGCTGCCTTTTATGCCACAAAGGCTCATGCCCTGCTCTCATAGGGATGCTCCTAGAGTAACGACTTTTTAATTCACAGAAAGATGCTATGTAGGCCAGGGACCCCTGATAAAAACTGCATATATGCTATGAGGTTTTTACCCAGAGGGCTAGACTCAGGAGGTAGATTGGTCTTTCTGCAGAGAAATCCCTTGTGTTCTTTTGTCCACTAAGCACTTCAAGTGTTCAGTCTTTTTGAAGGAAGAGACCTGATATTATGTGCATAGGGTAGCTCTTTATAATACAATGTTTATTCAAATAATTAAATTGTTTCCCTTAAACCAATAAATGGCATTCTAGATTGTCAGTATTTGAGAAAAATGAAGAAATACGCATAATGTGATTTAGGGACCACTGCCAGCTCTACTGTTTCTTTTCCATTTATCAGAAAAATCTTAGAAGGTTAAGATACTGATAAAAATCAGTCGAATATTTTTTTCTGATAAGCAGATACTGCTTAGATATGTAAAAAATTCCTACTTGCTCATTTATTAAGACCTCTTTAAAGTTATCAGTTCGAGACAGATTCCTTATCAATGGTCCTTGAATTTTCAGGTAACTTTAGTTATGTAAATGTTTACAGTCTCCTTAGACTATCTATTAAGCTTCATATAAAAATATCAGCAAAGGCTTTTCCTTTTTTTTTGGATAGGAATTCTAGTAATAAACCACTCACTGAATTAAAAAGGTAACACAGAACAAAGCTTTGTGGACACAAAATCATCCATGCTCACTGAAAGCTCACTGAACGCAAATGTTAGTATACAGGCCAAGCTACAACTTGGGAGACTTAAAAACAAAGGCTATTTTTAGCATACTTTTATAGTCAGTTGTTAACCCAGGAAATGCTGTTATGAGGTGGTTCAGTATTATTCCCTTGAACTTACTAGTAAAAGAATGAAAGAGGAAAGCTGTTCAACTAAGCTAGCCGGTTAAGAGAGGAACCCTGCCCCCAGGCTATTCCAGGACTACCCATGAGAAGAAGCTACAGACTGTCTCTGGCGCTCTCCCTTCAGGCATACAGAATATTTTCACCAATGCAAAGAGCATTGCTGATAGCGATCTTGCAACGCAGCATGATTTTCAATTATTCTCCATGGTTGAGCTTTCATCAAAGACACCTGACTTTGTTCTGAACCCCTTTGAGGACAGCACTACTTCCGTTTTTGTTTTCACCTAGAAGTGCAATGTCTGAGCCAGGAAGGTGAAGGGAGAGCAGAAGTGTGATGAGGGTGGTGTGGGCACGGGGTGTACAGGGTGGACAGGGAACCCTCTCTCACAGCCCCATGGGCCTGCTCGCAGGGGTGATGATGATTTCACTTAAAAGTACAATGAAATTCCAGAGTAGTAGCCAAATTCCTAGTCTAGCCTAGTATGAAATTGCAAGCTAAAGCAAAATACATTTTTCTCCCCCAATAGTATGCTACTAAAAGTTATGCCATTTGTGTGGAAATTAAGACCAAAATGCAATGGGCTTCACATTTCTGAAGTAGGAAATATTGTTCCTGAATCCTGGTCTTGAGGATGGCAAATCTAAATGATAAATGAAATGAACATGTCATTTCATTTGAACAGACTGAGCAGCTGATGGAAGTGGCATTTGATTGCTGGGGAGAAAACGCTACTTCAGAAGTCTAAGAACTTTAGAATATGTGCTGATATACATACACTGAAAGTCAGATTGGAAAGAATCTAATAGCTTTGGTTTATCATTACAGAGATGCAGGTGGGGAGGACATCCTTAGACTGCATTCCATCTGTGTTGGGTTAACAATGAGGTGCTTTCCCTCACAGCATGGTATCAGTTCAGTTCAGTACAGTCACTCAGTCACGTCTGACTCTTTGCGACCCCGTGAATCGCAGCACGCCAGGCCTCCCTGTCCATCACTATCTGAGCACAAAACTTTAATAGACTATAATAAAACATCTGTATAAAAGGAACAGTTAATACCTTGCCCAATAAGCCAGTAAATCTTATGTTGCACAAATGTGCAGTTTTTACTACACCGCTCAGACTATGGTATTATTTTCCACTTTCACACTATGCTTTTATATCTACTTGATTGAATGACGGGTATTTTCTTTAAATAAGCTATTGTCAGTATAAACTTTAAATATCTTTGGATTCGTTCTATTAAGTTAAAATAAACTCAGGCAGTTATTAATCCAATCTAAGTAACTACGTACGAATGAGGCTACAGTGCTATCCGATCTGGAGTGTCAGTGCCATTCATGAAGGCTTTTATGCATAAATACAAAAATACTTTATTTTTGATACTTTTACTTTTAAGGTACTCCCTAGAAAGGGATATCAAAAAAGTATTAAATAAAAGAGGTTTCAAACTTTCTGTTAAGCTGTGATTTGAGGGGGAGATGACTACTGATGGTTACATTACTGGTAATCTTTGTGTAATAAGCATAAAATAACTTCAATAAACTCACTTTCCCCTGAATCCATCAGTGTGAAATTATACATTGCTGTTGTTTTCAAGGGCTGTTCTGCTTTAACTGAAATGCAAGACGCATTTACTGAGCACCTACTATATTGCTTATCCTGCTATCTAGTTAGTTTGTCCAGAGCAAAAACAAAGCCAAACGTGAGCTTATCTCTTTCTTTGTATATGTATGTATTTGTTAGATGCTGTTCATATATTCTTGGCTGGTTTTGTTTTTGAAGCAGCTTGAAGTCTCATCTGCTCTTTATTTTTTAGCAGCTGGTTGGTTTTATAGGGCATCTCAGAAAGCACAACACAGCGTTCCCAGGTCTGCTGGGAGGAAGGATTTCTTCTCTGAAGACTCATTTTCTGGAGGGGTATGTCTTTGCTCATGCAGTGAAGGCTTTTGGAAACAGAAATGGAACAGAGAGTTTCAAGCCATTCCATAGAAACTGTACTTTGGTCTCTAGACTTGCTTGTCCTTAGGAACTGAACCCGTCACTTGGTTTGCATTCTTTATAACTGGAGGTTAACTTAAAACAGAAATGGCAGGAAAGCTTTCCTGTGCTTCGGGTAGGAGATGAATTTGCTTTTGTAGAATTCGTGGCTGAGGAAAGCAGCCAGGGCCTGGCTGAAGAAGACATATGTCACCACGAGCCACCAAGTTAAGTTGTAGAAACCGAAGGTGATAGCCATGGAAATGTAGATCATCAGCTCTGCCAAGTAGTTAGGGGAAGAGACGTACTCAAACCAGTCTCCAAAAGGGATTCGGTGGTTACAGTGAATGACCACTCCTGAAACGGGAAAAGAAGATACCCTTAACATCTGAAGCTGCTAGAAGAGAGTTTTACCACTCTGCTCCCAAAGTCATTTATAAAAACTCAACCAGAAAAGGATGTCACAGACCTGTACAAACCACCATGCTGTCACCACCTCCACTGTCAACCTACTACATGTCAGAAAGTCACAGACTGAAGTTATACTAACTGTAAATAGGCACAAAAGAAAGCCTCTTTCTCCAACAATCCTCTAAGCTAGTGATGAAGAGCTCAGATTCCAGAGTCAGACTGCATGAGTTAGAATCCTAGCTCTGCCACTTACAAGCTGTGCAATTTTAGGTAAGTTGCTTAACCTCTCTGTGCCTCTGTTTCCTCACCTGTAAAATCAAGGTAAGACTGTATTTGCCTCAAGCGAGTACTGTGACATTACACATAAAGCAACTCAGAACAGTGCTGGCACAAAACAAGTGCCTGATAAATGTTGAGTAGCACTGTTCAATTTTTATTATTTCAAAAAGCCTAATAAAAACTGTATTTGTGGTAAGTCAATACAAGCTAACTAAAAAAGTTAAGTTTTTTTGCTTTGGCTGGAACGATACTAACTTGGCACAGTAATGGTAGTGCTGACATGCTGGTTAGACACATATACGCAGTGCAGGCCCCAAAATGTGGGCACAGAATAGTCACAGAATGTCAGGGCTAGATGGTGGCAGGGAGGGCTGTCAGTAAAATGCTCTCATTTTACAGGTGGGAAGATCAAGACCCAGACAGTCTTGTCAAAATGAGTATTTGATAGATTGATTAGTTGACTAATTAGGGCAGGAAAGAAAAGAGAGAAAGAATAAGTACATTTAACTCCTGAGGGCTAAAACCCCAGTCAGTGGTTCTAAAAGATATCTTACCTGCTTTGTTTTTCCTGAGATTGCTGAGAATGACATGACATTTATACTGATGGGCAGATGACCAGATGAACATCATCATTCCGAGGATATGGAACCACCGAGCCTGCATCAAGAGATTCTTTCCTATCACATAGACTACAGAAATAAGAATTACCTTATTAGCCAACTCTGCAAAACTTCAGAGGCTCAGCACATTAAAAAAATCATACAGTCTGCAGAACTCAATTATCCACTTATTCGGTTCCTCATGACTAGAAAACCACCCTGATATCACTTCCCAAGCACAGAAGGGAGAACACCGTCCCTGTGGATGAAGGAGGTGTGCTCCTCAGCTAGGGGCAGCTTCAGGGCTCACTGGCGGAGAACTCCAGGTCGGCACATCCTCCTGCTCCTTCTTCAAGTGCTTCAGGCACGGGGATCAGCTCTGTGGGTCAGCTCCCACTCTTGTGATGTACTCTCGTGTGGTGAGACCACTCTGCATTTTTATTGCTAAGCCTGGTTTGATGTCTTCTTTCTTGCAGTTTGCTGTCAGAAAAACACCTTCTGAAGGATCTCACCTGAGCCATTTCTAGGGAAACTTTGAATACTGACTTGATTGGCTTCAGCCAATGAAGAAAATCACTGGAAGTAAAGGTGAGGGGTGGAGCTTCTCAAAAAGGGAAATGTAAACTGCAAGGTAAAGACCAAAGCGTTATCCTGTTCTGATTAGAGAGAACCCAGTCAAGAGATTTTGTTTCAGGAGTAGAAACATTCAAAGTTCCATCTTTCTTTTTCTTCTCTAGGTACTAAAAAGACAGGATGAATGAAGGTTTTCTAAGGACTGGCATCAGAAAAGCAAACTAAGGACTTGCCTGTGTTCAGCAGGAAGCAGTGAGGTTCAGGGACTTGAATGAAGGAAACAAAGCTGTCCACTGACAGTGGGGAGGAGCTTAGGCTCTGGAGCCGAGAGGGAACCCCTAAAAATTGATTTAGGTACGAGAACCAAGGATCAAGCTATTCCATATGGGTACCTGGAAGTAGGACTCAGCTGGTGACAGCTAATAACTAATGACAGTCCATCAAAGTCTAATTGAGTTAATTTCTTTTAAAAACAGTTAGTCCCTTAATGTTTACTAGGTTTAGCCATTTAACTAAGTGGTTATATTTTTATAAGTTAAAAACAAACAAAATATGAAAACCAGTTTTAAATCAGAGGGGGCTTTAAGAGCAAGTCACCACAGGGTTAGAAGTTGGGGAGTTCACCTCACTGCCAAGTCACCTACTCCAAAGGCAGAGAAATTACCTGTGGAGGAAAAAAGAATTTTCAGAGTAAGTTGGAGTTATAATACAGGAAAGGGGAGGCAGACAGAAGGCTATTTACTGAGGGTCTAATCTGTGTAGTAATTATTTGTTTATTTATTCATTCCTTATGGATTGTCTACTGAGTGTGGCATCTCTCATGAGGGATAAAGCAGTGGGAGTCAGGTCAGATCCTAGTCCTCATGAACTCACATTCTAGTAGCAGGAGATGAAACAAGTTTAAAAAAATCAGTAATCAAGATAATATAAGGGAGAGATGGGGCTCTGAAGAAAAAAAACCACAGAATATAATGGAGAGTGACTAGGGGCAGACCCTCTAGGCTCTGAAGACAAGGAGATGTGAAGATCTCGGTAGTTTACAGATACACTTTCTTCCCATTTTCGTAGGAACCCTCTGAAATCAGTGTATGTCCCCAATTCCAGATAAAGGTCCTGGAGCTCTGATGAATTAAATAAGCCAGAATTCAGACTCAGGCCCATCTGACTCCTAAGGGCCTATCAGACCATGAAGCTGGCAAATGCCCCAGTGTGCTTTCTTCCAATGAATTCCTGAAACCAGTCTTCCCCAGCCTGCCCCAAATGACTGCAGATGACCTCTTGAAGGACAGGTAGGTGAAACTCAAGTCTCAGAGAGCTTCAGAAAGGAGTATCTACAAGCTATTTTGTGGGTGTCTCAGCAGCCTTTCCTTGACTGTTTCTATAGGAGGAAGAGCAAGAGCTGGGGTCCAGGCTAGCAGAGGAAACTCCAGGAGAGACACGTCATGCTGACAGTTTACAAGTCAGTAGGTTACCAAAGTGCTCTTGAAAGTTCCTTTGGGTGAAAACCTAGGACTGTTCTTCAGGAATGACAGCTCAAATAGTGACATGGGCCGAAAAGAATGCCACAGCCAAAAGCTGAGGGAGGAAAAACTGACTTAAGTTCAGAGAAGTCAGATGGAGAGATGCCAGCTGAGTGTGGCTAGAGCCAATAAATAGTTCAGGAATTGAGAAAGATTATCGGTAAGTCGTACTTTAAAATCATTCCTCGAGCCATGGAAGCCTTGGGTGGTCGTACAGCAACAGAGAGAGGCTGATCGAAGGGCACTCAGCGTGGAAATCAAACCTGTGGAGAAAGCTCACTCACTGAGTACTGGAAATATCCAGACCATGGGTTCAACTGACGAGGAGGGATAGAGCAGCTTTAGGAAACAGAGAGACTTGGGCTTAGAGAAAACAGCTGTGAATGAGCTACCCTAGCATGTGTGGGCTGATGGATACTAACGGTGCAAGATGAAGTTAACCTCAGCACTAAAAACTCACTTCAATCACCCAAAATGACTTGATTCTTTATGATAAACACCGTTTTTGTAAAAAAAAAAAAAAAAAAAAAAGGTGGTCAAATATGTTAGCTATCCCATCCTCCCTCCCCTCCAGCACCCCAGCCCCCAAAATCACATTTCATTTCCTCCTCACAAACCAAGGTTGTGATTTTGCTTCCCTCTTCCTAGCAAGTGAGAGCTTCGGAAGTGTTAAGACACAACTTTGATTTACCACAGTACTCTTGCCCTCCCCTCTCAGGCTGCCTCACTTGAGAAAAGCTTTTTCGTAAGGGGAACCACCACAAGAACTAAATGGCAATAGAATGGCTCCCTGCCTCCTCTCAAATCCCAACTTGTCACCAGGAGCTGGGGCCACCCCTTCCTCCTCTGGTGTTCCATGATTTCACCCTGCACAACAGCTTCACCTTCCCCACCCTCCACCCCAGGATGACGAGGCTTTGGTGAGACAACTGGGCTGGCTCGCCTTTCTCCTGCTCCAGTGAGTTCCCCTGCTTCCTGTTCTACTCCTGACCACACTGCCTCTTTCTTTCCAGACTAACCCACAGAAGTTCACTGATTTCAGTGCCACTGAGGGAAACCTCATGGCCCATTTCTTCATCCCTAAACCGAGCCTCCAGAGGACTCTGCACTTCACTCTCTTTACTGAAGGCACTGATGCTCATGTTGGCGTCTCTCGGGTTTCAGCAGTTATGGTTAACGTGATGTGTACCTGCTGGGTGCCCTTGGGCATGCTGACTGGTTTAATTTTTAAAAATTTTATTGGAGTATAGCTGCTTCACAATGTTGTGTTAGTTTCTACCGTACAGCAAAGTGAATCAGCCATAGATACACATATATCCTCTTCTTTTTTTGGATTTCCTTCCCATTTAGGGCACCACGGAGCACTGAGGAGGGTCCCCTGAGCTATACACAGTAGGTTCTCATTGGTTATCTATTTTATACATAGTATCAATAGTGTCAAACCCAGTCTCCCAATTCATCCCACTCCATCCCTCTCTCCCTTGGTGTTCACACATTTGTTCTCTACATCTGTGTCTCTACTAGGTTGCAAATAAGATCGTCTATACCACTTTTCTAGAGCCCACATATATGTGTTAATATATGATGTTTATTTTTCTCTTCCTGACTTATTTCACTCTTTATGACAGCCTCCAGGTATGTAGAGTTTTTAAAGCTACAGGCAGAGCCCAGACTCCTCACATGCCAAGCGGATTGGGCAGGTCTCTTCCTTTCCAACTTCCGTATTGCTTGGTGGGGAGAGTCTCTCACATACTCAGTGACTCAGCTGACGGACCCCAATGACCACTCACCATTCCTGCCGTCCATGGGCACTTGGCTCAGCACAGTCAGGCCAACAAGGATATAGTACACAAGTCCAAAACAGTACTGCAAGACGTGGATCACGGCATTGGAGAAGACACTGACGTAGAAGCACTCAAAGAGTCTTCGAAGGCTGTGCAGCCATAAAAACACCAGCACTAAGAACGCAGACAGCGCGAGCTCACCCCCTATGATTCAGAACGGAATATGCTCAGCATCTCTCTTCAGGGATAATCCAAAGTTATGTCCGCCCTTACTGTTAGGCAGTATTAAACAAGATCAGAGCTAGGAAAGGGTACCAGATATCATCCAGTCTAACACTTCCATTTTTAGTGGCAATGAGGAAATGAGCCAAGTGAGTCAAGGAATTTGGCTAGTGACAGAGTGGAGACGAACTCAGGTCTCCTGTCTCTACTTTGTGATGTGAAAGCCGTCTGGGTTATGGGGCTGGGAAGGGTCTGTGCTCTCAGAACCCAACTCCAGTTTCTGGGTCCCTGACATTTGAAGATGGGTTTTTTGGGTCCCATTTGAAGACGGTCAGGAAGAGCTCCTGGATGACTTCTGAGCCAGGCCCCCTGGTGGGATGCCTGAGGTCAGGGGGACACGTGACACAGAAATGTACAGAAGCAGAAAGGGGCATGAAAATGGAGTGGGAAGAATTGTGCATTTCTTTTCATACTAAGGGGGAGAAAATGATACTTTTGGGGGACTGTGAGCCTTGAGATCTATCTATCTGCCTTTTGCCCCTCTGCCCCAAAACAAGTCAGAAAAAATGCTGGTTTTTAAAATGACATAAAATCTAGATTTTTCAAAACCTGTTATCATACAACATAAATATACAATAAGAACACAGCCTAATAGATTTTTACAAACTAAACCCGTATGACCAGATCCAGAAATGGAAGACAACCAGCAGGCGCTTGGGTTCCCTTCCTGGCACTGCCCCTCCCCTGACTCTCCGAAGGGTACGTTCTATGCAGACTTCTGCCATATTGGCTTGGCCTGCTTTTCTCTCTTAAACATAGTAAAAATCTGGTTCTAACTCTTCAGCAACAGGTTAAAACAAACAATCAAATAAAACTCCTCGAAATCACCGTCCAAATACTAGAACCCCATGAACCCTCCAGTACACAAATGAAGGCGTAAAGTGTTAAGTGGTCAAGTGGGATTCGCTCTGGTATCTTCCCCTCCCAAGTGGGCTCCGCATACGTTTCCCGTCTGACTGTCATCTTTTGCAAAAAGTTCCTCTGTTGATACAGAAAAAGGATTGTTCCTAGGGAGCTGGTGGTTTGGCTGCTGGAACAAAGGACAGAGACAGCCCCAGAACAATGTATTTCTAACTCTTCCCCTCTCCCGCTGCCTGACATTAAGTGAGGTCACGTTGTTTTCGCCTTCAATTCCTTACTTTTTAAATCGTTCAGTGTATCCTTTATTCAAGGCACAGTGAGGCCAATTAAGGGCTACTTTGTAATCATCTGGTCAACAACTACTTCCAGTCAATTTTATTATATAACCAAAGCCCCACAGCATAACAAACATTTTTAATCCGTGATCAAAAAGTAATTTTCTCTCAAATTTCTGGAGTCTGGAGGCATGATTTTGGTTGGAACTACATATATGATAAATGTTTCAAGGCAAACCTGAGGAATCTTAAAAGTTTTTCCCCTTAATTGTAAAGACTTCTGCATAAAACAGTACTAAAAATATCAGAGGGAGAATGGTCAGCGCTGTTTAGCACAGCACTTGCTGGGAAGTCAGGGATGAAGAGTCGACTTGCAGCTCTGCCGTGATCTCAATGAAGGACCTGAGGCCTCCTCCTTGGACATCTGGCTATGATCCACGCAGAAGCCTTTCTGCCCCCACCCTTCACCCGCTGAGGAAGAGCTTGAGAGAAGCTACGAAGTACCCAGAACAGCTTGCTGCAGGCAGGAAAGTCAGGAACAGGACGCAAGGGTTGGAATTAGCCAGGGGAGTTGTTACCTCGGAACTGTGCAGTCCCAAGAATTCTGAGCAGACCATGAAGCCAGTTTGGAAAAGGTGCTCCCATGAACAGAGAGTGAGTAAGGCTCCAAAGCAGGAACCCATTCCACAGCACTGAGATGATGTAGAAATGTGAAAAATACCTGCAAAGAGAAAACAGGTTAGATAATGATCAAAGCAGACCCACTGGAAGCCATTATGCTAGAGACTATTTCTTGCTTCCTCATCCTCTTTTCCCTCACGCTGCAAGCATAGTTTTGCTTTTTTAACAGAACCTGAATCCTACAGATGTTCAGATTTTTGAAATTTCCTTTCAGATGATAAGACTGGTAACTAATAGGAAAAAGAGGTTTCCTGAGGTTAATAAGAACATGAATGGCCTTGTTAAATTTAGATTAAAGTTAACTGTCTTATCTTCAGGTAACAAAATTGGGCTCAAACTCAAAAATAGAGGGCCCCAGGGCCTGGCAGGGAGAGCCTAGACTGTGCTACCACAAGCCAAACCTGTGGGAGATTTCTAAATCTCAAGTAATATTGCTGCAATAGCCATACAACAGTTACACAAGATTTGCACAATCACCGGCTCATAGGGCTGCAAGAAACCTTAAATAGGTCCTCTGATTTAGTGTCTTCCTAAATTGTGTTGACCTAAATTACTTGTATGATAACATGACAAATAAGAACTCATAAAACTAGCTATCAACTCCTGATGGGTACAGTCTAGTACAAGTACAGTGTGTGTGTTGCCATCAACAGAGTAACAAATGAAATAAAACTACAAAAGCAACAAAAATTGCAATTAACAGAGTTGATTTTATGTGGTTTGCTGCAATGACACCACCTGGTATGGTATGAGGGCCTGCCACGGCTTTTTCTGAGGTCTCTTTATCTATTCGTCTACTAGTTTTCTCTATTTGAATCAACTTAAAATCTTTCTGACTCTGCAAGTTGCCTGGACATCACCTGGCCTTCCCTGGTCTTCAAAGCATCACAGTTATACTAAGCCTTCCTTCTTGTCTCATTAGTCTGTGATGCAGTAAGACAGCCTGGAGTCAAGAAGACTACACATGGACTCAAGAGACTCCCCTTCTAGGTGATCCAGAATATGTTTCTAAGTCCCAGAACTCACAGTCCCCTAGGCCATGCCCACAACCTAGTCTAACGCTGATCTAAGCTGATCATTCCATAGCAACCCACTTAATTCTCCCACCACTGTTGCAAATTCTGTCACTAGATCTGTCCTGAGATGACCTATTAATCCTGATTCAGGTCTTCACGCTCAAGAGCTTAGTTCAAGCATGAGTGTCGATTCTGCCCCCTCTGCCCCATGCCTAGACCCTGGCCTCTGGTTGCCTACCAGAGTTTTCCTTAAGATACACCTGCTAGAACTGAGCCCAGGTCTGGTCTGAGCCAATAGCTCAGAATGACAGCATTGCTCTGCAGGTTGCCATGGAAAGAGGAGGGGACAGCTTCTGAGGGGCAACTTTAGAGCCACTTTACCTACTTCATTTTTAAAAAAAAAAATTACTGAGCACTTCGAACCTGCTGGGTGATGTTCTTGGAGCTGGAGATGCAGCAGGGAGCAAACTGACCGGGTGCCTGGCTTGCTGAAGTTTATCTTTCCGCACAGAGTCAGCAAATCAATCTGTAGACATCCTGCCTGATGCTGGGTGATAGGACAGAGGTGGTGCAGAGGAGAGGTCATTCTGGATGGGCAGACAAGGATGGCCCTTCTAGAAGGGATGCTTGGCTAGCAAGAGTAACCCTTGTGAATTTCTAAGGAGTTTTCTGGGCAGAGGAAACAGCAACCGCAAAGGCCCTGAGGTACAGTAAAGGACACCTACATAGATAGTGGGCTTCCCTGGTGGATCAGTGGTAAAGAACTCTCCTGCCAATGCTGGAGATATGGGGTTGATCTCTGGGTCAGGAAGGTCCCCTGGAGAAGGAAACAGCAACCCACTCCAGTATTCTTGCCTGGAAAGTCCCAGGGACAAAGGAGATTGGTGGGTTACAGTCCAAGGGGTCCCAAGAGTCAGACATGACTTAGTGACTAAACAACAATGTATGGACAGTGCTAGAGCATGAAAAAGGAGGGGAAGATGCTATGGGGTCCTGTAAGGGCACTGGCTTTTAAGTGTGATGGGCAAGCGTTTGAACCCAGTGATTTGAAGGAATAATTTGTTTTAAAAATCTCTCTGGCTAGCAGAAAAGTTCTGGAGATGGACAGTGGTGATGACTGCACAACAATGCGAATGGACTTAAAGATGCTGAATTGTATACTCAGGGTTAAAGTGGAAAAGGTTATGTCATGTATATTTCATCACAATCCAAAAAAAAGGGAGTATGTGAGAGAATGTGTGTGTGTGAGAGAGAGAGCGCGAGAGCGAGCGAGCGAGCATAGCTCATTCATTTTGGTCACTGTTTAAAAAATCCCTCTGGTACTTAGGTAAGAGGATCATCTAGTTGTGGGAAGACCAGTTAAGAGTATTCATTCCATCTTCCCAACAATCCTGGCAAGTTTATGTGGTTATCTTCACGTGGCAGATGAGAAAACTAAGGCTCAGAAGGTTCAGTTACTTGTCCAATGCCTACCAGTAAGTGGCACTGTTTGGCTCCAGACTCAGCCCTGAAGACCCTGAAGTTAAAAGTTATATGGCTGTGCTCCTGGTCATGTGATCGAGACTTGTTTGAACCTGCTTTTCCACCTCTACCATTACACATACCAATTTATACCAAATCATGAGTCATTCAAATCACTCACGTTTGATATAAGCTGCTAAGCCACATTTTGCTCTGCCCTACTTGTGCCATAGGGTTTTGACAGGCTGACTTTTCTTATTCCTACGTTTTGCACACTCTCTCTCATTTTGTTTGCCTGATTCCTGCTTCGTGAAATGTGTTCCACTCTTTATTTGAGGTTGTATCTCTATTTATTTCTGTATTTGGTTGTGCTGGGTCTTCGCTATGGCACTCGATCTCTTAGTTGCACATGCAGGGTCTAGTTCCCTGAGCAGGGATTGAACCCGGGTCCCCTGCATTGGGAGCATGAAGTCTTAGCCACTGGATCACCAGGGAAGTCCCATATTTCTTTTTGAAAAGACCCAGCTCTAGCCTCAAAAGCAGACTGGAAAACTCCACTTCCTTCTGTTCTAAATACGCTTCCCTGTTTTCCTTCCATTCGCACTATGCTTAATTGAAATGAGCCCTTGGGAGCAAGGATACGGTGACCCTTACGGTAACACAGGACTGGGCACCAAGCAAGCACTCCTCTGACTTAACCAACAGTTTGATGTCCATTATAAGCCAGGGACTGCTCTAGCTCGGGAGATACAGCAGTGAACACAAAGGACAACAATTCCTGCCCTCATGGAGCTTATACTCACAGTAACACACAGAAGTAAAATTTATAGCACGTCAGTAGGTGATAACTGCTAATGAGAAAACTAAAGCTGGGAAGAGGAATGCTGGAGATGCAGCATTATATTTTTAAACAGGGTGGACAGGGCAGGTCTCACTGACAAGCTAGTATCTGAGCAGAATTATACGGAAGCGAGAGCATACACCATCTGGCTATTTGGGGGAACAGCTTTCCAGGTAGAGGAAACAGGCAGTGCAGGTGGGAGAAAGAACAAGTAGAGAGAGACCCAGAAAACTGGACTGGAGCCACAGGAGGGGCAAACTATAAGACCTCAGTGAGGTGGTGAGAACAAGATTGTACAAGGTTTTAGACTCTTCTGTGAGTTGGAAGCCACTGGATAGTTCTGAGCCAGGAGATATGATCTGATTTAATACGTATTTACTGATTGCCAGAACTGATCCCAGGACCAGATAGGGGAGTTACAGGGTTAACTAAGGAAGGAACTAGGCTTCCTGGCGGCTCAGTGGTAAAGAATCCGCCTGCCAAGCAAGAGATGTGGGTTCAATCCCTTGGTTGGGAAGATCCTCTGGAGGAGGAAATGGCAACCTACTCCAGTACTCTTGCCTGGGAAATCCCACGGACAGAGGAGCCTGGCAGGCTATACAGTCCAGGCGGTCACAAAATTGGACATGACTGACTGCACACAAGCGTGCACGCACATACACACACACAAAGGAAGGAAACTAATGGTTACTGAGTTTTGTCTGGGTGCCTGGCCCTATGCTATGTGCTTTAATATCATCACCACCTATATGACAAATAGGTTCTATTACATTAACACTCTAATCCATACTACCACTTCTTGCCTGGACCACTGTTAACAGCCTCTCATCCAGTCTTTCCCACACAATGGCGAGTCATTCTTTCAAACATAAATTACATAATGCCACACCCCCATTTCCCCATCCTAAAGCTGCTTTCCATACACTCAGAATAAAATCTAATCTCCACCATGGTCCATAAAGCCCAGTGTCTGTTCTGGCCTCCTGAAATGAACTCATCTCCTGCCCTACCCCTTTCTGATCATCCTTTCCAGGGCAGTCACTGCCACCCACATCTTGCTCATGATCAAGTAACCAGCTGGATTTCCTCTGAAGCACTTATTACCATATGAAATTATCTTGCTTGTTTTAAAAGATTTGTTTACATACTTACTGCTCCAAGGAACCTAGAACAGCTCTTGGCAATAGTACATACTCTATCAACATTGGTTAAATAAATAAATGAATGAAAGAGAAGGTACCTCATCCAAAGTTACTTTCAGAGAAACTAGTCAAGTTAATAAATCAAACCTAAAATCTGTTTTCTTTGATTCATTCAAAACATCGACTGAGGACTTTATTATTTGTCAGGCATTGAGCCTAGGATATAGCAACAAACAAGACAAATGTAAACACATGGAGTTTACAGTCCAGAGTAGGGATTCTTGACATTTTTCTTCCATGGACTCTTCTGGCAGTCTGGTGAAGACAGCACACCCCTTCCCAAGCCTAAAACACATGGGGATACAGAGGAAACCCAATTATACTGAAATATAGGTAACACAACCACTAAGAAACATTTGTGATATATGTGCTTAATTAATGTATTAAATAATAGACTGATGATAATACAGTATTTTTATATAGTGATGAAAATGTTTAGTCTCTTCAAAATTTTTAATATAGTATTAAATTGCAGGTATTGCCAATTCTACTGCAGATATTGGCAATTCTACTGTGGTTTGTTGATTCCATTCATCACTAAGAAAATGGTGAATTACAGCTAGAGATTAGTGAAATAAAGATGTAATTTTTTCCAATCCAATTTGCACTGAGTTCTATCCATGGATCCCCTGGATTTCTGGTTAGAATCCCTGAACCCCAGTAGGGAAAGACTGGATGACTCTCTTTGTCTCTAGAGTTGAATTTAATTAAAATGTTTCTATAGTATTTTGAAATATTAGAAACAGAAGTTCTTCCATGTGCACTATGAAAGTCAAGAGCATTGTGACTCATGTTTGAGGTCAGGTATTTATTCAGACTTTCTGGAAAGTCAAAACTTCAGGAACCAAAAGAAAACAAGAAAGGCAGTATCACCTTAATTAAAAAAAAAAATCTACCAGACAGGGATTATGGAATCAAACATTCCATGAACTCAATTAAGGTTTAATTCTTTACCATTTATGAAAAAATAATTCCTCCCAAATTAACTTGAGCTCTTAGGTACAGAAACATGATTCACAGCTGCCTGTTTGTCAGTGTAAAAGTTATAGGCTAATTTTCATTTTTAAGAGTACTATTGAATTTTGAACAAGGAAAAGTACTTCAATATAGCATCTAGACATTTTTGACTTTCATTATTGGCCTGGAATAATTGTACCTGCTCTAGAATGAAAAGAAATTTCAGCTTCAATTTAGGGGAAAAAAAGTCACACAAAACACCATAGGATGGTCCATTCCAGAATTCTGGAAGAAGAAAAAGGTATAAATTATTTTATAATATAGTAGAAATTACAAGCAGCCCAAAGAGTACCCATTTTGTAATAATGAATAAGGAAAAGGTACAAAATCTGTTTCTTGGCTACCATATGACCACAGACTGGAGTAGTAAGAGGTGGGGTGTGGGAGCCAAATAAACAGGTAAGTGCAGGAGATGATTTGAAATCTGCCCTGTAATCAGTGACACTAGTATCTTTTTTAAAATTCAGAAAGTAAATTGTTAGAATTCACTCTCAAAACAAGTAATTGTTTTCTTCACTTTGTAACATTAAAAAAATGACAATCTAGGAATGTCCCTGCTCTGAAGTAGAAAAGTATTTACTATATTCAAATCCTGATTAAAAATAGGGTTGACAGGACATTTTAGCTTAAAAAGAGCCTCTAAGAAACAGGTTTAATCAGAGTGTTTGAAGCATCTACTTCTTCCCAGATGGCGCTAGTGGTCAAGAACTCGCCTGTCAGTGCTGGAGACAGAGACGTGGGTTTGATCCCTGTGTCGGGAAGATCCTCTGGAGAAGGGAATGGCAACCCACTTCCGTATTCTTGCCTGGAGAATCCCCATGGACAGAGCCTGGCGGGCTACAGTCCAAGAGGTCGCAAAAAGTCATACACGACTGAAGTGACTTAACAGGCACATGCTCTTCTTCCCAGGGCCTCATTCCCCAAAATGACCTAGCGGTCGCTTCTCAATGTTATATCTGGCGAGTATTTCTCCAACAGTCAGAAGTGGGAAGCCAAGTTTACTTACACCTGTTCCCACCTGCAGACCTGGGGAACAGCCTATTTGTCGTTTAAGCGATAATCGAGGTATTTTAGTACATCAGAAACCCTATCACATTTCTCCATACTCCTTTCTGAACGCCAACTTAGGCTGTATCTCCAAAAAAACGCCACTGTTATATACCTACCATCAAGAAGTGTTTGGCCCACTCTTCTCAGTTATGTTCCAAATTTAAAGTGAAAACACATGAAAAAAAATCCCCGGACTATAATAAGCCTTACAATTTCTTCAACAATTATATTGAAGGCATAACGATTTAATCTCTCATTTAACTTAGTTATGAAATCTGTTGAGCGATGCGCTTAGGGACCACGCTTGCCTAAACGAGCCACCTTGGGCAACTTTCTTCAGGGGCACCTGCCTTGGTGCGGCTGATGGAGGTGGCGTCTGTTAGTGACCAGCGTCTCACCCTTCGTCCTGACTGTTGACTATGAGGGAGACAAACAGGGTACACGAGAGAAGGGAGGGCCTGCCTTCATTTCTAGTGAGTCTCGGCGACCTCAAGTTAGGTTATGAGTCCCTAGAGTGCAGGACGGCGGAAAGCGAAATTAGGGACAAAGGAGACTTTACCACCTGGGGACCAAGCCTAAATCTGGAAGCGCAGCCATTTCCCCCGAAGGAAAGGCTAAGTTGAGGCCACAAGTTTACGTTCCTGCGCCCCTGGAGGTGCGCGTGGCTCAGCTTCCTCGGTGTCTCGGGACACTCCGCCCCTAGGGCCGCAGAGCAGACTCGTGCAGTTGCGGGCAGGCGGGCCGGGGTAACGCCGCCTCGGGGAATCGGCCTGGGCTTCCCGGATCCTGTCCGCGCCGGCCCCGTGCCTGCCTCTGCTGCCCCCTGCCGGCAGCTCGAACAAGGCGCCCCCGGCTCTCCTTGACTTGGCAACCAGGACTCGCGCCCGGGCACGATTACCTCTTGGGAACATCAAAGGCCCGGCAGGCGGCCGGGCGCGGCGGCGCCCCTTCCTTGGTTTTTCCGTAGCGGATCAGGTCCTGGAAGAATGCGCAGCCCGGAAGCAGGCCGGGCGGCACGAGCTGCAGCAACAGGGTTAGTAGGAAGGTGGCAGCCAGCGTGAGCCAAAGGGCGCGCAGCGGGTTCAGCGCCGAGACCTCGGTCCCCGCCCACGTAGCCATAGCTGGCGAGCCCAGCAATCTAGCTCTCCCGGCCCCCGGAAGACCGTCTACTCGCGTGCGGCGCGCGGGCTCAGTCAGGCGGGACGTCGGGGCGCAGCGCGGGGCGGGGACGCGCTCGGCCCCGCCCTGGACACGCCCCCTAGGACGGAGGCCCCGCCCCGCCACCGGGATCTCTGGTTAGGGTCAATTTGGTGCTCCTTGGTAGCAGTAGGTATACTATGTGAATCAGGGGTGCTTCGGTGGGACCCCGGAGATATGATTCAACAGTATGATTAAAAGCAGCGGAACGAACAAGGCCACATAACTGCAAGTCTTCGCTGCAGCATTGTTTTCATTGGAAGTGGAAACAATCCAGAATGTTACATGTTAAGATATTTAGCTAAATTATGGTACAGTAACACATTGGAATATCATGCAGCCATTAAAAATAATTATGGAGACTGTAAAAACACGGAAAGCTTTGTGATAACTGGAACTGTAGGTTAAGTGAAAAAAATCTAAAATGTAAAATGAAGAGCTATGATTGTGAACAACTATATTAATATGAATGTAGATTAAGAAGGCAGGTTACACACAAAAATGAATAGTTGTAGTAGAATGTTAGGAGAAGGCAATGGCACCCCATTCCAGTACTCTTGCCTGGAAAATCCCATGGGCGGAGGAGCCTGGAAGGCTGCAGTCCATGGGGTTGCTGAGGGTCAGACTCAACTGAGCGACTTCACTTTCACTTTTCACTTTCATACATTGGAGAAGGAAATGGCAACCCACTCCAGTGTTCTTGCCTTGAGAATCCCAGGGCCGGGGGAGCCTGGTGGGCTGCCGTCTATGGGGTCACACAGAGTCGGACACGACTGAAGTGACTTAGCAGTAGAATGTTAGGAATGTGTATAATTTAAGTAAAATAGAAAGTAAAGGCAATTGCAAATACAAAAATGAAAGTGGTAAAAATTTTAAAAACTGCAGCCCTGTTCCTTCTAGAGTTCCACTCCTTAGAGGCAAAGTTTTTGACTCTATCTGTCATTTCTTATATTTATTTCCATGTAGTGACAGTGCTATTTTTATTGGCTCATCAGTTTTAAACAACATTGTTTTTGGTTAGGACAAATGAAACTTTAAGTCTTTTAGAAAATATTTTATTAAAGCTTTAGATGTGTCAGTTCCAAAAAAAATAGCCCTGATAGCTCAGTTGGTAAAGAATCCACCTGCAATGTAGGAGACCCTGGTTTGATTCCTGGGTTGGGAAGATCTGCTGAAGAAGGGATTGGCTACCCACTCCATTATTCTTGGGCTTCCCTTCTGGTTCAGCTGGTAAAGAATCCACCTGCAATGCAGGAGACCTGGGTTTGATTCCTGTGTTGGGAAGATCCCCTGGAAAAGGGAATGGCAACCCACTCCAGTATTCTTGCCTGGGAAATCCCATGGACAGAGGATCCTGGTGGGCTACAGTCCATGGGGGTGGCAAAGTGTCAGACACGACTTAGCAACTAAGCAACAACTATTACATGATAGGCATTGTTTTGGACACTGAGGACAGAGAGGCTTACAGGATAATGTCCTTGCCTTTTTGGAGCTTCTTTCTTGAGATGGGGTGCAGGAGAGGGGTGGGAGAGGGGAGTGGCAGCCCACACCGGAGTGTGATACCTCATGTGTGTGTCAAATGAGCATCAGGGAACCGAGTGGGGAGGTTACTGTGTCCTGAACAGTCCTTTGGATTGTTAAATGTGCTAGCTTCTTGGAGTTTTGCTTCTTTGTGCAAGGACACTGCAGCCTGTACCAGTGACTTGAGAAATATGCGATAAAGGATGACCAAAATGGCCAGAAGGGACAGTGGGGTCTGTTTCATGACCTAGTGTTTCATCTGCAGGGGTCACCTTTTCATTATCTCTTCACTCTTCTTGGGTTGCAGGCATGTGTGCTAAGTTGCTTCAGTCTTGTCAGGCTCTTTGCGATCCCATGGAGTGTAGCCCGCCAGGCTCCTCTGTCCATGGAATTTCCCAATACTGGAGTGGATTGCCATTTCCTTCTCCAGATGATCTTCCTATCCCAGGGGTTGAACCCACGTCTCCTGCTCCTCCTGACCTGGCAGGTGGATTCTTTACCACTGAGCCACCTGGGAAGCCCTTGTTCTTAGATTAACCCCGTAGAAATACTGCTAGGCTCTCTAGGACATCTTTCTAGACAATCTACCTGGAAGTTCATTGCAGGCACCAAGTTTCCTGAGTGGGAGACTCTCTTATAGTTACCTGATCAGATGAAAGATCACAAAGACAAGATGTGTGTGTGTGTGTGTGTGTGTGTGTGTGTGTGTGTGTGTGATGGAAACAAGAAAAATTGAAGCTGGAGGGAAAAATTATCCCTTATTTTCTGGTTTGGATTTTAATCAGAGTGCACAGCTCATATTCACACAAGCCCCTGTAGAGGGCAGTGATGAACAGGAAGCTTTGAGTCAAACCTGACTGGGAGCATTTATAAATGCTTAAATCCTTACTGGAGTTATTTCAAAAGTGGAAAAACAGGCTAAAGCCTGTTAGAGACATCATTGCCAATAAATGTCAGTTTTTATCTTTCCTCGTTTAATTACCTGCACTATATAATCAACAGACCTCTGGCTTGGCCTGTGGTAAATGACAATGCCGTTTTTCCAGTTGTTTAGGCCAAAACCCTTGAACTCAAACTTGATTCTTCTCTTGCTAAATATGATCTGTCAGCAGATCCTGTTGGCTCTACTTTCAAAATATGAAACTAAAATTCAATCACCTTTGGAGTCAGTGCTTTCCTGAAGCCCTTAGCCAGCTCAATAAATAAGAAAAAGAAAGAAAAGGTCTACAGATTACAATGTAAGAAAGGAGCTGTCATTATTTGATGATGAAACTCCAATAGAATCAGCAGATATTAGAACTAATAGGGTTTGGTAAGGTTGGATACAAAAATCAGTTTCTAAATATTGAACTTTTCTATTTCTGAACAAAAAAACAAAGTAAATGTTTTAAAGATAACATTTCAATGGCATAAACTATTATGTGTCAAGGAGTAACTCTAATAAAAGGTATGTAAGTCTTAAAAGAAAATAAAGTGTTATGATACTAAATAAGACATAGTTAAAAGGTGAGACATACTAAACTCAGATTGGAAGACTCAGTATAGTTAAAATGACAATTCTTCTCAAACCAATGTGTGGAATAATAACTGTAGGTCCAACTCTTTTTGGAATTTAAGAAGCCGACTCTAAAATTTATATGGAAGTAGGAAGGGCTAAATGGCAACCCACTCCAGTGTCCTTGCCTGGAGAATCCCAGGGGCTGCGGAGCCTGGTGGGCTGCTGTCTATGGGGTCGCACAGAGTCGGACGCGACAAGCGACTTAGTAGCAGCAGCAGCAGCAGGAAGGTTAAAGATGGCCAAGGGACTCTTGAAGATAAAATGATTGGAGGAGTCGCTTCAAGAAATATCAAGACCAAGAAGTGTTTTGTTTAATAGGTGTAGTAATTATGTCAGTGTAGTTGGAAGCAGGGATAGACAAAAAGGCAGTGGAGAGTAACGGAGAGTCCAGAAGCAGAACCTCCTCCCACTTCTCACCCTCCATTTATATTTTCCCATTGCCCTTGGCTACTATATGCAATGCCATATGCATTCATTTCTTAACTTAGGGAGCACATTTGTACCTCCTGCTCCAGCTCAGTGCCTCTCCTGCCCTAAGGTCCAGCTTTGCCTTATGCCTTACATTCCATTCCCACATGTTGTGGGTTGAATAGTGTCCCACAACAATTTATATGTTGAAATCCTAGCCCCCAGTACCTCAGAATGGAATCTTATTTGGAAATCATGTTCATTCATTCAATATATTTTTCAAGCAAAAAGTGCTTTGTGTTACCAGGTACCGTATTCCTCATCGGTTAAGAATAATCTGCTTCTCCCCGCCCTACAATAAGATATGTCTAAGAGTTTTTTTCTTGATTAATAGACTTAATTTTATTTTGGAGCAATGTTAGGTTTATAGAGAAATGTGAAGAAAGTATAGACAACTCCCATATACATCTTTATTTTGATGTATAGGATCTGTAGTGACATCCCTTCTTTGATATTAGTAATTTGTGTTCACTCTCCTCTTAGTTAGCTTGGCTAGAGGCTTATCCGGAGAAGGCGATGGCACCCCGCTCCAGTACTCTTGCCTGGAAAATCCCATGGATGGAGGAGCCTGGTCGGCTGCAGTCCATGGGGTCGCGAAGAGTCGGACTCGACTGAGCAACTTCCCTTTCACTTTTCACTTTCATACATTGGAGAAGGAAATGGCAACCCATTCCAGTGTTCTTGCCTGGAGAATCCCAGGGACGGGAGAGCCTGGTGGGCTGCCGTCTATGGGGTCGCACAGAGTCGGACACGACTAAAGTGACTTAGCAGTAGTTAGCAGAGGCTTATCGGTGTTACTAATTTTTTCAAGAACCAGCTTTTGATTTTGTCAATTTTTGCTGTTGTTTTCCTATTTTCAATTTCATTTATTTCTGCTCTAAGTCGTATTCTTTTTTTTTCTTTCTAGTATCAAAAAGCACTTTTTTTTTGGTTTAGCATTCTTTTTTTTTCTTTAACACCAAAAACATTTTGTTTTGGGGTATAGCCAATTAACAATGTTGTGATAGTTTCGGGTGAAGAGTGTAATTCTTATTATTTCTTTTCTTTTGCTTACTTTGTGCTTAATTTGCTCTTCTTTCTCTAGTTCTCTAAGGTAGGAGTTTAGATATTGATTTTAGATCTGTCTTTTCTTCTATGTATACATTCAATGATGTAAAATTCCTTCAAAGTACTCCTTTTGCTGCTTCCCACAAATTTTGATAAATTATGTTTTCATTTTCATTTAGTTCAAAATATTTAAAAATTTCTCTTGAGAGTTCTTCTTTGACCCATGTATTACTTATTATTTTGACCATGTATTATTTAGAAGTTTTTAATAGCCACATATTTTGCAAATTTCTAGTTATCTTTCTGTTATTGATTTCTAGATTAATTCTGTTGTATCTGAGAGCAAATGTATGATTCCTATTTTTAAAATTTTGTTAAGAGGTGTTTTATGGCCTCGAATGTGGTTTGTTTAGCAAACGTTCTGTGTGAGCTTGAGAAAAATGGAAATGGAGGAATGGAGAGATAGATGAGAGATGGAGAGATAGATCATGTTTCTCATTTTCCTGGTTTTGAAAATCTAGTGTTGTTAAGATGCTAATGTCTCCTTTATTGTTCTAATTATTCAACATAACCACAGTTGAAATCCCGGGAAGAGTGTTGTGGAAATTGACAAGATGAATCTAAAATGTGGGTGGAAAACAAAGAACCTTAAACAGCCCAAGATAAGACTGAAGAAGACAAAAGGTAGAGGATTTCAGTGATCTTATTTCAAGACTTAATATAAAACTATAGTAATTAAGAGTGTAATACTGGTGTAAGGATACATAGACTTATGAAATAAAAATGATTCCATAAATAGACCAATTTATATTGGTTACTTGTTTTATGATGAAGGTGCCTCGCAATACAATGAAGAAAAAGAAGGGTTTTTCAGTAAGTAATGCTGAAATTATTGGGTATCCACATAGGAAAAAATATATTCTTGACCCTTACCTAATACCATACACAAAATTTAATCCAAATAATTCATAGACTTATTCTTCAAGAATAAGAGGAAATAAAGACTTTCTGGGACAAGTACAAATGGGCAAAATTTGTCACCGGTAGACCTTCCTGGCAAGAAGTGTTAAAGCAATTCTTTATTTATTTATTTATTTTTTAGTCTTTAATTCTTACATGTGTTCCCAAACATGAACCCCCCTCCCACCTCCCTCCCCATAACATCTCTCTGGGTCATCCCCATGCACCAGCCCCAAGCATGCTGTATCCTGCGTCAGACATAGACTGGCGATTCAATTCTTACATGATAGTATACATGTTAGAATGCCATTCTCCCAAATCATCCCACCCTCTCCCTCTCCCTCTGAGTCCAAAAGTCCGTTATACACATCTGTGTCTTTTTTCCTGTCTTGCATACAGGGTCGTCATTGTCATCTTTCTAAATTCCATATATATGTGTTAGTATACTGTATTGGTGTTTTTCTTTCTGGCTTACTTCACTCTGTATAATCAGCTCCAGTTTCATCCATCTCATCAGAACTGATTCAAATGAATTCTTTTTAATGGCTGAGTAATACTCCATTGTGTATATGTACCACAGCTTTCTTATCCATTCATCTGCTGATGGACATCTAGGTTGTTTCCATATCCTGGCTATTATAAACAGTGCTGCGATGAACATTGGGGTACATGTGTCTCTTTCAATTCTGATTTGCTTGGTGTGTATGCCCAGCAGTGGGATTGCTGGGTCATAAGGTAGTTCTATTTGCAATTTTTTAAGGAATCTCCACACTGTTCTCCATAGTGGCTGTACTAGTTTGCATTCCCACCAATAGTCTAGGAGGGTTCCCTTTTCTCCACACCCTCTCCAGCATTTATTGCTTGCAGATTTTTGGATCGAAGCCATTCTGACTGGTGTGAAGTGGTACCTCATTGTGGTTTTGATTTGCATTTCTCTGATAATGAGTGATGTTGAGCATCTTTTCATGTGTTTGTTAGCCATCCGTATGTCTTCTTTGGAGAAATGTCTATTTAGTTCTTTGGCCCATTTTTTGATTGGGTCGTTCATTTTTCTGGAATTGAGTTGCATAAGTTGCTTGTATATTTTTGAGATTAGTTATTTGTCAGTTGCTTCATTTGCTATTGTTTTCTCCCATTCAGAAGGCTGTCTTTTCACCTTGCTTATAGTTTCCTTTGTTGTGCAGAAGCTTTTAATTTTAATTAGATCCCATTTGTTTATTTTTGCTTTTATTTCCAGAATTCTGGAAGGTGGATCATAGAGGATCCTGCTGTGATTTATTTCTGAGAGTGTTTTGCCTATGTTCTCCTCTAGGAGTTTCATAGTTTCTGGTCTTACATTTAGATCTTTAATCCATTTTGAGTTTATTTTTGTGTGCGGTGTTAGAAAGTGATCTAGTTTCATTCTTTTACAAGTGGTTGACCAGTTTTCCCAGCACCACTTGTTAAAGAGATTGTCTTTACTCCATTGTATATTCTTGCCCCCTTTGTCAAAGATAAGGTGTCCATATGTGTGTGGATTTATCTCTGGGCTTTCTATTTTGTTCCATTGATCTATATTTCTGTCTTTGTGCCAGTACCATACTGTTTTGATGACTGTGGCTTTGTAGTAGAGCCTGAAGTCAGGCAAGTTGATTCCTCCAGTTCCATTCTTATTTCTCAAGATTGCTTTGGCAATTCGAGGTTTTGTGTATTTCCATACAAATCTTGAAATTATTTGTTCTAGTTCTGTGAAAAATATCGCTGGTAGCTTGATAGGGAAGCAATTCTTTAAAAAGAAGGAAAGCAGTTTAAGTCAGAAACTTGAATCTACATAAAGAAAGGAAAATCATCAAAAGAGGATTAAATGACGATAAAAAACTTCTGACCTGGTAAAATTTAGTTATTCTAAGAGTTTGTAGCTACCTTACAATTTTCTATGTTTGTATTATCTGTGAATAAGAAAAGTTTTACTTTTTCCCTTCTCATCCAGATGGCTCGTACTTGTTTTTATGCCTTATGCACTGGGTGAAGCCTCTGGTACAATGTTGAAATGGAAGTGGTGAGAGAAAACATCTTGGCCTTGTTGCCGGACATTCTTGTCTCATTCCTGTTGTCAGGGCAAAGGAGTCAGTCTTTCATCATCGAATATAATATTATTAGTAGATTTTTACATGAATACCTTTTGTTAGTTTGAAAAACTCCCTTTTTTCAAGTTTTATTAGCATTTTTAAAAGTCAGGAAAGGTACTGAGTGTTATATAATTTTAAGCCCTTATTGAGATAATCAATAACCTTTCCATTTACACCTGACCCTTGCACAGCACAGGGATTTAGGGATGCCAGCCCTAACCCTAATTTTCTGTGAGGCTGAAAATCCATGAATAGATAATTTATAGTCAGCCCATCTGTATACAGGGTTCCTCTGTATCTTCTGTTCCTGCATATTGAAGGATCCAACCAATTGCAGATTGTGTTGTACTGTAGTATTTGCTATTGAAAAAATCTGAGGATAAGTGGACCCCAGCAGTTCAAACCTGTGTTCGAGGATCAACCTGTATTCTCTTAATGTAATTAATTTCACCAATTTATGAAAAATATACTAACCTTACATACTTGGGGTAAGTCTCACCTGGTTACAGTTTGGCATATATAAATAAATAATAAATAATGGGTTTCATTTGCTAACATTTTGATAAGGATTTTTTCTTATGTCTTTTCTCCTGAGGGATACAGGTCTACAAGTCTTTTCTTGTAATGTCTTTGTCAAGTTTTGGTACCAGGGTCCTGTTAGTTCATAAAACAAGTTGGGAATTGTTCCTTCTTCCTCTAAACAATTGTGTAAGAATGGTTTACTTATTCATCAAATATTAATAGAGTTTACCAGTGATAACATTTGGGCCTAGGGTTTCTTTGGGACTGAAAGTTATGTTTACTTTTGTGTCAATTTAGGAAAAGAATTCATCCATTTCTTCAAAGTTTTATAGTTATTCAGAATAATTATATTTAATAATTTTAATTATTTACAATAATCTTGTATCCTTTTAAAAAATCAGCAGGGATCTATAGTGATGTCCTCTCTTTTCTGATATAGATAATATATACTTTCTTTCTTTACCAGTCTTGCTAGTGTTTTATTAATTTTATTAATGTTTTCAAAGAATGAACCATTGGATATGTTATTGGCCCTATTTTATATTTGTCTTCTATTTCATTGATTTTTGTTGTTGTTGTTCTTGTATTTCTTCCCTTGTTTCTAATTTCTTGGCCATAACTGTTAATTTTATTTTGACTTCTTAAGGTGGAAACTTGGATCTTACTTAAAATCTTTTTTCCCCAAATGAGCATTTAAACTGTCAATTTCCCTCTTAAACACTGCTTTAGCTGTCTCCCACAAATTCTGATACATTGTTGTTCATTATTGTTTGGCTAAAAAATATTTTCCAATTTCCATTATGACTTCCTCCCTCAGTTCTTCAGTTATCTTTCTGTTACTGACTTCTGGCTTCATTCTGCTGTGGTCAGTGAACATTTTTATGTGGTTTCAATCTTTTGAAACGTGTTGAGACTTGCTTTATGTTCGCATACATAGCATTCTGTAAATGTTTAAGTATACTTGAGAAGAGCGTGTTCTATAGTAGTTGAACATAGTATTTCACAAATATCATTTCGATCAAATTGGTTGATAGTTTTTATTATATGGCAGATTTTTTAAAAAGTGCATTCTGGTTTAATCAGCACCATGACACTTATGAGGTGATATTAGCAACTATCTTATGGATGAGATGCCTGGCTTGTCTTTGGCAGAGGAGGTGACCTGGGTGTGTCTATAAAAGGACCATAGATATTAAAGTTGGCCCTACCCTTTACTCTCATACAGATAGCATGACAGGAGAGAAATGGCTATCTGTTTCCTAGGAAGGACTTATCGCTGTCTGGAATTTAACTCCCTTGACTTTGTTTCTGCAGCCTTTCAATGTCTTTTTTTTTTTTTTAGTTTTTTATTTTTTAAAATTTTAAAATCTTTAATTCTTACATGCGTTCCCAAACATGAATATTTGTTTTTGTTTCTATTTTTTTCTATTTGTTGTGGCAGGAGCCTGCTCCTGCTATTTACAACCTAACCTAACACTAAATAGTGTATAAAGTTTCTCTGTAGCCTTCTATGGTGAAAATATATAAAGGTGAATTAAGAAAAAAAAAATCTACCCACTGGCAGAAATAGATGAAAAAAGGCTTGTATGTAGTAGCTTGGGCTTTGGATAGGAGGAAAAATATCAATTGTCTGCCTTCTAGGTGTTTACTTCAGGTTCAATTTCCTGGCCACCAGTTCTGTCTTATCTTTAAGCTGTCTTTCTCAGCTGAGAAAATAATATAAAAATTGGTCTAAGCTTTTGATACTTGTGCCTGGTACATGCAGATGCCAAAACACTTGGAAGAAATTCTCCAAGAAAAAGAACTTGCACTAAAGATGAGTTCCTAAAAAGAGATAGAACTCATATGGAGACAATCTACTATGAGCGACAGAAGTCCGGAGTATAGAGCAGTAAGAAATTGAGATAATTGAACCACACTCTGAAAAACGTAAACATGTTTGCAGTGGTCAAAGACACAGTAGAAGGGATTAAAATCCTAGAAAAGAATGGTTAGGGAAAGACCAGACCAGTTTTATAGACCCAAATAGAACTTTTAGAAAAGGAAAAGAAGTGATTGAATAGCTAGCTAGAGATCACTGACAAGAAACCTGGTGGCTAAATCTAGGGTAGATCCTCAGAAACCAGTAAAAATTGATAGAGATGGGGATGAAAGAAGATAAGAGCAAGGTGGAAGAAAGACAGCTAACATATAACCAAGGACGCCAGAAAGAAAGAAAAGAGAAAATGCAAAACAGATAAAGTTTGAAAAAGTAGTGTTTGAAAAAGTGTCCAAGTTGGTTACAATTGTGAATCTTTATATTTAAGAAACATAATGAAATAAACAGAATAAATAAAATTAGACATCTAGACACAGAAGTAAACGTGAATGTCAGAGACAAAACACACGTACACAATCTTAAATGCAATTGGAGATGTGATAGGAGAAATTTTCACTTATTGAGGTATGGGTAAGTCATTCTAGCCTATTTGTGATTTAACTTAAACTTTATGCTCACCAGAACAGCCTTTTTATGGCCTATCAGGTATACACTGTTAATCTGATTTAGCTTAAAGAAAAGAATGTGTTAAAAAAATAAAAATGGAGTAACTGTGGTTCAGGAATCCAGAAGGGAGCTGGGTGGCCATTGTGGATGTGATTTCAGCCACATTCTGCATCACTGAGAACCTGAATTTTATGAACTGTATCAGACTCAAAGACACCACCAACTATTCTCAAAATAATATCTGCTAAGCAGCCAGCATCTATGGTCTCAAAGTCTCTTCTCATTACTATGCAGCCATTCTGCACCCCACCCAATCCTTGCCTAACAAGCACCCTTATTTTTTTTAAACGGTGATAATTATAAGTCTTGACCAACAACTTATGTACTTTTGTGGGTTTTGCCTTTATAACCCTCCCCTTTTATAGTCTGGGGAACACAATTCAAGTGCTTCTTGAATCTGTGTCTCCTGGGCTATAGTTCTCAGTTTGGCTCAAATAAAACTCTTTTCTATTCCTGTTATAGTTTGGCTTATTGGTTATTTCCATAAACAGAAGGAAGACATTTACCTAGAAAAGTAATATTTAGACCAAAAACAGCAATAATAGAATCCAGAAATCAATGGAATCATATTTTAAATATTAAAACAAACTGATTGTCAATTAGAAACTATACAAAACAAACTGTCATCCAAAAATAAGAGTAAAAAGACTGAAGAAATATGATTTATCACTCAGAGAGTGTTTAAAAATACTTGAGCATGTCCTACAGGAGGAAGGAAATTGAACCCAGAAGGGAGGAGTGAGATGCAGTAAACAATGGTAAAGAATGTAATGAGCAAATATGAGTGTTAACTTAGATTACCAGGTAAGCACTGACTTCATAAAATAATAATAATATGACAAATTTGTAAGGTATAAAAGATAAAGTTGGAATAAAATACTATGTAACAATTAAAATGGGGTGAATTATACATTCTTTTAAGGTTTTATACTTGGAAGAAGGATGAGAGCCATCATGTTTGACTTCAAGCCTCAAACAACAACAACAACAACAACAACAACAACAACGTGTTAATCAGTACAATAGAAATAGGATCCAAACCAGCCTATGTGGTGAGAGAATAAAGAAAATATACAATTGGCCAATAATTGCTTATTGTATTGAATCAAGAGATCCTTGGCATTGTTATCCATCAGGGTAATGCAAATCCAAGACTCCATGAGATGATTGTGATTAAAAAAATAATAAGTGTTGTGGAGAAATCAGAACCCTCATATACTACTAGTGGGAATGTGAAATGGAGCATCTACCTTGAAGAACAGCCTGGAAGTTCCCCACAAAGTTAAACGTAGAGGCACTCTTTGATCTAGCAGTTTTACTCCTTCGGTTATGCCCAAAGGATTGAAAGCATATATTTATACAAAAACTTGTACCTAAGTATTCATAGCAGCATCATTCATTATTGCCAACGGTGGAAACAATCCCCGTGATTATCAGTTGATGAGTGGATAAACAAAATGAAGTACATCCTTACAATGGGATAATATTTGGCCATAAGAAGGAATGAAAGACTGATACATGCTCCAATATGGATGGGCCTTAAAAAAAAGTGTGCATGCTAACTGAAAGAAACCAATTCAAAAAGCCATACAGCAATACATTGAGATTTGAAGGGGGGCTAATTTATCATTCCCCTCTCCCTCTCATAGCCCCCAAAGGATAATCTTACTTAGAATTTGAGAACGCTCTGTGGAAAATAAAAGAACTCAGAAACTGCTGAGCCTCCGAGTTTCAATTTCCTTTCCCAAAGTCATTAAGTAGGTAAGTCATTCTTTCCCCCTGGGAAGGAGTGAGTGATGGAGACTGGAGAAAGATGCCAGATATGGTTCTCCTATACTTTTTCTTCCTTTTTCTTCTTGGCAACCTTTGTCAACATTGCAGGGTACATTCATTCATTCATTCATTCACCAGATGATTATTAAGCACCCACCAAAGGGAAAATGCACGGTGAAAAATGTAAAGATTGTGCTGCAGCTTTAGGGAACTAGCATTTTGTTTGGGGGAATGACAACACTAAATGTTTCAACAGTTAAATAGCACTCAGCCCCTTTCAGTACTGGATGTTCCAAAGCTCAGTCCTGCAATTCTTCTTGACTTCAATATCCACTCACTCACTTGTTGACCTCATATCTCAGGACTGAAATAATGCCAAGGATTCCTGCCTCAACCTTTCTCTTGAACTCTGGTCTAGTCTGTCTACTTTTAAAAAATGAGTATTTAAAAGCCATCTTAAAGTAATCTCTAAAATCAGTCTCTGCTGTCCCTCCCTCCACCTCTCCCCAACCAAATCTACTCAGGTCTCAGTTTTCCCAGGAGCTGGTATCTCCATTGCTCAAAAAACTTGAGGTTTTGTCTTTTCATGAAACACATCTAATCCAATTGAAAATCTTGCTAGTTTTACCTTCAAAATATATCTAGAATTTTATGCTATTTCATTATCTCTACCACTGTCATCCTGGCCAAAGTCACCATCATTTCTTGCCTGGATGATTATAATAATCTTCTAACTCCCGCTTCTGCCTTGACCTCTAAGGTCTGTTTCCAACACAGCAGCTAGAGTGAATCCTAAAGGTTAAGTCAGGTTGTGTCATATCATGTAAACCCTCTAGCGATTCTTCTTTGGGCTTAAAGGAACATCCAGAGTGATTACAGTGGCGTCCAGTGTCCTCTGTGATCTGGCCCCTGCTCCCTCTCTGACTTCCTCTCCACCTATTCTTGCTCATGTCCATTTCCTTCCCTTCATATTGGATTCCACATTGCTCCTCAACCTGCTGAGCACGCTCCTGTCTTACGGCTTTTGCACTTTGTTCCATTTGAGCAGGTAGCTCGCCTTCAGATACCATCGTGGTTTCCTCTCTTGCTTCTTAAGGGTTTCCATTCAAAACTGAGAGACTACCCTTAATGTTCCCCACATCCCTCATTAAAATCTGATGTAATTTCATTACTTATGTGTTTATTGAGAACGAATGCTTCAGGAGGGCAGCAGCTGTTTGATTCCCCATGTTTCTAACTAGTGCCTTATGTCAGCGTCTGGCATATAAATGCTCAGTGTATATTGTTGAATGAATGAATCATTTCATATCTGTCTGAGACATCAAAAAAGAAATGTTGTAAGGCAGTGCATACCTCATTATCAAATATGTAATATGTACATTTTGGTGATATTATGCTATATTAATTAATGATTCATATATTCTATATTAATATTAATTATAACATGATTAAATGTAATATTAATTATATATTAATTAATTTCTGATTTTTCCCATTGTAAGTTACTATAAGATATTGAATCTAGTTCCCTGTGCTATACAGTAGGACTTTGTTGTTTATTTTATATAAAGTAATATGTATCTGTTACTCCCAAGCTTCTAATTTATCCCTCCTCCTCTTTCCCCTTTGGTAACCTTGAGTTTATTTTCTATGTTATGAGTGTTTATGCTTTGCAGTCAGTATACCAGCAAATTTGGAAAACTCAGCAGTGGCCACAGGACTGGAAAAGTTCAGTTTTCATTCCAATCCCAAAGAAAGGCAATGCCAAAAAATGCTCAAACTATCGCACACTTGCACTCATCTCACACGCTAAGAGTCAGGCATGACTGAGCGACTTCATTTTCACTTTTCACTTTCATGCGTTGGAGAAGGAAATGTCAACTCACTCCAGTGTTCTTGCCTGGAGAATCCCAGGGACAGGGGAGCCTGGTGGGCTGCCGTCTGTGGGGTTGCACAGAGCCGGACACGACTGAAGTGACTTAGCAGCAGCACACGCTAATAAAGTAATGCTCAAAATTCTCCAAGCCAAGCTTCAACAGTACATGAACTGTGAACTTCCAGATATTCAAGCTGGATTTAGAAAAGGTAGAGGAATCAGAGATCAAATTACCAACATCTGCTGGATCATGGAAAAAGCAAGAAAGTTCCAGAAGAACATCTATTTCTGCTTTATTGACTGTGTGGATCACAACAAACCATGGAGAGTTCTGAAAGAGATGGGTATACCAGACCACCTGACCTGCCTCTTGAGAAATCTGTATGCAGGTCAGGAAGCAATAGTTAGAACTGGATATGGAACAACAGACTGGTTCCAAATAGAGAAAGGAGTATGTCAAGGAGTATGTATTGTCACCCTGCTTATTTAACCTATAAGCAGAGTACATCATGAGAAATGCTGGGCTGGATGAAGCACAAGCTGGAATCAAGATTGCTGGGAGAAATATCAATCACCTCAGATATGCAGATGATACCACCCTTATGGCAGAAAGCGAAGAAGGACCAAAGAGCCTCTTGATGAAAGTGAAAGAGAAGAGTGAAAAAGTTGGCTTAAAGCTCAACATTCAGAAAACGAAGATCATGGCATCCGGTCCCATCACTTCATGGGAAATAGATGGGGAAACAGTGGAAACAGTGACAGACTTTATTTTTTTAGGCTCCAAAATCACTGCAGATGGTGATTGCAGCCATGAAATTAAAAGACACTTACTCCTTGGAAGAAAAGCTATGACCAACCTAGACAAGCATATTAAAAAGCAGAGACATTATTTTGCCAAAAAAGGTCCGTCTAGTCAAAGCTATGATTTTCTCAGTAGTCAAGTATGGATGTGAGAGTTGAAATGCAAAGAAAGCTGAGCACCAAAGAATTATTACTTTTGAACTGCGATGTTGGAGAAAACTCTTGGGAGTCACTTGGATTGCAAGGAGATCCAGTCAGTCAATCCTAAAGGAAATCAGTCCTGAATATTCATTGGAAGGGTTGATGGTGAAGCTGAAACTCCAACACTTTGGCCACCTGATATGAAGAACTGACTCGTTTGAAAAGACCCTGATGCTGGGAAAGATTGAGGGCAGGAGGAGAAGGGGATGACAGAGGATGAGATGGTTGGATGGCATCACCGACTCAATGGGCATGAGTTTGAGTAAACTCCGGGAGTTGGTGATGGACAGGGAGGCCCGGCGTGCTGCAGTCCATGGGGTTGCAGAGTCAGACATGACAGCAACTGAACTGACCTGAACTGAGTGTTTATGCTTTGTAAATAAGTTCATTTGTATCATTTTTATAGATTCCACATATAAGTGATATGATATTTGTCTTTCTTTTCCTAACTTAATTCACTTAATATGATAATCTCTAGGTCCATCCATGTTGGTGCTAATTGCCTATTATTTTTATTGTTATTACCACTCTAATAATTATATGCAACAGTCATCGGTTCATTATTATATATAACAGGCAAGATTGATGTCCTATTATTTTATTTAGGTTAATAACAAAACCTGACATGAGTAATGGGTAAAACATGAGGAAATGGGACAATTGAAAGGAAGAGAGTGGGAGTTAAACTTTCCTTCCTATATGACTTACATCATTTTAAAAAAGTCATTTCATTACCGTGTTTCCTATTCTAGTTAGTATATTCAATTCATATAGCGCAGAAATTTCCTAAGCCAAATCTATGTTTTCTAATTGACATACAAAAAAAGTAATTTCTTATGAGAAAAAACATTTTGGTCATACATGTGGTACACTGGAAATTGATTAGAGCTGATTAATCTGTCCTGCAAAAATCTTTACAGAAATGAGTGAAAATGTTTTAACAACTTCTGCTTCTTGGAATTACTTGCCAATATTATCTTATTTTACCTGGTACCTCCTCTTTCTATACGATGAATTATATTTTCATGATCAGAGTTAATATCTGTTTGAATTTTCTGTTAACAATGTGTTTAATTACAGAGGGCTTTTGGCATAAAAGCACTACTGATTTGGTCATAGTTCCTACTTAAGTGTTTTCTTAAATTTCTTTACATGGTTACACAATGTAAAGCAAGGAACACTTCCTGAGATAGAGAACCTAAGCAACAAAAACAACTATGTGCATTCAACACATTTATTCAGAGCTGTGAGCCAAACGTATTGTGAGGAACTGTCCATTCAAAGAATGAATAAGACCCTCCTGCAAGGAGCTGTGTTACAAAACTGACTCAGTGACTGGAGTGCACATTACTGATTTCAAATTCTGACCTTTTTCATGTTATGGATGTTATTTGTAGGAATAGTTCTGGAAGCACAGGTTTTCTGCATTCTGATGTAGTGACTTAAAGCAGCTGACTTGCCCAAGGACTGAAGAATACCCTAGAATATCCCTGAGATCACCATCTGTTTTTTAAATATATTTGCAATAATATTTTGGTTTTTGCTAGTGAAGCAGTAGTCTGTTTTAGTTTTACCCTATGAGATGGAAGGGTCTTCTGGATGTTGTAGTGTGGGGTGGGGTACTAGGCAGTTTCAAGACTGCTTGGGAATCAGGCTTTAGGTAACCATCTAGGGAACCATAAGCAAGTGACTCTAGGCCTCAGTTTGTGAAAATAGCTCAGTTATGTCCAACTCTTTGCAACCCTATGGACTGTAGTCCACCAGGCTCCTCTGTCATGGGATTCTCTAGGCAAGAATACTGGAGTGGATGGCCACTCCCTTCTTCAGGGAATCTTCCCAAACCTGGGTCTCCTGCACTGCAGGTAGATTCTTTACCTTCTGAGCCCCCAGGGAAGATCCCTGGGTCTCAGTTTGCCCATTTTTAAAACAAGACAGCTGGATTGCATCAGCAAGTCTCAAAGTGAATATGCGTACCAGTCACCTGCGGATTTTGCTAAAATGCAAACTCCTATTCAGTAGGTTGGGGGTGGGGCCTGAGACTCTGCATATCTAACAGGCTCTCAGGTAGTGAACACCCCTGCTGCTGGACCATGGCCCACACTCTGAGTGGTCAGGGTGAGAGTAGCAATACCCAATTCAAAGATAAGGTGAGCCATATATGTAATTTTAAATGTCTAGAAACACATTTGAAAGGTAAAAAAAAATAGGTGAGATTAATTTTAATGACATTTTATTTAATCTTACATAATCAAAACTATCTTTACATGTCATCAATATAAACATCACGAACAGAATATTTTACATTCTTCTTTCAACATTAACTCTGTGATATCTGGTGTGTATTTTACTTACGGCACATCTCAGTTTGGACTAGCCACATGTTTAGGTGCTCAATAGCCTTGTGTGTGCTGCTGTTTAAGACTGTATGGGACTAGAACCTCTCTGCTGCCCGTTTCAGTGCTGGTAACATTCTTGTCTTCCTTACATTTCTTGACTCTCGTCTCCAGGTGGCGCTAAAGTTCTTTGATTTGTCTATGATTTTCTTTTTTTTTTTTGCTACAGGAGAGCTCTACAGAAGGTCACTTAACATATTTATTTATTTATTTACTCATCTAGTTCCTTCTCTTAATTCATTCATCCCATAATATATGTTTACAGGCTATACTGATGGTTAGTGTATTATATTCTCTGAAACTTCATCCACTAAGATGCAATAGAATTATTATTAAGTATGCCAAAGTGAATTAGAGAGGGAATGCTCAAAGTCATTCTTGGGGGGCATAGCTATTTAAGACTGATCACTGATTATATATTTTTAGATACGAGATGGTGACCAGCTATTTAAGAGAACTAATGTAGAAACAGGAAAATTGCTGACTAGTGTATAGAACATTTAAATAATAACTTTGTGACATGGTTGTTTTGTGAAAGGGAGGAAGGTTTCTCTCTTCCTTCAGTTTTATCTAATATAGGATGACTGATACTCCGTAGGGTGATTTAGGTGTTGAATTTTCTGGAAGGGAAATGATGCTCATAAAAACCTTTATTTCAACTGTATAATTTTGTGTATATGCCAGGCATACTATAGAGATTACATTTTCTAGAAGAATAATTTTAAGACTCAGACTTAGTTTTGAGAAGGTACGTCCAGGACTTCCCTGGTGATTCAGTGGCTGAGTCCATGCTCCGAATGCAGTGGGGCAGGATTCAATCCTTGGTCAGGGAACTAGATCCCACATGCCACAACTAAGAGTTAGCCTGCGGCAGCTAAGACCAAGTGCTCAGTCACGTCCAACTCTTTGTGATCCCATGGACTGTAGCTCGCCAGGCTCCTCTGTCCATGGAATTTTCCCAGCAAGACTACTGGAGTGGGTTGCTATTTTCTGCTCCAGGGGATCTTCCCGACCCAGGGATCGAACCCATGTCCTGTGTCTCCTGCATTGGCAGGTGGGTTCTTTACCACTGCACTGCCAGGTAAGCCCTAAGACCCAGCATGGCAAAAAACATCCAGGTTTTTTAAAGCTTGGTATTATTTCTTTTGTCTGCTTATGACTCTAATGTTAACTAAAATGTCAGGTATCATGAACAAGTAGTTTAAATGTGTTAACTCATCCTCACAGTAAACCAATGAGGTAGGTACTTTTATTGGAAAAGTCAATGGCACCCCACTCCAGTACTCTTGCCTGGAAAACCCCATGGACGGAGGAGCCTGGTATGCTGCAGTCCATGGGATCGCTAAGAGTCGGGCACAACTTGAGCGACTTCACTTTCACTTTTCACTTTCATGCATTGGAGAA
This sequence comes from Ovis canadensis, assembly GCF_042477335.2. Classification (NCBI taxonomy): domain Eukaryota; kingdom Metazoa; phylum Chordata; class Mammalia; order Artiodactyla; family Bovidae; genus Ovis; species Ovis canadensis. The sequence continues at coordinate 87,195,595 of NC_091250.1, read as the reverse complement.
AGAAATGGCAACCCACTCCAGTGTTCTTGCCTGGAGAACCCCAGGGATGGAGGAGCCTAGTGGGCTGCCGTCTATGGGGTCGCATAGAGTCGGACACGACTGAAGCGACTTAGCAGCTTAGCAGCAGGTGCTTTTATTATCCCCACATTTCAAGTGAGGAAATGGATGCTCTAGAGATTAAATTGTTTGTCCTGGGAACATGACTATTAAGAAGAGACAGAGTGTGAACTCACATCCAGACTGTTGAACCCTCAAGTTCATTCCCTTAATTACCATACTGTATGGAGGAGTATACATATTCTCTTCCTCTGTCTTAAGCTGAATTTGCTGATCACTCTACAAAACAGTCAACAAAAACTACAGTCTGCTGCTGCTGCTAAGTCACTTCAGTCATGTCCGACTCTGTGCGACCCCATAGACGGCAGCCCAACAGGCTCCCCCCGTCCCTGGGATTCTCCAGGCAAGAACACTGGAGTGGGTTGCCATTTCCTTCTCCAATAGTCTACAATGTCCAAATCTATAATATCCGTAATGTGCAGGAGATTGTCTTTTATGATAATAAGCCATACATGTTTAAAACAAAGTCAGAGGCCTAAAAGCTCAGCTATCTTTGATCTTAGTTCTCATTTGACTAGTAACTGTATATATACTGAGTAACCTGAAAACTGTTTTCTGTGAGACAGAGCAAATGGGGATCTCTTTCACGGTTAAATAGGTTGAATTCATGACATGATTCCATGATAACTCACATCACAAATATAAATTTCTCCCACTTAACCATTGTAAAAATATACTCATAATATTGTTTCCTGTATGGACTTCTCAACAGTTTTTATCTGCTTTATTTTTTCTTTTACTATTTATTTTTGACTATAAAAGTAAGAAAATTAATTGGAGTATAATTGCTTTACAATGTTGTGTTTCTGCTGTACAACAACACGAATCAGCTATGTGTGTACGTCTATTACCTCCCTCTTACTCACCTTGCCACCCCTCTATGTCATCACAGAGCACAGAGCTGAGCTTCCTGTGCTGTTCAGAAGCTCCCCACTAGCTAGCTTTTTTACTGGTGTGGTAGTATATTTATGACATTGCTTCTCTCTTCATTAGTCCCGCTCTCTTCTTTCCACATTGTGTCCACAAGTGCATTCTTTACGTCTGCGTCTCTATTCCTGCCCTGCAGGTAGGTTCATCAGGAACATTTTTCTAGCTTTCATTTGTATGCGTTAATATATGATACTTGTTTTTATGTGCTTTCTTTTTGATGCATATAATATTGATACAAAATTGTGTGTGTATGTGACAGAGAAAGAGAGAGAGATACAGAATTGAGTTCAAATCCTTGCTTTGCCACCCTCTGGCTCTGTTATCTTGGGCAGCTTGGAAAACTGTCTTGGGATGTCAGTTTCTCCAACTGAAAATCGGGGTTGATATATTTTTTCTGAGGATTAAATGAGATGGTATATGCAAAGTCTCTAGCATATATAGCATATACTCCAGTTAACACTCAGCAATATTCATTTTGTAGAATGATGAGATAGAGATATTGGTAAGGTACATCCATACCTGTTTACTCTTTAGAGGAACTTGATATCTGCCAACAAATGGAATCAGAAAACTGAGGCTACATCCCAGGCAAAGAAAGTCTACTCCCCTCAATTCCCCAAAATTCTCAATTTTTTGATGAAATTGGGCCAATTTTATCTAATTTATGCAGCAAACTGCTTTCCTTCGTTACTTTGCCTTGGCAGTGAAAACCAGTCTCTTAAGTCATTTTGTTGAAGAGCCTATGAAGACATTACGGTATTTGGCTCCCTATCTTATCCAAGTTCCCTGGATGAAAAATTTCTTTCCTTCCCATCTTCAGACAAAGGATTTATAACTACTTTAGCATATTACTGAAGCAAAGAGACACTTAACGGAAACGTGACTCTGGGCTGACTTTTTATACGTCCCATTTGGATGTATTGGATGCGTTGCTTCAAGTTCACAGGTGGAAAAAATACATTGTTTTAAAAATGTCAACATTTCCTCATATATGAGGAATTATTTTCTTTCCATTTTGTTTTTTCTTTTCTCTCTTCTCTTTCTTCTTCTTCCTGCTCCTCCTTTGTGTGTGTAACTGCATAAAGAACATACAAATCTTGAAACATTTCACTGGATTCTTGAAAACCAGCTCAAATAATTTTTCCTCCTTATATATGCTCTTTCGTTGCTGGTCAGGAACATAGCCACCTAAGCCAAGTGGTCACAGCTCACTTCACACATATGGACAAGAAAGATCTGTTTTAATTCTCTGAAGAGTCAGAGATAGTCTGCTCCTGACACTGGAAGGGGATTTTGGAAAAAACGATTCATGGATAGAACATGATCTCAGAATATTCTCCAAGGACTCAGAAGGTACCCAAACAAATATGGAGTATAAAACTTTTCCTGTGTCATGTGTGTGGGAAAGGAGTGGAAGGCTGGAGAAAGAAGGAAAACTTTATCAAGGAGAAAGGCAGACAATAGCCAGACATGAATGATATCTTCAAATGGATAAGGGAGATTTGAGCGTGCTGATTAGATTATATCCAAGGTTGAACTGAGAGAGGATTTTCCCACAAAGGAAGCTGGGATCTGCTGTCTTTTCTGTGGAGGAGCTGTGAAGTAGATAGCGACGTGAGGAGGATTGGTGGTGGGAGACAATCCAGGCACGGTTTCCCTTAGCTCCTACCCCGCCCTCAGCCTGACGTGACTGCATGGCGGAGAGTGAGGTGCAGAGAGGCAGAGGAAGTAGTACAGGCTTAGTAACCACAGGAGAAGGAATGTGAATCCCAGTTCATCCCTAAGTGAGCCTGGCAAGTGAGTCAGCTGTGCAGGGCCTCAATCTCCCCCTCTGGAAATGCAAATAATATCTATCCCAATAACCCAAGCAAGTTGTGAGAATCACCTTAGAGGATGCAGGGGAAAGTGCTGCACGGATTATCAAGTGTTGCAAATGTAGCCTAGTGATAACAATGACCCACAAAACCAATGAAGCTTATGTCTGTGGGTTTCTGCAGATATGAGGTTCAGGTTTGCTGATGAAGTCTCCTTCCCTTCTCTTGGTCAGATGACAGATGGGAGGACTTGGTTGGTCTCCATCAGATGGAATTCATCATATTACAACAGAGAAGAGCTAGACAGCACCTTGCCCTCAGGCTGTCTTGCCTTATAGCTCCAGTCAGAAGTTTCCTTATTCCCTCTGTGTGCCAGACCCCAAGCTAGACAACTCACCTACACTTTCTTATTCTCTGGTTTGCAGGGAGGAAATGGAGGATCCAGTAATGAAGACACTTACTCAGGGTGACACAGCTGTTAAACAGCTGCTGCTGCTGCTGCTAAGTCCCTTCAGTCTAGTGTCCAAGTCCGCACGACCCTATAGACGGCAGCCCACCAGGCTCCCCCGTCCCTGCGATTCTCCAGGCAAGGACACTGGAGTGGGTTGCCATTTCCTTCTCAAATGTATGAAAGTGAAAATTGAAAGTGAAGTCACTCAGTCATGTCTGACTCGTAGCGACCCCATGGACTGCAGCCCACCAGGCTCCTCCGTCCATGGGATTCTCCAAGGAAGAGTACTGGAGTGGGGTGCCATTGCCTTCTGTTAAACAGCAGGGCCAGGATTCTAAGGCAGGAGCCCTTTTTCCTAGTTTTCCTCATCTTACCCGCCCCCCTTCCTCCTTTTCCTCCGTCTCTCTTGCTTATTATCCTTCTCTCTTCAGCTCCCTCTTTTCTCCCCTTCCCCAGTTCTTTTTCTTGAGGTATGAAGCTTTCTTTACTAAATAAACACAAGAAACTTAAAAAGGAATGAAAACACAGGTGAGGAGGAGTCCAAACTCTGCTAAATGTGGCTTTTTGCAGTCTTCAGGAAAAGCGCTAAAGAAATAAACTCTTTATTCCTGTCTCTGTAAGAGCTTCTTTATTAAAAAATATCATTTCCACTAATTTCACGGGAAATACACAGATAGATTTTTATTGTAAATTTAAAGTTGAACATTACAGATCAAATTAAAATCTCTTTGACTCCTTTTATTCTATTTGCTACCCCATACATAAATATTATTACCATCTAGTATGAAAATGAATGTGTTTGTTGTTCGGTTGTGTCTGGCTCTTTGTGACCCCATGGACTGTAGCCTGCCAGGCTCCTCTGTCCATGGGATTCTCCAGGCAAAAATACCGGAGTGGATTACCGTTCCCTTCTCCAGGGGATCTTCCCGACCCAGGGATCAAACCCAGGTCTCCTAAATTGCCAGATTCTTTACCGTCTGAGCCACTAGGAAGCCCCTTCATTTTAGTATATATTTTTCTAAAATGGATAAAGTTAATTTTATATACAAATTATTTTAAATTATCTTTACTAATTTTAAATATAAAAATTAATTTCATGTTTATGTATCTTATATATGATTTTAAATTATATTTTGCTAAAATTAAATTAAAAATTTACCTATGTATATTTAGCTGCAAATGTGTATGTATTTTTATGTGAGTGGAGTCAGTTGTACTTATTATTTTATACCTTGTTTTAAAAGTTTTTATTCAATAACTTATTTTGGAAATATTCCTATGTCAGACATATGTTTTTGCCTCTTTCTTTTGCTGTCATTGTGTTGTTGCAAAGTCATGCTCAACTCTTTGTGACCCCATGGACTGTAGACTGCCAGGCTCTTCTGTTCATGGGATTTCCCAGGCAACAATACTGGAGTGGGTTGCCATTTCCTTCTCCAGGGGATCTTCTGGATCCAGGGATAGAACCTGCATCTCTTGCGTCTCCTGCAAGTGGATCTTTACCATGAGTGCCACCTGGGAAGCCCTATGTCTGGACATGTGTATCTACTTCTTTCTTTTACTGAAGTATAATTAGTTTACAATACTGTGTTAGTTTCAGGTGTTGCCTCATTCCTCGACTGTTTCATAGTGTGAAACGTTGGTAGTTTAAGTACTTTGCTCCTGATGGTCTTCTAGGTGGTTTCCATTCTGTTGGAAACAACGTTCCAATGAACAATCTTGTACTCATACGTGAGTGTTTCTTTATGGTAGATAGTACAGTGTATGAATCTGGATGGCATGAAATTGTTTGATTGGCTTCTATCCTCCATCTAACCCCTGTTCACAAAAGGTGGTCAGCTAGGGACTTCCCTGGTGGCCCGGTGGCTAAGATTCCACATTCCCAATGCAGGGGGCCAGGGTTCAATCCCTGGTCAGAGAAATAGAACCCACAAGGCCCCAACTAAAAGTTTGCATGTTGCAACGGAGATCAAAGATGGAAGATCATGAGTGCCGCCACCAAGACCCAGTGCACCAAATAAATAGATATTCTTTTAAAAAAGGTAGTCAACTATAAACCCCTTACCATGATCACTTGGCATTCTCACATTTCAGCAACTGTCAGTTTTGTATCATCTTTATTTTTGTGCTTTTGTGATATAACAGACTGACTCAAAAATGTTGTTTGCATCAATCTGATAATAAACAACCCTGCCCTTGACGTGGTTGAGGTATGTGTGCAGATAAGGAATTAACAGTGTCATCCAAGTTGCCCTCTCAAATGGCTGTAAACTATTAATAACTTATACTCCTGCCAGCACTGTCCAAAAAGACTCTATTCCTAAATCTTCACCAACACCTGATATTTTCAAACAAACATTTTGCCAGTCTAATGGGATGGGTTAAAACGTTGTTTTATTGTTGCTTTAATTTGCATTTTCACCCTGATTTCCTTTGTATGACAGAAATGTCCTCCTTAGGGAACTTTTACATCCTCATTAAACAATGGGGAACCCCTTCCCCCAGATCTCTTCCATCCCAGCACCCCTAGATACGGGCAAGAGGAAGTGGTGTGGCCCACGTTCCACACACAACCTCCTCTCCCCCAGAGCTCTGGACTCTATCCTGGAAATTCTGGGAACATCCCAGTCCAGCCCTGTACTATTAGGCTATGTTTAGAAGTTCTTCAGAGATGCTGTGAAATGACCACATGCTCACTTTCTCCTTGTTGTTCCTTTACTTTTTGTATTTTATGCCAAGATGTCAATTATTTTTCAATGTGGAGATTTGCCTTTGGTGTTTTAACTATACATATATATTTATGTATTGTTTATGTATTGATTATGCTATTGATTGGAGAAGGTGATGGCATCCCACTCCAGTACTCTTGCCTGGAGAATCCCATGGACAGAGGAGCCTGGTAGGCTACAGTCCATGGGGTCTCGAAGAGTGGAACACGGCTGAGCGACTTCACTTTCACTTTTCACTTTCACGCATTGGAGAAGGAAATGGCAACCCACTCCAGCGTTCTTGCCTGGAGAATCCCAGGGACGGGGGAGCCCGGTGGGCTGCTGTCTATGGGGTCGCACAGAGTCGGACATGACTGAAGTGACTTAGCAGCAGCATGACATTGATATGTATAGTTTATGTATTGATTATTGATACATATATTTATGTAATGATTATGAAAATGCCTCATGTACATTTTTTAACACTTGAAACAGTTTTAAAGAAGTATAATGAAGTAGAAGACTGCCTTCCATTCAGAGGCAACCGTGAGTAAGGGGAAAATGCTGCTGCTGCTGCTGCTGCTGCTAAGTCGCTTCAGTCGTGTCCGACTCTGTGCGACCCCATAGACAGCAGCCCACCGGACTCCCCCGGCCCTGGAACTCTCCAGGCAAGAACACTGGAGTGGGTTGCCATTTCCTTCTCCAATGCATGAAAGTGAAAAGTGAAAGGGAAGTCGCTCAGTCGTGTCCGACTCTTCGCGACCCTATGGACTGCAGCCTACCAGACTCCTCCATCCATGGGATTTTCCAGGCAAGAGTACTGGAATGGGGTGCCATCGCCTTCTCTGAAGGGGAAAATACATGTCTTGAAAGAAAAGTTTTCGGATCCACACATCTGTATCCAGATTTTACTAGTGTCTGCTATACTCATTTTTTTTTTAAACTCCTCAGAGAGGTCTTTTTCTTTTTATTTCCTTTATTTTGTTTATGAGTATATTCTTGCATTGTTCATTTGAATATATCTTTATACTTACTGTTTAAACCTGGCATGAGGTAGTCACTCCTCTCATATGTCTACTAAAAGCTCATGAATCTATGAGGCTGTCTTGGTTCAGCCCCTGAGGGCTATGTCTCCACAGGGTAGAAATGTCTTTTAAACCACCCTAAGTGATAAGGTAACTTCACAACCCCTAATTTGCACAAGGACCAAGAATTCCAGAAGTTTCCCAGATGTGACAAGAGGTAAAGAACCTGCCTGCCAGTACAGGATACATAGGAGATGTGGGGCTGATCCCTGGGTTGGGAAGATCTCCTGGAGGAGGGCATGGCAACCCACTTCAGTATTCTTGCTGGAGAATCTGATGGACAGAGGAGCCTGGCAGGCTGCATTCCACAGAGCTGCAAAGAGTCAGACACGACTGAAGTGACTTAGCATGCACACATGCAAGAACCCAAACTATCAAGAACACGAACCCTTTCCACAGGTGGTGTCAGGAAACGTAGACCTCGGAGAAGTCTGAGACGCTGGGAAGAAGTGTTGCATGCTAACTTCTGCTGGAGGAGAGCAGTTCTCCAAGTTTCCCAGGAGACCGAGCCTGCCCAGTGTCCCAGCTCTCCTAATGAGCTCCCAGACCATGGGAGACAAAGACACCGTCTTGCCCCAAACTCCTCAGTGCAGCCAAAGGAAGAGTCCGTTGGCTGTTAATTGTGCACTCCAAATTCTTGGAGAGAGAGCTTCTTCCATAAACACAGAAGCTTATTCTTCATATTATGGCTAAGGTAGGAGGCTGTGTAATTTTTCACAGTTGGATAGGAGGAATGTTGAATTAAATGCTCTGCTTCATTTCCGTTCTATTTTGAAAATTATTTGTTGGCTACCACTTGTTTCCTTTCTTGATCCTCCATTTGTTTAATTGACTCTGAACACTAAGCAGTGATTGAAATGATTTGCTTCAGAACAGATGGTTTCGTACTGTTGTATAGAAAGTGCTCTCTGAAAGCTCCTGCTTTATGAAATGGGCCTGTGATTCCTGGCAGCAGTTATTTTAACAATTAAGACTCATTTCCCAATATTTGTTGACGTTTAAAAGTGCTATTATATCAATTGGCTGAAAGCAGTGGTTCCCTGGCTGTGGTGTGTTATTTGCTCAGTCGTGTCTGACTCTTTGTGACCCCATGGACTGTTGCCTGCCAGGCTCCTCTGTCCATGGGATTCTCCAGGCAAGTATACTGGAGTGGGTAGCCTATCCCTTCTCCAGGGTATTTTTCCGACCCAGGGATTGAAGCTGGGTCTCCTGCATTGCAGGGGTATTCTTTACCATCTGAGCCATCAGGGAAGTCCTGGCTGATCTGCACCCAATCAGTGTATCAAGAATGGAGGCTGATTATACAACCCAGGGGCTAGCTATCAGAAGAGCTGGTGAAGATTCTTATTGTGCTTGTAATTTTGGCAACGTTCTCAAGGGAGGACTCAATGTTCAAGACTAAGATGCTTGTTCTGGGATTACCATCCTCAGAAGAAAGCTCTAAATTCTAGGGTGAGCACAGTAGGATAAGGGTGAGCCAGCCAACTGGATGTCACACCTAGCTGTGGCCTTGGAAGTGCCACCCCAAAGTAGATGAGGGAGTAGGGGGAGAAACAATGAGAAAGGAGAAAGGGGAGAAACAATGAGAAAGGAGAAAGGGGAGAAACAATAAGAAAGGAGAAAGGGGAGAGAATATGAAAGGGAAGAGGAAGAGAATGGAGGGGCTCAGTTGTGGTGATGTTCAATGTCAAGGCTGCCTAGCACTAGCAAAGACTTCTGGCTAGGGCAAGTGGGCCCCGAGGTCACTCTGCTTTCACTTACCAGCTAAGTAGACCAGGACACAAGGCACCTCAAGTCTCCAAGAGCCTTCTTAATTTTTAGGAAAGTTCCATTTAGGCTGGTATGACCCTGGGAGGACAAGCAATGAAGACCCCTTGGCTTCATTGCTGTGCTTCTTTGTGGAACTAGAGAGTGACCAGAAAGATCTTTATGTCCTTTATGTGTGCACTGGTGGTATAGTGGTAAGCATAACTGCCTCCCAAAGATCTTACTACTATTTTCTGTTATGGACAGTTATGCAAGTATATGTAATACTCAGATTGAGGGCAATTAATACTTGAGGTGGTATCAAGGGGCTCCCTTGAAAGGTAAGTGTCACATTCTGTCTCTCTGAATCAACACCTCCTTCAACCAGTCCAAGGATCTTCTGGCTCCAGAAGATTTTGGTTCAGACTCCAGAGCTGATGTTTTTCAGTCTTGGAGGCTAGACTAAGACTAGTTTAAGAATTCCTTACACTTGCTGAGCCTCATTTTCTCTGCTTGAAAATGGAAAATGGGCAATTAAAATAAAGTTTGAGGCTATGGAAGCTTTGTCAAATGCGAAGCACTATATAAATATTGATTCTTGTCTTTTGGAAAGAATCATCTTTACAGAGATACTACTAGCACCAGACTGCCCTGTACTCAAAACTATGTGGTAATACATGTGCATACACACACAAATATATGGCATATAAAAATATACAAACAGGAATTCAAGGGTCTGAATGAAACAGTATGTTATGAAATTTTGCATATGTACTTTATTATATACTGCATATTAGGGCAATATAAGGTATTTTTTAGATCAATCTTACCCTATATGATTTATCCTTCATACCCTGTATAAGTCAGCATTCTTCAGAGAAACAGAACCGATAGGAGTTGTTTATCTCTATATGGGCTTCTCAGGTGGCTCAGTTGTAAAGCGTCTGCCTTCCAATTCAGGACATGCAGGATATGCAGGTTTGATCTCTGGGTCAGGAAGATCCCCTGGAGGAGGAAGCGGCAGCCCACTCTAGTGTTCTTGCCTGGGAAATCCCATGCACAGAGGAGCCTGGAAAGGGGCAGTCCAGGGGGGTTGCAAAGAGTCAGACACAACTGAGCACGCATGCGCGTTACACCTATCTACCTATATATGTAGAAGCCGGTGAGGCAGAGAGAGAGAGAATTCTTTCTCATTCAGCCTTTTATTTGCTCAGGCCTTGACTGAATTGGATGAGTCCCAGACACACTGGAGAGAGCAGTCTTTCCTCAATCTACCAACTCAAATGTTAGTCTCATCCAGAAACACACCCGAAAATAATATTTAGTGTTTAACCATATAGCTGAGCACCCCATGGTCCAATCAAATTGACACAAAAGATTAACCACTATGCAGACCATTTAGAATTTCACTCTAAATAGAAGATGAGGAGAAGAATGTAGGGAAAAGAATATATCAAGGAAAAATAATAAAGATATGCATACTTACTATAAGGATTAATGTAGATGCTAGAATAGGACTTGAACTTTGTGAGCTTTCCGGCAGCCAGAGTGAAAAAGGAAACATCATCAGCGACATCAGCCTCATCAGAATGATGGAAGCATACTCGTCCTTTAAGGGAAAATACAAAAGGTTTTTCTAGCACTCATATAATGAATTCTTCAAATGAGATTTGCATAGGAAATGCTCAAGTGGGTAGCACATAATGACCCTAATAATGTTTTTGTGGTAAAAGCATTAATAGATACTTCATTAAGGTCATGGACATGACCTTAAAGCACGATACAGCAAAGGTAAACTGTGAAAGTGCCTAAGGTGATGTGGTCCAGCTAAGAAATGGTCTGTGTATTTGGCTTTATGTCAACCTAAGAGTTTGAGAGATACTGACATAATGGATGAATTAGAGCTCCTGAAATGGTTTCCTGTACTTTGGTTTTCAGCTATTTTAATATAGCTGAGTTGGAGAGCAAACAGAGCAAGGGAATGACACTGGTGATATTGCTGTCTGTCTCGCTGCTTGTGGGTGAATCCGTATATGTAGTCATTCTTATACTCACTAAGTATGAGCAAAGTGCACCCTGCAAAACATGACTTGTGGTTTCAGAGGGTCTAGGTTTGACTCACATTATGATGTCTTAAATTTTGTGCTTGTGACACTTGTTATATTTTATCTCTTTGAAACATTTCCTCATTTCTATGCAGTGAGATAGAGAAAAATTTTTATCATCTTAATGGCTGTTATGGAAGTTCATTTTAATAACCAGCTGTGTCATTTAAAAGTCTTTCTACTACAAGTGACAAAAAAGCTCAACTTAAAATGGCCTAAGAAAAAGGGAAGGATTTTTTTGGCTCAGTAAATGAAAAGTCCAGGGATAGGTCTGGTGTATTAATTTCCTAATTGCTATAACCTTGATGGCTTAAAATAACAGAAATTTATTGTCTCCTAGTTCTGGAGGCCGAAAGCCCAAATTAAGGTGTTGGCAGGGCCTCACCCACTCAAGACGTGCTGGGAGACCTTGCCTCTTCTAGCTCCTGGAGGCTGCCTGGCATTCGTTGGTGTTCCTTGGAACTGCAACTAGAACCACAGTTGGAGAGATTATGGCCGTGCCACTCCAGCCTCTGCCTTCATCTTCATACCAGCTTCTCTGTGTGTCTGTTTTCTCTTCTTCTGTCTGCATTTAATCTCCCTATCTCTTATAGAAGCACATGGGATTACATTTAGGGCCTGCATAATCCAGGATAAACTCTTTGCAAGATTCTTAATCACAGTATCTTGCTGCATGAGGTAATACTCACTTTTTGCCGTGTGTTAGTTGCTCAGTCATGTCTGACTCTTTGTGACCCCATGGACTGTAGCCTGCCAGGCTCCTCTGTCCAGAGAATTCTCCAAGCAAGAATACTGGAGTAAGTAGCCATTCCCTTCTCCAGGGGAAGCTCCCTACCCAGGGACTGAACCTGCATCTTCTGCGTTGCAGGCAGAATTTGTTACTGTATGAACCACCAGGGAAACCATGTAAGGTATCATTTACATGTTCCAGGGGATGCTCTGGAGAATCCCAGGGACCGGGGAGCCTGGTGGGCTTCCGTATATGGGGTTGCACAGAGTCGGACACAGCTGAAGCAACTTAGTTAAGTCGCTTCAGTCATGTCCGACTCTGTGCAACCCCATAGATGGAAGCCGACCAGGCTTCCCATTCCATAGATTTTCCAGGCAAGAGTACTGGAGTGGGGTGCCATTGCCTTCTCCGGTTCCAGGGGATAGAAGGTGGAAATATCTTTGTGGCCACCATTGAGCCCATTACAGTTGGCTTCAGACAGTGCTGACACCAGGTCCAAATTTCGTCATCAAGACTTGGCTTTAAACCATTGTTCAGCTCTCTTTGGTGTGTGGCTTCAGTCTCAGGCTCCTTTTATTGCAAGACGATGGCAGCAGCTCTAGATTTTATATCCTCTCTGCTTCATAGCTGTTGAAACCAAATCCTGTCTCCCAGAAGCCTCAGTGAAAGCCTTATAGAGCACCCTTGTATCTGAGGAGTCATCATCTGTTCCCAAACCAGTCACTGTGACCAAGGGAACATGAAACTCTTATTGGCTTGGTCTCAGCCATATGGTCATCGTGTCAGCTCTTCTGGGACCATGCACTGGGAATTGGAAAGAAGTGACTCCTCAAATTAAAATGAAGGCTGTTCCCACAAGAAAGGGAAGTGGGTGTTGAGTGGCAAGAAAAGGAAGAAAAACAAAGCAAATTTTAAAACTCCACAAATAGCTACTACTTTAGCTTTGTTGATAAATTGTTTTAATAAGCCTGCTTTTCTTGAAGAAGAAGAAAGGTACTCTGTGTAATACAGGAGGGAAAGGAAACTTTCCAGAAGAAGGGTCTAGGGAGTGGAGCAGGAGGAGAGACTCAGGAGAGGGCTAATTTGGATTTTGTAGAGCTGTGTACTGTGTAAGTTGACCCTTCCAGGGGCTTCATGGATCTTTGATTCTAGAAATATTTTGATATATTTGATTAAATCAATTGGATTTCTCTTTGGAATGGTGAAAGGGTTGTATTTACATCAAGCTTGGGATTTGGCCAAAGTATAATTGGCTCTTGTAGGTGTGAGTAGAGACCTGGGTTATATTTAAAACGGGGCTAATGACCTTACCTTTATAGGGTTGTTGGGAGTCAACTGAGATCTGTTAATGGTATGTGAAGGCTTCCCTGGTGATGCTGGTGGTAAAGCACCAGCCTGCCAATGCAGGAGACACAAGAGACATGAACTAGGGTATGAAAATACTTTCTAACTGCAAAGGGATGTAGTCATGAGAGTTACCCTTGTGGTGTGTTCCTGACTTTCCTCATGAGTTCATATCCACATAGACCTGTCAGTTTTCCTCTGTATCACCGCCAGGCCCTTGTCAGGGAATCAGTCAAGAATGTAGATATATCTGCTGAAATTCCTCTTCAAAAGACCTCAGAGCACATCTCTACTGATGGTAAGGCACCTTGGTAATCAACACTACCATCCATAGTTTATTGTGTGGACAACAATGTGGGAGTTGGAGTGGAGTTTCAACAAAGTGGACTTGTTGTGTTGCCTTACATCAGGGGCCCTTTACTTGGGACACATAGGCATGGTTGTGTCTGTTGATCTGTGTGTAGAATGTGTGTGTGTGCAGATGGGTGCATGTGCTTCTCGTATTGTCCTGGGAAGAGGGTCCATGGCTTTTAGCAGATTCTCAGAGGAGTCCTTGACTCTCCAAAGGTTGAGTACCATTGACTCATATTGTTTACAGCAATGGGACTTTGTTGAAAGGTGAACAAAGAAACTTGAGAATTCTGACCCCAAACTCATTTGTCAGCTTGCTTATTCTGGCTCTTTTCTTAGGCTCTGACGTGCCACTCAAACACTCCATTTTAGGAAGAAGCAGAACATTTTGTTTGTGTCTGGGTGTTTGTTCCTTTTTTGAAAGAGTATTTTGTATGTACATTTGCAATTGGAAAGATAATACTACTTAAAGAAAATTTAGAAATGAAAGAAAAGCAGAAAGATGCTTTAAAATTATTTAAAAACCTTGTGAAAAAGTTTGCTGGCAGGGGAGATAATGAGCCTGGCATTTGGCGTCAGATACACTTGAGTTGATGTTCTGTGAAGTTTGGGGAAAGCTACTCGATCTCATCAAGTCTGTCTTCTCATTAATAACATTGAAATAATTATTGTACTTACATCACAGGTGTTCTGCGATTGCATGAGAAAATGCATGTAAAGTGCTGAGCACAGTGCCTGAAATGCAGTATATGCTTAATAAATGATAGCATTCTATCATGACCTATTTTTTTCAGTCTTTTCTACATATTTGAGACCATACTGTGTGTATAGTTTTGTATCCTGTCTTCTATCTCTTCATTATACCATTACACACACTTTCTAGATGTTAGTTTTAATGGCTGCATTGAATTAAACACAGGAAATCTACAGATCTTCTTTGACTTAAGATGAGGTTATGGGGAACCTCATCTTAAGAATACTGCAAGTTGAAAGCACATTTAATATGCCTAACTGACCAGACATCATAGTTGAGCCTAGCCTACCTTAAACATGCTCAGATCACCTACATTAACCTACAGTGGGCAAAATTATCTAACAGAAAGCCTATTCTATAATCAAGTGTTGAATATCTGATGTAATCTATTGGCTACTGTACTGAAAGTGAGAAACAGAATGATTGTAATGTACAGAGTGGTTGTACATCCATCAGTTGTTCACCCCATGATTGTGTGGCTGACTGGGAGCTGCTGCCTTGCTCAGCACAGTGATGTGTAGGGAGGATTGTTCTGCATAATCACTAGTCTTGGAAAAGACCAAAATGCAAGTGCAGTTTCTACTGACTGACTACTGTTTTTCACCATCATAAAGTAAAAACATTGCAAGTCAAGAACTGTCTGTAGTCAGATTTTACTTGACAGTTCCCCCGTTGTTGAATATTGGGAGTGTTTCTGATTTTTATCTACTACAAAGGCATGTTGTCATGAACAACTTTTTAGAATTTGTTGGCTTCCTTGTATCCAAATCTGATGGTCCCATTGATGTATTTGGGGCAGATGCACTTTTGAAACTGATCTGATCATTCAGAGCACTGGGGCTTTTTTCAGAGGATGTGTGTGATTGAAGACAGTTGAAAGATTGGGAGATGGAGAACAATCATGGATTTCACCTGTGACTGTTCTTTCTGGCTGCTGAGAACTCCCAATAATAATAGTTTCAATTCAAGGCAAAAAGAGGAAAAACACACACACACACACACACACACAGGAGAGACCAAGAAGTAGCTGTATATGGGTATAAGTTTGCCAGTTGAAAGAGACCCTCTAATCATAGGCTTAAATAAGTTAGAAGTTTGTTTCATCTTTCATGTAATGATTCTGGTAACATGGTCTAGGACTGATATGGTGGCTTCAGAGGCCCATCCTCTTTTCATCTTGTTCTCAAACTCAGACTCCAGAATAGCTCATGTATCCAGCTTGTGGGAGCAGAAAAATAGGGGAGGAAAGCAAGTGTTTACTCTTCAGAAAGTTGCACTCATCACTTCAGCTCATCTTCCATTGACCAGAAAATAATCATAGGGCCACACATAGCTGCAAGGGAGTCTGGGATATGTAGTTATAACTCTGGGCATCCTTGTATCCAGCAAAATGTCAGGGATTCTATTTCTATAGGAGAATAGGAGAACAGATATTAAAGGAGAACTAGCTATCTCTGCCACGTTAAAAAGCTATCTCTTTTTAATACACAAAGTAAACTTGAAAAGATCCACAGTATGGGTGATAGTGGGGCAAAAAGACAGTGTAAATACTGCTACTAGAAGAATCAATGTATCCAGGGTGTATATCACATTTGCCTGTATATCACCTCTCCCCCATCTTGTTAGGTTAGGTTTTTCTTCTAAACTAGGTGATGGGACACAATTTCTCCTGCTTGTTCTTTTTCATTCCTTCATGTCACCCTTCTTCCCACAAACTCCTTTTGACAATGTTTTTTCCATTCAGCAAGCACTGAGAGAGTCCTGGGGATGCCAGGCTCTGACACCTCCCATGGAAGTCTTAAGGGGCTTACTGTCATATAGATGATGAAGCATGATTAGTATAAATAAGAGATAGCATATTCTGTGGGAAGTCAGCAGAGGGTACTGTGGACACTCCAGGGAGTCAAGGACTCTTTTTAGCTAGAGTGGAGATGAGGATTTATTTAGAACTGTTCATAGAAAGGTAGTGCTAGAAGTCAATCTGGTTTTTTTTTTTTTGGCCATGCCACATAGCTTGTGGAATCAAGGATTGAACCTGGGCTATGACTGCGAATGCACTGAGTCCTAACAATTGGACCACCAGGGAATTCTCTAGAACTGAGTCTTGAAGAGTGAGAAGGTGTTTATCATACCACCAGGGCGTGATGAGGAGAAGAAACAGAATGAAGCCCAGAAAAACATCCTCCTTGTGTGACTCATGGTTGTAAGAGAATAGAAAATCAATTCAAGTGGGTTTAAACATGAAGAGTATATTTGCTAGCTTGCAAAATCTAGGCGGGTGGGAAATGCAGATCCAGCTTCAGAAACAGGCAGATCCAGGCACTCAGTGGATGCCATGAAGCCTAGGGTTCTTACTTTCTCCAGGATTCTTTCTCTCTGTTGGCTTCATTTAGGCAGGATCTTCCTGCAAAGTGGCAGAGATGGCAACAAAAATTCAGGTTTCAATCGAGTTTCTGAGCTGCTTCATGAAAAGATAGTTCATTTCACTGCCCTGAAAATCCCCTGTACTACACATATCATCCTTTCCTCCCTCTAAATCCCTGACAACCACGGGTCTTTTCACTGTCTCCCTAGTATTACCTTTTCCAGTATGTCAGATAGTTGGAATTGTATAGTATGTATCCTTTTTATTTTTAAAATGTTTATTCATTTTTGGCTACACTGTGTGGCATGTGGGATTTTCTTCCTCAACCAGTGCAGGAATACCCAGTGGACCACTGGGGAAGTCCCTGTACCCTTTTTAGATTGATTTCTTACACTTAACATTGCACTTTTAAGGTTCCTCCTTGCCTTTACATGGCTTGATAGCTCATTCCCTTTTATTGCTGTGAAGTGAAAGTGAAGTCGCTCAGTCGTGTCTGACTCTTTGTGACCCCGTGGACGGTAGCCTACCAGGCTCCACCGTCCATGAGATTTTCCAGGCAAGAATACTGGAGTGGGCTGCCATTTCTTTCTCCAGGGGATCTTCCCAAACCAGGGATCAAACATTGGGTCTCCTGCATTGCAGACATTGTATAGCCTCAGGGCGTATTTATTTTCTAGAAAGTGACTCTGGAGGAAAAGGTACCTGGTGACAACAGGAAGAACACTTTGCCTCAGGTCACTGGGTGGAGATAAGGGAACTCTGGAATACTGACACCCCCACCCACCATCCCCAAGGAGGGAGATCTGATCCCTTTAGAGAGCACAGCATGAGGGTGGGGGCGGCCTGATATCATCTGTTGGTGCATTCCCTACTTCTGCTGGGTTCTGTATATATGTTAAATTTTGTTTATACATTCACCCTTTGAAGGACATCTTTGCTACTTCCAAATATCATCAGTTTCATGATTCCCAATATGTGCACAGGTTTTAGTGTGAATATAAATTTGTAACTCATTTGGGTTAAATACCAAGGACAGTGACTGTCAGATCAAACATGGCTCTTTGACTCTTTTTTATTTGCACAGTACTCTCACACTCATTAATCAATTTGATTTTCCTAGGAGCTCTCTGAAGATAATTGAGGCTTATATTATTATTCCCATTTTTTTATGAAAAACTGAGGTTCTAGGTAAAACATATAAATTCACATAGTAAGTGAATGTGTAACCAGGCACTTCTTATTCCTATCTTTTCACACAGCCTGAAGTTTACAATAAAGCAATTAGCTCAAGCCAGAATAATTCTCATGATCTCAGCCCAAACCACTCAAACAATGAGACTGGGCCAGTCCCAGCAAAATGGGGAAGCAGTAAGGTTCCTTTTTGCGTCTTCCAGGGCCCACACCCAGAGTCTGTCTTTTAGACAGACGTCCTCTGGCCTCCCCAGGACCAAAAGGCATCTATACTATTACCTGGAAACTGCCCAATAACTGGACAGTAGTTTAACTCGATGAAGTCATTGGAGTAATTGTTATTACTAATGACTCAGTGTGCTACCCCTCCTAGATAAAATGTGCATTTTCATAGTAGCTTTTCATATCTTCACTAAAAAAGTTTTAAAAAACATGGGAATTTTCAGCATCAGGCAGAGCTCAAGGAATGGAATGAGATGAAATGAGTTCTCCCAGTGCTCCTCCCATTTAGTTCACATTGAATGTCTCATCCACAGGTAATGGCATTTATTATTTCATTTTATTCCTGGATGCAGAGATTATCCCCATAGAATGGAAAGACGGTATCAATGGACAAAATAACTTAGATGTGGGCGCATGTCCTTCCAAGAATAGCCTTCATTTCCCCATCAGTCATATTGATCCGCCTCACAGGTTCATTATGCTCAGTGGGATATAGCATATTTATGGGCAGTGGTGGCATGACAAGAGGGTAGTTTAGGAGTTTGCTAGTTACCTTTCTATAATCTCTAAGGCATTACAGATAAACATACGATCTGAATAAAAAGTGTCCTAGTTACACAAATGTAGCTTCAGTACAAATCTCTTCCAAGCAGGTTGTCTGCCATAAGCTTAAGTTTCTTTGTAGAAACTCTGAAGCTGAGATAGTCTCCTTCATAGGGTTTTAGAAAATAAATGTTTCCAGCATGAATTTTGACATTATCCTTCAAATGCTGAAAGAGCAATGTCTTATTACAATGGGTAGCTGGCCTCCATCCAGCATACTCTATATTTACCTCTAAAATGACTCAAATTCCTTCCTTTTGCCTTCAGAATTTTAGTACTCAAATTTTTTTTAGGCAAAACCCTGGCCTTGGGCACTCTGATCTTATGATTTGGAAAATCTTGGGAAACTTACAGTAAATGAAAACTTTGCTTGCCTGAATATGATTCCTATCTTTTTTTTTTTTAAACAAGAGTATTTTGGGGTTTCAGTCTACCTGAATGGAGTGTTTAGCCCTTTGGGGGAATCTCAGTGAAGCCAGCCATCCCTTGGCTCTGTACTGCCGCTTGGTGAGGAGAATGGGACTTTGAACCACCCCTCAAAAGACATAACTTTGTAGGGGTAGTGATTTCTCAAAGGAGGTTCCAATTTAGTTCATTCTGAGTGTCAGAATCTGGATAGGTGGGGTTCACCCAATGTGATCATGTGTAGCAATACTGGCGGAGCATTTAATTAATGTATCTTTCAATGGCTCCCTTAACCAGTTGTTCAGTCGCTCAGTCGTGTCCGACTCTTTGTGATCCCATGGATTGCAGCATGCCAGGCTTCCCTGTCCTTCACCATCTCCTGGAGTTTGCTCAAACTCATGTCCATTGATCCAGTGTAAACTCCTTAACCAGACTTCAAAGCCATTTATGATGTACCCGTGTAAGCACCTCAGCGCTTCCCCTGGCCTGGCACTCAGTACTCATATAGAACCTAAGTCTGCAGCGGTAACTGTGGTTTATCATTCTGTCTCCCCTACGAAACTGAGGCTCTGGACTCCCATTCTTGAGCACAGAGTGTGGGATTCTGTGAAGTGAAGTGAAGTGAAGTCGCTCAGTTGTGTCTGACTCTTTGCGACCCCATGGACTGTAGCCTACTACGCTCCTCTGTCCATGGGATTTTCCAGGCAAGAGTACTGGAGTGGGTTAGCAGCCTATAAATAGTTGCCAAATGAACAAATGAAAGCATTCGTGAATGGACTCAAACTATGGGATAAGCTGTAAAAACTTTACTAATTTGTTAGCTTAAACAAATGTCTTATTAAAACAAAGGCATGACAATAAGTATGTGAAGAAGATGGACCTGGAATTAATTTGTCTCTCCTCACTGTGAGGGCTTCCCTGGTGGCTCAGCTGGTAAAGAATCTGCCTGCAATGTGGGAGGCCTGGGTTCGATCCCTGGGTTAGGAAGATTTCCTGGAGAAGGGACGGCTGCCCACTGGGTTGGAGAATTCCATGGACTGCATAGTCCATGGGGTGACAAAGATCTGGACACGACTGAGCAATTTTCACAACAACCTTCTCACCGTGAATGCAGGAACTCCTTCAATGAAGAGAAGCCGGGGGGAATTGTTCTCCCTGGTTCCACGTGCCTTGGTTTATTTTCTGTCTTTGCCTTGTCCCAGAGGCTTTTCTTTGTGCTAGACTCCTCTATACCCTGTGCTCATGTGGACTACAATGGGCCTTTCCCTTTTCCAGGATTTTAATGGAAATCACTAAAGAGTTTGGGCTGCAAAGAGTTTGGCTCGATGGACGTGAGTCTGAGTGAACTCCGGGAGTTGGTGATGGACAGGGAGGCCTGGCATGCTGCGATTCATGGGGTCGCAAAGAGTTGGACACGACTGAGCGACTGAGCTGAACTGAACTGAACTGAAGCAACTTAGCACGCACACAAACACCAGAACTTCTGTTTGAATGAAGTTGTGCATAGTTTGCGCATAAGGAGACCTGGTTTCTATAAGCTGACCTCTTATTGTTTCTAATTTGTTATTGTAAGAATGTAAGAACTCTGTGTTGCCTTGACCTTAAAGAAGCCAGGTGCTATAGTCAATGTTTGTGACCCCTGCCCCCAATTCATATGTTGAAACTCTGCCTTCCAAGGTGATGGTATTAAGAGACAGGGCCTTTGGTAGATGATTAGCGCATGAGAGCAGAGTCGTCGTGAATGAGATCATTGCCCTTATAAAAGAGATCCTGGAGAGCTCTCTCCCCCTTGTACCGTGTGAGGGCACATATGGGCCCCTTGTGCCACATAAGGATGGCCATCTATGAAGCAAGTTCTAACCAGATCCCAAAGCTGCTGATGAAGTACTTTAATCTTGGACTTTCAGCCTCTGGAACTGTGAGAAATAAATATTTATTGTTTAAGCACCTGGTGTATGGTATTGAAGAACCTAAGCTACTCCATTTTATTAACAGAAAAACTCCATTTTGTAAGGTTCCTGGAAAAGAGCCTTTGGAAATCCCCTGACCTCACCCCACCACCCACGAGCCAATCGGACCCCAGACCAAAATCTCCCAACTTAACATTCAGGAACTTGTGGTCTACCTAGGTAATAAGGACCAATCAGAAACCAACACACAACCCTTCGAAAGAAAGTGACCAATCAGATGTTCCCCTACCTAGAAATTCTTTTTTCATGAACACTCCCTATATAAGCAATGTAGTCCAAAACTCGGGGCTCCTCCCTAGAGCTGCTGCGTCGGTAATGGTGGGAGCCCCAGCTCAAGCTTAGTAATAAAAACTCTCTTGCTTTTGCATTGGATATCAGCTCCCTGGTGGTCACTGGGAGATTTCGCGACTTGGGCATAACAGTGTTTTTTACTGTAACAGCCTTAATGGACTAACATAGCTTGGCTTCTTTCAAGGTGCCCTCTGCAGAAAGCAGAGGCTGCCTTCCTCTTCCTTGGGCACTCCTTTTCTGCACTGTTCTGTCTCTTAGCTTTACATGGAAGCTAAATGGCAGTACAGTTAAAACCACCACCGACGCTGTTACCACCACCATTACCACCATCAGCATCATCAACACATGTCACTTACTTGCTTGGCTACAAGACTAAGTATCCCATCCATGTTCATTCATTGAATCCTCACAACAGCCTTATGGAGTAGGTGCCATTATTGAATCTTCCTTTTAAAGCCCAGAAGAACTCTGATTTGCTCAGGATCACATATTAAATGACCCTTGTAGTCTGACCCTGGTGCCAAGGCTTTACACCCACCTGGATTTTTCTTGGGACAACTTCCCCTCTGGACTCTGCATCACTCCAGCAAATATCTTGCACCTTCCACTATCCTAGCTCTAGCAGCCAGAGTTTTTAATGTTATACTTACTTTCATGTGGACCTTGTAGGCAGAGCCTTGAAAGCAATGTTTTCCTTTCACATGGTCTTCATTTCTTTGCTCTGCTTTTCTTTCTTGCTGACAGTCAGCTCTTGACCTTGTGCTGAGTGATCCCTGGGTATTGAACACGTTTTCCAGTAATAAGAGAATCCTGCCAGAGGGAAGATGCTATGACAGTAGGAAGCAGCGGGGGTAAGTTTAGGGTGGAACATGTTAGGGAACCTTTAGGGAAAAATACAAGGCTGTGGTCTAACCAGTGGTCATGAATGGTTGTGAGAGCTGGACCGTAAAGAAGGAAGAATGCCAAAGAATTGATACCTTTGAACTGTGGTGTGGAAAAGGCTCCTGAAAATCCCTTGGACAGCAAGGAGATCAAACCATCTATCTAAAGGGAGATCAACTCTGAATATTCACTGGAAGGACTGATGGTGAAACTGAAGCTCCAGTATTTTGGTCATCTGATGTGAACAGATGAGTCACTGGAATAGTCTCTGATGCTGGGAAAGATTGAGGGCAGAAGAAGAGGATGAGATGGCTGAACAGCATCACCAATGCAATGAACATCAACTTGGGCAAACTCCAGAAGATGGTGAGAGACAGGGAGGCCTGGCATGCTGCATTCCATGGGGTCCCAAAGAGTCAGACACGACTGGGCAACTGAATAACAACAACAACAGGGCAAAAGGGTCTGAGACCCTTTGGTATAACATTGCAGAGTGATGTAGGCTTCATCCCTTTCATTTCTGTCACTCTTTAGAGTTTTCAGAAACAGAAACTCATCTATTTTTATAGTAGCTGCATGAGCTAGGCAGGTAGGACTTACTGATAAAGAGAAAGCAGCAGCTTCCAAAGTGAAACCAGTTGTTGTAGGTTACCAGCTCCTAAGCAGGGAAACAGGTCTAGTATTTCTGTCTCTTTGTCCAATTTCCTTTATAGTCCCCCTTTCCTCTATCATTGTATGAGCAGAGAATGAATATAAATGACCACATTCCATCTTAATAATTTGTTTTATTTAACATAAAATAATTTTCTGAATGTACTGCTTATATACTTTTGTTGCTTCCCCAGGAAACAATGAATGAAAATTAACTTGATGTCCTTGTTGACTATTGCTTGGCTGTTGCTGCAACCTTCATCCCCACTAAAAAATTGCAGCAGGTTGTGTCTAGAAATTGTGATGAGTGATTTCATCAGGGCCAAGACTTTGGATGTTGAACCAAGGATGTTTAAATCCCTGTGTCTGGAAATCAGGCTGACTCTTACTGGATTTTTGAAGTCAATTGATACGTGAGACTGTGAGGAAGTCACCTGTCTCTTTGTTCCTATTTCCTCCTTTGTCTTGACTGACAGGGGGATTGCTGTACTTGAAATGTGGAGAAGGAGGAGGAGAAATATTGTCCTAGGGCTTCTAAATCCTAGGATTCTTTTTGATTCTACCGTTGACTGTTCCACCCTGGGTCTGTGTGGCATCTACTTTTGGCCCTTCCCATCTTTCCATCTGTCCCCTTTCCATCTTTCACCAGACTTTAATTTTTCCATCATGAGGATATTATTCTTACAACAACAACAAAGAAGGAATATAAATGATGAGCAACAAATTGACTATTTTAATTCTGACTTGAGCTTACATAGTAGAATGAAGAATGATTCCGTTTTCTTCCCAATTTTTCCTTTGTGATATAATTGGTGGAAAAACCCACACAATTCTAAGTATTCTTTACATTTTCCCCTATACACATTTGTATACTCTGGCTGTTTTACTTAAATGAAAGCTCTTCCTATTCATTTTCTTTTCATTTTTAAAAATTGAAATATAGTTGATTTACAATATTGTGTTAGTTTCAGGTGTACAGCATAGTGAGTGATTCAGTGTTTCTGCAGATTATATTTCATTATAGGTTATTATAGGATCCTGGGTATTACTTTGTTCCATGCCTACTTTTGGCTAGTTACAGATTTAATTCTCCAGACAATTAGATACAGTACTTGCCCTTATAGAAATGACACATTGGTGGATGAGAAGTGAAAAAAAAATGCCGATTTCCTTAAGACTGCTCTTGAAGGGGGAAATAGGGTCCTGACCCACACAGGATTGCAGGGCTTCTAAGCATACCCTTCCTGGTGCTGCCTTCCCTGCTGCAGAGGTGGGCTGCCAGTCACCCCAGATGCTTGGATGCTGTGGACAATGATGTTGTCTCCTGTTTCTCTGGCTGGTCCAGCTCCAGTCTCACACCATCGAGCCATTTCTTGCCTCACCTTTCCCAATTTTCACATCAAGAGGGAAAGTGAAAGTGAAAGTCACCGAGTCGTGTCTGACTCTTTGCCACCCCACGGACTATACAGTCCGTGGAATTATCCAGGCCAGAATACTGGAGTGGGTAGCCTTTGCCTTCTCCAGGGGATCTTCCCAAACCAGAGATCGAACCCAGGTCTCTCACATTGCAGGTGGATTCTTTACCAGCTGTGCCACAAGGGAAGCTCAAGAAAGCATCCTTTATCCCTAATTCTGTTACACTGTCACATACAGACCACAAAGCAGAGTTGCCTTCTATTCTCCCAGTCCTACAGGGATTCAAATTACAGATAACAATTATATAAAAAAGAAAAAAATCACCCACTTCCAACATTGCAGTCTCCCCATCTTTAGAACTCCACCTAAGTTCTTTAAGGTTGGGAACGGGCCTGTCTTGCTCTCTTGTGTACTCCCAGTGCCCACTCCAGCGCCTGACTCAGAGTAGGAAATCACTAAATGTTGTTTAAGTGCAAATGGATGACTACATGACTCAGGCATGCATCCCTGTGAACTTGGCTGAGGGTAGCAAACACCCTGTTGTACTCACAACGAGCCCTTCCTCAGACACTGGCTGACTGTCCTTGGAACATGTTTTTGTGACTTGGCCTCTCTCCCGACAGGATGAGTTCATTTCCCAGGAGGCTCCCCAGCTTCTCATGCACTAGAACCTTGGCAGACCCATCCCAGGGGGCCCTCCAGACTTGCCCCAAACCCTATCTTTATCCTGGAGTGAAGATGGCCTGGGCTTGAGCCAGGCCTCAGCTACATAAATGACAGCCGGAATGTTATATGCAGGTACTTCTGACTGGGAGGGTCAAGGAAGGCACTGGGCAGGTGATCAGAGTGAGGGACAAACTGCGGGAGCTGCTCACAGGGTCCCTAGGGGCATGGTGCTCTGGGACAGTGGTCAGAAAGCTTATTGTGGAGAGTAATCTTGGGAGATGATGAAGGGAAGATTGTTTGGGAACAGTCCTGGCCTTTATTCTCAAGGCCAAGAGAAGCAAATTGACCTGATTTTTGGGAAGTGTCACATTGAAGGATGGCTTGAAGGGAGAGAAGCTGGAAAGCTGCTTCAGAAGCCCTGTTGATAATCCAAGGGAAAAGGTTCAGAATGACCAAAGGCAGGAGTGACGAGGATGCAAAATCTCCTCCCTCCACTGTATAGTACTCAGCCTATGTTTACTTGTCTTTGTATATACAGCACAGACAGAAAAGATCCTGGGGATATAGACTCCATAAGTTCTGAGGTGAGGGTGGGTGGAGTTTGGTGAGAGAAAGGGAGCAGGTGAAGATAAGATGAGGTGTTAGGGGTAATGTCTCTATGGTTGGGGTGCTCCTACCAGGATAGTAATAGGAGAGAAAGTAACAGGAAGGCCATTTCCAACCCGTGGAGTACATTCCACGCCCAGTAGGAGCACATGAGTTTTCTGCCTGGGCTTGACTTTTTGTGCAAGAATCAGCACTGCTCAGTGATGGTTGGGAGAGGTTTATGACAACATCTAATCAGTCATTATTCTATGTCAGATGGATGGGAGGGAGAGGGGGAGGGGGAAGAGGAGGGGGAGGGGGAGGGGGAGGGGAAGGGGGAGGGGGAGGGGGAGGGGGAGGGGGAGGGGGAGGGGGAGGGGGAGGGGGAGGGGGAGGGGGTGTGCCTCTAAGTGCTTCATGTGTAGTAACTTACTTTATTCTTATGGTAACCTTATGCAGTAAGTACTATTATTCCTTGATAGATGAAGTCAATGAGACACAAGGAGGTCAGACAGATAAGAAATGGCACAGCCAGAATTTGAGCCCAGCCTTTGGTTTGGGACCTGTTACCTTTGAGATACCTGTGAAATGTTGTTCATTCACTAAGTAGTTTCTGACTCTTTGTGACCCCATGGGACTGCAGCATACCAGGCTTCCCTGTCCTTTACTGTCTCTTGGAGTTTGCTCAAACTCATGCCCATTGAGTTAGTGATGCCATCCGATCATCTCATCCTCTGTCTCCTCCTTCTCCTTCTGTCCTCGATCTTTCCCAGCATTAAGGTCTTTTCCAATGAGTTGTCTCTTTGCATCAAGTGGCCAAAGTGTTGGTGCTTCAGCATCAGTCCTTCCAATGAATATTCAGAGTTGATTTCCTTTAGGATTGACTGGTTTGATTTCCTTGCTGTTCAAGGGACTCTCAAGAGCCCTCTGGTACCACAATTCAAAAGCATCAGTTCTTCAGCACTCAGCCTTCTTTATAGTCCAACTCTCACATCCATACATGACTACTGGAAAAACCATAGCTTTGACTATATGGATCTTTGTCAGCAAAGTGTTGTCTCTGCTTTTCTGGCCATATCTTGCAGATTTGTTTGAGGACAGCCCACAAGCCACTTTACAAATACTCTTCAGGCCCTTTTAGTGTCATTGTCTGTTCTGTGATTCTAACCAAAGTGATAAGTCAGAGTTCTTCAGAGGATATTCTTCAATAAGATGTCTGTCTGTCTATCTCTCTATCCATCTATCTTCTATCAAGATTCATTTCAGAGAATGAGATTATGGCAAGTCCAAAATCTGAAGGGTAGGCTGTAAGCTGGAAACTCAAGGGAGAGTTGCAATCTGAATCCAAGCTCAAGTCTGGGACTGGTGTATTTGAGTATGCTGGCAGATTCGCTCTCCTTGAGGGAGGACAGTCTTTTTCTATTCAGGATTTCAGCTGATTGGAAAGTCTACTGAGTTAAATGTTAATCTTTTCTTTAAAAATGTCTTCACAGAGACATCTAGAATATTGTTTGACCAAATGTTTGCCTACCATGGCCTAGCTAAGCTGACACACAAAATTAATGATCACAGTAGGACTCAGAAGATAAGGACTGTGACAAACACTTGCATACACTGTAGGTAGCCTTGCTGAAGTGGAATAAAGTGTGGCTCAGCACTTGGTGAATTTGGAACAATATTTACAATCTTAAGAACAAGATCTCTAGCGATGGTTTGATTCTACCTCATTTTGGTAAGGAAGATATGGATTAACTGTAGTTTTCAGATGTATTTAATATTTCTGGGAATACAGAGTGATGACATGACTGTGGTAGTAGCATCTATATTAATACAACCCCTCTCCAATTCATCATGATTGTAAAAAGAAGGTTGTTTCAAACATGGGGAGCATATTTCCATCTCACTAGGAACATGTGAGTTTCCTGCTTGGCCCTGACTTTGGGTCAGTGATGAGCAAATCCTTCCAGGCAGTCAGGAGAGCTCTAGGTTAAAGTCTTATCACAGCTCAATCTTAGCATCAAGACTTTTCTTTCTTTTGAATCAACACACTTAGATTCCCACATGTTTTCTATGTCAGTATTTTTGATGAATATTTATTGGCCTGGGTTGTATTACCTTTCTCCCTGATATATATTTATTCTGGGGCTAGCATGTTTCAAATCTCAGAAACTACCACAAATATTGACATTTATTTTCTAGGCTCTAAGAAAACATTATCTATGCTGTTTGGAATGACATTAGTTGGTGTCTGGTTAGTTAAGAAATGGAGACATTGAAATCTAATCTTAGTTTGGGGTCCTAGAATGTCTTTTTAAGAGTATAATTTTTATCCATATATAAGAATGTTTTAAAAATAGGAGTGTACTTAGGCTTTACATAGTACTTTATAAACATGAATTCATTCTTTCTGAGTTCTTATGATGCTAAGCAAAGTAGAGTTATATTTTGAGTAGAGTCAGAAAAACCCTTGAAAAAGTAAATTGGCCTAAATTACTTGGTTGGTCAGGCCAGGAATTAAACCCTTGTCTCCAGATCCCCCGGCCAGGGCACCCTGAAAGGTGGTGGAGGTTTAGTTGACATCCTGGGAGGTCTGGTGAAAAGAGTATAGACTCTGGATTCATGGGTTCAAATCTCTGTTCTATCCCTTATTAGCTGTGTGAACTTGATCGAGTTATTTTTTATGTCTCTCAGCCTGGTTTACCTCATTGGTTAGACATATGCCCATCAGAGGGTTTAATGTGAGCATTAAATGAGGTAACTCTAAATGTCCAGCATGGAAAGCACATGAAGTGTCTATGGCCTCTTCTCCCACTTTTGCTTAGTAATCACAGGTATGCCTCTCTGACAGAATGACTCTCATTCTGAGCACTCAGAAAAAGAATCCTGCTCAAAAGCTAAGGAAAAACATCCAACTAATTTTTGTTGCATACTCTTGTGGACTTTTTTTTTTTTGCCATGCCACCCAGGATGTGGTTTCTAGTTCCCTGACCATGTACCAAACCCATGCCCCCTGCAATGAAAGCACAGTCTTAACCACTGGGCCACTAGGGAAATCCCAGGACTTTTAAAATAATGTATTCAGTAGCATCATTTATGAAGTACCTGTATCACATATCTGTATCTGTACTGAGCAGTGTTTCCTGCTAAACAGTAATGCATATTTTTAATCACTTTTTACTTATTAGAGTCCCCTGTTCTCATCCTTGTTAAAAGAAGTTGGGGAATAGATTCTTTTTTTCCTCTTTCCATCTCTTCCTCCTCATACTGGGGGCCCACAGAATATGCAGGAGATAATTTACTTGCTTTTCTTTCTGGTTCATTGTTAAATTTGGGACACAGTATTAAGTTTGGTGATTATTCTAGGAAGAGAGTGGAGTATTTGAGTGGAGTATGTAGAGTGTAATGGAATTAAGAGAGAAGGCATTTTCTGGTGGACCTGGGTAAATATGGATATGTCATTTAAGACATACCTCATGAGGAAAACTATCAAAATGAAATAAGCACAGTACAGACTTAGTTAATAATAATAATATCCACCATTTGTTGAGTATCTATTTAGTATAGGTACTGTGATAAACATTTTATATGCTTTGACGTATTTATTTCAAGACAAGACTGCTATTATTCTCAAGTTACAGATAAGGAAAATAAGACTTACAGAAGCCTACACAGCTTGTCAGTGACAAAGAGAGTATCATGAGTCTTCTAGTAACTACCATTCAATAAAAAGCTGATGATGTGCCAGGAGTCACGCTAAGTGCTGTTCAAAGATTATTGCAGCATCTGCATGAAGTAGGCATTACTACCCTCATTTTAGAGATGCAGAAACTGAGGCAATATAATTATTGGAATGACTTAACTTGTACTTCAGTTATTTGCCAGTGTATTGATGCAGGATGTTCATAAGTTGAGGTATACTGTTAAGTCTTGAAAGTATTAAAAATAAAGATAATTTCATCAATGTGATCAATGCACTGCATAAACCTAAAAAAAATGTACTATTAGACTAGTTCTTAATTCAAACTTAATATTTTCTATTGATGATGATTCAGCTCACTTACACCACCTATCTCATGCGTGCCTTGTCTCCTCTCAGTAGACTTCTATATCTGTATCCCACTTCAAAAACAAAACCTTCATTTCTTTTTGTTCTCTTCTTTTCTGAGAGTATATTCTCAAGTAACATCTTAGGTAAAGGCGCTCCTTTCTTTGATGGATCATTGTGTGACTGAATATGGTTTTTGTTTCCTTTTCCAATTGATTATTCAGTGGGGTATAAAATTTTAGGTTGAAAGTCATCTTTCCTCAAAAATTAGGAGGCTTTGCTCAAGTGTTTTCTGGTATCCAGTATCACTGATGAGAAACCTGATGTGTTTTATTCTCATTCCTTTATAGGTGACCCACTTTTTTTCCTCTGAAAACTTTAAATATACAAAATATTTATCTTTATATATTTATATATAATTATCTTTGTATAAGTATAGACACTTATACATAAATATATATTTATTTTTAGTGTTTAAAAATTTTATGTGGCTATTTTCTAGTCATCAGTCTCTTTCTATTCATCCTTCTCAAAACATGGTGCTCCTTTCGGTGTGAAGACTTATGTATTGTTTGACTTATGCCAAGGTTTTCTTCTGTAATTTCTTTAATAATTATATCTTTTTTGTGTTCTTTTACATTACATTTAAAATTTTCTTTTTCTGGAACTTGTATTGGTTGGATAGTGGATATTCTGACTTGGTCTCCATCTCATATTTTCATGCATATATATTAATATTTCATGTGTATTGTATATGTCTGCATTTCTTTACATTCTGAGAGTTTTCTTCATCTTTCCATATCAACTATTCTAATGAACTTTCTACATTGGCAACTATATTTTAAACCCTGGCTTCTGCTAATTCTCTAGTTATACTTTTTAAAATAGCATCTTGCTCTTCTGATAAAGATGCTGCTGTTGCTGCTGCTAAGTCGCTTCAGTCATGTCCGATTCTGTGTAACCCCACAGACGGCAGCCCACCAGGCTCCCCCGTTCCTGGGATTCTCCAGGCAAGAATACTGGAGTGGGTTGCCATTTCCTTCTCCAATGCATGAAAGTGAAAAGTGAAAGTGAAGTCGCTCAGTCGTGCTCGACTCTGTGCGACCTCATGGACTGTAGCCCACCAGGCTCCTCTGTCCATGGGATTTTCCAGGCAAGAGCACTGGAGTGGGATGCCATTGCTAACTCCTCTAAAATCTGAGGAGGTGTCAACTTAAAAAAAAACCAAACATCTATTAGGTCTTGGTTTTCTCTCCTCTTCCCCTACTCTTGCCCTAATTCCCTTTTTCGCTTTCTTTCTCTCCCTTCCTCTCTCTGTCTGTCTTAATATTACTCTGTTATGGTGCAGACTTTTCTCAATACGGGAAAAAAAGGCTCCTTTTACATGAGTATGACTTCTTGACTGTCATGCTTTCTTCTAGTGAGTCCCTAGAAAGCTAGCTAGCGCAGAAGTGGAGAGTAAATGCAGCTTTGAGAGGTCTTTATTTTAGAGCACTAATACTTGCACTAGTCAACTTGATTTTCTCTGGACAATTTGTCCAATTTCCTCAAAGAAGAATGCTCTGATTTTTGCCTGGGTTTAGCCGTGGGCAGTTCTTTGTGAGGGGGTGGGAAAAGTGTGGGGTTGTGCGAATTATTCTCTATAGAGAACTCTCTTGAGTGCTTGTGATCTTTGCAGATTCTTTGGTTATTGTGTGTTTATATCATTTTAATATTTTTTCTTACCATTTTAATAGAGTCCAGAAGTGAGAGGAAATAACTGTTCTTAGCCTGTTATGTTGAACTGGAAGCCCTCACTATCTTTTGTAATTTATTAATTCACCAATACTTGTTGAACATATACCATCTTCCTAGCTGCTGGCTTAAGTGCTAGAGATAGAAATTGGAATCAGATGCAGTTTTTCAGATATGGATCTAGTGTTTCTAGATCTAGAAGGAGACAGATATTTAACAAGTAACTGTTGCAATGCTGAAAATGAGTAATAAAAGCATGTAGGAGGACTTGATGAAGATCACATATGGAAAAACAGTTAATTCTGTTTGCAGTAGAAGGAAGGATACAAAATAATCCCATATCCCATTTAGGGATATGGGGAGTTGCTATATCTTTCAGACCACAGCAGTCTGAAAACAAAGTGATGTCATATTATCAGGGACTAAGAAGTTGCCGTTTCCTTAGCTGATGGAAGACCTCAATTGAATAGCTGCAATGGCAGAGTGAAACACAAACCAAGGTACAAGTAGTTTGGGGGATATAATCCCAGGAAGCACAGTGGGGAAGTGGGGAGGAAGAGACAGGAAAGGAAGAATATCCAGTTTACTGAACTGGTTACTGCTTTGGGCAACTGGGGCTCTGAAGAACTTTGTGTAATAGAAAGCACCTCAAAATAATTCTTTCATAGGTAAGACGTTTGGGCATTTATCCACTGGTCCCTGGACTCCACTGGTTGAAGGTTGCGTTGGGAGGTGTTATTACTCTTTTCTGGTCTCTGGCTACATGCAGGCTCAGTTGTCTTCTGTGGTTTCAGAGAAAAGTCTCTGAGCAGAAAAGCTGAGGGTGCTGTGGTCAGGATTTGAGTTGGAATCTGATGGGCAGAGCACTGTCCACTGTAGCTGTGTAGAACTGAGTGGGCTGAAGGGAGGGGCAGGGACCACAAAGACCACTTGCTGAAGACCTCCATCTTCCCCTTAGCAGTCTGCCATAATGGCCACGTATGATTGCAAACACGTGGCCAGAGTCCTGTGCAGTCAGCGCTGATGTGTGAGCCCTGCAGAGCTCCTCACTTCTCTGGTGGCCATTGGCGCAGCATGGATCCTCAGCCTGCTGCCTTCATCTCTGCTGTCCCCCACTGAGCCATGTTACAGCCACCCTGTGCCAACATCAAACCACCGAGGTGGGGAGAATTCTGTCTGCCTGCTTTTGTACCCTAATATCCTGACTTTGATCCTAAAAGCATTAAGGCATTGAGAATCTGGGCAACTTCTGTGAAGCTGCAAATGTCACCTGGAAGAGGAACACCTCGCTCCTCTGTGTTCTTCCTGCACCATCTCAGGTCAGTTAACGTGTTTTGTACCAGAGAGCACAGAGTTGAGGAAATAGGACAGCAGATAAGTCGGTTTTGTTGTGGGAATCAGGAGTGTACATGTATCTGGGAAGAAATGAGTACTTTCTTTACCCTTTTGATTTCTTTCTTTCTTTCCACTCACCACAGAGCATGTGGGATCTTATTTCCCTGACCAGGGATCGAACCCATGTCTCCTGCAGTAGCAGCACAGAGTCTTAGCCCCTGGACCACTGGGGAAGTCGCTCTTTCCCAATATGAGATCCAGGTAGGAAAGGCAAGGAGTGTAGAAACCAGAACTAGCACACTGAGGGGCTTCTATGTGTCAGATGTTGTTATAATATTAGATCTCATTTAGTTTTTATAGCTTGTCACACTACTATGAAGTAAAGGTTATTATGTCCAAAGCACGCAAAGCAACACCAGATCAGAAAGAATAAAGCGTTTTTCCAGGCCACAGAATTAGGAAGGGGCAGAGGTAGGATTTGCAGCCTGGTCTGTTTAGTTCTATAGTCTCATCAACCAAACAGCAGCTGAAAAGAGGAAAGAAGGGAGAAAAATCAGAAGTTAAATTAATTAAACTGGAGGAGAGCACTTGAAAGGCCACAGATTTGATTCCGGTTTGCACTTTGAACCATCCAGGCAGTCTCCCAAGTAAATTCCATGGGTATGAGCAACCATTCATGCGAAAAAGGCCTGGGGGACTGAGCTGGCCTCAAGTTCAGTAAGCCATCAGGTGACTGCTGCTGCTAAGAAGGGAAAGTTTCCTTAGTTGGCAAAACAGAATTATAGGGAGATTTTAGGAGGTCATAGACCTACTGTGCTTTGTTCTGTTTAGAATTTACCTGGAGGTCCAGGTCACCACATTTCAAGTGATACTAAGAGACTTTCGAATCAGTGTGGTTTGCTAAAGGAACCGACAGGAAGTTGGTGGTTTTAAAAATCTGATGTGTGAGATCTATTGTGGGCATCAGATTTTAAGCTGGAAGAGGAGAACACCAAGAGAGACATGGTGGCTGTTTTCAGATACATAAAAGGCTAGTAGACGATTTGTAGCTCAAGACAATGGACCAAAAAATAAGGGAAGGAAACACTTATTTACTGAGATCTACTGTACTCTGTGTCAGATGCTGTACCTGGGACAAGTGCTTAAACTCAACCTGAGGAAGATGGAAAACAAGCTGAAATATCCATCTATTATGGTAGGAATTCCCTCAGAATAAGCAACTGTACATACCAAACAGAGACCTGGTTAGAGCTTGACAAAGATCCTGCGGAAGGAATTTCCTCATGACTCAGGCGGTTTGAGTGGAAGATGAATGCCTTCTCAGATCGATTCACCTTCTCAAATCTGTTAACCACACATTCTATAAATGTGTGGATAATCTTGGCCACTTATCACTCTTCAAGATCACTGAGGATAGGACACCCATCAGTGAGATATATTAAAGTGAGAAAAAAGGGGGTTCCCTGGTGTTCCAGTGGTTAGGAATCTGTGCTTTCACTGCCGAGGGTGCAGGTTTGATTTCTGGTCAAGGAACTAACATCCCACCAGTCACACAAAGTGCGGCCAAAAAAGGGAAAATAAAGATCCTCCAAGACAAAGATAAAAAAATTCTAAGATCTCCCAGAGAGAGAAAGCAGATGACATACAAAGCAACTTGGATCTTGTTGAAATAAGAACTGAAAATTGAGCATTGAGATACCACTTTATTTTTTTAAACTTTTAATTTTATATTGGAGTATAGTTGATTAAAAATGTTGTGTTTCAAGTATGCAACAAAGTGGTTCAGTTATGTGTGTATATGTATATGTATATATATGTATATATATATATGCACAGGTGCATGCTGTGTGCTAAATTGCTTCAGTCATGTCTGATTCTTTGTGACCCTATGGACTATAGCTCGCTATGATCCTCTGTCCATGGGATTCTCCAGACAAGAATACTGGAGTGGGCTGCCATTTCCTCCTCCAGGGGATTTCCTGACCAAGGCATCAAACCTGTGTCTCTAAAGTCTCCTGCATTAGCAGGCAGGTTGTTTACAACTAGCACCACCTGGGAAGCCTGTATATACTATGTACATATATGTATCTATTCTTTTTCAAATTCTTTACCCAATTAGATTGTTACAGAATATTGAGCAGAGTTCCCTGTGCTAGGCAGTAGGTCCTGGTTGGTAGGGGGAGGTATAGTCAGGGAGTTAGCGATTGACATGTACACATTGCTGTATTTATAATGAGATACCACTTTACAATGATAAAATGTACAAAAAATTATAAGGCTTGATAAGTTCAAGCATTGGCCAGATAATTTCAAATGCAGAAAGAGAAACTTTCATATGCTGCTGGCAGGAGGGTGAGTTGGCTCAGCCATTCTGGTAACCAGTCTAGTGAGTGCTCTGTAGTTAAGTCTGAGAAGAATGTATATTCTCTATTACACACAATCCCCTTTGTAGTCATATGCCCCAGAGAGCCTCTTGTATGGTTCTGTAAAGACTGCATAGGAGAATTCTATTTTTTTTTTTTTTTGGTGGCAATTGTTTCTGGTGGTAGAGAGTTGGAAGGGATTTTTGTCTATCGCAATAAGAATGGATTAGTAAACCAAGGTGAACATCTCATATGGAATACATACTATACAGCAGTCACAATTCAATGGACTAGGTATATCATAGTTTAACATCTATTGAGTTTTAAAACAAAAGGAAGAAAGTGACTAAGATCTATACAATATCATTTGAAATGCAAAAAGTAAGAACACAAATGTAAAATATAATCTTTCAGTAATACATATAGATGCAGTGATTTGCTGTAAACATTAGAGTGGGGCAGGGGATGGAAGTGAGGGTGTGGTGGGGAAAAAGAGGCACAATGGAATAAAATAAGGTAAGAGACGGTGCGTAGAGAGCATGCTAACTTCTGTATCTCCTATGATGTGCTGTGAACTAAAAAGGCTTTTTCTTAAGCAGCAGGAAAAATATGATTTGTGCTTTTTATAAACCTCAGTGAAATCATGTGTTGGTCTGCTTGCCAATTTATTTTTTAATTGTATTTTCATTCATTTAATATTTAACACATTGTTATGGAGCATCCACTGCTCTCTCTCTCTCTCTCCATATATATATATAAAATGTATATGTAATATACATACACCCACACATACACATTTGGTATATTTCCCAGACTCTATACAGGGGGGATACAGCTATGAATGACATGCCACAGGATAAACACCTAGAAGAAGCATTGGGGTCAGAGGATAAGCACAGCTAAAATGTAATAGATGCTGCTATTAATAAATTGTCCTCCAAAGGTCTATACCAACTGGTATTTTTTATTAGGTGAGATATTTTTGATGTGATATTAATAGGGGCACTTCCCCAGGATTTGTTTCTCTAAATGTGGATGAGAGGGAGATAGAATGGAGTTAGGATGACTCCTAAGGGAAGATGGGATTCGGGCTGTTCATTTCATGTGAGCTGAGACAGTCCCGAAAGAGCAGAGTCTGATGTGTATCAGAAGCACATGCTCCCCCGGCCTCTGCATCCCAGCGCCTCTTGCCCTGGCCTGGGCATTTCCCTTGTGGGCCATTTGGCAGCAAGCTCTATCAAGCACCTGCCATGGCAGCGGGAGAGGAAAACCCAGCTCATGATCATGGCTTACCCATTGTTACCTTCGCAGGAGAGCAGCATCTGTGTGGTGGGCTGGCACCCCTACCAGGCTTCCGATGGGCTTTCCATCCAGCTGCCGCAGCCCGCTGTGGCAACCCCTGGGCTCCACTCAGAGCCCTTGGCGGAAACAGGATGCAATGTTTCCAAGCACGGTGAGCAGCAGCGGCTTATCTACCGTGGTCAGTGAGCCAGGCAGAAAATGTTCTCTTGACCTTCCTTCCTTTGCGTGTTTGAAAACCATGACCCTACTTCGCTTTATGGAGGAGGCAACTGAAGAGTTCTAACTAAGTGGGATATAAACATGAAATGTTTGTGTTTCTTCCAATTATTTATTTATTTATTTATTTTTTTAATTTAAAATTTTTATTTTTACTTTATTTTACTTTATAATACTGTATTGGTTTTGGCATACATTGACATGAATCCACCACGGGTGTACATGAGCTCCCAAACATGAAACCCCCTCCCACCTCCCATCCCACATCATCCCTCCGGATCATCCCTGTGCACCAGCCCCAAGCACCCTGCATGCTGCATCCTGCATCGAACATAGACTGGTGGTTCATTTCTTACATGATAGTATACATGTTTCAATGCCATTCTCCCAAATCATCCCTGCCCCCTCTCCCTCAGAGTCCAAAAGTCCGCTCTACACATCTGTGTCTCTTTTGCTGTCTTGCATACAGGGTCATCATTACCATCTTTCTAAATTCCATATATATGTATTAGTATACTGTATTGGTGTTTTTCTTTCTGGCTTACTTCACTCTGTATAATCGGCTCTAGTTTCATCCATCTCATTAGAACTGATTCAAATGTATTCTTTTCAATGGCTGAGTAATACTCCATTGTGTATATGTACCACAGCTTTCTTATCCATTCATCTGCTGATGGACATCTAGGTTGTTTCCATGTCCTGGCTATTATAAACAGTGCTGCGATGAACATTGGGGTACATGTATCTCTTTCCATTCTGGTTTCCTCGGTGTGTATGCCCAGCAGTGGGATTGCTGGGTCATAAGGTAGTTCTATTTGTAGTTTTTTAAGGAATCTCCACACTGTTCTCCATAGTGGCCATACTAGTTTGCATTCCCACCAACAGTGTAAGAGGGTTCCCTTTTCTCCACACCCTCTCCAGCATTTATTGCTTGCAGACTTTTGGATCGCAGCCATTCTGACTGGTGTGAAGTGGTATCTCATTGTGGTCTTGATTTGCATTTCTCTAATAATGAGTGACGTTGAGCATTTTCTCATGTGTTTGTTAGCCATCCGTATGTCTTCTTTGGAGAAATGTCTATTTAGTTCTTTGGCCCATTTTTTGATTGGGTCATTTATTTTTCTGGAATTGAGCTGCATAAGTTGCTTGTATATTTTTGAGATTAGTTGTTTGTCAGTTGCTTCATTTGCTATTATTTTCTCCCATTCCGAAGGCTGTCTTTTCACCTTGCTTATATTTTCCCTTGTTGTGTAGAAACTTTTAATTTTAATTAGATCCTATTTGTTTATTTTTGCTTTTATTTCCAGTATTCTGGGAGGTGGGTCATAGAGGATCCTGCTGTGATTTATGTCTGAGAGTGTTTTGCCTATGTTCTCCTCTAGGAGTTTCATAGTTTCTGGTCTTACATTTAGATCTTTAATCCATTTTGAGTTTGTTTTTGTGTGTGGTGTTAGAAGGTGATCTAGTTTCATTCTTTTATAAGTGGTTGACCAGTTTTCCCAGCACCACTTGTTAAAGAGATTGTCTTTACTCCATTGTATATTCTTGCCTTCTTTGTCAAATATAAGATGTCGATATGTGTGTGGATTTATCTCTGGGCTTTCTATTTTGTTCCATTGATCTATATTTCTGTCTTTGTGCCAGTACCATCAAGACAACCACTGTCTTGATGACTGTGGCTTTGTAGTAGAGCCTGAAGTCAGGCAAGTTGATTCCTCCAATTCCTTCCTTCTTTCTCAAGATTGCTTTGGCTATTTGAGATTTTTTGTATTCCCATACAAATCTTGAAATTTTTTATTCTAGTTCTGTGAAAAATACCGCTGGTAGCTTGATAGGGATTGCATTGAATCTGTAGATTGCTTTGGGTAGTATACTCATTTTCACTATATTGATTCTTCTGATCCATGAGCATGGTATATTTCTCCATCTATTAGTGTCCTCTTTGATTTCTTTCATCAGTGTTTTATAGTTTTCTATATATAGGTCTTTAGTTTCTTTAGGTAGATATATTCCTAAGTATTTTACTCTTTTCGTTGCAATGGTGAATGGAATTGTTTCCTTAATTTCTTTTTCTACTTTCTCATTATTAGTGTATAGGAATGCAAGGGATTTCTGTGTGTTTATTTTATATCCTGCAACTTTACTATATTCATTGATTAGCTCTGATTTCTAAAGCGTTCATCTGAATTCCCATTTCCCACCCGTTTAACATTGTCTGTAGATTCCATAACTCTCTACTCTTCCAGTTATAAAACTTTCAGTCCATTACATTTTAAGGTATCAAACTCAGACTCAATTTAAATCTAATCTTCTCCCTCTTCCAAACCACAGGTTTGACTTGAGTTCTGGAAGGTCTGGGGCAAGAGTGTATACACTGCTTTTTTGCATTCCCACAAATCCAGCAACTTGAAATAGAGTGGGGGTGATAAGCAAGAGTGGAGGGAAGTGATGGAGGAGAAAGAGTCTACACTGAGCTACCTACCTCCTCTCTTTCCTGGGTCTACCAGTGTGTTTCTTCATGGGGAGTCTTCTTGTCATTTTGGGTGGGACTGTTCTTAGGATAGATCTCGTCTGTACATTTCAGAATATTAACATTTCCCCCCAAGACTCCTGCATAAATTCCCATTAGCCCCCTTCAGTCATTATGCAAACCACACTTTCCCAAATGCTCCTACTGGAGCCATTCTGCCCTGGTTGAGAACCACTGGGACCTTCTTGGGTCGGAGCCAAGGAAAAGGGATGGAGGAGCAAGATCTTAGGTTCCTGGGCCTGAGGTGGTGGTGGGAAGTGATCCTGCTTATCTGTTGTTTGGGTCTGGGTTCATTTGGGTTCTTCTCCTGCTGTGTGGCAGTCTCTGTAAAAGACGATGGGATTGAAAATTGAAGGCTGTTGTTCATCTTCTTTCGAACCTTTTCATTGTTGAGGGCCACCTTCAGTTCAGTTCAGTTGCTTAGTCATTTCCAACTCTGTGACCCCACAGACTGCAGCATGCCAGGCTTTCCTGTCCATCACCAGCTCCTGGAGCTTGCTCACTCACTTCCATTGAGTCGGTGATGCCATCCAACCATCTCATCCTCTGTCATCTCCTTCTCCTCCTACCTTCAATCTTTCCCAGCATCAGGTCTTTTCCAAAGAGTCAGTTCTTTGAATTTTCGAATGAGTCAGTTCTTTGCATCAGGTGGCCGAAGTATTGGAGTTTGAGCTTCAGCATCAGTCCTTCCAATGAATATTCAGGACTGATTCCCTTTAGGATTGACTGGTTTGATCTCCTTGAAGTCCAAGGGACTCTCAAAAGTCTTCTCGAACAGCACAGTTCAAAAGTGATAATTCTTTGGCACTCAGGCTTTTTTATTGTCCAACTCTCATGTCCATACATGACTACTGGAAAAACCATAGCTTTGAATATACAGATCTTTGTCGGGAAAATAATGTCTCTGCTTTTCAACACATTGCCTAGGTTGGTCATAGCTTTTCTTCCAAGGAGCAAGAGTCTTTTAATTTCATGGCTGCAGTCACTATCTGCAGTGATTTTGGAGTCCAAGAAAAAAAGTCTGTCACTGTTTCCATTGTTTCTCCATCTATTTGCCATGAAGTGATGGGACCAGATGCCATGATCTTCATTAGTTGAATGTTGAGTCGACTTTTTCACTCTCCTCTTTCACTTCCATCAAGAGGCTCTTTAATTCCTCTTTGCTTTCTGTCATAATGGTGGTGTCATCTGCATATCTGAGGTTATTGATATTTCTCCCAGCAGTCTTGATTCCAGCTCTCTCTGCTTAAGGAGTATGAAATGTCTGGGAACTTCCTGAGGTGGAAACCTCTTGTGGTTTCTTGACACCACAAGAGGAAAAAGATTAGCAGTTAAAACTGATCCATCTGTTTGTCCATCCACCCAACAGATATGGCTATATGTCTACTCTGAGACAGGGCTTCCCAGGTGATGCTAGTGGTAAAGAACCTACCTGCCAATGCAGGAGGCATAAGAGATGTGGGTTCAAAACTTGGGCCTGGAAGAGCCCCTGGAGGAGGTCATGGTAACCCATTCCAGTATTTTTGTCTGGAGAATCCCATGGACAGAGGAGCCTGGTGGGCGATAGTCCATGGAAGTTGCAAAGAATTGTACATGACTGAAGCTGAGTGCCAAAGAATTGATGCTTTTGAACTGGGGTGTTGGAGAAGACTCTTGAGAGTTCCTTGGACTGCAAGAAGATCCAACCAGTCCATTCTAAAGGAGATCAGTCCTGGGTGTTCTTTGGAAAGAATGATGCTAAAGCTGAAACTCCAGTACTTTGGACACTTCATGAGAAGAGTTGACTCATTGGAAAAGACTCTGATGCAGGGAGGGATTGAGGGCAGGAGGAGAAGGGGACGACAGAGGATGAGATGGCTGGATGGCATCACTGACTTAATGAACATGAGTTTGAGTGAACTCTGGGAGTTGGTGATGGACAGGGAGGCCTAGCATGCTGCAGTTCATGGGGTTGCAAAGAGTCGGACATGACTGAGCGACTGAACTGAACTGAACTGAAGCAACTTAGCACGCATACATGCACTACTCTGAGACAGGTACTGTGCAATTAGAATAATCTTTGTGCTATGCCTTTTCTCACCTGCCTGTACCTGCCTCATATGGTCTTCCTGTCTAGGTAGAAAACTGTTAGGACCACATGTTCCTAGATACAGGACCATGCTGGGCAGAGGTCCACTATTGAGCAGAGTGGACCAGGGAAAATCCCTATGGGCTAGAGCTCTGAGACTGCAGATCTGCTGAAGTTCTTAATAAGTAATTTAATTCCCATTTGTTTTTTAATTTATAAAATGGATATAAATATAATTTAGATTTTTTTTTCTATTTGGTATTGTGAGCTTTAGAGAAAAGGATTTGAGTTATGCAGTGACCATGTATCTTAGTGACAGAGAGATATGTATACTCAGCTATAAATGCAGATATTATTACTCATGTTATTTATCAATAGATGAGGAAACACAATGTTGGAGGGTTTAAGTCTTACCTAAGGACTCAGAGTACTGCTAAGAGTCTCAGTTCAAATTCAGGGCTTTGAATTTGATTTCAGAGCCTACCTTTATACTTCTACCATAGTGCCCCTAAGTCAGTAGGATACGGAAAGGGAGGATAAGTTAGAAAAGAAGAAATCACATGTAGCCTACAAAACATATGAGGCCTTCAGAAGACAATCTTTATGGCAGTGCTTTGGGGAGGATGCTGAGGAATTCATTATTTATGTGATTTAAATTTGGGTCTATAATTCATATTTGCTTTTCTTGCTGTTGTTTTCATATCAGCCTCTTAGTAATGTAGTTGGCTTAACATCTT